>NC_138168.1:33091960-33691960 GCF_964165515.1 Mesoplodon bidens | reverse complement strand
CAAGGGCAGGCAGTCTGAGAAAAACTGCTCTGAGGAGAGAGGAAGAGAGCTAGCAGTAGCCATAAAATTGGTCTAAAACCATTTCAAGATGTGAAAAATACTGGAAAGGTTTCTTATAGATCAGAAGAATAGGAACATAAAAGTGTGTGCAAAACATGAGGCAGTCTTTGAAGGTAGAGCTTCTGGAGAATAAAAAGGCGAAAAGGGAGTGGTTCCCCCTTGGTGATTAGGTGGTGAAGGGGATAGGAAGTAAAAGCATAGAACAATGTCTCTTGTAAAATAAAAATTAAAAAACAAAGGCTTCATACCTACTCTCCCACCACCACCACCACCAAAAAGAAAAGAAATCTAGTAAAGAAATGGGACTTTGGTACATAGACAAAAGAGGGCTTCACTGAACTAGGAATCTTTTAGAGTAGTCCAAACCTGCAAAATGAAAAGAAGGAAACTAAACAAATCTTTATAAAGTTACTACAAGGAAACAGAATTGATTTGATATACTTTAGCTGAGGATACCCTCTTCCTCAGAAACAACTATAATGCAGAAGAAAATCCTAAGACAATACTCCAGACTGAATTAAGGAGATAAACACTTGGGGCTATAAAAACAAAAACAAAAACAAAAAAACACCTTGAATAAGATATTCAGATTTTAAAACAGAAAGACCAAAAGCTAGGAATTAATGAAAAGAATAAACTGAAGGCAGGAGAGAAATGGAAGAAAACATCATTATAGAATTGACTAAATTACAAAGTGCCCAAGGAGAATAGACTCAAATGAAAATTTAATAAGGGGCATGGAAGAAAGGCAGCAAAATAACCAAGAGAGTAAAAATGAGGTAAAGAAAGGAATATAAATGGTTAGAGAGAAAATGGTTGAAATGGGAGATAAGTAAAGCAGAAATAACCATATGTATAAATGGAGTCCCTAAAAAAACCCAGAACAATGGGATATAGCTAACACTCAAAATTATTATCCAAGAAAATATTCCAGAAGTAAAAGAAGACCCAAATCTACATATTGAAACAGCCTGCTTGATAAGTGGAAAGATTAATTCCAAATCCATCCTGAGACATATTGTAAAACTATTTGACTTCAGACATATAGGAAATATCTTCCAGTCCTGAAGGAAATCTTCAAATCCTCTAGGCAAAAAGACTAAATTACTTAGAAAAGCTAAATAAGTTGACCTGCACTAGACTTCTTAAAAACAACATAAAACAAGGCAACAGTAGAGCATTTTAAAAGACTCAAAGACCCTTCCTCCTTGTGAGCACATAGCAGACGTCTGTGACCTAGAAGAGGGCCATCATGTGACCATGCTGGCACCCTGATCTCGGACTTCCAGCCCAAGCATTGAATGAAATACCAGTATGGCACAATAGAACAAGCCCTCAGTTTAAAGAAAAGCAATGTAGGGACTTCCCTGGTGGCGCAGTGGTTAAGAATCTGCCTGCCAATGCAAGGGACACAGGTTCAAGCCCTGGTCCAGGAAGATCCCACATGCCATGAAGCAACCAAGTCCGTGTGCCACAACTACTGAGCCTGTGCTCTAGAGCCCACGAGCCATACCTATTGGGCCCACGTGCCTAGAGCCCGTGCTCCACAACAAGAGAAGCCACCACAATGAGAAGCCTGTGCACCGCAACGAAGAGTAGCCCCCACTCGCCACAGCTAGAGAAAGCCCATGCACACAGAAATGAAGACATAACGCAGCCAAAAATAAATAAATTTATAAAAAGAAGAAAAGAAAAGCAATTTAGTCCCATCTTTTGCTCTGTGGAGGTTATATGGACTCTAACTATGACATACTCCCTTAATAGAATCTCAAGACCAAGAAAAATTGACCAAACAAAAAGGAAACAAAACAAAAAATTCCTTCTAAAACAACAAAGAAGCAAGTTAAAAATTACTCTTTGTACTATCAGACGGGCAATGGCTTTAGGGACCAAGATGGATGTGGATAAGCTGAGAAAGAAAAACTGAAAAAGCAATTGAAAGATTCAGAAGGAACAGGGAAGCTTTTCTCTTTCATTCACTCAGGAGTTAATGATATTGCAGGAGATGTGATCATTCCCCTGAATGCTGACAGTGGGCTAAGCTCTATATAGAACCTATTCTTAGGAGCTTTCCAGACTGCTGAAAGCAGAGATTTTTTTTTTCTGTCTTGTACATGATTTTAAAAATTTATGATGTGTCAGTGCTGATTTCTGTAATGCACTGTTTATTTTTTTAAAAGAACAAATTATGTGTGTGCATATATATATACGTGTGTGCACGCAAGCTTACATTCTTCCAAAAAGAAGTATTTAATTCCTTCTCTCTACCGCCTACCCTCCGTCCTGTTCTTTGAAATGAGGGAGGGGAAGACTGAATGGGATTTCGAGTCTTCCCACTGAGAAAGGGACATTTTCTGGAACCAAGTCAGTGTTCAAAGGACTAATGCTCTAAGGAAATTGTCCAAAGGGCAGCAGCAGTTCAGGGTTATTAAGTTATTTTCAAATGTTGTCTGGACTGCTGCTGCTGATCTTTGTGGAGGCAACAAGGTGCTGCTTCCCAGGGGGACAGGATAAGAAGCAATTAGAGAAGCCTAGGAGAGGATCAGGAATGTTTGGGAATTCACACATACCACAAATTATGTGGGAACTCCAAGAATGAAAATAAACTAATATGATTAAGGGCATATTTTTATCCCAGAAAATATTCTAAAATGTAGCTAATACTGGCTATATCTGTATGAGTGCATTCTTAAAAACTCAACACTCAGTACCTAGTAGACGTCATTTAGACTTAAATTTCAGGGAAGAAAAGGAAAACTAATGAATATTTCTTGAGTGATATGTGTGAATGGACATATATACATTTTCTACCTTATTTACTAGGTGGATATCTGAGTAGCAATGAGAAAATTTCAGCTATGTCTTGGTTTTGAAATGACCATTCTCCAGTGAAAAGAGAATGGTAAAATGAACTGATTCTAGGTGGGAGCATGCAAAATAAAAAATGAGTCTGGAACCTTTTGTACTAGAAACTAACGAGGTGCTGAAAAGTTGATGAGGACTTGTCAAAAGGACACAAGAGCCAACATGAAGATCTCCCACACACCAAATCTGGGATTTTGAGCAAAACAATAAATGATAGCAAAGGACTGTAATCTGTACAGTAAGGATTTGTGAGTCTTTAGTGATATAAATAAATGGAGAGAAGGGAAGCTCTTCCGAGTAAATGTAGAAGTAATATGGAATTTGAAAATACCACTTGGCAACCCTCATAGTAATTGTTTCAGGCAAGAATCCTCAATGGCTGTCAGAAATACGATGAAAAGCACAATATTTACATAGCTTGATAAGTATCACTGCACAGTATTTGTCTGTTACAAAGGGAGCAGTAACTTTGCAGTGCAGAACATCTAGCAGATACCACCTTAACTAAGATATCAAAGTTAACCAATAATAAAACAAGTTGAAATTATGTACTCTCAATGTGATGCATTGAAAGAACAAAATTTTTTTGATATTCCTGCCAGAAATGCATCGTGTGAATCTAATCATGAAAAAATACTAGTCAAACCTAAATAGCTGGCCTACTCTTCAAGAACATCAGGGTCAGTCATGAAAGATAATCTGAACAACTGTTACAGATCAAAGAAAACTGAAGAAACATGGTAGATAAATGCAGCATGTGAGACTAGAGAGAATATCTGATATACTTCTACATATAGTTCCAAGGGAGAAGAAGTAGAAAGTGGAACAGAAAAAATATGTGAAGAGAAAATGACTTAAAATCTTCTAATGTTAATGAAAGCTATCGTATTTAAAAGCCCAATGAATTCCACCTAGGGCAAATAAAAAGAAAAACACACCATGATACATCATAGTGAAACTGCAGAACACTGGAGACAAAGAGAAGAGATTAAAAGCATTCACACAGAAAAATGCTACTTTCAAAAGAATGACAATTAGACTGACAACTGATTTCTCAACAGCAGTGGAAGCCAGTGGGAAATCTTCATTGTATTAAAACAAGGTAATTTTCAACAAAAAATTCTTCATCCAGCAAAATCTTTCAAGACTTGGGTGAAACAATTTTCAATGAAGCAAAATTGAAGGGAATCCTGAAAGATAAATTTTAGGCAGAAGAAGGAATAAAGTAAGTGGTAAATGTTCTGTATAAATCAATAATATAATCTAATGGAATTAAAAAATAAAGTACATGGTAATACTGGCTTATAAATTGGGTAGGGCATAAATGAGTTAGAGTATTTTAAGGTCCTTGTTTTGTCTGAGAGAATTGCAAGATATATATTAACTTACCAAGATATTTGAATGTATGCTGTTGTTTCTAAGGTACCACTAAAAGAAGAGAGAGTAGGTTATTTAACTTACAAGCTAATAAAGGGGAAAATAGTGAAATAGTCATCCCAAAAGAAGGCAGAAAGGAGGTATAGGTGGAAAAAATAGACATATAAATAGAAATACAGAATAAGATGGTCGGGCTTCCCTGGTGGCGCAGTGGTTGAGAGTCCGCCTGCCGATGCAGGGGACACAGGTTCGTGCCCGGTCTGGGAAGATCCCACATACTGCGGAGCAGCTGGGCCCATGAGCCATGGCCATTGAGCCTGGGCGTCCGGAACCTGTGCTCCGCAACGGGAGAGGCCACAACAGCGAGAGGCCCGCGTACCGCAAAAAAAAAAAAGAAAAGAAAAAGATGGTACGTTTAAAACTAAATATATGAGTTACATTACATTAACTGCAAATGTAGTACTAATTGCTCATTTAAAACATATACTGTCAGAACAGACTGTAAGCTGTTTATAAGAGAGAATCTAAAACAAAATTCCAAAGGATTTGGAATTGATAGAAAAAAGATATAAGAAAGGTAATGTATTAAACTAATATTGGAGAAAATTAGACTTAAAACCAACGAAAGCATTAAGCCATTTCATGCTGATTAAAGGTCCAATTCACCAGGAAGATAAAATTTATTTAAATTTTATGTGGCTAATAATATGCTGTTAAATGTAGAAAATAAACACTGACAGAACTACAAAGAGAAATACACATATGCTTAGAAATACTGAAATGCATTTCTAAATAACCCATAGGTGAAAGAAGATGTAGTAGAAATTATAAAATATCTTGAAGTAAATGATAACTAACATACTACTAATTAAAGCTTTGGGACTGCAGCTAAAGATATAATTAACGGGAAATATATAACTTTAAATACAAATGTTAGAGGAAAAGAAGTTGAAAATTAATGAGCTAAGAATTCATTGTAAGAAGTTAGGGGAAAAAATTCCTGTATAGTAAACCCAAAGAAAATAAAAGGTAGTAAATAAGACTAACACAAATTTATGAAATTGAAAACAACAAAGATGATCAAACAATTGGAAGATCAAAACAGCCAAAAGTTGGTTCTTCAAAAAAATTACTAAAATTGGCTAATCTTTCTTGAGATGATTACAAGTCAGTACTAGAAATGAAAATGGTAACATGTCTTCAAACTCTGCAGATATTAAAATATCTGATAATATCAAATATTTATATAAAATGGACAAATACCTAGAAAAAAATCTTACTAAAACCCATCAAATGTTCAACAATAGTAAATTAGGTAAATAGTTTATCTTATAGTCATATATTGGAATACTCTGATGAACTATGGCTATACTCACTAATATGGGTAAATCTCACAAATATAATATTGAGGAAAAGAAGTAAGTTACCAAACAATAGAAACAAGCTATGTAAGAATACAAACACATTAAAAAAAAACAGGTGAAGCCAAACAATATGTGATTGAGGCGTGTATATCTATGTGGCAAAACTTAAAAAACTAGGGAATGATATATTATAGAAGTCAGAATAATGGTTACTCCTGGATGGGAGAAGATATGATTGTGGAAACTGTAGGAACTAGTCATTTTCTAATTTTTAACCTGGGTATTTTTATTATTCTCTAAGTTTTATATATGTGTTTTGTATTATCTTTTGTGTGTATATTTCCTTACAAAAATGAAGGAAAAAACCCAAATCAAAGGTTATTAGGTCAGTGTCTGAATTTAATTGAATCCTAATACCTCTTTTTCTACAGTCATTTTGGAACTGGTTGAATAAACTACTTAAAACGCTCTTTGAAAAATCAAATGACCGAAGAAGACCTTCTGTGCCTATAATCCAGCCCAGGGATCCATTGGGTTTTAGTTGGTGGATTATTGCTCATGTAGCATCACTTTATCAGTTTGATCGCCATGGAATACCAGATGAAATGGTAAGATTTTATTTTTTCAAACTTTCTTGTATTGTCAATCAATATGTATTTTTGTAGGCAAATTAGCAAGTGAGCAGAAACAATAAAAATCACATTATAATCCTACAGAAATCAACTCAGCTTCTGAATCTAGAAGCTGTAAACCTTTCTGTAAACATCTTGAAAATGATAATCTTTGTTTTTATTGTTTGTTTAGGGAAAAGACTTGGGATCTAGTCCTGGCCTGCTACTAAGTAGTTTTGTGACCGTTAATAAATTACTTAAACCTTTCTGGGCCTCTGTTCTCTCATCCAGAAATCATGGGACTGGATTGTTCTGTTCAGATTTCTTCTAGTTCTAAAATCTCTAAGATTGCTAAAGGGAAAGCCTACATCTCTAGAAATGAATTAGAGAAGATTTTTGTGAAGATATTTTAATCTGTTAAACAACGATGAAGTTACTTCAAGTAAAAAGACAGAGATTTTAACTAGTATATTAATTTCTACTTCGAAACATTTTTTTCAGTGTTATTTAAAAAGCCCTATGAAATAAAACCAGCTGGTAGATGTATTTATTTGAAACTCTATTTGTATATAACTTCTTCCATGTTCAGAAGTAATACAGTATTATATTAACCCATCAGTTCCATAAAATAAGCATGTCTATATTTTCAAAATTGGTCTTTTTTTCTGGCAGTGGTTAACAAGCCTGGCTGATCAACAGGCCTATCTGTGAGTTTCTAAAAATTCAGATTTCTTAAATCCAGAGATCCTGTTTTAGTACTATAATCTGGTCTGGAGTTTGGGAATTCTTATTTTTATTTTTTTTTTTTATTTTTTTTTTTTGCGGTACGCGGGCCTCTCACTGCCGTGGCCTCTCCCGTTGCGGAGCACAGGCTCCGGACGCACAGGCTCAGCAGCCATGGCTCACGGGCCCAGCCGCTCCGCAGCATGTGGGATCCTCCCGGACCGGGGCACGAACCCATGTCCCCTGCATCGGCAGGCGGACTCCCAACCATGGCGCCACCAGGGAAGCCCAAGGGAATTCTTATTTTTAAAAAGTCCCTTGGATCTCATACTCTTATCAGGTATGGGAACCTTTGCTTTATGAAACATGTTCCTTCATGGACTTCACAGATTCTCCTCTTTTTGGAATACTGGACAGAGCCCAGACATCATCCGTGGAATCTAAGGGTCAGTTAGTATTGACATAGTGTCCTAGAAATGGAAAGGGCCTTAGAGGTCCTCTAAGTGATTCTCTAGTAATAAACGGTCCTTTAGGAGATCACAAGATATAGTAAGAGGGCTTCCCTGGTGGTGCAGTTGTTGAGAGTCCGCCTGCCGATGCAGGGGACACGGGTTCCTGCGCCGGTCCGGGAAGATCTCACATGCAGCGGAACGGCTAGGCCCGTGAGCCGTGGCCACTGAGCCTGGGCGTCCGGAGCCTGTGCTCCACAACGGGAGAGGCCACAACAGTGAGAGGCCCGCGTACCGAAAAAAAAAAAATAGTAAGATAAGTCAGAAAGTGCTCTGAGAAGTCCACACACAGCTCAGTATAGATGTATTTAAGCATTCTACCAATTCATTGAGAGAGATCAATAAGATCAATAGAATGAACTTCTCGGAGAGAAGGATCATATGTCCTTTGTTTATGCACATGAGTCCTTCCCATACTGATACATGGTAACTGATAAATGCCATTATTACTGTAGTAGTCCTTTTATTGAGTATTATAATGGAGTTAATATGGTTATGTTTCACATCTTTTAGTTCTTAAAATACTAGAACAACAATGAAAAAACTCAAAAAATTTATCTATAATTCAAAGGTCTTTACATAAGCATTTTTATTTCTCTTACCACCCAACCTTAATTCTTCCAAATACATATTTCTGCAGTGTAAATAAATACGGTAATTAGGTAAGCACTTCTGAGTTCCTACTGAGTGGCCATCATAATAATAGGTGCCCGTGATAGGATACACATGAAATAGATTGTACTGCCTTTTGCTTCAAGGAACGTGCTTTCATGTTATTAATGCTTGCTGGATCTGCCATTAACACTTATTTGAGTGAGTGGTACATTTCAATAGTGGTTGATATCGACCCCCACATGCTCCCAGTATGGTAGGTAATCTAGCCACATTAATATATATCATTAGTATTACTATTGTAGTGTTGAATTGTACTGGTACAACCACCCTATGTTGCATTGCTGAAGTCACTCTTCAGTTTCATAGAGGGAACTCTGTAGGACATTATTGCTTTTATTAGCTCTGGATCAAGATAGTGAAAGAACTCTCTGTATTTAAAATAACTTACCTTTGGCTTTTAATATTTGTCAGCAGTTCCTTTATGATTTTCTTTTGCCAAGACACATATGTTTTCTTTTCAATCTTAATTTTTAAAATTATGTAGAAGGTTTTAAGAGGAAAGAAAGCCATGGTATTTGGGGAAAAAAAAACCTTTCATATGATAAAATAATAAAGATGTGTAATGCGTATGTGTATATGTAAAATAGACTTTGCCTTTATTCATGAATCTTCAGAGAGTTTCAAACGTTTCTTGACTTCTTAATGTCTTTAAAAGAAAAACTTGAGGGCTTCCCTGGTGGTGCAGTGGCTGAGAGTCCGCCTGCCGATGCAGGGGACATGGGTTTGTGCCCCAGTCTGGGGAGATCCCACATGCCGCGGAGCGGCTAGGCCCGTGAACCATGACCACTGAGCCTGCGCGTCCAGAACCTGTGCTCCACAGCGGGAGAGGCCACAACTGAGAGAGGCCCGTGTACCGCAAAAAAAAAAAAAAAAAGAAAAGAAAAGAAAAACTTAAGTTCTCCAGTTAATGATAGTCTTCATTAGAGGTGATACCTTTAGCATATTGCATTTGCAAAGTGTTTAATATCTCAGAGTGACTATTTGGTTTTTATCTCAATGAAGTGTTATGCAGTAGGCAAGAAGTTAATATTATATCCATTTTACAGGTAAAGAAACTGAGGTACACAATGGTTAAATATCACCCTATTTTTATCACTTAGATAAATTTGATATGAGACACTTTCTGAGGACTTCCTCTCATGAATAGGTCTCTGGTAGCATAACCATGTGTACCAGTCTGCCAGGTACAGTCCCAGTTTATGCCCATTTTCCCCTCATCCCATCTGGTTCGTTTTTTTCCCTTTTATTCTCAAAAGTGTCTCAATTTGGTTTATAAATCATATAATCATTTTAATCTATGAACATAAGGTGTATTGACTCAATTTTTCAGAGAGATTATATAGGATTTTAATTTGTTTCTGAGATATACTTAGATCAGAATTTTGAAAATGATCTGAATTATTTTTTTCTCCTTATGATGTATTAGCATAGCCAGCTACCATATAGAAAATGGTTATGCATTAAGCATGCTTTATTCCACTAAAGAGTAATCTGGTGTGAGAGGATGATATGAAGTAATAATAGTTAGTCAGATGTTCTGCAGCAGAGAAATACCGCTAGTCTTGTGATAATCATAGAGATGTTTCAGTTTTTAAATGTGAACTGCTTTTGCCCTGAAGGTTAATGTGAAATCTTTATATTTTAAATAGGTTTGAGATATGGTTAATTTTTTTTAAGTTTTTGTAAATTGGACTTTTGCTCTATGTGGATTTAAATCACAGAAGTTGCCAATTCCTTAATACAGGCCTATAAGGAAAATTTGGTATCTCACTTCTCATACTAAAGACTTTAGATTTTTATATATTTCTGTTTAATGCTTTTCTCCCAACCTAGATAAGAGTGTGTTAAACTCTTACAATCCCAGTCATCTATTTTATTTTTTTCTATTTATTTTTTTAATTGAAGTGTACAGTGTTTCAAGGGTACAGCAAAGTGATTCAGTTATATATATTCTTTTTCACATTCTTTTCCATTATAGGTTATTACAAGATATTGAATATAGTTCCCTGTGCTATAAAGTAGGTCCTTGTTTATCTATTTTATGTATAGTAGTGTGTATCTCTTAATCCCACAGTCCCAATTTATATCTCCCCCTCTTTCCCCTTTGGTAACCATAAGTTCGTTTTCTATGTCTGTGAGTCTATTTCTGTTTTGTAAATAAGTTAATTGTATTTTTTTTAAGATTCCACATATAAGTGATATCATATAATATTTGTCTTTCTCTAACTTATAGGTCCATCCATATTGCTGGAAATGGCATTATTTTATTCTTTTTTTATGGCTGAGTAAAATTCCATTGTGTGTGTGTGTGTATGTGTGTATGTGTATATATATGTATACATATATATGTATACATATATATACACATACACACACAGCACATCTTTATCCACTCATCTGTTGATGGACATTTAGATTGCTTCCATGTCTTGGCTATTGTAGGTACTGCTGCACTGAACATTGGGGTGCATGTATCTGGAGTGGGATTGCTGGATCATATGGTAGTTCTACTTTTAGATTTTTAAGGATCCTCCATACTGTTCTCCATAGTGGCTGCACCAATTTACATTCCCACCAAGAGTGTAGGAGGGTTCCCTTTTCTCCATACCCTCTCCAGTGTTTATTATTTGTAGACTTTTTGATAATGGCAATTCTGACTGGCGTGAGGTGATACCTCATTATAGTTTTGGTTTGTATTTCTCTAATAATTAATGATGTTGAACATCTTTTCATGTGTCTGATGGCCATCTGTATGTCTTCTTTGAAGAAATGCCTACATAGGTCGTCTGCCCAATTTTTGATTGGGTTTTTTGGTTTTTTGATATTGAGTTGTTGGTATATTTTGGAAATTAATCCCTTTTTTATAGCATCATTTGCAAATATTTTCTCCCATTCTGTAGGTTGTCTTCATTTTGTTTATGGTTTCCTTTGCTGTACAAAAGCTTTTAAGTTTAATTAGGTCCCATTTGTTTATTTTTGCTTTTGTTTCCATTACTCTAGCAGGCGGATCCAAAAAAATATTGCTGTGATTTGTGTCAAAGAGTGTTCCTCCTATGTTTTCCTCTAGGAGTTTTGTAGTATCTGGTCTTACATTTAGGTCTTTAATCCATTTTGAGTTTATTTTTGTATATAGTGTTAGAGAATGTTCTAGTTTCATTCTTTTACATGTAGCTGCCCAGTTTTCCCAGCGCCACTTGTTGAAGAGACTGTCTTTTCTTCATTGTATATTCTGGCTTCCTTTGTCATAGATTAATTGACCATAAGTGTGTGGGTTTATTTCTGGGCCGTCTATCCTGTTCCACTGAACTATGTGTCTGTTTCTGTGCCAGTACCATACTGTTCTGATTACTGTAGCTATGTAATATAGTCTGAAGTCACGGAGCATGATTCCTCTGGCTCCATTCTTCTATCTCAAGATTGTTTTGGCTATTCAGGGTCTTTTTTGTTTCCATACAAATTAAAAAACTTTTTGTTCCAGTTCTGTGAAAAATGCTATTGGTAATTTGATAGGGATTGCACTGAATCTGTAGATTGCTTTGGGTAGTATGGTCGTTTTAACTATTGATTTCTTCCAATCCAAAAACACCATATATCTTTCCATCTGTTTCTGTCATCTTCAATTTCTTCTATCAACATCTTATAGCTTTTGGAGTACAGGTCTTTTGCCTCCTTAGGTAAGTTTATTCCTAATTATTTTATTTCTTTTGATACAATGGTAAGTGGGGTTGTTTCCTTAATTTCTCTTTATGATTTTTCATTGTTAGTGTGTAGAAATGCAACAAATCTCTGTATATTAATATCCTGCAACTTTACCAAATTCATTGATGAGCTCAAGTAGTTTTGTGGTAACGTCTTTAGGATTTTTTATGTATAGTATCATGTTATCTGCAAACAGTGCCAGTTTTACTTCTTCTTTTCCAATTTGGATTCCCTTTATTTCTTTTTCTTTTCTGATTGCTGTGGCTAGGACTTCCAAAACTATGTTGAATAAAAGTAGTGAGAGTGGCCATCCTTGTCTTATTCCTGATGAGAGTGTGTTAGCCTCTTACAATCCCAGACATCTATTTTAAAAGCAAATATAGTTTAAAGAGAAAAATTACTTTGGGACATTGCAGGGATCATTTTAACAGTGCTTTCCCTGCCCAGGACATAGTGCAGTCAGTCAGGCCAGCTGATGCATTTCTTTGAAATATCTGAAATGGTGACTAGATAAAAGGTGTGAAATACAACCTTACAATGAGAGTTGCTCCAGGTTACTTAGTCAGCTGAAAGTGGAGAGTGGGGTATCTATTTTATATTTCCGGTGGAAATACCACCAGTGCTGAAGCTTAAGTGAGTGTCTGTTTTAATAGTGGGATAAGAAATATAAAACATAACCCCAAATTGATGACTGTTACCTCCTTTCTGTACTACAACTTAGTATACAGAAAAAAAAAAATGCCGTAGCTCCTCAAAGTTAAGTTTCCCTGTGGAAGAAAAATATGTTACCCTTTTATACATATTTTCCCACTTAGACTTGATTTGGGCATGATATAGTTGCCATTCTTTCCTCTGAATTATGGTTTATTTTTGTTTTAGATTATAGCCACAGTACTATTAAATAGAGTTGAAATTCTCTGGCTGAGAATCATATTACTTCTCTATGATTTGTGTGATTCAAATTACTACTAGAATAACCAAAATATACTCATTAGCCCTATCAAATTATAAAGCTAAATACATCAACCCTGTCATGCTCGTGATTATTTGGAACTAGTGGTGATGTTATCTTAATAAAGAATCATATAAAAGTGGATTGCTGGAAGCTGAGGGAAAATTTGTTAGAAAAGAAACTCATTTATTGATAGCATGGTATAATGGAAGGAACACTGGCTTTGGAGCCAAACCTACTTGGATTTGAATTCATGCTCTGACTTCTATGTACATGACATTTTTGAGACTTAATTGTGTTATCTATGAGTTGGGTATGATTTATTTTAGGAAGTAATAATGTAAAGACCCCAACACAATGTGCACATAATATTTCTAGAACAAAATGGTCTCCTTTTGGAGAGAGTTTTAGAGCACAATCCTCAAGGCTACCTCATTTCTGATTCTAATTACAAGCTCGGGGATTCCCAGAGCCATGTAGTTTATGTGGACTCACAGAACTCCCTGAAATCTTTTATACTCACAGTTATGGTTTATTATGGGGAAAGGATATAGATTAAAATTAGCAAAGGGAAGAGTACATAGTGCAGAGTCCAGGAAAAGTAGCATATGTGGAGCTCCTGTTGTCCTCTTCCTATAGAGTTGAGACACCTTTGTCACCTGGCATCAGTGTGTGACAGTATGCAGGGAGTATTTCCAACCGGGGAAGCTTGCCTGAACTGCAGTGGTCAGAGCTTTTATTGGAGCTCCATTACATAGGCATAATGGATTGCATTGACATGATGGTTGAGCTCAGTCTTCAGGTCAAATAATACAGGACCCAAAGCCCCCAGCCTAAGTTACATTGTTGGTTTTCAGATATAATTAGCCCTACCCTAAGACTGTGTGGGTGTGGCCACCCTCCACCCTCAGTTACATTGTTAGACTATAGTATGACCCTAGGCCCAGGGGCAAACAAAGATACTCCTATCAGGCAAAACATTCCAAGGGCCCCAGAGATTACCTCCCAGAAGCCAAGGATAAAGGCCAGACCTCTTTGGGCAAGGCCAAATTCTTTACTACATATTTTTTCCTTATAAATATTTTGCATTCACTTTATTTACATAAATTTATTTCAAAAAACCAATAATTCCTTTCTAAAAATAACTGTATCATTGTACTAGTTATCTATTGATGTGTAACAAAATTTGGCAGCTTAAAACAAACATTTTCTCACACAGTTCCTGAGGGTCTGGCATCCAGTAGGAGCCTAGGGGCTCCTGGCTCAGGATCTCATGAGGTTATAGTCAAGCTGTCACCTGGGGCCTCAGTCTCTGAAGACCTGACTGGGGCTGGAGGAATCACTTCTAGTCTCGCTCACATTGGCAGGAGGCTTCAGTCACTCATCATGTGGGCTTCCTCGATCCTGTTCATAGCATAGCTTTCCCCAGGAGTCAACGAGAGAGATTGTCATTAAGATGGAAACTTCAGTGACTTCTAATCTTGGAAGTGACATACTATCAGTCCTACTAGTATTGGTATTCTGTTGGCAACAGACCAAGTCTGGTACAGTGTGGGAGGGGATTAAATAAGGATAAGAATACTAGGAGAGAGGGGACATTGGGCACTGTCTTAGAGGTTGGCTATCACAGTCAGTAGGCACTTTTATTAAGGAAATATTTATTTAGTGATTTTATGTAGTTAGCATCTTACATGAACATTATCCAGCCATTTAAAATCAAGAATATTAAACATGCTTTAACTTTGTATTGGTCACGAGTTCAATGAACAGCATAGTTGTTATAACACGATAGAAGGGTAGATGAGCCTCTTTGCCTTTATTCTTTAAGGCCTGTGGCTTAGTTTTCTGAAGTCTTATGGTAACTTCTGCACCTTTTATTCTTACCTTGTCAGAAACTAGTTGTTACTTGCTGCTTCTTGGAGGTACTTTCTTTGCTTCTTGTTTTGACCGATATCCACATATCCAAACCTTTAAGAACTGAGTATCAAATGAACTAGGTATCCTGTGAAAAGCTCCTCCAGGCTTTCCCTTTGGAAAAGTAGAATTGTTCTCAGTGCCTAGCCTTTGTGAAACATGTTGGCTTTGTGAAAGTCTTTTTTGGCTTTCTTCTTTATTATAGAGAGTCTTCCGGATAGTTGAGGTTACCAGATAAGTGACCATTGGTTAAATGAGGTAGCAGTGTGTAAAAGCTTTTTTTTTTCAATTTTCTATATAAAATTTTTAGTTACTTGTTTACTAGAGTAGACCATCTTGAAGCTGTTATGCATAAAGCAAAAGTAAAAATCTCTGCTGAGTAAAGTACAGAATAAAGAAGAACAGTCGCTGGTGTAAAAAAATCCAAAATATACTTAAAGTTTTTTTTTCTCCTGTTAGATTATATCTGACAGCAAAAATTTATTATTTGTTAAAACATTTATAATTTTATAGAAGTACCTCTGTTTGATAAAACCACTCCTGATAAGGTTTATATGGGATTGGAATAGTTGTAAATTTTTTTCTTCCAAGTCTGTCAACTAACTCTTTGCCAAAGTAATTTTAGACAGTCAAGAAATTGTAATGATATCTGATGACAGTAAAAAATGTACTTCACACTTAACTTGCTACTTTATAATTTTAATAATAATTAAGAGCAGTAATTTTAACGCAATATTTTCTCCCTTTCTAGAGACAAATGGAATCAAACTGGAACTTTGTAGAAGAACTGCTAAAAAAGTCCATCAATGTTCAGGTACACATTTAAAGTGAGACAAGTCTGTGGGCTTTGCTAAATTTTTATGTTACAGATTTTATTTATAAGAACCAAGCAAACTTTTTAAATGATTTAAATAACAAATTTAGTTTACTTATAAAAAATCTGAGATAGAATCATCATTCTTTGTTAATGCAGGTTCCTTGTACAATAGTTTTTATTTTGAAGATTTTTATTTTAACACTGAGTCGCCAGTTAAAGGACAAAGATAATTATCCTAGTTGGTGACTTTGACAAAATGTATTCAAAATAAGTAGCAGATGCTTCAGAACTATTAGCCATTCCTTGACTGTATGATATCAAGTCTAGGAGACACGATGAGGGAGATAGTCAGTAGCATTGGAAATTCAGCTATATCCTCATCACAGCAGGAAGGTGACTTGCCTTGCTGAGCAATTTGTCTTACAGGCTTGACTCATACTCTAACTGATAAGGTCCTAGTTTCTGAGCCCTCATTTCATACCTTATCATTTTTCTTTCTGCAGAACGGTTAATGTAGTGTTTCATGGCCCAGAGGTCAGATTTGACCTCCTTTTAAAATAGTTTTAAATGTGCTCTTCATCACATCTTTAAACATATTGTATTATAGTTCTGTAAAGTTTTGTAGCATAAGTTACTTATGTAAGATTTTAAGGGGAAATTTTAGTAAAGAATATTTTTCTAATTTGGGAAATAGACTCCTTTTCTGTTAAGAAATGAAGATTGTTAAAAACTTGAAGAGGAATAAAAAAGAACTATGGTAGTACAAGATTGCTACACACATACACACATTTATTTTGTAGCCATATCTTTAAAAATAATTTTAATATCTTAAATGTTTTTCCCTGTTATCTATATTAACTCTTAATTTTTTTAGGTGAAAATATAAGTATATTTAGTTATAGTATGAATCTCTAATTATGAACTAAGAATTCTAGGTTAGAATGCCAAAGAGCTCTGAATACATAAGTTGCATCAGGAACAAAAGAGCTATTATCCCAACCACTAAAATTTTTTTATTTTCTTTTTTCTGTATCATTTTAATTGGCTTTCTCCTATGTTCTTTTTGAGAACATACTGATTTAGTAACTCAAAAAGTTTCAGACATGTATTTTTTACTTCCAGAATGTACAGAATCACTAAAAAGTGGTCACCATTATTTACATCAGCTATTAATCCAATCTTTTAATGGTATCAGCTAAAGCTGTTTTGAAGATAAATCACTAATTCTTGTAAATAGATAGGATGACCATCTGGATTTACCTGGCTTGGAGTATCCCAAAATGTGGGACTTTCAGTGCTAAAACCAGGAAAGGCCTGAGAAAACTGGGCGAGTCAGTCACCAGAGAAGCAAGGATAGTACAGCTAATCTAAGAAACTTTCTCTGTGAATTTAAGTCTAGCATAAAGTCAAAGTAATATCTTTCCTGTGAGAGAAGAGGTCATTATAATATGTAGAAAAAGGCAGTCCATTCTCTCTAGTAACCTCAATTTTGTCATGCCTTGATTGTATCAAATTAGATTTTATAAGTAGTATAGGACTACTTGCTGGAGTTCCTGAAACCAATTTTGTGGGTTCAGTAGGTGGTCATAAAGAATAAATAATATGTTTGGATAGAGCTATCAGTTTGATTATATCTGTTTTCCCCCACTGAGGTAAATTAAAATCTGACCATGCTCATTTGCTGTGACTTGATCTCCAACAATGAAAGAAAGAGTCCATTTACAATATTTAAAAAAATATATATGTTTCACATATAGAGCGGTCTTCAAATAAAATTGGTGGGCACTCCACTGTAGTTTTAATTAAGCAAATAATGCTCTAAATCTTTTTCTAGCCAGAGAGGATTTCCAGAAACAGACATTGAGCTTTGTTAGAAGAGAGAACATATATTGTTTAATTTTACTTAAAATGAATAGTTAAGTATTTGCTTTAAAAAACATTTTTTAGAGATAATCCTCTTTAATATTTGTGAATGCTAACAGTAAACATTTGTTCTACCTTTATAATAGCATTATTTTTTTTTATGAAAAGGGAGATTTTTAGTTTTATGCTACCTACTTTTTAAAGCCTCATTATTTGATGAGATCACAGAACAGTTTTCTAACAAAGGTCATAGAAGGGTATAAGAAGAAATCCTAAGCAATACTAATATTTTTAAAAATATTTTTTTCATTTGTCAAAAAATTTGGAGAGTCCAAGGCTAAAAACAACTCAGAATGTGATTAGATCTGAATAATGTGGGACAATAATCTTCTAATTACTAATCCAAAATGTTTTTGTTTCTTGGACAGAAGGATCTTGCCTGAGATATTGAAGTCTAACTCTCTTTATCCAGTCCTAAAAATATCCCATCAGTTAGACTGACAGTTAACTGTTTAGCTTGTAAATAAATTTTATTCTCCTGGTGGTTTCTGATAGGCAAGTCAGTTATACATAAAAAGAAAAAATGATTCCCCAATTGTTATATTGCCATTTGTATAGAATAAGCTAAAAGAGTAAATGTTTTCATTTTTAGTTTTATAAAAGAATTTGATATATGGAATATACCCGAATTTAATATGCCTGCATTTGATCTTTTGAAATAAAGATAGGAAGACATTCTTTTAAAAAGGACTAAGAGATCAGGAGCAGGCACTATGGAATATTCTAGGGTAGCTTTCTACATGAAATAGTTCATACACACCCACTCAGCTGAGAAGAGACACCCAGAGAGCTCACAGGGTCTTGTGATAAATGTAGAAGTTGAGTAGCACAGGTAGGTTTGAGCCTGTGTGGAAAAGAACCCCACAGGCTTTCTGGTTTATTAAAAATCTTTAATCAGAGGGCATGGATTTAGATATTGTTAATGAAAACTCTTGGTTTAGGTAGAGTTTGGTCTTAACACTCATAAAATTGAAATATATCAGTTTAAGGTACGATCCTGTGAATGTGTTTCATTTATTATTTGATTGTCAAGACTCAATGTTTGGGCTAAAAAAATTCATTCAAAATGAATATACTGTACATAGCACTTAATGTACATTCTTCCACTTCATGCTTATGACAGTTGTGTGAAGTTCCATTTTATACATTAGGAAACTGGGGCATAGAGGGAGCTTGCCCAGGTCCACACAGCTAGCTAGGAAGTGGCAGAGCTGGGATTTGAGTCTTCATTTGTGTTTTACTCACTCTGTGCTCCCTCAAAGCATTTGACTTTGTAGGATTCTTAATAAAACTGTATTTTTTTTCATTATTTCTATTTTAAAAATTCTTTGATGCTATGTGTTTGATTAGTAATCCATATTGGTTTCTAGATCTGTTTTGGTGATACTTATGGAAAACAGCTATCTCAATTTTCCACACTTTAAAATTTGTTTTTTGTGGTGTTTTTCCCTCTCCAATAAATGTATGATGAGAAAATATAAGGTAGGAAGAAATTAATATACTCAGGTGTTCTCAGACATTCCTCCTCACTATATTTCAGCTTTGTTTTTCCATTATGAATTTGAGCTAAGATGTCTGTTGCCTCCTCTACTCCTGACTATTGTATATTCTTATCTCTTTGGCTCTTTGGACTTGAAGATGGGCAAATCGTTTCTTTCCTTAATTCAGCTGATGTGCACCCACACAATTTTTAAAGGGAATTTTTAAGAAAAACTAAGGGAACACGGTTCAAAAGAAAATAATGGTTGAATATACAGAACACGAAAATGTATTTTATAACAAATACTATCTGTAATTAAAAAAAGAAACTTGCTTTTTAAGTCACACTCAACTGACTGATTAGTTATCCTGCCAGAACTGTGGAGAAAATGGTATTTTCTAAGCCATTTCTTTTCATTTTAATCTGAAACCACTAGCAGGAAAATAAAGGGAAATTGATCTCCTTTTCTTAAAAAAAAAAAGAAAGAAAAGGAAAAATCCCCCAAGTTGCCATTTTTAATTTCTTTTTGATTGGGTACAGTGGAAAGAGCATGGGCTCTGGTCTCACAAACTTTGATTCAAATCTTGGTCTGGTCACTAAGAGCAATCTTGATCAAATCTGGTGTCCATTAAATGTTCATTTCTTTTCCATCCTGTTTTTGGAAGGTAGCATAGCATAGTATGTATAACAGGCTTTGGAATCATAAATCCTAGCTTCTTCCCAAGTGGACTTGGGTAAACTATAACTTCTGACCCTCATCCTTTTTTTCTGAAAAATGAATGTAATAAAGCTGGGATGGTATAAGACATACATGAATGAACATATGTAAAACATCACATAATACCTGACACATAGTCGGTATTTAATCTTTTGTTTTTCCCAAACTTCATATATTTTTATGGTTTATACACCTTTTTGTGGATTTCACATGTAAAATGAGTTTCAGATACTGAATAAAACAGTACATACTCTTCAAAATGAACCCACTTTTTTCATATAACCCACTTTTTAACCCTGAAACATAATAAAATTTTTTTAAGTATGCTTTAATTCATATCAGTAGTGTACCATGGGAATAAGCCTAGATCTCATTTAATATTTTCATAATAAAAATCAAAGAATGTTAATGATGGATAGAACATTGTCTTCTTTGGTTAAATTTAACTATCTATTAGAGAAGCCAAATATCTTTTGCTGAACCATACAGGTACTTGATGAAGAGAGACACCAGAATCCAGATCTCAGTTTTGTTCATAAAACATTTATGGAGTCTCTGGTGAAGCAGGCACTGTGCTAGGCCCAGGGGACATTATCCCAGCCCTCAGGGAGCTCATAGACACTTGAAGGCAGATAGACATAAAATTTAGCAAGGTAAGTGTTAAGATACAGGTGTGCATAGTGTGCTATGGAGCATAAAGAAAGGTCACTGTTTAGTATGGAAGTTAGAAAATATCCTAAAGGACTTGAAGCTTTGGTGTATTCTAATGGATTAATAGCTAAAAGTTAAAAGCCTTCTCAAAAAAATCTGGTCATGTTTGGTTCACTCTCATTCACTGAGATATTTAGCAGCAAGATCACTCTTCTCTTCTATACCTGTATACTACTTTTATTAGTGACCCCAACATCATTGTGTATAATCCACCTGTCCTCTAAGTTTCTTCATATCCTTGCTTCTAATCAGATTTTCTTTTATTTACCTTACCCACTGCCTCCCATAGTTATGCTCTACATTTTTTCACTTTTCATTTTCATTCTGTCCATCATCATTGACCTTTTCATTTTTCTGTGTTCATCCATGTCCAAACTTTCCTCCTTGAACAGTGTAGATTATACAACCCCTTATTATAATCACTCCATCACAAACACCTTTAATTCCATAGCCCTTACCTATTTTAAACTTGGCAAAACCTAATACCCCTCTCTTACCCCTCTGCCACCCCCCTGCCCCAGCTGAATGTTGGTGGAAAAAACTCATACACTCATTCTTGCTGACTGGTCTGACTTTAACTTCTTGATCATAAATCTTTTCAAGTGGCACTCGGCTCTAGAATGTTTACTTTTCTACTCTCCAAAACAACTTATTTCAGAATTTCTTTTTTAACACACAGTTCAACACATGCTGTGCCCCAGTCACCTTAGCTAAGCATCTTGCCTCATAAATCATTGAGAAAATAGGACCAGTCAGTTGAGAACTCCTTTATGTTTAAACCTTCTAATCTCCCAATGTGCCTGCTTTGTACACAACCTCTCAATCTGCTTTTCTGTTATATTGGAAGTGTCACTGTTTCTCTCAAAGGCTAATTACTTGCCCTGTGTACTGGATCCTTTCTCTTCTCACCTGTTCAAGGACTTTTTATATCTTCACTTAAGTATCACTACTTCCTCACCTCCTATTATCTCCTCAACCTGCCATAGTTAAGCATCTGTCTCTGCCATACTTGAAACTACTGTTGTCAAAGCCATCAATAACTTCCACATTGTCAAATCTAAGAGTTCTTTGTTCTCATTTTAACCTCTCAGTAGCATTCAACCCTGTTGACCTCCTTCCCTTTCTGAAATATTTCTGTTTCCATGATGCCTGGTTTCCTTCCTACTTCATTGGCCATTGGGTTTTGCTTATAGACTCCTCCTTTTGCTTGCTACCTAAATTTTGGAACAGCAAAGGGCTCTCAGTTCTGGATCCTTTTCTCTTTTCCATCGTCTTTCCTAGGTTGATCTTATCTAGTCTCTTAGCTCTAAAAGCCACCAATATGAAAGTAACATCCAAATTTATATCAATAGCTCTGACTTTTCCCTTGAGCTATAGACCCATATGTCAGTTGTCTACTTAATGTTTCCACTTTGTTGCCCTATGCACTGTCTCATGTGTTCCTCCCCTAGTCTTTGCCATCTTAGGAAGTGGTTCCATCAACCCATTTTCTTAAGCCAAATGAGAGTTCTCCTTAATTGCTGTCTTTCCTTCATACCTTAATATAACTCATCAACAAATCCCATTGTCTCTGTTTCCAAACATATCTCTAAAGTTGTCCACTTATCTTAGTCTTACAGTTTCACAGAGTCACCTCCTAACATTTTGACAGGAGGAGAAGGAAGTAGAAAAAAGTAGGCATTTTAATCTCATCTTCTGTGATGGAATAACCATACATGTTTGTTGAAAAGTGACACAACACTGAATCCCAGTCATTCAACAGTTATTTATTTAAAGCATACTATATCTCAAGCACCTTCAAATTTCCCAGCATTTCTACTTTGTACTTGACCTCTGTCTGATTTTCTATTACATTGGAAGTGTCACTGTTTACCTTCTAACTGCTCTTATCTACTGTATTCATTCTCCATGCATGATCCAATGTACTATTTTTTAAACAATCATGTCACCCCTGTGCTTACAACCTTGTAGAGACTTCCCAACATAATTAAAAGAAAAACCATAATTCTAACTATAAACTATAAAGCCTCAAATAAGGTATGATTCCTGACTATTTCTGACTTAATCCTATAATATCAAGCTTACTGCTAATTCAGGAACTTTCCATGTGTTTTCTCTGTGATGAATGCTTTACTTTCAGTTCTTTATGTTGTTGGCTGTTTTTCATTCAGTCATGTAGCCCAAATGCCAGCCCTCAAAAAGGTCTTTCCATTCTTAATTCCCGATAAAATAATGGCCCACATCCTCTACCAGTTACCCTACCACATTACTCTGCTTTTTCTGTTTTTCATGGTGGTTGTAATTGTTTACATTTATCTTGTTTGTTTCAGTGTCCTCTTTTTCCATTCTCCACCAAAGTGTAACTTCTATTAGTGCATGTACCATGTCTGACTTATTCATTGCTTTATGCCTAGTACCTTAGAATAGTGTCTGGCATATAGTAAGCTTTGAATAAATGATTGCTGAATGATTGGAATTCAGTCATGTGTCACTTTTTAACAAACATGCATGGTTGTTTCATCATAGAAGATTAAATTAAAGTGTCACTTCTTTTCTACTCTCTCCTGTTGCCACTTCCTAAAAGGTTAAAATATATGTACTCTGCCAACCCTCTGGTTTTTAGAAGAACAACACTTATATTCCCATAAAGAATTTGACCTCATATTGATACTTAAGTATGAGCAAGTCCTCTGGATTTGTGTACATCTTAATTATTCGATCATTTATGCTACTTCTTTCTGGTTTGGGTTTCTTTTTCAGTCTCTGGGTTCTACACCATCAGTTATTAAATACCTATTGTAATTGTTAAATAACTGAGTAAAAAGTCAAATTGAGTTATGTAATTTCAGTTATCTGAATATACTAATGGTCTCTAAAGCAAAGTTTTAGAAGTATACCTTATGCTGATTTAGACCTTCTGGTCTGAAGATGAGAATGGGTATGACTTGGTGATATATATTTATATTCTTTTTAGGAGCAGGTTATTCAGTGCAATATCAACTGATACTGTGTGTTGCCAGAGCGCATTTAGCTCCTCACAATTTCAGTTTATTTTTTAGGATGGTATACTAGAAGAGCAGTTACGAATGTATCTTCACTGTTGTTTGACCCTTTGTGATTTCTGGGAGCCGAACATTGCAGTTGTCACCATTCTGTGGGAATATTACAGTAAGAACCTGGTGAGTAAATAGAGTATGAATTTGTTCCGGGAATTTGAAGAATTTGTACATGATATGTGAGGAGTATTTTCATGGCTTAATTATATATAATTATGGATTTTTCTTAAAACTAATTTTTCAAAGACGATTAGAGTAGCTCAAAAACACTTTTATTTTTCACATTATCTAAAGAGCATTGGCATAAAGGAATGGAGCATGTAAGGTCCCTTTTCTCTTTTTTATTTTTGTATTAAAATACTGAGTTTATTTCACATGTATATTTTTGTCTCCCCACCATTTCCATTTGTCTGACCACCACTACTATTATGTCCTATCATAACATTCCATACATACTTAAAGCTAAGCAAAGGATGGAGTTCCATCTTTAAAAACTAAACAGGCATTTTGGACAACACATTCTTGGCAATGGAACCTGGACAACATTTATCAGACACGGTAGGGGAAGTTCTCACTCTGCATTATAAAAAGGACAGCCAGATGTCAACTGTTACAGAAATGAAATAAGATGGAAAATTTTTTTTTTTTTTTTTTTTTTTTTTTTGCAGTACACGGGCCTCTCACTGTTGTGGCTTCTCCCGTTGCGGAGCACAGGCTCCGGACGCGCAGGCTCAGCGGCCAGCGCGTCAGCGGCCATGGCTCACGGGCCCAGCCACTCTGCGGCATGTGGGATCTTCCCGGATCGGGGCACGAACCCGTGTCCCCTGCATCGGCAGGCGGACTCTCAGCCACTGCGCCACCAGGGAAGCCCCAAGATGGAAAATTTTAACAAACTGTTTAAACTATTTTCTTAAAGAGACTTCCTCCACTGCCAGAGATCTTGAATAGCCTCCTGATCATTCATCCGGAAACAATTCTTCACATAATTGATGAATTTGGCTTCCACTTTGGGAAGGGAACCACCTTTTTCTATACTTGCTTGCATTTTTGCTTTAATGTCTTCTACAGAGCTAGGTCCTTTCGGTGTTTTAGGAGTTTTTTCCTGTTTTTTGAAGGATTCTTGACTTTTTGATCTTGGTATTGATGGTTTTGAGTCTTTTCCATTCTGGTTTGATTTTTGTGCATTTTTGGCTGGAGTATCTCGTACAGATTTCTTTACTGGAGGTTTTTCTTCAGCTTCCTCATCATCATAGTCATCATCATCATCGTTGTCATCATCATCATCATCACCTTCATCTTCATCAGCAGCAAGTTTTACTTTTTTTCTGTGGCACTTTGCTACCACTTCCAGGGGCAGAACGCTTTCCAGATATACTTAGGAGTTTCACAACCTCCTCCACTTCATCTTCTGACTCTGCATCTTCCTCCACAGCTACTAAGTGCTGTCCACTAATATGCACAGGCCCTGAACCACCACCCCAAGGGAAACCGTTGGCTGCACAGACATTTTCAAAGTTGCCAGTGTTACTTTAATTGGACTGCCTTCATAATTCATCACTTCTGCTTCGACAATGTGTAATTCATCCTTTGCGCCAGCCCCTAAACTGACCGTTCTTAAAGAAAACTGGTGCTCATTTTCATCATTATCCACCTTAAAGTGATAATCTTTGTCGGCCTTTAGTTCACAACCGAAAAGATAATTCTGGGGCCTCAGGGGGCTCATGTCCATGTCCATTGAATCTTCCATGGGTTGGTGGCACGCACTTTGGTGGGAGAGAAAGTGGACGGAGATAAAAGACTACCGTTCCAAGGAACAGTCGTGCAGGATGGAATCAGACCAGGGCCCCTTTTCTCTTAAGGGTGAGATTAAGCAAAGTAGCCCAAATTGTGCCAGAAAGATATTTTTAAAAAATCTTCTTTTATAAGTGTTTTCTAACAACTATTGATTGCTTGCAACACATTGAACAGTTAATGCTGTCTTGAATAAGAACTAGTCTTGTCATTTGAGCAGCTTATAGGCTAGTGGGCAGAAGCACAAATATTGTAGAAAAATAGTTATAATACTGTGGAAGGCTAAAGGAAGGAGTCTCTGACCCAGTTTATGGACTTGTAGAAGACTTTATGAAGTCATAATTTTTTAAGTTGACCTGGGAAATGAGTAGAATTTTCCAAGTACATAAGAAAATGAGCATCCAAGCAAAAGGAATAGTGTGGACAAATGTAAAGAGACATGAAAAACATGATTTATTCCTACTGTGTTAAATAGTTCTGAATGATGGGTCTGAGGTGATTATGGAGAGATACGGGAGATAAGGAAAGTAGAGAAGTTAGTCTGGGGCTGGATTATGAAGGGTTAAAGATAATTGTTGAGTTATGATTTATTCAGGAGACATTGGAAAGCAAGGACGTGACACATTAGGTATGTGTTTGAGAACTTTTTTTCTGAAAGTAGTATAAAGGAATTGGGTACAGATGAGTTAGTAGTCCAGTGTAGTAGTAGAAGCAAATAATGCAGTGAGTGAGAACTAAAATAGGGATAGTGGATTTTAAAAGGAGAGGACAAACTTCGAAGATAAAATTTTAAAGGTACATTTAAAAGATTGAGTTACTTGTGTGTGGAGAGAAGAGAAGATTTGGAACATTTCGCTCTCTGGGTAAATACAAAGTGAACCCCTCAGTCAAGGTGGAAAATAGATATGGAGGATTTACAAGTAAATTACAAGTTTGGGTTTGTACATAATTAAGCATATTAAAAATGGGAAAAATACCTTTCTCTGAAGCACATTTGTCAGGCTGGTGGGAGAAATGACCAATTCTAATTCTCAGGCAGAATGTATACAAGATGAGTCTAGAGTATCTTGTCATACCTGAAAGCAAGGAAGATATCAGAGTAAGCTGGAGTCACGTCAGAAGGACCCAGGAGCCAAATTTAAGGAGCTCCCAATTCCCAACACTGGGAAATTTGGGCATAGGGAAGTTTAAATCCTTGAGTTTATGGTACTTTTAGAAAAGTTGTTATTCTGGAAACTGTAAATAAATGAAAATATAAACTATGTTTTAGAGTACCAAATTTCTGATGAGGTAGTTTAGAAGGAATGATAGAAAATCTCTGCTCCATACATCCGATGAAATAAGCCATCTGGATGATGATCATCCATGGCTGCTCAAACTGCAGGGATCACTAAAATGGATAGATCGGGCTGACAGCATGATCAGTCTCAACATCACAAAAAGAATGACGGTGAGAACGTATGTGCCTCTTTGCTAACTGAAATAGGAGGTACTCAGTACTACCAATGAAAGATTCTCTCCAGAAAACTTGACCTGAATCTGAGCAGTCTACTAGGTACAGCTACCACTTTACAGAAAAGATAGAGGATGAAAGAATATGTTAATGAGTCTAGGAAGAGACAAGCAGCTAAATCCAGAATCTAGGAAATACCACACAATAAATTACCTGAGAAATGTGGCAAAAACATTGGGAAATGTATAGAATAAAAGAGATTTAAGAGACATGTCAACCAAATGCAATGTATGGATCTTGTTGCTATCCTAATTTGAACAAACCAACGGTTAAAAAGACATTTTGGGGATAATCCAGAAATTTGAATACCCTTTGGTGTTCTGTGCTTGAATGGAATTTTTATTTTAGGGGAATATGTGGTAATGGCTGTGTAATTTTTATGACTAAGAAGAGTCAAACTTCTAGTGAGCTAATTGGGATTTACAGCTTTCCATTTTTATTTATTCAGAGACTTAATACTTGTTTTCTGTCTTTTGCTTTTAGAATAGTTCTTTCAGTATTTCTTGGCTTCCTTTGAAAGGCCTTACATATGTCATTAAGTCACCCTTGTCTATGCTAGAAATGGTGAAGACCTGCTGTTGTGATAAACAAGATCATGACCTGTATAAATCCAGCAGTAGTTACACTATTTTCCTTTGCATTTTGTCAAAAGTTGTTAAGAAAGCAATGAAGAGCAATGGCCCTCATCCTTGGAAACAAGTCAAAGGAAGGTATGTGCCATATCTTTCTTTGTCATGAATGTTCACTTATATCTTTGGAGAAGTTTTACTGTTTGTATTTTTTAAGTTAACTTGTGCTTGTTTGTCTTTATGGTTTACATTTTAAATGTATTCGTTAATGTAGGACAGAAAATTATGGAGCATTTTGATCTTGTCAATTTGTTATAGTAAGGAACAAACCTAGTATCCATAACTTGGGGAGGATTTTAGTTTCTTATTTATCTCATCAGTCCTGAAGATTGAAATTCCATATATTAAATGCAGGGATATAAGAGAACTGTTATTTTTCTTGTCAAAATTAATTGTAATGTTTTATGTAATTCTTTGCATGTATTTTATTAAAAATTATAGAAATAAGAAACATCTCCACATCGTACATTGGCAGGTGGTAGATTCAGTCTATAAAACTTCGTGTTCTTGGAGCCCACCAGTCCCACAAGCCCTGCTTTCTTGCATGAAAACTAACCAGAATATAATAGAACCAAATAACTCTGATGTTCTTATTTGAGGAGTTTGCCATTTTCATTTCTGGTGTGGTAAAATAAACTTTTGATCACATTTCTCTATTCTTTTTGCTTGTTAAATGGGTGTGATTCTTAATTGTCTAACCTTGTTCTACTTCTTTTGCCTATTAACCCCTTTTCTAGCCCTTTGTGCAGTAGACTGCCCTCTACCACTTGCTCAGCTTATGTGGTGGAAGCTCTCACAGCAGAATACTTTTTAATTTAGGTAGAGACTTCTCAAGAATCACTACATGAAATTCCTGTTTCATTCACACAATGAATAATTCTTGCAAGGCTATGGTGATACAGTTTGGATTTTTTATTTAGAATATATATATATATATTTAATGGTAGTGTCTTTGTTAAACCTCCAAGTAATTAGGTAGCTCAAACAGTAGTTTTTTTTATTTTGTTCTGTTTGCCAGTTTGTTTTTGAATCTTAAATCATTTTATGGAAGACATAATACTCAGAACTTTATTGCTAAAAGAAATTGGAATTCAGTAACAAGTCTCTCTACCAAGCGCTATCATGGGCAAGATGGAGGATATAAAGATAATTAAGCAGATCTTTACTTTCAGGAGCTTATCAGCTTCATTGTTTATAAATAAACATTTAACCTCTCATAAGCATTAATCATTTCTATCTTGAATAAACCAATTATAGAAGTTACAAAGAAATTTAACAATCCATAAGTAAGATTCAAAATGGTTTTCAATTCTAATCCCTTAATTGATGAAAGAAAAGTACATCAACTTTTATATTAAATAGTATTGACAGCAGCTTTTTAAATGGCTGGTCTTGGATATTTGAACACTAACAATTTTTCTTTGTAAGTAGGTAAAATAATTTTTCCAGAGCTTTAAATTGTCTTAACATATAAGTAAAGCAAGAGCCAAGTCTTTGTGAAGGGTAGAGGGAGAAAGGGTTTAAGGAAAATTGTTACATAAAATTGCCCTGTTAAGATTTCTATAAAGTGCAACAAGTTGTACTTGAAAGGATTATGTACTCTTTTTTATTTGTCAATAAGAATTTAAAAAGAAAGATAATGGGGGGACTAAAATAAAAGGAAAAGCCATGTATTATGAAAAGAACATTTTTACTGTCCTTTGGGGAAAGCCACTGAATCCTTTGATTCACTTATAGATGCTTGCTGCATCCTTGAGAAATTTGAAGGTAAGGGAGGGCAGTGGTGTTCTGTGAGGTTGTTTTCTAAGAAGGAAAAGTGACACAATAGCACCATAATGTAGAAATAGATAACAATTTAAAGTAATGAGACTGTCATGAGTATTGAGTGAAATGTTATTTTGAAAGATGCATTTTTGTGAATGAAACAATTTTATTAATTCAGCTTTTTGTTTTACAGGATATATTCTAAATTCCATCAAAAAAGAATGGAAGAACTAACTGAAGTTGGTCTGCAAAACTTTTTCAGCCTTTTTCTACTGTTAGCATGTGTGGCAGAGGTGGAAGATGTAGCAAGTCATGTTTTAGGCCTCCTAAATTTCCTCAAGCCTGCCTTTATAACATCTCCTCTCATTTGGAAGGGTCAGATGGCCTTCCTCTTGATGTACACCCAGAAAAACCTGGACATCAGTGTTTTGGCTGAGATATTTTCAGGTGCTTTCCGGGAGAAAGCAAAGGAGTTCTTGGTATCTAAGAATGATGAAATGGGACAAAGACAGACTCTCTGGTCACTTCTTTCCATATATATTGATGGTGTTCAAGAGGTGTTTGAGACTAGCCATTGCTTGCATCCTTCCCATGAAAAACTGCTTAATGATGGCTTTAGTATGCTTCTACGAGCTTGTCAAGAATCTGAACTTAGGACAGTGTTGAGCTTTCTACAAGCTGTTCTGGCCAGAATCAGGTAAGCTTTCCAGTAATGTTCTGATTTATTGATTTGCTTTATATCATCACCTGTGTTGATTCTATATTAAAGTTTTCCTTTTAACATACTCATGAAATTCAGTTGTAAAGAGAGGAGCTAAAGGAGTTTTACTGCAATGTAACATAAGTCAGTAGTTTTCAAACAGTGCTTCTTTGAAAGAAAGCTTATGTGCAAACACATAAAACTAAACTAAATCAAGCGTAGCTCTGGTGTAGTCCAAGAGCCATGCCTCTTGGCCCCTTCTTTCCTCTCTGCCTCTCCTAGAAGAGCATTATTATCCAGAGGGATATTTCAGACATTCTAAGCAAGACCATGAGCTCAAATCTGAGGTGGCTTTCATTGAAACATACGCAGCTTTGTGTGCATAAGGAGATTTTGGCCACATTGTACCATTAAAAAAAAGTAAGTTTCTTTAAATATTTTGCTGCAGAGTTGCAGCCTCAAATGCTGAAATATTTGATTGGCCAAAAAATTTGTTTGGGTTTTTCCAAAAGATCTTACAGGAAAACCCAAACGAACTTTTTGGCCAGTACAATACTTCCAGCTGAAATAGTTTATTCTAAGATTAAGATAGGATTGTTCGAGGCTTCCCTGGTGGCACAGTGGTTAAGAATCCGCCTGCCAATGCAGGGGACACAGGTTCGAGCCCTGGTCTGGGAAGATCCCACATGCCATGGAGCAACTAAGCCTGCATGCCACAACTACTGAGCCCACGTGCCACAACTACTGAAGCCCACACACCTAGAGCCTGTGCTCCGCAACAAGAGAGGCCACCGTAAAGAGAAGCCTGCGCACCACAACACTCCCACTCACAACTAGAGAAAGCCCGCACACAGCAATGAAGCCCCAACACAGCCAAAAATAAATTTATTTTAAAAAAAGATAGGATTGCTCTATTTATAACACCAGTCATCTATACAAAACTTACTGTTCTCAGATCCACTTAAATTATGCAAATATGCAGATACCCTCCGTCCCAAACAATAATGGATAAGAACAGTGATTATGACATTTATTGCCTATAAGGCCCTTTCTACATAACAGTTTCACCTTTAAAGTACATGTTCTTGAGAAGTTAGATACTACCACTCAGTGCAGTTAGTCACTGGCACTAAAAAGTTGTGTAAAAGTTAGGTATAAAAATATGATTTTATTTAAAATCATGTCTGAAGTTAATCAAGAGACTGCTTCCCTCTTCTTAGCTGCACATTACAAAAGTAGCATCTGTTTTTCAAAGATAGTAAACTTGATGAAATTTCCGAATTTTGGACATTTATTCATTACGAGTTTCATTTATTACTACTTTTCTTAATTTGCTTTATGTTGGGCTGTGTGTTCATACAGATTAATCCACGGGTTTTCACTCTTCAGATTTTGTGTAGTTTTTATATTTATGTACTCTAGTTCTTGATCAGATAATCATCCCCTTATCCCCGAATGTAAGCTGTATCAAATATTTAGGTGGATGGTTAGATAAACGGGTAAGTAAATGAATAGCCAACTTCATTAGAAGAAGCTTTTACTGATTCTGGACCTTTTCCACGAAGTACATTTGTTCTTTCTAAGTCTAGTAGAGTTTATTAGCAGATAATATACTTTTCCAAGTGCCAAATTCATTCTGTTTGTTCAATTTTTAAATAAGTGGTAAGTAGTACTTTCCTGTGCTTCTTGGGCAGAATTAGGAATTTCCGTATTTCTGGTACCATTTTTGGTTTGTTTGTTTATATTTGTCTGAATATACAAAACAAGAAGGAAGAGGAGGGAGCTGGTCTAAACCATCCTGGTGATAGTGCTGCAGTCTGGGCAAAAGAGTAGAAAATGACGTGAGAGTTTGGGCATCTTGGGAAGATGCAGTCATGGAACCAAGTGGCAGAATCCATAGATCTTTCTACCTTTTCCATTAAAGATAGAAAAGTCTTTTTTATTTGTCTTAACAATTGTATTATTTCTTATATATGTTTTTTTAAACAAAGATTCATATCTTACAAATACTATTTAATTTTTTAGTTAGAAATTTGGAGGAACCTATTTTTTTTTTTCCCCAGGTTCTTCAAAGTATTGGGTTGGCCAAAAAGTTCGTTCGGAAAACCTGAACGAGCTTTTTGGCCAATCCAGTAGTTCGGAGAACAGTGGGGCAGTGTGGAGGAATCTTCTTTTGTTGTGAAATTTTTCTTTTTTTTTTTTTAAGGAAACATTTATTTATTTATTTATTTATTTATGGCTGTGTTGGGTCTTCGTTGCTGCGCATGGACTTTAGTGGTGGAGATCAGGGGCTACTCTTCATTGCAGTCAGCAGGCTTCTCATTGCAGTGGCTTCTCTTGTTGCACAGCGCGAGCTCTAGGCGTGCGGGCTTCAGTAGTTGTGGCATGCGGGCTCAGTAGTTGTGGCTCATGGGATCTAGAGCGCAGGCTCAGTAGCTGTGGCACACGGGCTAAGTTGCTCTGCGGCATGTGGGATCTTCCCAGACCAGGGCTGGAACCCATGTCCCCTGCATTGGCAGGCGGATTCTTAACCACTGTGCTACCAGAGAAGTCCCTGAAATTTTTCTTTAAATTGCAAATGTAGTATGTTGTCATGGTAAAAATGGTAAAAGAAAAAAAAATGAGGTATAAGGTGACAAGTAAAAGTTCCTCTCCCCAATTTCACTCTTTTATTCTCTAGTTCAACGGTTCTCACCTACGGGTGAGTTTTTCCCCCAAGGGACATTGGGCAGTGTCTGGAGAAGTTTTTGATTGTCATATATGAGAGGTGCTACCCAGCATCTAGTGCGTGGAGGTCAGGGATACTGCTACATAAATAGCCTACAATGTACAGGACAGCCCACGCAACAAAGAATTATCTGGTCCAACCTCAGTGATGCTCTATGTCTACTCCATAAATTAAAATGGTTTGTTATAGAACCTTCCAGACTTCTTCCCATTCACAGGCTTAAAACACAAAAGAAATGATCTTTGTTCTGCAGCTTCATTTTTTCACTTAATATTTCCTAGACAGCTTTTCATGTTAGTATATGGAGACCTATCTAGTTGTTTTTAATGGCTACTTAGTGTTTCATTATATGAATGCACCAAACTTTATTTAGCCAATCCCCAAATAATGGAAATTTATATTATTTACCATTTTGTTATTATAAACACATTCTCTGTGAACTTGTGAAGGTACATCTGTAGATTAATTCCTAAGAGTGAATTAGTGTATGTACATTTTAAATGTGGGTGGATATTTCCAGTCCCGTTTAATCGTCCCATTTAATTTTAAAAAATTTGCACCAATTTCAGTCTCCCTGATCGTGTATGAGAAAACCTCCTTTCTCAATTTTAGATTAGTGTATGGAGTATATTTAGAAAATATGCATTCCAAGATAAGTTAAACACAGAAGTTTGTTTAAAATGTTAATGGAAACTTGGTAGTAGGAGAAGGAGATTTATTTTGAAGGTTGGAGAGGCTTTAAAAATGGAAATACAGTGAAAGTAATAAATAGGAAATTATTTTTTCTTTATTTACTGACTTTTTGTCTTCAGGCTCTTAACTGGAACTTTTTTGGTCATTCTTCAAAAGTAGTAACTAGAAACACAAGAATAATTCTTGTATTCTTAAAAGATGTACAGTTTATAAATACTATCTCATGTATTTCTTTACCAATCCTGTCATCCCTGTTTATAGATGAAGAAATGGAAACATGGAGACTTTTTACTTTTTGTAATTTACCTAAAATAACACAGTTGTTTCAGAATCACCCCTCATAACCCCTATACCATAACCCCTAACCCCTATACCATAGCTGCCTTCTTACACTGTCTTTATAATAGTTTACAAATAACTAAACAGACACTAACCATACCACCACAGTTTTTATAAATTAGGAAGTAATTAGATGAATGAAATCTGTTGGCAAACGTGAAAGTATTACCACTACTTATGTATACTTCTGAGTGATTTTACCTTTTATTTTTTCTGCGAAAAAAAAAAGGGTAATTTCTTATTGGGGCTTTCAATTACTTTGTTTTTATAATTTTGCAAGTTACATATTTTTTTAATGAGTCATTAGTTGGAAAAATAAATCACAAAGAGGTGTGGAGACAAGTAAATCACATTTTATTTATAATAATAATTTATCTTTGATTTATTATTAACACCACTTCAACCATCTAAATTTCACTTCTGGTAAGAAACCAAATTTTGGCTGTTTAAATTCAATTTAGTAGAAGTTTTTAGCATTAGAGCATGTCAGGAGTGTTGCGAAAATATTGCTTGCCAAGTACCTTGTAAACTATAATGCATCTCTGTTAATCCATGTATTCAGAAGTACAGAGGTCAGAATCAAGAGGCATAATGACAACTCTCAATTATATAAGGTGAGAGTAACTTTACATTTGTATTAATAATTTCTTTTAAACGAGATCTGGTTTGAGATTGTAATTTGCTATCATCTTGACCAGAGGGCAAGGAGTATGTTGTTGCTCTTCAGGACTAACCAATGCAAAAAAGGACAAAACTATTTATTTTGGTAACATTTAATTCCTTGTACAAATGTTTATTTTTGGTTTTGTTTTATACTGGTCAACTATGATCAAAAACAATTGCTGTAAGAGAATGTGAAATCATGTAGAACTTCTGTTGCCAAGGTTATCGAGCAGTATGAGATCAATGTGTGAATAAGAATGGTGTAGTAATGTGCAGGTCATTATTAATGCTGTCATGGTTTAGGCACTGCCATCTTTTAAATTTCTGAGGCTTGCATAGTGATTTGCACACAGTCCTTCAATGAGACTGATTGCGGTATATAATAAGAGGGACTGTGACTTGCATAGTTTTATTTTATTATATCAATCTTCAGTACTTCCTTCCAAGGCAGATATTGTCAAGACAGACTTGCTTTTAGTTTGGGATCTTTGGGGGAAAAGGGGCCCCAGAGATCATTTAGAATTGTTTACCTTAAAAAGAAAGAAAGAAGGAAGGGAGGCAGGGAGGGGAAACACAAGAAAAGTCCTCTAGGTATTTGATCATAGAGATGTGTTCCTAATTTCTTAACCCCAAATCTGAAACTTCACTGAAGATCTTTTCATAGGCGTCTTTGAGGTCTCCTATAATATTTTTTCTACTAATACTATTAGAAAGTTTAAAAATAATTTGAATAGTTGTTAAAAATTAAAGCATAGGCTTTTTTTTTTCCTTTTAAGTTAAGAACAGAGCTAAATTCTTTGAATTTTGGTTTAGATAGGGAAGATGGGTTACATAGATTGATGATATTTATTCCTGGCTGCATCCCTGACGAGGGAAAGAATGAAATACTTTTTACCTTAGCAATCTCTTCTGTTTTGTAATTCAGGTGGGAATAAGGTACCGGTCCCTGCATAAATGTGTGTGCAGGATGTGCGCCTGTGTGTGTTGAACTGGGTAATAGTTTTATAACTGTATGACAGAGAAATTATAAGTAGGAAGGAACTAAGATCACTGATTAAAGGGAGAAGCGGCTCCCTCTAGGCTGTTAAGAAATAATAACTTCATATGCCACTTTCTGCTAACTGGAGCTGCTGGCTCACCAGAGCATTCTTTATCGCTGATTAAGTAGCATTATGAAAATACTGACTTGGTTATGTTAACTAAATGCCTCTGTGTTTAAAACTCCGAAAGTCAAATAGTTTGAGCAGTCATCTCTAACATTTCACATTCCCTTTCTGAAATCACATTTCTTGTTCTCACTTGGCTGTTATTTGAGGTTAATACAAAAATGGCAGTCTTTAATTTGTGAAGTTAGGTGTAGCCAAAAGCTTTTCTTTAATTATATCCATTCATGCTGCTATAGTTAAGGGTCTGTCAGCATTTCCATTATAAACCTCCATTTTCAGGGTTTTATAACACAGCTATGAAAATTAGCTCTGGGCAAAAACTTGACATACAAGGCCTCATGAGATTCTCTCTCCTCCCCATCCCCCTTTTTCATTTGTACTGAAGTAGGGGTGGAGTGATTTCAAAATGCCTTTTGGCATCTGCAAATATCATTCGGAGTTTAAAAAGAAACAATAAATCTTCAGGCCTTGTACCTGTTTGTTCTACCACTTAAGGGGGGTTGTGGACTTATGAATTTAAGCCAAATGGATATTGATCAACTGACATCCTATTTTATATTAAACAAGAGCGTAGTTTCAAAGAAGTCTAAAGGCAGCTGAAAACTTGTCTAACATGTTAAATGTGGAGACTAAGGAATAATTCAGGAGGGATGATCACCTGTTTTTGATACTGTACGTGCTCAAGTGTAACTCCTTAAAAGGTTTAAGATTCTTTTTCCTGGCTTCAAAATACATTTTGAAAGTACATGTATTTTTAAACCCTTTTCTTCTTTTTCCACGAACTTGCAAGTTCATCTGTTTGTTATACATCTTTTTTGACATTTGGGATGGGTGTGTGTGTGTTTGTGTGTGTGCATGTGTGCATACACATGTGCACAGAAAAACTGTGTATATCATTCCCCTCAAATATTTTCCACGCTCAATAGTTATTTTAACCTTTATCGGTATGCTATCATTTATTCTAAACAAAAAAAAATTTGTTTTAATCTTTCCTTTGGAGAGATAACTGGGAACTTTCTAGGTAGGGAAGGAGGTAGTACAAGGGGAAATATTCTTGTGAGGCTCTACTGATTGCCAAATAATTTACATGATTTTTCAGGAAAAATAGAAAGGGGACTCTTGACAGCATGCAAGGCTTTTCCTCCTTTTGTTGTTGGGTGTTCTGTTAGTATAATGGGTTACAGCTTCTAATTATTGAAGAATGGCTTACTACAAAACAACTTTGGAACTAATGTGATTTTTTAAGTAATCAAATTATTATGAGTTATTTATTTGCAAAGTTTGATTAGTATATCCTGGATTGACCAAAATATCTGCTGATCTGTTTCATCATGTATATATATGCACATATATCTATGTATATGTACATATGTGTGTCATGTATATACATATGTACATCATTTATACTATATATATGAAATATATATTTGATGCAGATTTTGATTTGATTTTATGCAAATTTTTAGGGCAATGTTCTAATAATTTGAGAGGGAACACATGAGTATGCTCCATGGAAAAATATATTTCCAGTTTTTATTTGAAAAATCAGATACTTGTGTTGTCCACTAAGAGTAATCAATCTACCAGTTTTGGTTGCTTCAGAGAAAGCATCTCTAAGGGGATGTACTAGTATTAGTATTTTGGAAATATATAAAATGTAAATATTTCTCTTCATCATTAAATATTTCATGTATCTTTCAACTGAGATTTTTACATATATACTATGAATTAGCTTTTTTGTTTGTTTATTTACTCTTTACCAGACTTGAATTTTGCAGAGTGTGTTTACTATGGCCCTTTTATGTTACATATTTTATAAATCATGCAGTAATATCAACTCACCCTGATAACTTGGAAATGTTTGTGTACCTTTTTTGTATTTTGCTGAAACATAAGTTATCTACTTAATTTTTCATGTATAGGAGTTAATATTTTGGGTCATTTATTTAGTCTCCAACTAGACCTGTTACATAGGTATGAATTCTCCTTGCCTAAGTACAAAGTGATTCTTTTAAAGTATTATAAGGGAAAAGTTATGTGTCCAAATCTCAACCTTATTGGTAAAATGAGGATAATAGCACAAAACTTTAAGGATTAAATGTAATCAGGAATGTAAAGTGGCTAACATAGTCCCTGGCATATTAGTGAGTGTTCAATAAATGTTAGATGTTGCTATTATTATCATTATTATTATTTTCAAAAGAACCCATAATATAATTGTTTCTTTGTACAACACTTTATGCCAGGAAACCTCAGTGGACCTGTGTGTGTGTGTGTGTGTGTGTGTGGACTTACCTTGGATGGTTTTTAACCCATTCCTAATATAGTACCTTTTACATAGTGGCCGTTTAGGAAACGGCTTTTTGATGGGTAAATGAATCAGGTTCTTTGTTGTAAAAATAAAGTCAGGATTGTAGAGAACATGAACATTGCCTCAACAATTATAGAACTATTGGAAATTGTGATTCTGTGTTACTAAGACGGTAATGAACTGCTGCAGAAAAAGAAAAGTAATTTTTTAAAGGTAGAAATGTGACATGTATGTCTGTCCTTCCTTTCTCTCTATATCTAGTTGAGTGAGAGAATTTTTTTTAATGTCTTTGGAGGCTCTCTTTTATTATCCCTTCTTTATTCTCACTACCATTCCCTCCATTTTTAGACCATTATTAATGCTTGCCTAATCTCCCTGCCTCCAGTGCCTTCCCTTCTCAAACCACCTTTTTTTTTTTAAATCGGCTTTTTTGAGGCATATCACTTATACAATTCACTTTTTGACCAGGTTTATTAAGATAAAGTTCACATACAGTATAATTAATGGTTTTAGTACATTCACAGAGTTGTGCAACCTTCGCCACAATTTTAGAACAGTTTGTCACTTCCAAAAGAAACCCTGTACCTATTAGCAGTCACTCCCAATTTCCCCAACCCCTCTTCCCTAGTAATCACTAATCTACTTTCTGTCTCTATAGATTTGCCTATCCTGCACCTTTCGTATAAATGGAATCATACAACACATCATTTTTTGTGACTATTTTCTTTCATTTAGAATAATAATTTCAAGGTTTATTCATATTAAAGCATGTATCAGTACTTTATTTCTTTTTATTACCAAATAATCCATTGTATGAATATACCACATTTTATTTATCCATTCATCAGTTGATGAACATTGGGTTGTTTGCACTTTTTTGGCTATTATGAATAATGTTGCTGTGAACATTTGTGTACAAGTTTTTGTGTGGACATGTTTTTATTTCTCTTGGGTATATACTTAGGAGTAGAATTGCTGGGTCATGTGATAACTTTGTTTCAACTTTTAAGGAAATGCCAAACTGTTTCCGTTGCACCATTTTACATTCCCACTTACAGTATATAAGAATTGCAGTTTCTCCACATCCTCACCAACACTGGTTGCTAAGTGTCTTTCTGATTGAGTGATCTTAGTGGATGTGAGGTAGTAGGTATTTCATTTTGGTTTTGATTTGCATTTCCTTGGTGGCTAGTGATGCTGATCACATGCTTTTCATGTGCTTATTGATCGTTATGTCTTCTCTGGAGAAATATCTATTTGGGCCCTTTGCCCATTTTTAAATTGGGTTATTTGTCTTTTTGTTACTGAATTATAAGAATTCTTAATATATTTAAATACAAGTCCCTCATCAGATGTATGATTCACAAATATTTTCTCCCATTCTGTGGATTATCTTTTCACTTTCTTAACGTCCTTTGCAGCATAATTTTTTTTTTTTTTTTTTTTGCGGTACGCAGGCCTCTCACTGTTGTGGCCTCTCCCGTTGCGGAGCACAGGCTCTGGACGCGCAGGCTCAATGGCCATAGCTCACGGGCCTAGCCGCTTCGCGGCATGTGGGATCTTCCCGGACCGGGGCAGGAACCCATGTCCCCTGCATCGGCAGGTGGACTCTCAACCACTGTGCCACCAGGGAAGCCCGCAGCATAAATTTTTAAAATTTTAATGAAGTCCTATTTATTTTTTCATTTGTGCTTTTGCTCATCTCATATTCTCTTGCCACATTTATCTTCTTGGAGAGCAATTCTGCTTATGTCATTCTGTATTTTAACACCTTTAATGACATCCTAATAGACCCAGAGAAAATGTCTCATTCCTTTTCATGGCTTTCGAAGTTATCCACAGTCTGGCTTTACCTATTTCTGCAACTTTTTCTTGTGGTTCTCCTTTACTTTAGTCAAATGGAACTACTAATTACCAAGAAATCGCCAAGTCTTTTTTTTTTTTTACCGTTTTTTTAATATTTTCCTGTCAAAACCAGTTGAGGGTTCAGACCAGAGCATGGCCAGGACAGTAGAGCCAGATCTGAGGCCTGAAGAAGCTGCAGTTATGTGATAACCAATGATTAGAAAAGGGTTAAATTCAAGGAGTGAAAGCAATTGTTAAGATCAGAAGTCAGAAGTGGTCAGTGCTGGTTACAGTAGGCAAAGAGATGGAGTGGCAGAGTACAGGAAAAGAAAAAAAACAAACCAAAAAACCCCTTATTTAGAGGGATTTGGGGGAAGGAAAAGGTGGTTTCAGAAGTTAGTAGTAAATAGATCACAGCTAGAGATGGAATCAGAGAGCTTCATGTAGGAGCATCATACATGGGAGCAGTCAGGATTTCGGGCAGTAGTAGTCAAATCCCCAATAGCAAGTTGTGCTTTTTTCCTTTGCTTCTTAAGGAAGTGTTTGAGAGTTCTTCCTGTTGCAGTGTAGTATAAAAAACAGGGGCTTTAGGGTCAATAAACCTGAGATCAAATCATCCCTCCTCTACTTACCAACAGTGCAGTCTTGGGAAGTTACTTAACCTTTTCTAAGCTTCAGTTGCATGTTTGTAAAACAGCCCCTACCTTATAGGATTTCTGTGAAAATCTGCTTAGGTCTTTGCTGTCCATACACACTAGCTGTGTGTGACAATTTAAGTTAATGAATATAAAATAACAAATTCAACTTCTCTGTCACACTAGTTACATATCAAGTGCTCACTGACTACAGGCAGTTAGTGGCTGCTGCAGTGGACAGCAGCAGAGCTCTCAATCAGCACTGACTTAGATGCTGCACCTACCCAGACCATGGACCATAATAATCTCTCAATATATGTTTGTTGTCTTCATTTACGTTTTCTTTATTTTTATGTGAACAATGTTATCCTTCATTCCAAGCTACGTATGCTTATCCATGTGTCCCCAATCTTGAATAATCTCACTTTCCTTTGAATTTCCGTAACACTTTCTCTCTAATGCCCTTTATTGCTTTCTACTTTGTATTGTAATTGTTTTTCTACAGAGGATACATAATTCATTAAACAAACTATTCAGCAAATCCAACTAATATTTGTGAGTGCCTACCACGATAGCAGGCGTTATTATAGGCACTTGGCATACATCTGTAAACCAGTTAAGTGCACATATATGATATACATTCATGTATTTATTACATGAAAGACAGAAAATAGAAAGGTACTTATGTGTTTATTGAAACCATCACTTTTTCACCATTTCATATTTTCTTATTTCAACGATTCAGTATTATTTGATAATGATTTATACTTGTTCCCAATTCTTGCCGATATCCACATGAAAGTAGAGAACAGTATCTGTACAGCCAGGCTATGAATTTAATGGATTTAACACATAATCTGAATTTCAACTCTGTGCTTATTGTCTTCTAAGTACCAGTGGGTGGAAGGGACTTCTGGAGGATGACAGGAAGACTCCTGTCATCTTCTCATCATTCATCTCAGTTAATTGAAAGGTTTATTTTATTTTGCCAATTCAATATTTATAACCAAACTGTTCTCCTACTAAAATATGGAAACAGATGGAGTAAGTGGGCCTTTGAGCTTTTACCTTGTTTTTCAGAGGTTCCAGAACCTCTCCATCGAGACTGGGTCCACAGGAACACTTTGGATCTAAAAGTAGAGATCTTCTGTATTTGGATTGGGTTGGAAGCAAGATATTTGGAAGAGGGAACTGAAATAATGGAATGGAGGAAATAATTGATAAAATAATTTAAAGTAGTTCCCTGGAGTGGAAGGTTCCTTATTGAAGGGCCTTTTGAGTGACTGTAGCACAATGGAAGAAATTAGACTCATAGCGGAGCACATCTGTGTGAATTTCAGAATGCTGGGTACAAAGAAAAGGTACCAAAGTGTCCATGGACTTCTTAGTCCTACCCACTTTTTTTTTTAATGAGTTTATTTATTTATTTTATTTTTGGCTGCATTGGGTCTTTGTTGCTGCGCACAGGCTTTCTCTAGTTGCCGTGAGTGGGGGCTACTCTTTGTTGCAGTGCGCAGGCTTCTCATCACAGTGGCTTCTCTTGTTGCAGAGCACAGGCTCTAGGTGCACAGGCTTCAATAGTTGTGGTGCGTGGGCTTCAGTAGTTGTGGCTCGCGAGCTCTAGAGCACAGGCTCAGTAGCTGTGGCTCACAGGCCTTGTTGCTCCGTAGCATGTGGGATCTTCCCGGACCAGGGCTTTAACGTGTCCCCTGCGTTGCTGGGTGGATTCTTAACCACTGCACCACCAGGGAAGCCCTTACCCACTTTTCTTAATCTTCTTAATCTTAATCTTAATCTTCTTAATCTTCTATTTTTTCTATCTGCTGTGCCCCTAGTCTTGTAATCTGCAGTTATAATCTAGGTCATATCTAATATTTAACCCCATCTGCAAAATTACAAAAGTAAAGTAAGATGTGAATAGAGCTTTATATTATAGATGTTTTTTCAAGATTACTTTGAAGAAGTAGATGAATGGAGCTTTATGACTTCTGATTCATAGTTGTTCTCAAAGTTTGAATGAAAACAGTAAATTCCACCTCTCATAATTAGGAAAAGGAAGGTAAGAGTGGTGAAAGAACACTGAAAAAAATTGGGATGAACATTGGGATAAAATGACAAGGACAAAAGAAATATACATTTCATTCTTTTGCAAGTGGATGAGCTAGAAAGGAAACATTTCATTCTTTTGCAAGTGGATGAGCTTTGGGAATAGAAATGCCATGATTATTTTCTGTACCAAGCACTGGAATATTTCTTTTTAGCAAAATGATAACAAATTAAAAGACGTTGGGATGTGGCAAAAGCTACTTTACTCAATCTTACTTATGTCACTGTGGTTCTTTGTCTGAACCCCATGGTTCACTATAAGTATTTAAATCACCCAGATCTTTGAAGCTTTGGATGAAATTCAGTAGTAAGTTTATAGGAAGGCATTGCCACTGTCCTCTTTCATGGTACCACACAGGGCTATGTTTCTTAAACCAAAGACCAATTGTTATAATAAATATACTGAAGACTGGCAAATCCCATTTGTGATGGGTTTGTTAAAGTTAACTCTTTTCCAACTGTGGAATGGATAAAAAGACCTTAAATTGCAATTTCAGTAGGTGGACCCAGTCTTAAGAAACTTGGTAGATAGACTACCGTTGTGGCCTTTGGTTATAAAAGGGAAGTACTCAGAGGAAACAAGTGAGGAGGCAAGTAATTTAAGTATTTATGTTTAATGTAGTACAGTAAGCCACTAAACATGTTTTTGAATGATGTGATGTATCAGTGAGAGAAGGAAACTGATCTCTTAATTATCCCATTATTTTTAGATTAATAAGACCTCAGAAGGCACTGTACATTGTGAAAAAGTAGATTTTTTGTAGTTTAAAAATGTTCCTAGCTATCCACACCATCTTCTGGTAATTACCCTAAAGTTGTTTTCTTTAAGATGTGTTTCTTAGAAAACATCAGAGTACATTTTTGTTGTATGATATGAATTTACTTTTGCCATGATATGGCCTATAAGGAACACTTCCTTACCTTTCTCCATCTACCTTGTGGAGAAGGGTGAGTGATTGCTCTGGTTCAAATTTTATTTATATTTTAACAAAATTGAGAACAAATATAAGGAGTGAAACTAGCCTTTGGAACTCTTTAATTTCTGTCGTTTCTTCTTTACCTTACAAGATATATATTTTTCTCTCTTTGGTATATCTCTTGTCAGATTTAAGGCTTATTTAAAATGAAAAGAAAGCTAGAGCAATTTTCTTTATTCCATTTCAGTCTCCTAAGGCCTATTTCCCCCTGGTGAGCTCATAGCAACAGGGAGGTTTAAGGGAATTCAGCTTTCTGCAAATTAATGTCTCACATCATGAAAATTCAGGACTTTTTTTTTTTTATCTTGAAAAGTAATACAGTGAGTGCGAGTATTATTTCTTGCCAGCGGGTGGAAGATGAATGATTTTGTCACAGTTTTACTGCTTGATGAGCAGTATCCTGAGGGTCAGGCTTAAGTCTGTGTCACTATGCTGCTCATTACTCTTGAGCTAAATAAGGGCTGATTGGATCTAAATTGCCTAGCACATGGGCCACAGATGAGCTCAGTGAGCAGGAGATGACCTGCTATTCAGTCTGGGAGTAACCCCGGTGTGCAAATGCAGCATTAGAATACCGTGGGAGAATGAGAGGCTACCGGCTGCTGCCAGCAAAAGAAATCGAAATGTAAAAACTCTTTGATGCTGTGATGTTAGAATTTGAAATGTAGGAAGTGACAGGTTGATGGTACTTATCAGGTTTGGCTGGATTAGAGAACAGTGTCATCTTGCTTCTGTAATGACAGAGGAATGAAGCCAGTAGCTAACTACTGTGCAGAGTGGAGCCGCCGCTGTTGCCACCAGTCGTTGCTGCCTCCTACTGGCATTTTCCTGGAAACCAGTAAAAGATACCAAAGAAAAGAGCATCCTCTGTAGACTTTCAGTAATTTGGAACTCTTTGGCGGTGAAAAGCTGCCAGTGGTAGGATGCAAAGGAAAGGATATTTTAGAGCATACTTCATAGTGAATTGCTTTAAAAAAATCGTTATTGGTAAATTCGTTGTTCCAGAATTTTCTAGTTAACCAAGGGTTAATCCATTTATGAAGTGAAACTCCTCAGAGCAAGAAAGCCCAGTATACTCTTCCTGGAATAGTGTTTGTTCAGGGGGCCTTAGTTGGGTTGGTTGATCTCTCAATTATATATTTTTATAAATAACAGCACTTTACTAACAACTAATCTTCAAAATCTAATTCAGACTACCAACCACAGTGTTAGCACAGTTTCAAAGATACTTGATAAAAATACAAAGTGAAATACGCTCCTGCTTATGTAGCTTATGCTGCATAAATCTCCCTCTTAGGGAGGGGGTGGGATGGAAGGAAAAGGTTTTTCCTATAAGCCAAATGATTTAAAACAAAACAAAACCCAGCAAAACCCTATGGTGAAGAACACTTTTGTTTCATTTTACTCCTGCAGTTGTGATTTTAAAAAAAAGATCAATATTAGGCTTTTTCTTTTTCTTTTTTTTTCTTTTGCGTTTCACGGGCCTCTCACTACTGTGGCCTCTCCCGTTGCGGAGCACAGGCTCCGGATGCGCAGGCTCAGCGGCCATGGCTCACGGGCCCAGCCACTCCGCGGCATGTGGGATCTTCCCGGACTGGGGCACGAACCCGTGTCCCCTACATCGGCAGGCGGACTCTCAACCACTGCGCCACCAGGGAAGCCCAATATTAGGCTTTTATATGTTTGTGATATAAAACTTAGAAAATATAGGCACGTTTTTTTAAAAAAGTCACTTATCATGGGGAAGAATTGCTATTAATATTTTGTTACATCCTTCTAGACTTTTCCTATTCATATGCACTTTTAGAACAAAAAATGGGGTTAAATACTGTTTAGTGGCCTGCTTTTTTCACTTAGTCTATCATCAGTTGCCTTCCATATCAGTGACATTTGCAACGTTATTTTTGGTGGCTTCATAATATTCCCCTGTGTGGATATACCATAGTTTACTTGACCATTTCTTGGTGAAAATTTATACTGTGTTGAAAGTTTCACCATTAGATACAAAGCTGTGATGAATGTCTTTATGTGTTTCTTGGTAGGGTTCTTGGGAACTGTTGTATTACAAATTGTGTACCATGAAACTCTAAAGGTGCCACTTACAACATCGTAAATGAGACTTTGATCTTCATAGACATGTTTGATTATATGTGAAAGATACTTTATATTTTAAACCAAATCATTTAAAGAGTCTTAGACATAGTTCTTTTTTAAAAAAAGTTGGGAGCCATGATTTAATTACATTCAAGGTTTATGTATACATAATTACATACATCCTCTAGAAGCAAATTTTTAACTAGTAGGAGAAAACCTTAGACTATAAACATAAAAATTTTGTCCCCTTTGGAACAAAACTGTAGCTCTATAGAAAACTAGAGATAGAAAACTTCTAGAGTTTGGGGTGAAGTCACAGGTAAAAGGGTTAATTAGCTTTAGTCTCCCAGAATTTAAAAAAAGAATTTTCCTGCATTTGTCAGCATATGTTCCCTACTATTTTCTTTAAGCCCTGTTTTTCTTACTATTAATACAGAATATAAAATAAAGTTTTCAGTATAACTTCTAAAGCACTGGAAGGCTCTAGAGAGAGAGTTTTTAATGCCTCTCTTTTTAAGTTTTATTTTATCAAAATTCGTGTATCCTGTAAAGAATATAAATAATATACAATTGTATGCTGCAGAAAATAAGTCATTCCTCTCCTCAACCTCCCTCCCATAAAGGGAACTACTATTAACCCTTTGTAGACTGTTCTTCTAAACTGCTGTTGCTTCTCCTTTTATCCACACTGCCTCTTTTACCACCTCTTATTTTAAGTGGGAAACGTGGGATTTTATACCTTGGAAATTTCTACAACTTTAGTTTTTTAATGAAAGAGATATCAAAGACATCTCTCTACATATACACATTGTATAAGGCTATTTAGTATCTTGTGGTATAATAAACCTTAATTTATTTAGCCCCAGTAAACATTTAGGAGCTATACATGGTTTTAACTTGGCTTGGCTCTTGTAACTATCTGATTTTTCAAGATCCTCGTTGAAAATTTGGGTTACTCAGTTTATTTAATCAGGATATTAGCTGTAGTTCAATTTTGTGAGTTATTAATATATCCAGCATCAAAACCAGCAGAGCACATTTCCGCTTCACGCCATTTAGTATGTACACATCATACTTGGAATAATTAATGTCTTTTGCTTATAGTAAAAAATTGCTGTATTTTTCAAAAGGTTGCTGATGTGAATTTTAATTCTTACTCTGCCACTTTTCTTTCACTTTAATCTTCAGTAAGTCATGTATTCTCTTTGAACCTCAATTTTTCTAATCTGTAAAATGTGTGTAGTAATACACATTAAAGAGCTGGTTTGAAGACCAAAAGAGATAATATATGTCAAGTGTCTAACAGAGTACCCAAGTGATGATTGCTTTTATTATCATTACTGGGCTTATCCATTGATTTCAGAGAAGTGAAGTGAAAGAATGTATATTACAAGTAAATTTTAAGATACAGAGTTTTCCACTCTAAATTAAGATTTTTAGAGCTCCATTCTGAATGTTTGGTTCAATGGTAGTCCCTGAAAAGAATACCAGTTATGTTTGAAGTGAAAGCATAAATTAACTCTAGTTTCTTAGTAGTGTCTCCCCCCCGCTTTTTTTTCTTACAGCTTAGAGAATTCTGGCTGTATTAATTTTGTGCCTTTGCATGAAACAGAAATAAGTATACTTTTCAGTCAATCCACCTTTATTGAGTGCCCAGCAAGTACCTGCTGTGGCAGACTTTGTGCTGGTATTGGAGAAAACGGAGATGCTGAAAATAGAGATTGCTGCTCTCAAGTGCCCCAGTATAGTGAGGCCGACATACAAGCAAAGAAATACACTGTGATCAATAACCAAATGTTGAAGAGGCTGTCCTTAAAACTCTTCTACATCACTTACAGAATTTTCTCTGAGATTGCCCTATATGAAATAAAGTATGTGATTATATGGCAATAAGTCAGTCACACTATGTTGCAGAGCTGATTGGTGGCAGAAAAATTAGAAAGGAGACATTATAAGTCTTTAGCAGCTTGTGCTTAGGTGGATAGATACTCATTCAAAAGTTTTCAATGTTGTTTCTTATATCTTTAACATATTCCTTTTACTAATAATAAAAAACTTAGCCACTTATAAGCATATGTAAGGGTCTTTAGTGAATTGTTAATTACAGCACTATGTCATTGGTATATTTTTCTATATTTCTTTCTTCCGACATCTGTTGTGGTTTTTTTTTTTTTCCTGTTCCCATTCTCTGAAACCTTAATGTATCTTCCCCCCCACACTTTTTAAATGTTCTATAAACATTTGATCTTTTCAGTACAACAAACTTTGTTAATTTAACATGACAAAATAGAATCCAAAACCAATATGTAGTATTGCATTGTGCATTTTCAAAAGTTTACATAAATGCTGTCATACCAGAGATGTTGCATACAGCTGTGCCACTTGCTTTTTTTTCTTCTAGTTTTATACTTTTGAGATATACTGCCAGACAGTGTGTCCTTCAGGGAAATGAAGGATTTAGCCAAGAACAAGAAATATCTTGGGTTCAAGAAATGGAGAATCTAGCTTAAAATAGTGAACAGTTGGAAAACAGTTGTACATCTAGTCCAGGCAGCCACCATTCCAGATTTAAATATTTAGAATGATGATGAGCTTTGAGAGGAATGCCCCCAGGAAAAAAGTAGGGAAAGAAAAATTATTTTTCTTGTTAGAGTAAAGCAATTTCATTATGAAATGAACTTTTCTTTGAAAAGCTTATAACCCTGAATGAGAATTGTTCTAATGACCTCTCACTAAGTAACCTTGTTTGATTTTTAATATTAATTTGCCATAGCAAATTATAGATTGAATACATCAACTTAGGAACATCATGTATGTTTTAAATATATTGAAGATTGCATTTTACATTTCCTTTTGGATATATAGAAGTTTTAAGGGTTTTTTGTATATAAATGTTATAATCTGTAAAAGATAAATATATATGTATTTATGTGTATATGCATACACATATTAACAGTTGGCAGTTTTTTTTCTTTTGGTTTCCTGGGAGGAATTCCAGTGTAATTCAGTATACATTTCTTGAATACTTTCTGTGTCTCAGTACTGAACCAACAAGTGTTCTGTGTACACCAAGCTGTATCCTACATTCATAGAGCTACAGTGTAGTGAAAACCAGCTATTTAATGGCTCCAAGTTTTATATCTCCACAGTTGCTCTTTTCTGAATTCTGAAATGCCTGGATCATTAGTTTGATCCAATATATGTGTGGAGTTTCTTATATTCTGAAGACCACACATGTAAAATGGTAGGTGGTCTCCAGAATATAAGAAGTTCCATGTTTTGGGTCAGACTAATGGTCCAGGCTTTTCACAATTATATTGCAGTGAAAGTTTTGTTACAAGATGTAATTATAAATCCCAGTTTCCCAGAAGACAAGTTCATTTTGCCTACTTTAGAGATAGTAAACATGGTTCAATTTCCCCATTATTTTCATATGGACCAATATAGTCATGTCTTATCTTTTTGGATGCTATTCTACTTTTTTCATTTAGATTAGGACTAGTAGGCACCAGGTGCTTATATCATTTAAATATATAAACTGTTTAAAATGCTGGGCAGATGGTGTCTTAGTGTGTTCAGGCTGCCATAACAAAATACTACAGACTGACTAGGTCACTTGAACAACAAATGTATTTTCTTTCAGTTCTGAGGGTTGAAAATCTGAGATGGTGCCAGCCTGGTCCATTTCTAGTGAGAGTTCTTTTCCTAGTGAAAAGGCCTTCTCACTGTGTACTCACATGAGCTTTCCTTGCGGGGGCATTGTTGGGGGAGGAGGGAGACTCTGGTGTCTCTTCCTATAAGGACCCTAATCCTATTGGATCAGGGCCCCAATGTTATGACCACATGTAACCTTAATTACTTCCTTAGGGTCCTCATACAGCTATACTGGGGGGTTAGGGCTTCAATAGGAATCTGGGAATATACAATTCAGTCCATAGCAGGTGAATGTATTTAATCTCATTGGAATAATGACGCCGGGGAGGAGGAGGGGGGAGAGCAAAAAAGATTAAATTTTCATATACATTAATTCTCTTTTTGTCTTTTATACCTTTTATTTTGGAATCACTGAAGTTAGAGAATCCTTTATTCATTCTCATTTTAGTTCTTTTATCTATGTTTAATACAAAGTTTCAAAGTTAATGAAATAGGTTGAAATCGCTACCTGTTCATGTTCACCTGTGGTCTTGCATATTAAATACATTCTATAGAATGTCCTCAAGTATTCATTAATACAGTATTTACATTTATTTTAGGAGCGAGACCACTGGTTTAAGAATAAATTAAATTTCTGTAGAGAAGCAAATTGAGATGGGATGTGAAGTGATAGAAAGATCTTTTTGTACCCTAACTTCAGTGGGACCTCAGGCTGGCCCCATATTTCACTTCTTGCATCTGAAGTGTAAAGAGTTGGATTAGATTACTTCAGTGTTTCTAATTCTGTCAATTATATATTGAATGCTTTAATATTTTTTTGGTAAATTTGCTTTTCTTTTTAAAGTTGATAAATGGAAATATGATTTACACTGCCAGCATAATTAAGCTAAAATTTACTTAATTGGCTTTTTTTCTTTTATTTACGTAGAGCTGTTTTTATCCCCCTGTTTTATGTAGCATGCACAAAATAAAAACACAAAAAAGAATGACAAAAGGAAACACTTTTCTTAAGCACCAGCTCACAGTGCTACAAATATTATTGAATATTTTGACTTTGGCCGGTAATTGGTGATTTTTAGTTATATATTAGAAAAAATAAGTTAGTCAATAAATACTGAGGTGGCTAACTTTTGCATGTTATTTTTTTAGATAGACACATAATAACCAAGTCATAATTCATTACTAAACAGCATATGTAATGAGAGTTTCTTGTATGTCAGGGACTTCAGTCAGTTTGAGTTCTCATTTTCCTATGCCTTAGCAGGGAAGAAAAATTTGAAGAATTAACAAATAAATTGTAACTAAGTGGGTTGAGTGGGTGGAGGGTAGATGAATATCTAGGCAAATATTTTTTGGATGCTTTATATGGACATGTCCTTACCTGGTCCTGGGTAGGACATGAGAGAGGCCCCAGAGGTTCTCTAGTTGGAGGAGATACAGGATACCACACACAATAGTAAAGAAAACATTAGTGAGATGTTGTAGTAATTCAGTAAATAGGATCATACAGTAACATTTATTGAGCTCTACTAGTGCAGAATACTTCTTTATGTGCAAAAAATACAGACCTTGTTCTTAGGGAGATTATTTTTTAGTAAATAATATGTATATTACTGATGTAGCTCAAAAAGTAAAAATTAATAAGTAATGAATATCATAAGATATTACTGTAATTAATCAGTAGTAGAAAGAAGAAAGAAGAGAGATAGAATGAGAGTATTAGGAAAGATATTTTGAAACAGGTGGCATTTGAACTGAGTATTAAAGGAGAAGAAGAATTTACACTTGTAATGAAGGAAACTGCCAGGAGGAAGGATAGGAAAGGCTTCTTGAAAGTGGTGGGATATAAAAATAGCAATTATATAACTTGTTGGAAGGAAGGAAGGAAAAATGCTAGAATCGGAGAGTGATACAAGAACTGGAAGTTGTAATGGGTTAAATGTTTGGGGGGGGCTGCTGGTAAAGAATCTAGTCTGATGAAAGAAGAGGATACGTGCTTTGGTAGGAAGATGAAACCAGATTATGAAGGGCTTCGAAACTGGGGCAAGAGTATAGATGTGGGTGAGGAGGAAATCAGCGACTATAGGTTTTAAGTAGAGGGACAGTATGAGAGCAGTTCTTTAAACACATGTGCTCTCCTCCCCCAGACTGAATCATAAACTCCCTGAGAAAAAAATCTGACCTGGTCCTTTCTCTTCATCCCCCTGCCTGAAATGTTCCTGGATTCTTTCTCTGCCTGGAAAGCTTATTTCCTTTCAGGTGTAAGTGGAATATGCAGTTTCCCCTGTGAAGAGTTTCCAGGCTCCCCAGGCAGAGCAAGTGGCTTCCAGAGCAGTTATCACTTGAAATACCATATCTGTCTTTGTCCACCTTCCTCACTAGAATGATACTTTTTGAGGGCAGGGAATTTGTCTTATTTTTATCTTCAGCACTAGGTATCCAGCTAAAGGGCCTAACATACAGTGCTTAATAAGTCTTTGGTGGTTCTGGCATGATGGAGTAAAAGGTAAGGAAACTAAGTAGGAAGCTATGTGGTTTAAAAAAAAAAAACTAGTGATACAAAAATATATTTTAAAAATTAAAAGTAATTTAAAAAAATACACTATGGTAGGAAAGAGCATTAGTTTTGAAGTCAGGAGTAAGTGATAGAGGGAATAATGGAAAGAGATGATCTGATGACCCAGGGTGGTGCCGTATATATAATCAGGCAATAATTTCAAGCAACGTTTTGAGCAATTATGGAAATTTTAGGTTTGGCGGCTTCTTCCAGAGTGATAAAAGTTTTCATTTACTCTGTGGTCTATGATTTCCCCCAATGGTGGTGTTGATCTCATTACCCTAAGGATGTCAAAAAACTTTAATATTGTGTCATTTTGTCTGCTATTTCAGCCATGTAAATGCAGATATTGGTAACTTTCAATGACTTTTTTTGTTTGTTTGTTTGTTTTTTGCGGTACGCGGGCATCTCACTGTTGTGACCTCTCCCGTTGCGGAGCACAGGCTCCGGACGCGCAGGCTCAGCGGCCGTGGCTCACGGCCCCAGCCGCTCCGCGGCATGTGGGATCTTCCCTGGCCGGGGCACGAACCCGTGTCCCCTGCATCGGCAGGCGGACTCTCAACCACTGCACCACCAGGGAAGCCCTCAATGACTTTTATATACCTACACAGTCTTCTTCCTTGTGTGATGCTGTTACGCAGTTTTGAAGGGGATAGTCTAAATATGAGACCTACCTCTTAATTTTGGTACTCCTTCAGCAAGCCAGCTAGGTATCTGTTGTCTCTGCAATAAGAGAAGGTCCTGTTTATCTCTGGTCAGGGTTAATTAAGCCTTAGGGCAGTGCTTGGTACATAGAGATCTGACAGAAAATCTGCCTGCGACTAGAAGACTCTGGCATGAACACTGTATTGTCCCTGACCAAAAAGGGTAGGGGTAGTGGGGGGGGATGGAGAGCCAAGTGAGCCCTTACTTTATAGCTTCTGAGAGTTCCCTTTTGAAGTAGGGTGATGACCTTTAACAGATGGTTACATTTGTGTGAGAATTTATCTTTTGTAGTTAATATTTTTCTTCCTAAAAGCAGACAGTTGTAGTGAAATTATGTTTTCAGGCTATAAATGCATCTTAATTTCTATGACATATATATTATGCATTTAAGTATAACACATGGCATTAGGCTGGAGATTTCTGTTCCTTATTTCATATGCAAACATAATTGTCCAGTGGAGCACTTGATACCTTTGATGATCGCTCTCTGAATCCAGAAGTGATATGTTTCCAAAGCATACTAATCAGAAGCAAACTTGATATAATCATCTGCTCTGCTATAATTTACTTACAACTCTGGGAAATTCAATTATGGAAAGATGAGTGGAACATTTTTTTCTTATCTTTTTGAAGGAGTTTACCACAAACTTTTATTAGCTGTATGTTTAAAATAGAGAGTTCCCACAAGTATTACATTTGTTTTGACTCTAGCTTAAAGTACTGAGGTTTTACCTGTGCTGTGAAATACTGTAATTTTAAAGATATTATGTCTTATCTTGGTTTCTACATGTCTTTTACTTAGCATTCGGTTATATTTTTTCAGTTATTAATGGGAGAGAAAGAAAGGGAATGGTAGCACAAGTTGAAACTTTTAAATTGCCACTATATTAATAAAGGGTTGATTTAGATAACTGTTATTTCACCCAAAATCTAGAAGTTAGAAAGTATCTAACTTTATGCTACCTCTGTACTTGAGTAAATTTGGCATGATCCTGATAACAGATGTTCAGTGGTTTCTTTTAACAGTATTTATGTCACATTGAAAAATTTTATTCTGGCTTTCCCATACCCAGTGCTTCACTGTATTTTGAGGCAAGTTAGAAATTAAGCACTAAGGGTTTTGTTTTGTTTTGTTTAAAGAGAAAAAGCTTATTTCCCACTTCTTAGAGTATACTTTGATAGGTATGTAGTTTGATGTTATGACAAAAATGATGCAAACTGCATTGAATTTCTTCGTCCTCTGTAAGATAAAAATATAAGGATATAGAACAGAATTTTATTTTAATTCATTGTAAAATAGTGCGTTAATGTAGTGCTTATATTGAAACTTGTAGTTTTTTAACAATGCAAGTTCCCTTTGGAGGATGTGAAGTCTATGAAATGTTGCCTTTAATTTTACTGAAGGTGTAGTGGAGGACAAGAGAGACCAGTTTTGAAAACTCTCCAGCCACCCTTTTTTTTTTTTTCTTCTTCCTTTAAATATGTTCTGTAAATTGTGCTTCCAGAAAGGTAGAGGGGAATGTGGTAAGAAGAAAGTAGAGGAATTAAAAATCATTCCAATAAAATGGTTTAATTTATGCCTCGGCAGTTAAGCAGTGCTCCTGGTTAACAGAAATACCCTTCAGCTACACAGGATTTTGGAGGGTTGGAGGGCACTCATTTGCACATAAATAGCCATTAACTGATAAATTCCCGGAGGTCTCCTGTTGCATGTTAGTGGTTCTGACCTACTTAGCTAGCTTAAATTTGTTTTACAGAATTATTATAATTCTGTCCTTGGTACTTAAACTTTGTGATTAATGCATGCCTCACAATACAATTAAAGTATAATTATACAGTTTTGAGGTTTCCTATCATGGTGTTATTATTACAAAATCTGGATTTTGCAAATATTAGAAGAGTTAAGGTTTCGATGTTTATTATTTTTGCTGTTATTATGTGATTATGTTAATTGGGACCCTTTTATGTCTGAAGAGTGGATTGGAGAGATGCGGATCATTCAATGCAGAATTTGTTAGCTTGGAAGTGATTGAATCAGTTAGTGTGTGGTCACTTTGGTAGATTGTGTGGATTGACAAGTCCCAGTCTTTCCTGCCTACCTTTTTCAAATGTTTCTGAAGTACAGTAGATCCTTCACACCATTTTTTTTTTCAGAAGCAATTTGGAATAAATGTTGGGAGGCAGTAGAAAAATCCCAGAGTGGGACTCAGTAGATCTGAAATCCAATGCTGACACTTAATAATAAAAAGAACTCTGGGACTTCCCTGGTGGCACAGTGGTTAGGAATCCGGCTGCCAACGCAGGGAACATTGATTCAAACCCTGGTCTGGGAAGATCCCACATGCTGCGGAGCAACTAAGCCCGTGTACCACAACTACTGAGCCCATATGCCACAACTACTGAGCCCACGTGCTTAGAGCCCATGCTCCATAAGAGAAGCCACCACAAATGAGAAGCCCACGCACCGCAACGAAGTGTAGCCCCCGCTCGCTGCAACTAGAGAAAGCCCACGCACAGCAACGAAGACCCAATGCAGCCAAAAATAAATCAATAAATTTATATATTAAAAAAAATTATTTCAAGAAAGAAAAAAATTCATTTTTCTGAAGGTCTGTGTCCTCACCTGTAAAATGAGTGATTTGGACTAGAAGGGGTTGGCAAACCAATGTGCTGCTGACCAAATCTGGCCCGTGGCCTGTTTTTATACAGCCATTGAGGTAATAATGGTTTTTACGTTTTTATTTTTTTTATTTTTTTTTTTGCGATACGCGGGCCTCTCACTGTTGTGGCCTCTCCCGTTGCGGAGCACAGGCTCCGGACGCGCAGGCTCCGCGATGGCTCACGGGCCCAGCTGCTCCGCGGAATGCGAGATCCTCCCGGACCAGGGCACGAACCCGTGTCCCCTGCATCGGCAGGTGGACTCTCAACCACTGTGCCACCAGGGAAGCCTGGTTTTTACGTTTTTTTAAACTTTGTAAAATAGCAAGAATGTGTGACACCCTATGTGGCCCACAAGGCCTAAATAGTTACCAAAAAATTTTGCCAACTCCCTGAATAGATGTTTCATAGGATTTCTCTCAACTATTGTCCTTCAGCATTAAATTTTTAGTTGATTATTTTTAAGTGCTGATGTTTTATATATAGCTGTGCATGTCTGTTTGGGGTTTCACTTCCTTCCTGTTTACTATTTAGAATGATCTGTGACCTGTTACTTTCTCTCAGTGCCCATTATGCATCCAGTTAGTGTTCTCTTAAATTTGGGAGTGATGACTGCTTTCTAAAGCATCATAACTTGAAATCTGGATTTCTGTTAAAGGAAATTTCCAGTAAAATGAGGTAGTACAGTGTCTGTTCTGTTGAAAGGGGGGAAGAAACACTTATTTGAAACACAATACTGTCACTTTGGAATGCTTTAAAAGTTGTGTTGTTTTATAGAAAAGTTACACATAAGTGTTAAATAATATTTTCTAATGAACTTCAGAAACCTTTTCTATAAATTTTTTCTGAATATCACTTTTGGCCAACACATGGTATGGTACGACAGTAAGAGTTGGCATTCCCTGCCCCCATGTCACTGAACGTGGAATTACGGACCACTGTTAAAGCTTGGATGCATTTGAGTGATAGTCAGCTACGACAGCGGGAGGAATTCGGCATCATATATTGTTTGCTTGTTAATATGCGTTAAAGATAATGAGCTAAGAAATTTTAAACCATTTTTATTTGCTGTTGTGGGGGACATTTTGGGCCCCTCAAGAAAAAAAAACAATGGTCAGAAACGAACTGCTTTTATAAAGTTGGCAGGCAGTCATCACATTTCTCCAAAGAGAAAATGGTTACCCTGTAATAATCAGTCTAATGAATTCAGAAATTCATTGATTGTCCTAGCTCTGGGTAGATTAGGTAGAGACTTGCTTCAAGGAGTGGAATTTATGAAATGTTTGCTGCATCCACCAAACAGAGCCGCTATAATACAGCTGCCTCCTCAGTGGTTTGCTTTGATCCTGTGGAATGAAAGGACAGGAGGATCAGCTCAGGTCTAAATGAGATTACAGCTGGTTCTGCAGCTTATCTGGTCTATTGCCAACTAGTGTGGCTTTGCACATCCTAAGGGGTTTACAACAGAAACTGTTTATTGAGTATCATCGGTTTACCCAACACAAGCAGGCTAATCCTTCCCAGCCTCAGCATGTTGTAGAATTGTGCAGGAGCCAAACCACAAGCTGGTGTAGCCACACCCTCTAGAGCCCTTTGTCTCACTCTATATTGATTTTTACTTGAGTTAAAGATGGTAAAAAAATAAAATAAAACCAATAACCAGTCCTATTGTGAGCAAAAGGGTAATCTTACCTAAAATCTTACCAAAAAATCTGTTAACCCTAGAACGTACGACCTTCTTTTTTTTTTTCCTTTCTAGACAAGTGGGATTTTCTAGTTTCTAATTGTGAAGAACAAGATAAGAGAAACAGCTTAAAAGATCTTGCTAGATATTCCAAGTTAAATGCTTAAGTCTCTTCTAGTAGTACTGTAACAAATAGCTTTGTGTATGGAATATAGGATGACTTATTTCTAAATAGTAAGTTTTTGCTTTATATCCATTGTGCACTCTGCAATTATTTTTGTTTAGTGTGGCAAACAAAATGCATGAAAGCAAGACTGGAAACCTTAGTTAAGGAAAAAAGCTCAACTATCATAGTTAATAGCCAATAGTAATTTTGCCTGATGATCCCTTGATTAGTAGTATATTTCTTTAGTGAATAAAGACTGGTGATTAGGAGTATTATAAAGATATACCTATTATAAATAATCCTATGTGTGTTTAAGTTTTCTTTTACTATTTTATTAGGTACGTACTTAAACCTTCAGTTGTAAGATTTTAATTACTACAATCTTTTCTTGACTAGGGATCCTCAGTATGGCTTATAGAGGAAAATGATTTGGAGTCGGACACATCTGGGTTACAATTCCATTGCCGTTATTTATTGATCAAGTTATTTAACCCCTCTAAGTCCATTTTTTTTTCATCACCAAACTGGAGATACTATTTACCTTGCAGTATCTAAGCAAACCAAATTAGAAGGTAGTAGAAAGTAACACTGAGTTAATCACGTTAGTCAAGGCTACTGTAGTTGCTCAGGAGCCCAAAGGCATTGAAGATTATGTCCATAGAATCCCTCCCATGATGCTAGAAAGGATATTTAAAAGTTGTAGTGCAGTAATCATGACAGCTGTGCTCTTCATCTACAGATCAGAAACACCCTTTGCCATTTTTAAAGGTGTCTAAATCTCGGGCAGGTGGATGGAGAGGTTGCCAGCTAAATAACTTTCCCTTCGTGCACAGCGGTAGCTACTGGAAAAGCCATGAGTATGAAATCTAGGCTAGTTTAAAATTCCTAAGAAGGCCTGAATAGTAAACTAGTATTTAAGATAGGTGGGTGAGCCATGTATTTATGTTCCATCCTGCTTGAGTGATTATTCGGTTGCTACATAACACAGTGATAGATGTGTAAATACCGTCAGCTGTATTAAGTGCTAAGTAAAAGACAGAGGTAGATTGTTTAAAAAGAGTTCAGTGGTCTCTCAGTTTACTTTCTCCTAATTGGCAATGAACATGTATCCGCAGCTATGTGTAAGCACAAAAAAGTTACTATGGAAACATTTGGAGTCTTTCTAAATGTACTGTGTGATGGAATCAGCTAAGACTGATGTTTATCTTAAACACGTAGCTTGTCCAATATTTAAACCTAATGGACAGATATGTACCAGTTGAAAATGTAATATTTATCCAATCATTTCTATTCTATCAAGCCTAGCTCTAAAAGCAATAGGTTGTACTCATAAAGTAATAAATTTTTAGTGTATTAGGAGATAAAGGCTATTGGTGGTGATTGCTTAAACTCTTTTTGCTCAGTCATCTGAATGGTGCATATCAAAGCATTTTGTCAGACTGTGAGAAGTTTCACCTAGATGTTGCTTCCCACACACGCGGGTCACCATATAAATTACGTTCAGGGTTTTACAGCGTAGCTGGTGCTGGAAGTTAACTTGATGCCCAGTGGTAGAACTCGTAAAACATTTTCCTGTTAACACAACCAGGCAGAGTTGACATTGTTGATGGTGGGTTCGATCTAATAAACCATTGGTTCTAACAGTGATTTTTACTGTGTTTCAGAGGTGATGATGATACAAGTTTAGTGATGCAGCAGTTCTTCCTGAATGACAGAAAATTAGCTCTAATATCTATATTACCAAATGCTGAGAACAGTAGGAGTGGGGGGTGATTGGAGCCTAATGTAACCTCATGTTCTGAAAGATGATGAATTACAGGAACACACGTGTGCTTTAACTCGATGTATACCTTCTTCACAAAGAAAAATACTGATTTTTCTCAAAAGAATGTGTTCTATGTCATCTGCTGGGAATTGGGAAATAACCTTGTTATTAGAATATGTAGGCTGGCCCGCCTTTCAGAATCTTTTACACAGGTGTTTTTAGGCTGATTATCATTTCTGAAAGGAAAGCAGTTTTACATTTGGCTACCTTTTTGTTTCTGTGTTCTCTAAAGTTACTTTCCTATAAAGACATTAAGCTTTATCAAACGTTTCTTAATTAAGAACCACAGTGACAAAAATCTAAACTTTTTTTTCCTGTAAGTAAATTTCAGGGATTAATTTTCTTCTGGTGGTTAAAAACAATGGGGACTATTTTAAAGTTTATTTTGAAATATTTCTTCTTTGGTAATAAAACTTCATCTTTTCTTGTTTGAAGTAAGTAACTATTTCTAGTTAAAATTCACAGGATGCTAACAAAGCCCTACTATTTTATCACTGTAAGCAAGAGTCTTTCCAATTCTTCCTTTTTTGGTGCTGTATCTGCTGTTTTAGCCCTGTTGCACATTCATACACAATTGGTGATCTTCCTGTAGTTTGGTTCCATTTTATGAGATATCACAGGTCTTTTACTCACCTCGTTAACATTGCTTACCCCAGTTTATGAATAATTTTTTTTTACATCAGGAGATGAGCTTTTTTGATGTGCAGATAAAGATTATCAATGGTGCTACACAAATGAAACCTGTCATTCACAAATAGCAATGTATCAAGCCCTAAGCCTGCAGACCAGATAAATCAACTCATATGCTGAAGCCTTGCAAAAGGAAATTAGTGATAAAAAAAAAGCCTTTGAGTCTCTCAACCCTAGTAATGGAGCTTCATAATAACCCCCGCAGATCATTGACTCAAGGAGTAATCTTTTAGGAAAACTCTTTCCCCCTCTATCTTTTCCTTTCTTTTAAAGAGCTATAGTAAACATGGTAAATGGCATCTCTGGAAAGAAATGCATGTGTAACTAAGGTATCTGGAATAACTACCAATTAAAACTAAGAAATTTATGGACTGTTAAATACAGGTTTGTTCCAAAGAAGTTTATACATTTATTTATTTTGATGATTGATCTTATACATTGACTAGTAACAGCTTTTTCTGTATAGAATTCAGATTAAGCTTTCCTTTTAAGTTAGTGTATTTGATACACAGGTTACACCTGGGTTGTTGAGGACAGGAGAGGCACAGAGTGAGGAAATGAAAAGGAGGGAGAAAAGGAGTTGGGGTTGGAAATCTAGAGGAAGCATGTAGTGGGAATGGAAAGAGACAGGATCTAATTAGTGGGCTTCATTCATTTGAGGCAAACCCTTTTGAGAGTTCGTGAAAGCTGTAGTCTCTCTCGTCATAAAAATAAATACATATACACAAAACACTAGACATAATTTCAAGGGGTTTACAGACTTCTAAAACCCCAGGTTTTTCATTATATTAAAATAGTGACTACGCTATTATTTCTGTTAAGGGTTTGGTTGTATTTCTGATAAAGAATATTCTTTCTTAAACATCCCTATGTACTTTTTAACTCTTTTGCTTGACTGAGTTTTGAAACCTGAAAATGTAGTCACTACTGGAGCTGATGATGAGGTTTTTTAGATCCATTATCACAATTGGCAATGGTCGGTAGTGTCTTGTTTTGTAATTTACTACATTTCTTGAGTGTAAGAGAAATATTGAGGATGCAGAATGCCTAAGAGGTTTTAGAAAAATTATTATCAAGGGACACTACTTTTCCCATTGCATTAGTTATTATAATTATACATTGGAACAATCTGTTGACACAGAATTGGATTTGATTTAATTGGAAGAGAAAAAAAGACTGGACATCTTCAATATTTATTGATATACCTAGTCCATTAAGGTAAATTATAGAGCAAATTTCACTGTGACAGGAACACTTGGGTTAATGTAGTTAAGAATCAGTCAACATTACCATTTGACCCTTTCTTTTTAGGAATTTATTACCACCAATTAGGAAAAAGTACTCACAAATGGAATTTAGCCCTAGCTTACTTGTGGAATATTTGACCCCCAAAATGTTTGGGTCTTTACCTTTAATAAAATGATCCTGAATTCTTTTGAACCAAAGTACGTTCTCCCACATTGCAGCTAAACACATTTAGTAAGATGTGGTATAATAATTGCAGCCGTAGGTAGAGGGTACAGCTGACTGTATACTGTTGTTTTCAGAAAAGGCTATTGGGATGGTGAGAATTAAGCTAGTTTTTGAAGGGTGGCTTTATTAATTAGTTTTAAAAGATGAACTTCATAGGTTCACAAACATACTACCCTATATCTAGGGAAATTTAAAATGAAACTCGCTTTTAAAAGCTGTCAATTAGTGAAATGGGAAAGCAACAGAACTGAATAAAATTTATTGAGAGTAAATATGATAATAACCATAGAATGTCTCAGTACATGCTTGCTGTAGGTGTTCTGTGCTGGATAGTTAGGAAACTAAAGTAGTTTTTCTTCAAGTGATCCTTATCTTTGCAATTCATTTGTCCTAAAACATGTCTGGAATTTCTGAGAGTGTTGCAGGTGGTCCCTAGGAGGCTTGAAACATAGCTATTTCATCTTTAAGTTTGCCTTTGCACCATTGCAGATACCACCCCTTGTTTATACTTTTAGTGAAATAAAGTCTTTGTTCCTCCTCCTCACGTGTGAATTCCTAGAGTCAGGTCTGTATCTTTTTCATCTTTGAATTCCTACTTTCTACCATAGTACTTAGTATATAGTTGGTACCTGTTCTTTAGAGCATAATAAACCATGCCAAAACATAGTGGCATAGAACACCCCCAAAACAACTTTTTTACTATGCTCGTAGATTCTGTAGGTCAAGAATATGGAAAACCAAGGATAGCTCTTCGCTACTCCCCTGTGTCTGGGGCTCTTTTGTATGGGGTAACTCAAAAAGCTGGAGACTGTACCAGCTGAAGCTAGAGGATCCAGTTCCTAGATGACTTCTTCACTAACCTGTCTAGCATCTGAGCTAGAATAGCTGAAGCACAGGCTTAGCTGGTTCTGTTGACTCGAGTACTACCTATGGCCTCTCCAGAGAGTGTTCTCAGAGTAATTGTACTTTATTACATAGCATTTCAGGGCACGAAGACTGAGTTTTCCTAGCAAATTATGAAGAGCTTTGTGGCCTCTTACTACCAAGCCTTGGAGTCACTTAGGTTCACGTCCACTGCACTCTGTTGGTCAGAGTAGTCACAGATCTCCCAGATGCAAGAAGTGCCAAAGAATTTGTGGCCCTGTTTTGAAACTACCACAGTATTCTGTGAATGGTGGAAGAGCCAGAGTGAGTGAGTGAACGAGTGAGAGAGAGAGAGAGAGAGGGAAAAATAAGAGGAGGAAGAAGATTGAAAATTGAGGTGTGTTTAATATCACCAGTAATTATTGGCTCTCGTGTTGCTAAGTTTGATTGTTGATGTGTGTTCCATAATGAAGGCATTTTCCATAAATATTCTGTTCACATTATTACCTATACAGACATACCTCATAGATATTGTGGGTTTGGTTCCAGACCACCACAATAAAGTGGATATAGAAATAAAGTGAGTCACGTGAATTTTTTGGTTTTTCAGTGCAACTAAAAGTTATGTTTATAGTATACTGCAGTCTATTGTGTGCAATAATAGCATTATGTCTTAAAAATAATGTACATACCTTTATTAAAAAAATACTTTATTGCTAAAAATGCTAACCATCATCTGACAATGCAGTTGCAACAAACTTCCAGTTTGTAAAATAATGCAGTATCTGCAAAGTGCAGTAAGTGAGGTATGCTGTTATTGCAAATAAATATATTCTGATTTCCTCCTTCAGCCACCAGTTCATAAGGTTCCCCTCCTCCTTTTTCTCATATGAGAATTCTATACATAACAACATTTTAGATAAGATCTAATGCATGTATGCTTGCTCAATTATACATATCTACTTACAGTTAAAGGGGAAGAGAACCATATTTGAAATCCCAAAAGACCAGTATAACTTTATTTTTTAAATTTTTTTAACATCTTTATTGGAGTATAATTGCTTTACAATGGTGTGTTAGTTTCTGTTTTATGACCAAGTGAATCAGCTATACATATATTTATATCTCCATATCTCCTCCCTCTTGCGTCTCCCTCCCATCCTCCCTAAAGACCAGTATTACTTTAGATAGTTTATCAAAGATGTGTACATTTTATTGTGAGACTTCTTACAGAGAGGATCTTATCTCTGAGTGCCTCTAACATAAAGGACAGAGATCCTGGATCAAAACTAATGATCTTACCCACCCGGTATTCTGGTAGCCGTCTAACTTGGAAACTGCCCTACTTTATACTGAGCCCTTATTCTCTCCCTGTCTTACTTTCATCTATTACCTTGTACCCACATACTTGCTATTAAATTTGGAGGATGAGTTCCTGGAAATAAAGGCCCTAACTGAATATAAGCAGTACAGGGTTATTCTAGCATTAGCCCTCTGGAAATGAGTTGTCATGGTCAGGTGATGAATGCTTTTGTCCCTAAGGCATGACATCCATCTGCATATAGTTTCTCGCAGTTTTAATGTCAAAGGACTTCAACCAAGCCTTAATGTGGTCTTTACCCTCAACCATTTCCTTGAAGGCATCTTGAGGTGCTGTAAAACTTCAGTCTTAATATCCAGCATGATACTGTTTCTTTGAGCCTTCGTACTAAGTTTAGGACTATTACTTGTTGATGATTGGCTAAACTGTTCCCCCAAACACAGAATAAATCTCAGAAACAGACCATTAAAAAAAAAAAACTCAACTTAAGATAGTGCAGTAAGTAGTGCACGCATTTGCTAAGGGCATTTGCACTACATTGTGCTAATAATGTGAATGGTTATAGGTCGGGTTCAATTTTATTAAATTAGAGCATAAGATAACATTCAAACATCGGCAGAAAATATAAAAAGGTTGTTGTGATGAATGGCTATTTGTACAGTTAAACAGTGAACGACGTGGCTTTGAACTGTCCAGGTGCACTTACACGTGGATATTTTTCAATAATAAATACTACAGTACTACAGTCCATGGTTGGTTGAATCCTTGGATGTGGAGGAACTGCAGTTTTGGAGGACCAACTCTAAATTATATGTAGATAAACCCCAGTATTTTTCAAGGATTAACTGTATATGTACCAAGTCGTACATACACATATTTAAGAGGTTGGGTTTTTTAATAAAAATATTTCAAAGACAAATAATATTGTAACATTGCCCTGTGCAGTTACACAGGGTGTTTAAATGCATGTATGTCTAAGGTAGTGCTTATAAGCTCCAGGTTATATTGGGAACATTTATGGGAAGATATACGTTGGGTATGTAGGTTGGTTTTGTCTCTGTTAATTCTCTCTGCCTTAAAGAATTGTTTACTTGTAGCTCTAACTTTTTAGATGGCATGGCCCTCCATGGCTTGGTCTCCATCAGTACTCTAGTTTCATTTTCCATCATTCTGCCCCTTGACCTTTCATCTTCTGGTAATACTAAATTGTTTATGAATGTTGTAAATTGTTTGTGAGTCCCTTCATATACCATGAAATTTCATGTCACTGTGCTTTACTCATGTTACTACAACTTCCTGAAACTTTTTGTATTATTTTTCAGTTAACTAAAACTTCAGTTAACTAACTAACTTTCATAATCTGATAATGATGTGTTTACTCTATGAAGCCCTCATCAAACCCCTAGTTGGACCAAATGTTCCCTTTGTGTACATTATAATACTCTGTAGATACCTCTGTCTCCTCACTTTATTGTACGTTCTTTGAGAGCAAGGACCATATTTGATAGCATCTAATACAGTACCTCGTGTAATTAATAGACATTAAAATGAGCTGAGCTACTGGGCACAGTGATTCCTTAGTCTGAATGTACTCTTGGACTCTAGGTCTAGATTTCCAAAAACTTTTGGGATTTTGTTACTTAAATTTTCTGTTTTCAAATCAAAATATACTCTCCTTGTGTAGTAATTAACTGTCCCTCCTAACTTTGTTTCCCTCTCCCAAAACTTAGCAATAACATAGATGGCTCCTTCCTCTCCTTCACAAAATGCCAAATAATTACCGTTAGCTTTCTTTTTTCTTCGTAAAGTAGCTCAAATTGCACATTAACTCATACCTAGATGTTTATAGAAGCTTCATAATCGGTCTCTCCTGTCTCTAGTCAGTTTTTATTCTAACCCATTGTGTTTGCCATTACCAGATTAATCTTTCCCAAAGCACTGTTTTCATTATATCACTCCTCAGTTCAAAATCCTTCAGTGGTTCCTTACTACCTTCAGAATGAGGTCTAGATTTTTGTTTTTTTTAATAGCAGGCTGTACCTTAATTATTTCTGTACCTCTGGCATCTCATACAGTGACTGGCATTGAGTAACTTCCTGTGAAGTGAATGAGGAGAATATGTGACTGAACAAATACAGCCCTATTTTCTATTCTAAAATTTTTTGCCTTCTAATGCTATTATAAAAGTTCTCTATTATAGTCAGAGTGGTTACTTTTTTTTCCTTCCCCAAACACCTTGCTTTTTCATTTGTTCCTTTTAAGATGTAAATTATGTTACTCTTCTGCTTTTGTGGCTTGTTATCCTTTGATTTTATCTAAAGTTCTTATCATGGTTTACTAGACCCTACGTGATCTGGAGCCCAGCTACCTCTTTGAATTCATCTGCTATTCCTTCTATCACCCTTTGTGCTTCAGCCAACTGCCCTCCTAATTGTTGTTCTTGAGCCCATGAAACCATCAACCTAGGCACCTATGCACTGCTGTTTCTTCTCCTTGGAATTCTCTCCCCGCCTATATCCATGTGGTTCTCCCCCTTACTCATTTAAGTCTTTGCTCAGATGTCACCTTATGAGAAGGTGTTTCCTGATCATCCTAGTTGAAATATTAGCCGTCATTACTCATTATCCCTGTACCTTGATTTCTTTTTATCCATAAAGTTCACTACAACCTGAGTTGTTCCACATCTGTGTTTGTTTAATTATCTGTCTCTTTTTAAAATGTAAGCTCCAGAAGGGTAGAGGCTTTGTTGTGTTAACTTTGTATCTCTTAGAACATGTCTAATATGTATTGAATTAGAGAGTAAATGTATGGAATTTATATGCCTTTGTGCTTTTAATTTCCTCTTTTTCACCTTTTTTGTCCTTAACCTGTCCTCTGAGAATCAATTTCCATGCCCATTTGATTCTGCTGCACTCAATGATCTTTATTTTCTAAATTAGTATAAACCTGTACTTTGTTTTACACTTAAGCCTACAGAGTAGAGGAATGATTATCAACCTCCTCTAGTACAGAATTACAAATAGTCTTGCTACTCAGTGTGGTTCATGGGCTACTTGTTCCGGGACCATTTCCTCATCTGTTGCAAGAATCAAATAGGACATATTCAATAAATGGAGTATCTATTACTGTTAACCAGAAAATCAAAGATTGTTAATTGAGAATAATGTGTCAGCCCTATTCTGTGTGTTTGACTTTAATTAACTAATTTAATCCTATAGGTATTATTATTGTTCCCACTTTGTAGACAAGAAAAGCCTGGAAGGTAACTGCTTGAAGTATTGTCCATGGGCTTGCAAAATCGGCCTACTAGAAATGTAGATTCTCAGGCCCCTCCCCAGACCCACTGAGTGAGAATTTTTTTTAAGTAATATACTTAGGTGCCAAACTTGAAGATGCAGTAGGATCTTCAGTGAGGCCAGAACTTTAGTATTTCTAGAAAGCTCTACAGATGATTTTGATGATAGTCAAGATTGATAACTACTGAAGTAGATCCTTGTTATTAGTGTACCATAAAATGCAGTGAAATGTCACTGAAACACTTAAGTCATTTGAGACCCATAATCATCTACAAATATAAGACTAATACAATTATGAGGGTAATTCCTAAAAACAATCACTTTTTATTGATATATTTTCATGCTGTACCCTATTTTTGGGATGGGGCAAACTACCTTACCTTAAGTACTTCATCAGTGTTATTCTATAAAACCATAAGGCGGTATTGATATAAGCATGCTTGGTTTGCTAGGCTCAACACTGGATTCCTGATTTATTCTCTTTCCTCAGTCTTAAAAATTAACTCAATTGTGGACCACAGGAAAAATTTAAATGATCATATGTCCTTGACCTTTAGAATCCCTGTAGAATAGTCTACACTCCCCAGAAGTGTTAAACTTTGAATGTGTGTGCATGTGGTGTGCCACCAGGATTGGATGTTATACTACTTTGTAACAGCCTCTTTTAGGAGCTTAGCATATGAATGAATGAATGAATGAATATAGCAGTATGACGTTTAAGACATGTATTACTTATTTGGGTAGTAAAATGATATTTGAGTTGCCTGGTAGCTTGACTGCCTGGCTTCAAAGTTTGGCTCTGCTGCTTACTAACAGTATGACCCAATCAAATGATTTAGCCTTTCTGTATTTAGGTTTCTTGTCTACAAAATGTGGGAAATAATAGTATGTACAGGATTAAATTAGTTAATAAAAGTCAAAAACTTAGAATTGGGCAGGCACATATATTCTCAATAAACAGTCTTTGATTCTCTGGCCATAATAATAATTATTCCATTTATTGAATATGTCTTATTAAGAATTCTTACAGCAGTTGGGGAAATGGCCATGCAACTAGTAGTTGAGAGAGTAGGATTTATACTCTGGTGTGTCTGTCTCTAAAGCCCATGTGTTTCTAGATAATGCTCTATTGCATCTATGAACGTGGTTATTAGGAATTAGAATCAGTAGCAATGAGACTAAAGTAAATATTATCTTGCCTTATAGTCTACAAATGGTTTTTACCTAAGTGGTGTGATTTGAAACTTTAGCAGCTCTGTGGAGGATAGTAGGGTATTATTCCCATTTAACAGATGAAAAAACTAAGTCTGTTTTCCAGGGTCACAAGCTGGCTCTCTCCTAGACAAGTTCATTTGGATAATTTTCCGTACCTCTTGAGGAGCCTTTTTAATGCCTTAATGGTGCATTATATGTGACCAGAAGCATCATTGCCAGTACTGGGCTTTTTATTTGTTATAATCCCTCAATAGTCAAAATAGCCAGTAAACTCCTTGCCTGGATCTCATCAATTCACTCAGTTGTTACCACCCACTCATCTCCTCGTCCACATACACACAAATGCACTGAGGTGCCATTACAGGGAGGCACTGCTGGGTGTGCCTGAGCAGCTGCTTGCCAGCTTGGTTTCTGACTTATCACCTCTCCCTGAATACTGGGCATGTACAGAATTGGGGGTCAGAACTTAAGCTACTGTCATTTCCTAGTGAGGCTTTGAACAATTCTCTGTATGCCTGGAGTCTGTTTTTGTTTTGTTTTGTTTTTATTTTTTGAAGACAGGATTGGGTTGGATGATTTTTAAGATACCTTCCAGCTTTAAAACTTTGGGGGTTTTTTTGTTGGTTTTGTTTTCTGCTAATGTCATTACTTTGGTTATGTTATATTCTTTCTGGGTAGTAGAGCAGATTATAGCCCTATTTTATAGATGTGAATAAGAATGACAGGAAGATCAGAGAACCTAAGGGGTTTTTTTTAGTGAATTTAGCTGAAACTAAAAATGGTGGAGTATCCTGATTCCCATCCAGTTTTCCATTAGTTAGATCAATCAGGCATTTGGAATAATTACTCATAGTGGTTTAGAACAACTTTTTTTAACTTAGAACTTCCCATTATATTTTTTACTAATATAGATTGAAGAAAGTTGGCAGGTTTTGCAGTAGAACTAAAAAATGAATTCAGTTGTTAATTGTTGTTAATCCCTTGCTTTCTGTTAGCTCTTATCACTCACATTTATTATGTTATGCTTTTTCTATGTGGTGCAAGGTCCATCAATAGATGACTTTTCTTTAAATTTTGAGGCATAATATGTTAGAAATATTACATATGAAACTATGACTACCAGGAAAATGATGTACAGTATGTCATACCTTGTTCTATAGTTACCAGTTACAGGAGAAGCAAGGGCATACAAAGATGAGAAATAAAACCTAGATGTAGTAGTCTAATAAGCGTTCCCAGAACCCTTCCCAGGTTATTAGGGAGGAACAGTGCCTCAGAGACCAGGCTGGCAGATAGCTGCAGTCAGATACTGCAGGTTTCAGTGCCTCTTATGTGATAGATGCCTCAGTACATTTGTGTATCTGTGTGAGGGTGGGAAGGTTGGAGGCAAGATGGATAAGTGAATATGTGAAATCACAACAAGAAGTAACATGAAGATAAAAACAAGAAAACAAATCCTGGAAAGTGGGGCACAAGAGCAGTTGGATACAGGAATCAAGAAAGTGCTTGAACTTAATGAGGTAAGCCAAAAGAGGCAGGATACCAGAGCTAAAATAGAAGCGTATGAAAACCTGGATAACTAGGTATGTAAAAGTTTGGGTGTTTCCATAGTGTAGCAATAGGTTCCTAAACACTTTTTTTTTTTTCTTTTAATTTGGCTTCATCATGTCTTAGTTGCAGCACACGGGATCTTCGTTGCAGCATGCAGGATCTTTCGTTGTGGCACGCAGACTCAGTAGTTGCAGCACATGGGCTCTCTAGTTGTGATGTGCAGGCTCCAGAGCACATGGGCTCAGTAGTTGCAGCATGTGGGCTCTCTAGTTGTGGCCCGTGGGCTTAGTTGCCCCACAGCATGTGGGATCTTAGTTCCCCGACCAGAGATTGAATCTGCATCCCCGACATTGGAAAGCGAATTCTTAACCACTGGACCACCAGGGAAGTCCCCCCCTAAACACTTTTGAGGACATTATTTCATGTGATCTTCACAATAACCCTGTTGGGTGGATGATAAATGATTGTTCCTAATCTTAACTCTTTAGAAAACAAAAATTGGGAGATTATTCTTTTTTTTTTTCAAGGTCACACAGCTCACAGTAGCTTTGCTAATAACCAGCAGTTTTACCCAACACAAGTGTTACTTGTATTGCCTCAGTTTCCTCATTTATAAGATTTGAATAATAATTGTACCTACCACATGGGATGAGAAACAATGCTTACAAAATAACTAGCATGGTGCTTGGCACATGGTAAATACCAATAAATGCTAGATGTTGCTATTGTTTCTACTATAAGAGCTGCAATTTGAATAACTTGATGTTCAGCAGATTTTATTTTCTGCTATAATGTATTGCATCTTTTAGAACATAAGTGGGCTAGTTATCTGTATTTCCAAAATGATTTTAACCTATGTTAAGTTAGTCTTTTACTCAAAACATTTGCCCCTGCCTCTTCACAAGGCAAAGCTACATGTGGCTTGTCTAGCTTCTTTTCTTAGGCTTACTAAAATTTCTTCAACCCAAGTAGGGAGAGAAGAAAATTGATCAATATTTAAATCGCGTGTGTGTGTGCGCGCATGTGCGGGCATCTTAGCATATAAGGGTGTGTGTCTTAGTGTGTAAGGGAAAAGTATGGGCTTCAGAGTCAGATTTTGATTCAGATTATGGGGCCAGCTCTTCTTAGCCATGTGACCTTTGGGCATGTTATTATCATCTTCATCTATAAAGAGGATTAAATGATACCCATCTTACAGAATTGTTCTGATTTTTAGTTAAAGAATTTCTGGCATCATAAAGGATGATCAGAAATAATACCCCTTCCTGGGGAATAGATTTTAGTGAGTGAAGAAATGGCTTATTTTATTTAGAAATAGGAGTAAAATCCATCCTACCCAAATACAGTAAGTTATTTATTATCCTTTGAGACCCATGTACTTTGAAAAAGCTATAGATGGGTTTTACAAATGGTGGTATTATTTTACTTGGACTCCAGTGTCTTGAAATGTACCCATGAACTTTGCTTCATGGATGTAGGCAGATGAATTAGTTGCCAAATGGATTTTAGTGATTTGATATTCATCTTACTCAAAGCTAAAGGACCTGAAATAGTTCTTTAGTCACTAGTTAAAGTTGAAAGCATCTCAGGCAGGTTTTTACACAGAGAGAACATAGCAGATATTTGGTTAGTTTTTATGAGACTTGCTTACTATGATATTCTTTCCCCAGGCATTTGTACACCTGTTTTATTTTTCAGTACTTCAGGTAGCATTAAGTAGTATCTCATGATCATCTAAGAATTCCAATGTAGAGAGGCACAGAGTCCTAATGTTACATAATTTATACTTAAATTTTTTACTTTTGTGTAGTTATGGGAAAAGTACAAAGATGTGGTCTTGCAACCAGTTTGATCTTTTTGCGGAATTGCTTTAGTTACATGCACTAGTTAGTTCTGTATTTTATATAGTTATTTTGAGTGTCCACTTCCCTTAGATAAACTGATTTAAAACATCAGGAGTGTTGGAATTAATGTAATGTTTCCTTCTTTTTTAAAGTACTAGTCGTTTTTCTTAATGGAATACTACCATTATTGAAGGAAGCCTTCTGCCTTAGCTCCACTGGTTGGTTTTCACTGCTTCCTCTTTAATTGAAGAAAGCAAATCTAAGGATGGTATTCATGCATTTGTGTCTACTCTCAATTGAGATGGCAGTAATAAACAGAAACAGGAATAATATCACGGTTGCACATTTAGTTTTAAATAATATTACTAATTGCTGAGCATATTGCATAAATGCCTTCTATTCCAGATCACTAGAAAAATCTTTTAGTATATACCCCTCTTATGTTTCTTTTAAGGTCTAGAGATGTCTAAATTTTCAATAGGAAAAAAAGGTGAGTAAATGATGAATTGAAACTTGAGGCAGTATTGAATTCATGTTTTATGGATTTATGGAGAATAACTTTTTATTTTTTATTTTTTTCTACTATGTGAAAATGATTATGGATCTTTCTGGACCAGTGTACTGATAATAAGGTTGTATCTAGCACAGTTTTATATACTAGCTCAACACCTGTGTCTGCTCTAAACAAGGAAAGTATTTGTTTAAAATATCACGCATAAGCCATAAATACTCACTGTCTTCTTGGTACATCATGCCCTAAAGCTCAGAGAAGAAATGGTTTAAAATTTTGTTTTTATGTCTAGATTGTAAGTAAAATCACTTGTCATAGTGAGTTGCAAAATGCAAACCTTCTTTCTGAAGCTGCCTGTTTCTTATTTGGATCTGACATATTAAAAAAGCATATAATTAATGATTGACATTAGTAATTAACATTAACTTTATGCTGCTTAATATGCCATCATTCATCCATCAAATAACCAGAAATGCATAATGTCTTGGCATAAAGGTTTTAATTATATAAAACAGTTCTTCAGTTTTCATATGGTATAAATGTTAAAAGCCCATAATGTATTTAAAGAAAAATTTTTGTGAGTGTTTGTTGGGTGTTAGCTGTATTTTTATTTCTTTTTTAGGAGTATGCATCAACAATTGTGTCAGGAACTTCAGAGGGAGAATGTGGACCTCATTGTGCAGTCTTCATTGTCGGCTAAAGAGCGCCACCTTGCTGCAGTTGCCAGTGCACTATGGAGGCATTTCTTTTCATTTTTGAAGAGTCAGAGAATGTCACAGATAGTGCCTCTCTCACAACTCGCGGATGCAGCTGCAGGTCAGCGTTGTTAATTTGCTAATTAGTTTCTTATTTTGCAGACTCTGTCAGTTTTTTCTTCTGTCTGCTTGTTAACAAACTCTTATTTTATTATGGTGCAATAAATATTTTGTCAACCAGAAAGATGAAAAGAGTTACATATTTTAAAATTAGGAACCTTTAGCTTGTTTATTATTTTCCTCTTAGTAAAGGTAAAAATTAAGTGATCCTTTTCTAAAAACAAAAGATCATTTTTAACCTTAAAAATATTGAATGTACGTGAACTTTTCTCATGCATGAGTTATTTGGAAACTAAAGCAACATTTGATTTCTTCTAGTTCAAGTAGTTTATTTTCAAATTGTATGTTCAGATATCTAGTATAAGATGAAGTTGAATAAAGAGCAATAAAGGATATAGCGTGAATTCCACTTCAACATCAAGCAGATGAGCTCAGAATGACATGGAGTATAGAGAATGTTATTGTTCTGACTTCATTAGATTCCATTTTAGGTTGTAATTTTTACTTAATTTGATTATTAGCCTATGGGCATGTCCTTAGGCTTTAAGGGACTCTGAATCAGATGAAATTATAGGCAAGAATTTGAATATATGTGCATATATGCACTTTCCCAAAAAGAAGTCATTATCTTTCACAAAGGGATATTTTACCCAATGTATGTTAAGAAATACTGGAATAGAGAGAGATCAATATGGTGACTGCATGTATTTAAACGCAATTTATATGAAGGTATTTAATGTATTTAAATATTAACACTTTTGAAAACCTAAGATCTAAACCAAGGTTTATTTTACCCTGGTGTGAATGAGGAAAGCTGAGCTAAAAGCACTACAGAAAAGACTGCATGATATAAATTTTAAAAGACCTTGAATTCTGGTAACACTTCCATAATTAAGACTTTACAATGATACATAGATTGAAGAATTGTGACAGGGCAACGGTTTTCCAACCAGTGTAATGTCTATGAAAATAAATATTGATATTCAGTTTAACCAAAGCAGTCATTATTAGCCTATATGACTTCTTCCATTCATCATCCAAACTCCCACTTAGTTACCAAAAATTATATCATACAAGTTGAGTCAGTGCTGTCCTAGGCACTGAAAATAAACAGTATATAGATATAAAGCAAAATATCTGTGGGTTTTGGGTTCGTTTTGAAATAAAAACTTCATAGGAGAGAGAGAAATTTCCTGCATTAAAAAAAAGGTTATTGAATACCCACTTTTATTGCCATTGGGGATATACCAATGGGGAAAAAAAAGGACTGCAATTCCTTTTTTCATGTATAAGCTCCATGTTTTCATGGAGCTTATAGTCTAGTGGCGGGGAGAGAACATAAATAAATCAGTAGGTAAAATGTATAATATGTCAGATGGTGATAAGTGCTGTGGAGAAAAATTAAAATATAGAAAAGGATAGGGATAGGGAAAGCCAGAGGCAAGTTATAATTTTAAACAGAATTGTCAGGAAAACCTGTGTAAGTACCATTTGAGCAAAGACATGAAAGAGGTGAGATATGCAGCTATGCAGCTATGAGCTATGCAGAAGTCCAGAGGCAAGAGTGTGTCTGGTGTGTTTGAGGAACTACAGGAAGCCGTCAAAGCTCTTGTGGAATAAGAAAAGGAGTAAGAGTAGTCAGAGATGTGGTCAAGCAGTTATGGAGAACTACTTTGTGTTCTGCCTTGTACGTAGCTGTGAAGACTTTTGCTTTTACCCTGAGATTAGAAGCTGTTGGGAAGTCTTGAGCAGAGGAGTGATAGGATCCCTCTGGCTGCTGGCTGGAGAATAGACTATCGGGAGGTGGGGAGGCCATGTAGGGAACTATTGTAACAGCTCAGAGCTGGGCACCTTGGGCTACAGTGGTAGCAGAAGAAGTGGTGAGAAGTGGTCAGATTTCCAATCAGAAGGTAGAGCTGACAGAATTTTCTAAGTGGGTATGATATGGTAAGCAAAACAGATAAAGGGAGAACCCCTTGTTTGAGATGAGGAAGATTGTGGCAGGAGCAGATTTTGTGAGTGAAGACTAGGATTTTGATTTTGGACATCTTTTTTTATATGTCCATTAAAATCCAAGTAGGGATGTTGAGTTAGACCCCTGGATAATGAACCTAGGGTTCAGGGAAGAGGTCTGAGCTAGAGATTTAAATTTGGAAACTATGTATGTGTAAATAGTCTTTAAAGCTATGAACTGGATGAGACTACTAATAGAGTAAGTACCAGTAAAAAGAGAAGTTTGGGGGCTTCCCTGGTGGCGCAGTGGTTGAGAGTCCTCCTGCCGATGAAGGGGACACAGGTTCGTGCCCCGGTCTGGGAAGATCCCACATGCCGCAGAACGGCTGGGCCCGTGAGCCATGGCCACTGAGCCTGCGCTTCCGGAGCCTGTGCTCCGCAACGGGAGAGACCCGCGTACCGCAAAAAAAGAAGAAAAAAAAAGAGAAGTTTGGGGATAGGGCCCTAGGATATTCCCACGTTCAGACTTTTAGGATAAAGAGGAACCAAGAAAGGAGACTGCAAAGGAATACCAGTGAGGTGAGACGAAAACCAAGTAAGTATAGTGCCCTGGAAACCAAATGACAGAGCTTTTCAAGGAAGGAGCAGTTATCAACACTTCAAATGCAGTTAATGGGTCAAATAGGATGAGGCCTGAGAATCGGTCCTTGGATTTAGTAGGACGGAGGTCACTGGTGACCTTCAAGAGCAGTTTTGCTGTAGTGGGTAGAGACAAAGGCCTGATTGAAGATATCCAGGAGAAAATGTGAGAAGAGGAATCGCTGACTGGAAATGTAGTAAATTTTTTTGAGTATCACTGTCTAAGAGAAGTAGAAAAATGGGGATGTTAGCTGGAGAGGGAAATGGGGTCAGAGATTTTTTTCTAATAACATGAGAGAAATTTCAGCATATTTATAATGCTGACAGGAATGTTTAGGGGTGAGGAAAAACTTGATGTGGCAAGAGACTCATTTGTGTTTTAATGCCCAAGAGAAATGGGATCCCATAGAGGACTTGGCCTCCGATATCCTGTAGTAGCAGAAGAGAAGGCAGAGTAAATGGGCCCAGGTGGAGGTTGCTGGATAGATGTGGTGGTTCTCCTCTGACGTTTCTCATTTCTCTGCGACGTAGTAAGGTCATTAGCTGAAAGTGAAGATGGGGAGGAGATGCTGGCTTATGACGGAGCGAGGAAAGAAGGTATGCAGTAATCCTCTAGGAGAGTAAAAGACTGAATGGACTAGAGAAATGTGGTAGAAATGATGACCGACTCTAAGAGTCCACTTAAAGTTTGTAGTCATAAACTTGAAGTGAGATCAGTCAGCGTGGTTGTTCACCAGCCATTTATACTGTGTAGGTGTAGGTGCATGTGGGGAGAAGACCAAGGATGTAATTAAACAGATGGTGTTTTTTCCAGGCAAGTACAAAAAATCAAGTAAGAAGCAAGGGAGTTGATGGTATATGAAAGTCAGTATAATAATGGACCATGTAATCAAGCTGCCTAAAAAGGGGAAGGAAGGGGAAAACTTGTAGGAGCAATGAATTGTAGGTCCTGGTAGAATCAAAGGATTGTTGGATTTGGGAACCTAGAGGAGGAGAGTTGGAAAGGTAGTTTGATGCCAGAAAGAGGGGTCTTCAAAGTGGAAATTATGGTGAGATTGTACTTATGGGTAGTGCCAAGCTCTCTGTATCACCATGGGAGTGAATGGCTAAAGTAGAATGGAAGATAGACTCACTGAAGGAGAGGAGTTCAATGCCAGGAGACTGGAAGAAAAAATCATCAAGGACTATGACAGGAGTGCAGTTAGAAAGGATGATAATGAACTAAAATCTTCAAAGGGTGAGAGGAGGTGAAGGAGGAAACGGTAGACAAATGCAACAAGGAGAGTTAGTGCTGGTGATTTAATCTGATGACCTAAGACTCAAAGCCAAAGGGAGGGGAAAGGGTGAAAGGTATAGAAGCAGCCATGTGGACCAAGAAGTAAGTTCACCTTATGTGGGTCCCGTGTACAAGAGTGTGGGAGAATAAATAGCCACTATTTGAGAGAGCTGCATAAGAGGCAGTGCTTAAGAAGCAATTTATTGATAAACATATAGTGATATATTGCAAATTAAGTTGGGGAATCCCAGGAAATCACAAAATAAAGTACATTTGTTTACCATGGTGACCTAAGGAATTCTAGTTCCTAGGCTTTGTGAGTTCTGAGGGAAGTGGAGTATCACTGATTGATTGTAGGAGGTCACTTTTTACTAGAAGAGAATGTCCAGTGTCCAAGGTGAGGAAGGACTCTGTCTGTGGCAGGTGATGAGTAAATTAACTCAATTGGAGAAGAGTGGATGCTAGAAATAATTTTTGTAATGGGTCTTTTGAATGGGAGAGTCACATAAGCAGAGACATCAGGTGTAGAATTTGCCATTTGAGGGGGCCATTATAGATTCATCATGATGATGCTGAGACAGATTATTCTAGACCCTTTCTTGGAGATCCAGATGATCGCCACAGAAATTTCTTCGACAACATGAATTTAGTTCAGTTTTAGCTTTCTGTTGTACGTTTCTAAAATGTGACATTTTACTATTTAGTGCTGATTTTTAAAAAATCACTATTGATATAATTTGCGGGGGGGGGTGTTAAAAAATTCTCACTGTGAGTTTTCCTCATTTTAAATCCAGATTTTACTTTGCTGGCAATGGACTTGCCCAGCACAGCTCCATCAGATCTTCAGCCTCAGCCAGTTACATCAATGATACAACTTTTTGGTTGGGATGATATCGTCTGGCCCCAAGTTGTAGCCAGATATTTAAGTCATTTCCTACAAAATAGGTAAGTGTTCTTATTTCAGGTATGCACATTAATGTAAGCCCATGATAGGTGAGTTCACTAGGAAGGTAAGAATTTTCACAATAAAAACTGATCTTTACTATATATACTCTCACTTGGGCAGTTTGTTGCTTTTCTGTGTATCAGCATTTTGACAGTATTAATAGTAGGAAAGCTTTCTTAAAACAGTGTTGTTGCTGTTTTGTCAAAACGGTTTTTGTAGGACTGCCTTATCCTCATCCTGAAATGACCTTTCTTCACTCACCATTGTGAAAGAAATTATACAATTAATATTGCTGAATCTGTAAGACACTTATATTACTGTAGTTTTTGATTTAATGATAGCTTTCCTCTTCACAGCTAGATGTTTAAAGCTTTGACTTTTGTGTAGTCATGAACAAGAGACTTCCCCACCCTGAACTTTGGTTTCCGTATCTTTAAGTGTCTCCTGCCATATTACATAAGAGATCTGAGGAACCCCAACAGAAAAAATATGCAATAGATAATAGAAATAGTGTAGAATAATCAGGACAATTTAAATAAGAATATCAAGATGAGGGAAAATAAAATAAATACACAAACCTAAGAGACCGGTGTAGGTCTGATCCCAGCTGCCTGCCAGTCAGTGAAAATGAAGAGGTATTCTTCTCAAAAGGAAATCATTAAGCAGAGTCATTAATCATTTTCTCACTGGCTTTCAGTTGTAAAGTAAGGGAGTTCACCTTCAATTGGATTACTTTCAGGATCCCTTCCAGCTTAAGAATTCTTTAATAACAACAAACATTTATTTATATTATTTATTAAATACTTTTGCTGAAATTATCTGAAAGGATTTCAGTTTTTAAAATAATATTGTGTGTAAGTCACAGTTGAAGGAACTGAAATGCAAAGATGGTAAGTAATGTTGGGAAGGTTGTATAAGTAATAAATGACCCATCTGAGTTCTTGTTTTTTGTTCTCTTTTTTTATGATAACTTATATTCAAAGTATTTCAAAACAGTATTTTTAGAGTTATGATTTATATATATTTTTCAAGTGTCTTAACTTTACATAACATTTATAATTAGGTTAAGACCATCCTCATTCTCTCTATCCTCACTTATAAAATGATTAGAAATCAGATTTAACTAGGCCTTTGACTTTGTAAGATAATTTTTTTTTAATCTCATTCAGATGTTATTTTGGAATTCCTTAATAATGACTCCTGTGAGGTGGGGGAGCAGGAAAGGAAGGGATGGGAATGGGATTGGTCAGGAGAGCCACACAGAAATGTATTTTGTCTTTTTGCCTTTTTTCTTGGTCATGACCTCTTCTCTGTTTACTCTAAGGGCCACTTTTTTATTGTACTTGCCACTTGCTTTAGTATTATCTCACCTAGCTAGTTAATCCCCTTCCTTGTTTTTCTAATTTTAACCATGTTCTTCTTTCCCTTTCTCCTTTGGCATTAGCCTATATGTATGCCATCAGTGGAAAAAGGAAAATTAAAAACTAGGGCATTACAAATGAAAGCAAGAATATTTGTCTAAAATATCATTTTGTGTGTGTCTGTAGAGTATATTTTCAGCAATGCATGTCTGCATTAGTGTGTTTGTCTGTAAAATAAGTGAGGCCAAGAACTGGGGGATATTAGAATGTTTTCCTTTATTTCTGAATCTCTGTACTCAGGGAATACATTATCAGGGTTTTGTTTGGGTTTCTCTTTTTAATATCCATCAACTTATTTTTACAGCATGTTATGTGAAGCACTTTCTCATTCAGGCTGTGTATCTTTTCAAGCCCTAACTATAAGATCATGGATCCGTTGCATTTTGCAAATGTATATAAAAAACCTTTATGTGCCAGATGACTCGTTCATTGATTTAAATACTGAACAGGCAGTTGGTAAGTATTGCAGGTGATTTGCTTTCTAGATAGCTAAGTATGTTTAAAATTTCCTGTTTCATTATATAAATTAATAGGAAAGATAAAAAATATATTTGTAAATAGGTATTAATATGAACAGAAATTTACTTCCTTTTGCAGCCTGTTTCTTTTTCTTGATATTTTCCGTAACTGTATAGGACAAATTTCTCTCTTCTAAAGATAAAAGAACTGTTTCCTTGGAAGCTAGGAACAAAAATTTGCTCTCAAATGACGAGCTATTTTTTTACCTTGAAGAAACTGATCACAAAAAAAGTGGAAATATGAAGTAAATAACCAAATATCACACTGTTAACACCCTATAAAGAAAAATATCCAATTATGAATAATTTCATCCCATTTCCTTGTAATTTTTTTGTTTTTAATATCCCATACAGTTCTGATTGTCTGTAGGGCGTGCCTTATCCTAAACCTATTGTTTATGGCCATTCATAAATCCCACAAAGGCTGGACTGAAAAAATGCTCCAAATTTACTTTTATATATTATTACATTAGTTGGCTTTACATGAATAGCTTTTGGGACTAGGACGTTCACAAATACTCATTTGTTTGTTTTTAAATAAAGCCTTCCCATAGTGAGAGAAACTTAGAAGTTTTTAATAATGTGGAAATTTTAATTTTAAAAGAAAACGTTGTCATAAATGAAGAATGATACATTCCCTGTTCTCCCATATATATGTGTGTGTGTGTGTGTGTATATATATATATATATATAAAACATAAATTTATGAACACATTATATAAATATTTTATTTTAACAGAAAAAGACTACATGGAACAGTTGGCTGAACTGACAAGGTTGCTATTTAAACTCTCAGAAGTAAAGAATATTCTCTCAAAGGCTCAAGTTGAATATTTACCTATCCAAGAAGACCCTAAAAAAGCACTTGTTCTGTTCCTCGAGGTATTTTTTATTCATTAATATAATTGTTCAGATCGGTAACAATTATTTTTCCAAAAATCTTGAAGTGTTCATAAAGTTTTTCCATAAAATGAATTATTTTAAATTGAATCATATTACTGGTTGCCGCTATTATAAAATTCTGAAGGAATAAAAATGTGAATCTAAGATATAGCACAACTCACTCTTCAGGACAGCAGAATAATTACGTGTAATAAAAAATAATAAGAGTAAAGAATGCCACATAAAAGCCTTAACTCCAAGTCTGATCTAAATTGTAGGAGTATATTATTGCTGAAATTGTTAGATAACAATATTCTTCAGGTACTTAAATTTCCTTGTATATGGTCCATAATAGTTCCAACTTAATGTTTACCACCCTGTAATGAACAGTGTAAATTTTACAGTAAAATTTTAGGGTATTCAGCATAAGCACCAACTACTTCATATCATAGCATGGTTGGGGATTTAAAAACCAATCCATTTGTTTTATTTTGCCTCTGTAATAAATAATCCCATTCAATACTGTATTTTTAATTATTCATTTTGTAGGAATCTGTCTTATGTAATAGTCTTTGTTTTGTAGCCTAACTGAAGTTGTTAATGTGCTTGGATTAGTGTTTTTGTAAGCTATTCACAGTAAAACTTAGTTTATTTTCCCACAGAGTAGTTGGTATTAACTGCAGCGAAGATCCTTACAATCCATAAGCTCTTTCCATAAATGTGAATTCTTCCATTGGTTTTCATTAAGTTAAAGTACAATTGTTACAGTTAGAGATGTCATGTAAATCCTAAAAATATTTCGTAGTAGTAGATGTAGATATAAAATACATATTTCTCTGGAGCCTTTTATTTAGTTGTTGATTGGATCTCCGTCATTAATTAATTCAACACCTATGCTGGGGACCATACTGAACCAGAAAGGGAAGTAGAAGTCATGCACTACACTGATCATTTTCGAAGGCTCTCCTAATTTAATCCTATCCAAATTAATTGCTTTTTAACCAGTCACTAAATAATAGTTGTTTGCTAAATGCTAGATAGTATTATGTGAGGATTTCTTGGGGATTTGAAGAACCAAAAGAACTAGTCTTTGATCTTAGAGAACTTTTACTTGTCTGAGAATACAAGACATACACAAAGGCTAAAATAATAATATAAGACAGTATATGCTAAGTGTCAGTTACTTGATAGGTCAATCAGTAGGTTAAGAATTCAGAGCATCATGGTATAAGAAGTTAGATTTTATCCTGTGAACAGGCTTTATAAATTTTTAAGTAGGTCTGATTTGATCAAATGACTTTAAGAAAATTGGTAACAATAGAGTAAATTAAAGGTGCAGGAACACTAATGCCAGAAGCTAGTGAGCTAGGAGGAATTGAAGATTGCATTCTGGGATTTTTGAATGATTATGAAATAAATACTGTGTTTAACCAGAAAAATGATGACCTTAAGGAGAAAAAGGAACATCATGATTTAGAGTGGGGCAGAAGTAGGTGAGAAGTCCAATTTTAAACCTGTTTAGTTTGAGGTTGTGTCAGGGGTGCTCATGGTCACCCCACCCCGGGTGCTATTATGATTCACTAGGAGGACTCACAGAACTCAGCATATAGTTGTATTTACATCTATGACTTATTACAGTGAAAGGTTTCAAAGTACAGTCAACAAAGAGAAAAAGTGCATGGGTGAAGTCTGGAGAAACCAGGCACAGCTTCCAAGAGTCCTCTTACAGTGATATTACACTGTACATGCTTAATTCTCCCAGCAAGGAATTGGGACAACACCTATGAAATCTGTCAACCAGGGGAGCTCATTAGTGACCCAGTGCCCAGAGTTTTTAATGGGGGCTGGTCACCTAGGACCTGTTTGTCTGGCACTTTTAAAAATCCAGACTCCCAGAAGGAAAGCAGATATTCAGTATAAACTGTATTGGTTGCACAAACTGTTTAGGCACAGTGAGCCATTCTTATTGGGAACTGATGGGGAAAATCTAAGGGTCCAAAAACCAACCAAGGACCAACCTTGCAAATAGGCCTCTTAAGGGTAATGACATTGGACCCTGCTATATTAACTCTTCTCTGCACAGAAATGATAGTGTGACATGAAGGTAAGGGTAGTCAAGGCACTGAAAAATATACATCTCATAGTCTGGGGAGGTTAAGGCTAAACATAGAGAAATATTGAAATCTAGGGCACTGGTTCTTAAATGTCTGTTTCATAGACCTCTACGAGTCACTAATACTTTTCAGGGGTTCTGTGAGCTCAAAACTATATTGGTGTTTGTACAAATAGCGTAAAAGCTGTAACAGAAATCAGCACCATGGCCCAAGATTATACTAGTAGTCAGTATAATTTTCAAGGCCATGCAATCAGAGACAGGGAAAAAAGCCAGTTTGACTTAAGAGTATCATTAATGAAGCAGTAAAGTTACTAATTTTAATAAATTTTGACCCTTGAGTACATGCCCTTTTAGTATTCTGTGAATGACAATAGGAAATATATTTAAAGTACTTTTGATGCATATGAAAGCAAGATTGTTGTCTAAGTGAGAGCCACTTATGAGATTGAGTTGTAAGCTGAACTGACCGCTTTTACCGTGAAAGAACAACTGACAAAGTATGGTTATTCAGACTCGGGTATTTTGCAAATATTTTCTTAAAAATGAACCTATCGGGCTTCTCTGGTGGCGCAGTGGTTGGGAATCCGCCTGCCAATGCAGGGGACACGGGTTCGTGCCCCGATCCGGGAGGATCCCGCATGCCGCGGAGCGGCTGGGCCCGTGAGCCATGGCCGCTGAGCCTGCGTGTCCGGAGCCTGTGCTCCGCAGTGGGAGAGGCCACGACAGTGAGAGGCCCGCGTACCGCAAAAAAAAAAAAAAAAAAAATGAGCCTATCACTTCAAAGAAGTCAACTGACAGCATTTTTTGATAATAACATAATTTGAGCTTTTAAGAAAATTAGAATTTTGGAACATGTGTATTTGTCATCATGAGCTTGAGAGTTTCTTGTTAATTAAAGACTTTCTGACAACACTGGTGATATTAACAAATACGATTTTTTAAAAATATGGACAATGAAATGTGTTGTCCAAATTGGGAAGCTGTATAACTCAATGAACCAAAATTTTTCAGATAACAAGTACAGGCTTTTTAGAAAGTATGCATGTGTGGAAAACATTCATTCAAAGCACAAGACAGACCAATGGCTTATAACGTAGCAGAGAACAGAACGTTCATTGACATGATTTTGGATTCCATGTTACAACTAACCTTTAAGAAATACCACTTGTCAAGTTTTGGTGTAATATCAAAGAGGAATTCCCAAAATTATCTGAAAAATTTATTAGAATACTTTTTCCTCTTCCAGCTACATATATTTGTGAGACTTAATTGTTTTTTTTTTGCTTTTATTTTTATGATTTTTCACTCTTGTACTTTACTGTTCTTTTTCTATCTTATATTTATACTTAGAAAATTTATTTTCAGAGGCTTGTTCTTTGTAATATCCAAATTGAAGACTATAAATTCTTCATTTAGCACAAATTTAACTTCATCCCACAAGATTTATTTGCAATATTTTCATTATTTTGTATTTTAGAATATTTTTCAATTTCCATTGTGATCTCTTGTTTGATGTATGGGTTAAATATGTATGTCTTTCTTAATTTTCTAATATTGACAGAAATATTAACTTTTTATCTGCAACGTATTGCAACAGCTTGTATGCAGAAGCAGATATGAGGATGTAACTGTCTTCTCTTAAGCTAGACATTAAAGAGATTTGCAAAGATGTAAAAAAAGTGCCACTTACCACTATTTTTTTTGATTTGTTTTGGAAAAGAAAGTTATTTTTCACTAAAAATATATGACTTATATTAACATAATCTTTATTATTTTTAAATGAATAAATTAAATCTTTCTATTGTAGTTTGTAATATAATAAATATCAATAGATATAGCCCAAATGATAAGCTTTTTAAGATCCTCAATTTTTAAGTGTGTAAAAGGGAACTGAGATGAAAAGTTTGAGAATTTCTGGTCTAGGGAAAGAAGTATAGAGAACCAAGGGCAGAGAGCTAAATGGAAAAGGGGATTCATCAAGTATATCTCTTATTCTCAGCTGTCTACCTCCCAATCGTTCAAGTTCACTAGGTTCCTTATCTTTTCCTCCATACTACATTTTATCATCACCATGGCTAACTTTAATATCACCTTGGATAACTTATCTTGAGCCCTCATTTCAAAACTTCTCCAGTAGTCTTTCAGTGATCTTCACTTCTGCTGTCATCCACCTACTGCCATGACTAATCACTGAACCATGGCATCACTTGGAGCATCTGAAAGCTCATTGACTATCACTGCTTTCCTTCCATTTCTCTGAGTGACTTCATCATGACCTTCCTCTCCCTTTTATCCAAGCGCAACATTCTGTCAAGGTCTCACTTTCTTCCTTATGTACCTTAACTACCCTTAACTTCCCTATCTACCTTGGAGGCCTCACTTCAACTACCCTTAACCAACACACTCACAATCTTCCATCCTTTGTCTTATTGTTAAACGTGCAAATCTTCAACTTTGGATCGGTACAACCACCTGCCTTCTTTCCTTTGTGTTATTTCCTAAGAGCTGCAGGAGAAAAATCACATAACCATGCATACTGGTGCCATTCATGGTCCAATCTGGGTAATTGAAATTCATTGTTAAGTTCCCAATAATGGCTTGGAAACTTTACTACTCTCCTCAAACCTTCTAACCCATCTCTAGCCAGTTTTCTCTTGATTCTTTTTTTTTTAACATCTTTATTGGAGTATAATTGCTTTTCAGTGGTGTGTTAGTTTCTGCTTTATAACAAAGTGAACCAGCTATACATATATCCCCATATCCCTTGATTCTTCTAGTGACTTCTCAACTCTTCTTTATTCTCACCTTCCCTCAACTCATCCTCATTTATATCCCTTCCTCTTCTCACTTCACCATTATTCTCTACTACTTCACCTCACATTTCTCTCCTCAGCCTCCCCATTTTGCCATTTCTACCCTTTGTACCTCATCCTTTTTTTCCTCTGAGAAAGTTAAGCTGGCATCTAATGGCTTATAAAGAAAATTCTAGGGAAAAAAATCAATTCATATCATAAAGCTGAACTTTATTTATGGAGGTCTCACTTGTAAGAGTCTGTTAACCTCATCTGTAGGTCTTTTTTGTAGGAATTTGGGGATTTAGAATTCCCAGTCATGTCCTAGAGATATGGTGAGCCAACCTGTTTGGAATGCTTGATGTGATGTGGTTATAAGCGTCTTGTATATCAGTTCCAGGTATCTTTTACTAATACTTTGCTGACTCATAATTATTGGTGAACTGATTTTTAAAATTTTTCCTTTAACCTTTATTTTAATTATAAAAGGCAAGATAATTCTTTTTACCTGGATTTTAATTGCTATGAACATTTTTTGGAAAGTTAAGGATGAAGGCTTAAATGTAAGGGATGTGTGTGCGCATGTGTGTGTGTAGAAAGAGAAATTATCTTTATTTTTCAAAATCTGTATTATATAAAACTTGGAATGCTAAATCATGTTTTCCCTTATTTATAGGCTGTTGGTATAACTTACGGGAATCTGCCGACACTTTCTGATAAATCCACCATGGTCACAAAGTCCTTAGAATACCTTGGTGAAATATTAAAATATATAAAACCTTATTTGGGAAAAAAAATTTCCAGTGCAGGTCTGCAGCTGACTTATACGATGATGGGTATGTATTCCTGACATTATTAAAACTTCCCTAGGTTGAGCCTATAGTATCGTGATGGATAGGAATATACTAACACACTAGCTAAATCACTGCTGTCTGTACAGTCTTAAGAATGATCTGAAAGACAGTGATTTAGTTTAAAATAATTCATGTTGGCTTTCAAGTGTATCTCTGTCTTGCCCCACCTCCTTTCAGAACTTTTCTTGTTATGCTTGGTTAATATTAAAATTAATTATGATCAATACAGAAAATATACCAACTCCAGTTTGCTACCAATAGTCTTCTGAATCACTAACATTGTGAATGCCTGCATAATTAAAATGGACCTTTTTTCAGCGCTTACCTATGCTTTGTTAGAATTTAAAACATCAGAAAGCCATCACTTTCTTCTGTTTTTATGGTCTGCTCTGTATGAAGGAGGTCAGGAAAGGATTTATTACAGCACTAAAGATACATATGCTTCAAATCTTGTTTCTCACAATACTATGTTTTCTTCTTTCAAAAAGAATGTGTCTGTTCTGTAACAACAGAGTTCATTTTTCTTTAGGAAGTCAGTAATTTGAATATCTTTGTTCACTAAAACCATGTTGCTAACCAAAACTAGGGACTGGATAAAGGGAAATGAGAAGGATTTCCTTAGAAGTTTTTATACAGAATTTAAGTTTTTTTTTTTTTTTCTCTGTGGCCAAAACCTTATATCTGTTCCCTTTGATCTTCTGAACATATGAATAAACCTGATTTGGGCTGTCTGAAACCTTTTATCTTTGTTGTGAAATATAAAGGAGAATGTGAAAATGTGTAAATATGGATGATGTAGAATGTAGTGAAAGCAATAGTAGCAATTCGGTCATTTTAATTTTAAAGAAACATAAATGAGAATTTATTATAAATTTAATTTAGTATGATGTAGCTTAACATGTATTTCAGCATTTAAGCTTTTTTTTTCTTAATATCTTTATTGAAGTATAATTGCTTTTCAATGGTGTGTTAGTTTCTGCTTTATAACAAAATGAATCAGCTATACATATACATATATCCCTATATCTCTTCCCTCTCACCCTCCCTGTCCCACCCCTCTAGGTGGTCACAAAGCACAGAGCTGATCTCCCTGTGCTACGTGGCTGCTTCCCACTAGCTATCGGTTTTACATTTGGTACTGTATATATGTCCATGCCACTCTCTCACTTTGTCCCAGCTTACCCTTCCCCCTCCCCATATACTCAAGTCCATTCTCTAGTAGGTCTGCGTCTTTATTCCCGTCCTACCCCTAGGTTCTTCATGACCTTTTTTTTTTTTTTAAGATTCCATATATATGTGTTAGCATACAGTATTTGTTTTTCTCTTTCTGACATACTTCACTGTATGACAGACTCTAGGTCCATAGCATTTAAGCTTATAATTTATTAGTTGCTATTAGATTTTTGCTAAGCTAAATGTATGATTTCGGAAGTATGCCTGTATTTTACAAAATATGTGATTGTCTTATCAGGAGCTGCAAAATCATTTGGATTGGTGATACATAGACCCGGGACAAAATTCTCCTTATGAAGTATTGAGGGCCTTCTTTGTTTTGTTAAATGGTTGATTTTTTGATTTAGTGGCAGGTGGATACTGTATTCTTTCCCTTTGTCTAGATCTCAGAAACTGGGAAAAGAGTACACTGCTACAGTGTTACCGGTTTAGTCAGCAGAAATTAGGAACAGATAATTTACTGTCTTCTACATGTACAAAGTTTAGAACAAAATAGAGAAAGAGCAAATATAAACTTTTGAGAGTTAGAACCTTTTCTAGGTGTGCTGGGGTTGGGATATCACATCCACCTGAGGGAAAGAGAGCTAACCACGGAAACACTGTGCTTTGCTCTCCTGGCCTGCTCTTCCCTGAGGATGCCTCTGCTTTTCGCTTGCAAGGCCGTAGTGGGAGGTGCGAACTGTTGACAAAACCCCTCCAGATTAAGGTGTCTGGGGTCTTCACTGTAGCTAGGTGATTTCTGAGAAAGCAGGATTGATTTCTCAGTAGTATCTTCCACTTTCCTCCTCTTTATATCTTTTTTTCCCCCCTCATTCTTTATATCTCTAATTTTCCTGTTTCCATGCCTTTCCTTTTGATCATCCTTCTTTCTTGGGATCATTCTTCCCCTTTGGTCTTTGTATTGAAATTCTACCCATGATTCTTCAGGGTCCAGCCCAGGAAGACCTGCTCTCCCTGACTGTGCTTCATCTGTCCTCTGCTCTGACATTTTTTGTTGTTTACCACTTATTATAATTATCTGTCTATTTGGTGTGCCCCCAGGAAAATTTAAACGTGCTTATGGTTAGTGGCCGTATCTTTAGAACTTTTTATTCCCATAGTCGTATTGTATTTTGGACAAATAAGAACATTTAGTGAGTGTATGTCAGGCACTGGATTGGGAACTGAGGGTACAGTGGTTAAAGAGCTTCTCCATTGTAGAAGATGCCATATGCTAAATAAATATTTCTGGAACTTAATAATGTTATAGGGCTTCCCTGGTGGCGCACTGGTTGAGAATCTGCCTGCTAATGCAGGGGACACGGGTTCGAGCCCTGGGCTGGGAGGATCCCACATGCCACGGAGCAACTAGGCCTGTGAGCCACAACTACTGAGACTGCGCGTCTGGAGCCTGTGCTCCGCGACAAGAGAGGCCGCAATAGTGACAGGCCTGCGCACTGCGATGAAGACTGGCCCCCGCTTACCACAACTAGAGAAAGCCCTCGCACAGAAACGAAGACCCAACACAGCAAAAATAAATTAATTAATGAATTAATTAATTAATTAAAAAATAATAATGTTATAAACCTAGCTAATAATACATAATGCATTTGTAATTTTATTAAATAAGCAAAGTTACTTTCAACCTCTAAATACATTTAAAAATATATATTGTAATGATCCCAATTCTTTTTTTTAAGGCTTAGTATATACATAGAGTAGAAAATAAGTTAATATGTAAGAATTCTAGTGTGATCCAACAGCACATTAAAAGGATCATATACCATGATCAAGTGGGGCTTATTCCAGGAATGCAAGGATTCTTCAATATACGCAAATCAATCAATGTGATACACCATATTAGCAAATTGAAGGAGAAAAACCATATGATCATCTCAGTAGATGCAGAGAAAGCTTTCGACAAAATTCAACACCCACTTATGATAAAAACCCTGCAGAAAGGCATACAGGGAACTTTCCTCAACATAACAAAGGCCATGTATGACAAACCCACAGCCAACATTGTCCTCAGTGGTGAAAAACTGAAACCATTTCCACAAAGATCAGGAACAAGACAAGGTTTCCCACTCTCACCACTATTATTCAACCTAGTTTTGGAAGTTTTAGCCACAGCAATCAGAGAAGAAAAGGAAATAAAAGGAATCCAAATCAGAAAAGAAGAAATAAAGCTGTCACTGTTTGCAGATGACATGATACTCTACATAGACAATCCTGAAGATGCTACCAAAAAACTACTGGAGCTAATCAATGAATTTGGTAAAGTAGCAGAATACAAAATTAATGCACAGAAATCTCTGGCATTCCTATACACTAATGGTGAAAAATCTGAAAGTGAAATTAAGAAAACATTCCCATTTACCATTGCAACAAAAAGAATAAAATATCTAGGAATAAACCTACCTAAGGAGAAAAAAGACCTGTATGCAGAAAATTATAAGACACTGATGAAAGAAATTAAAGATGATACAAATAGATGGAGAGATATACCATGTTCTTGGATTGGAAGAATCAACATTGTGAAAATGACTCTACTACCCAAAGCAATCTACAGATTCAATGCAATCCCTATCAAACTACCACTGGCATTTTTCACAGAACTAGAACAAAAAATTTCACAATTTGTATGGAAACACCAAAGACCCTGAAGAGCCAAAGCGATCTTGAGAAAGAAAAATGGAGCTGGAGGAATCAGGCTCCCAGACTTCAGACTATACTATAAAGCTATAATAATCAAGATAATATGGTACTGGCACAAAAACAGAAATATAGATCAATGGAACAGGATAGAAAGCCCAGAGATAAACCCACGCACATATGGTCACCTTATCTTTGATAAAGGAGGCAAGAATATACAATGGAGAAAAGACAGCCTCTTCAATAAGTGGTGCTGGGAAAAGTGGACAAGTACATATAAAAGTATGAAATTAGAACTCTCCCTAACACCATACACAAAAATAAACTCAAAATGGATTAAAGACCTAAATGTAAGGCCAGACACTATCAAACTCTTAGAGGAAACCATAGACAGAACGCTCTATGACATCAATCACAGCAAGATCCTTTTTGACCCACCTCCTAGAGAAATGGAAATAAAAACAAAAATAAACAAATGGGACCTAATGAAACTTAAAAGCTTTTGCACAGCAAAGGAAACCATAAACAAGACCAAAAGACAACGCTCAGAATGGGAGAAAATATTTGCCAATGAAGCAACTGACAAAGGATTAATCTCCAAAATTTACAAGCAGCTCATGCAGCCCAATAACAAAAAATCAAACAACCCAATCCAAAAATGGGCAGAAGACCTAAATAGACATTTCTCCAAAGAAGATATACAGATTGCCAACAAACACATGAAAGGATGCTCAACATCATTAATCATTAGAGAAATGCAAATCAAAACTACAATGAGATATCATCTCACACCAGTCAGAATGGCCATCATCAAAAAATCTAGAAACAATAAATGCTGGAGAGGGTGTGGAGAAAAGAGAACACTCTTGGACTGTTGGTGGGAATGTAAATTGATACAGCCACTATGGAGAACAGTATGGAGGTTTCTTAAAGAACTACAAATAGAACTACCATACGACCCAGCAATCCCACTACTGGGCATATACCCAGAGAAAACCATAATTCAAAAAGAGTCATGTACCAAAATGTTTATTGCAGCTCTATTTACAATAGCCAGGACATGGAAGCAACCTAAGTGTCCATCAACACAGGAATGGATAAAGAAGATATGGCACATGTATACAATGGAATATTACTCAGACATAAAAAGAAACGAAATTGAGTTATTTGTAGTGAGGTGGATGGACCTAGAGTCTGTCATACAGAGTGAAGTAAGTCAGAAAGAGAATAACAAATACCGTATGCTAACACATATATATGGAATCTAAGGAAACAAAAAAAAAGGTCATGAAGAACTTCGGGGTAGGACGGGGATAAAGACGCAGACCTACTAGAGAATGGACTTGAGGATATGGGGAGGGGGAAGGGTAAGCTGGGACAAAGTGAGAGAGTGGCATGGACATATATACACTACCAAACGTAAAATAGATAGCTAGCAGGAAGCAGCCACATAGCACAGGGAGATCAGCTTGGTGGTTTGTGACCACCTAGAGGGGTGGGATAGGGAGGGTGGGAGGGAGGGAGATGCAAGAGGGAAGAGATATGGGAACATATGTATATGTATAACTGATTCACTTTTTATAAGCAGAAACTAACACACCATTAGAGTAAATTTTTATTTACTTTATTGGAGTAAAGCAATTATACTCCAATAAAGATGTTAAAAAAAAAAGAATTCTAATATGGCTCTCTTTCAATTGTGGGTGTATGTTCCCCACAAGTTTTCTATATTTTCAGCTTTATCAGTAAATAAGTAATAGTTTATAGCCAGGAAAAATACTAGGTTTCTTACAAAGCTACTCTGTGTATTTAAACCTTTCTCAAAGTTTTTTTACGTAAAAATTTTCTTTTTCTTTGCATTTTTAATTCCCTACACATCTGAACGTTCTTTGCTGAAAGTTTCAAAGTAGGGGCTTGATATTGCAGTAAAACAAATGTGTCATCTCTACTTTCTCTGAACTCATAAAACTTAAGGTCTTCAGCAAAGTGTTTTAACCATTGCACAAGATAGAATACAAGGGTAGATGATGCATTTTGGGTTGGAAGTTCCTTGCTCTTTATAAGTTAATACCTGTGTGACACTTAAGAGTGATATGAATCATTTCAAATGTTGGTGGTGATGGCAGTTCGTCTTACTGGTATACTAATGTTGCTTAGAATGTGAGCTTTTCTTACATTGCTGTCATCCTCAAATTTTTCACTCACTGGAAGAATAAGAAGCCAGCACTATTTAAAATATTGCTAAATGAGCATTGTGTTTCTTTATGATTGATTATTGTATTTCCTTTTACAACAGAAGATTAATGTTGCTGTTTGTTGTTCTTAGAAGTGATTATTAGTTGGGTTCTTTTTTTTTAAACATCTATATATCCTTCTATAATCATATTTTTGTTTTCCTTCAGAGCTTGAATTTTAAACTTTTTGTTTTATGGAAGCAACTTTGAATTTTATCATCTTTTTTGCTTTTCTAAGATGGAATAAAATATAAAAGTTTATGCAGCACATGTACCATTGCTGTTTGGACAAGTACTTAATGATCTCCTTTTAAATTCATATTTTTCAGTAAAGGAGACCTCAGTTGCAGTAATATACTCTAAAGGGAAGTATATATCTACTCTTAATTACTTTATTAAACAAAAGGTGCTCATTTGATACGTTTTACTATCATTAAATGTAGCAATTGACAGACTCCCATCATCAAAGAAACCATAATATATTTCATGTAGTAAAGAAGTCTGTTTCTCTCTTTTCTTTTTTTTTTTTTTTTTTTTTTTTTGCCGTACGCGGGCCTCTCACTATTGTGGCCTCTCCCGTTGCGGAGCACAGGCTCCGGACGCACAGGCTCAGCGGCCACGGCTCACGGGCCTAGTCGCTCCGGGACATGTGGGATCTTCCCGGACCGGAGCACAAACCCGTGTCCCCTGCATCAGCAGGCGGACTCTCAACCACTGCGCCACCAGGGAAGCCCTGTTTCTCTTCTTTTGAATCAAAATTTAAATTCATTTTTTGCTCATGTTAAATAACTGAAACTTATAAAAACTGAAGTTCCAGGAAGTTAAGTGATTGCTTCAAGATGTTACAGCTAATCTTTTTTCCTGCTTTAACAATTAAATTTAGTTATACCTCTTCTTGTTGCAAACTGGGTTGAGACAGCCTGTAAATTAAATGTAAAATATGAAGAAATAAGGGTATCAGTAAAATGGAGAGTAGCATAATGAAGCCCAGGGAAAAGTGAATATATACATAAAAGCATAATATATGATCTTACAATGTTCTTAGAGTTGAACTATAAATTTGCCTCTGAGTTTCCTAGCAACCAAAGCAAAAAGAGAGATCTGGTTAATTGCAGCCTTCAATCTATATATTCACATAGTGTATAACCACACGTTGTGTGTATGTATTAAATGCCAGTTGCTCAGGAAATGTATGTTTTTCTTGGCCCAGAACTCAGAGAGTTTTCTCTTTAGCGAAATACTTGGCATAAGTCTTTTGACTCTTAATACATGTTTCTTCCTATTGCCAACTTTAACTTGGTCCTACGTGTTATAAATATACTTTTTTTTAGTGGAATGACAAAATTTTCTGGTTAGAAGATAACCATAATTTCTCTTACTGCTCTTCTGTGTTAGGAACTCTTGTGAAATCATGGGCACAGATCTTTGCCACCTCTAAAGCCCAAAAATTACTATTCCGGATCATAGACTGTTTACTGCTGCCACACACAGTATTACAGCAAGAAAAGGAGCTGCCTGCACCTATGTTGACTGCAATTCAGAAGAGTCTGCCTTTGTATCTCCAGGTATAGTAAGTGTGCCTACTTAAAAGTTAAAAAAAAAGAAAATTGACACCTGCCTTAAAACAGTTTACTAATTGCAGATATCAAAACCATACATTGTAATCCTAATGTACATGTGTGATGTTGCACTTCCATTGAACAGGTTTAAAATTCCTTTTGGTTTGGGCTCTGAATACAAAGATGGAAGAAGCAAAAGCTCCACCCTCAAGAAACTTAAAGTTGAGAGAAAAGACCAACCAGCAGAGACACTCCCATCAGTGTGCTCAGTATTTTCCTTAGAGGCCTCAGCTATCCGTCAGCCAGACTGGGATGAGGAGATGCAAGAGAAGATAGCTGTAGTAAAGGATATTAGGTGTTAAAGAGCAGAGTGGGTAGGAGTTGAAGGACGGTTCCTGTCAGAGGGAACAGCATGTAGAGGCCATAAGCTATAAGAAAACATGACACATGGGGAAAAAGCAAATAATTCTGGTGTGGCTGGAGGCTCATACAGGAGGGGCCACATAGTGAAGGGTTTTGTGTGGCATACTAAGATGTTTGGACTTGTTCTTGTAATACGTGGGGACTCTTGATGGATTTGGGGCAAAAAAGTGGGAGGGACATACCATATTTACATTTTTAGAAAGGTGATTCTGGTCAACGTTTAGGTTGGTGTGGAGGTTGATTGGAGACTTGGAAGGTAGCGAGTTCATTATCTGAAGGTTTTGAACTAAGGCAGTGGGTATACAGGTGCACAGCAGATTTTAGAAACACTTAGGATCTCCAGTCACAAAGTTGCTGAGTATGTGTTGTAGAGTAACAGAAATAGAATACTTCCTAGATTCCATGGTGGCTGCTTATGTCAATAGCAGTGTGGAGTGCTTGCTCCATGTGGCCGTCTGAAACCAACAGTCCACTTAATAAGAATTCTTATAAACTTCCTGAAAATGTTGGTAAATTATCCATTTGACAGAACTGACTTGGAGCTGTATCTTTAATTTCTTAAAGGTATAAGCTCTCCTCTTCAGAATTTTTTAAAAAGTATCCATTTATTACTTTATCTTCTTCTGATATAACATGCTTTTCCTCAAACAGAGCTTTTCCTCTTCTTCATCTGTCTTCTCTAGGGGTGGGGGAGTCCATTTTCTTTTTTTTCAATTGTTATTCAAGTGCTTACGTTTTTAACAGCTCTGTGCTATTTTTCATTAGAAATAAACTTTCAAAATCTCCTATTGGGTAAATACCATTTATAGTTAAAATGGAGACATGAAAGTCATTTCTGATTATTTCTCTGGAAAAACCACATTGTGAATCACAAAGTAGCAAATTATAAATGAACTTTTACAGCATGATTTGTTGCTCTGTTGGTGATTATTTAGTAAAATGCAATATTTACTAATATTAGCAGGAAAAAATTTTATTTCTCAGGGTGTTGGTTTGTTTGTAAGTATCAAATACTGCAGTCCATATGAAAGTATCTCATTAACCTCTATATAAATAGAAGGGATTAAATCAGCAGACATATAACAAGACATTGTGAGTTCTGTATGACCTTGATCAAACTCTTAACTTCTCGAAACCTCAATTTCTCCAGCTGTAAAATCAGAGATAAAATAACACTAAGTCAGTGGGGCTGTTTTTTGAAAAATTTAAATGGAATAATGAATATAAAGCATGTGGCACAGTGCCTGATATATAAAAACCTCAAAATAAATTGTCATTATTCTGAGTCTTAATCTTCTGCATTTCTCTCCTTTTGTTATTTTTAAAAACTTTATCACGTTTCTTAACATTGAAAATTTTTAGCATAAATTTTATAGTCTTACTCAGACAAAATGACCAGTACCATAAGCTTAAAAGTAGACTAAAACATATTTTATAACTTTGTAATACATATATATGTAGCTAATGAGTGTGGTGGTGAAATTTTCTAAAGATGAGAGGCAGAAGGAAGCTTCATCTGTCTCCCTACTCTTCTCCCCTGCCTCCTCTGTGTGTGCCCCCAATACATGTATGCTTGGTTAGGTACCACTGCATAGGTGTTACCCAAGGTCAGCTGCTCCCTGAGCTTCATACAAACATTACCTGTTTGTATGATGGAAGTTGTTCTTGTTGATTGTGATAAGTTACAAATTCTGATATAAATGCTTGGGACAAAATTAGTAACTTCCTAAATCTTTTTTTTAACTTTACCTTTTAATATTTCTGTCTCTTTTTTTTTTCTCCTGTAGGGCATGGGTATCGTGTGTTGTCAGTCTCAAAATCCAAATGCCTATTTGACTCAGTTACTAGGGAATGTTATTGAGCAGTATATTGGGCGGTTTCTTCCAGCTTCACCACATGTTTTAGGTCTTGGGCAACATCCTGTTTTGTTGGCATTGAGAAACTCAGCCACTGTTCCACCGATGTCATCTCTAAAGAAATGCATTGTACAAGTCATAAGGTACATCTAAATATTAAAAATAGGTGGTATTTACAATTTATTATTCTCTATAAAAAAATGACAAAGCATCTCAAAAGTATTGTCAGCCCTTAGGATACTGAGTTTAGAAACTTTTTTTTTCCTGAGAAGCATTGTCTAAGAATTTACCAGAATGACTTGTCAGCCTAAGACAGTGCTCTTTATATTGCTTGTTTTCTCTATGTAGCTATTATTTTTCTTATATATGTCCCAAAGGTATATCTATTTTTTCATCAGATAAACACTAATTGTATTTTGTACTGTACAAAATGAAGTAATTGTATTTTATAAAAGATGGTTAAGTGAAAAGATAAATGCTAATATGAAAAAGGAAGCAATATGAAGTCCTATTTTTGTTAGTCTACTCTGTCTTAATAATTCAGTTCATTATTAGGCAGATGAATCAATGAAACTTCTTAGGTTTTCTACTAAACTCCAATATCTTTTAACTATAACAGTAGAAAATATCTTTTTTTATCTTCATGAGGTATTTAGCTTCACATGAAATTAGTTTTTAAACTTTAAGATGCTGTGGTGATATAGATTATTCTTGTCTAGTTTTCTTTCATGTGTTTTTAATGATCTGGTAGCTTTAATGTCCTGATATTATCCATCACCTCACATGACAGAATCCCATGTCTAAGATCTGTTCTCCCTTCTGACCTTTTCTGTGTGTTGCTAGTGTTCTGTTACTCAGGTTTGAAAGCTTTATATTCTTTGTTCCCTCCCCTTTTCCAGCCTTTGGCAAATGATTGTTTCCTTCCCTTTTCACATGTCTTTTCTCTTATCACATTATACCTGGACTATTGCCAGTGTCCTAACTACTTTCACTATCTCTTGTCTTTACTTCCAGTCCCACCTAAACAATTCCCCCATATTACTTTTCCTAAAATATTGTTCCAGTATGACACTTCCCTGCCTTCAAACCTTTATTCAGTCCCTTTTGACTCGTGCAATAAACTCCATACTCCTTAGCTCTCCATGATCTGTCACTTAACTTTTCCAAATGTAATACATATGGCATCATATATTGTTACAAGCCCTAATGAGATGGGTTTAATTATCACCCCCCAAAATGCTTTACATCTCCCTACCTCACAGCTTTGTTCATACCATTTTCTCCATTAAAATGCCATCCCTCTGGGCTAAATACTACCTAGACTTTATGAGACCTACACCTAATATCTCAGTGCACCATGATGCTTCTTCCCTTCTTCTGGAGTCACGTGCTCTTGATGATTCAATTCACAGAATCATGATATTTTTGCCTAACTTGTGTCTGAATTTCCAACAAGATTATAGTACGCTACCACTGTTTTTGAGACATTGCATAGGTAATTTTAGTACAAACCAAACGACAAGTGCTGAAGTGAAATCAAATCCTTAAGGTCTTAAAGTCGTTAAAGCCCAGTGTTTAGGATCTTGGCTGCTTTCCTTGACTTTCCTATTTACTTTGTATACAGTAAAAATGTTTTTCTTATGATTTCTAGTTGAATACTTAAACATGTAACAGTTCCTTTTTCTGTTTTTTTAAATACTCAGGAAAGAAATAGAGATTGCCTCCTATGACTTCCTCTATCCCAAGCTTTTCTACTCCTGGAGTTCCCCATCTTAGGGCCCCTTCTACTGAATTCCTAAGAATTCTGGGATTATCTTTCAAAGCACCTGTCACAATGTATTATAATTGTCCTTTTTTTTAAATCTAACTTTTCCACTGAACAGTGATCCCCATGCTTTCAGAAACCATATTTTACACTCTTGTCCTTAGACTTGTAACTGGCACACCATGTACTAAATAAATGTTTTTTCTAGGCGTTGGGAATTCATTATTAAACAAAACAGATAAAAAGCCCTTGCCCCTCAAAAAGAGTGAATGAATTTTGTAATATGTAATGTTTGTTGGAAGTCATTGTATAGAGTAGAAATGATGAAGGCATAGTTCTGCCCTTAAGGAATTTATAATCTTTAGTGATTTCTATGCCCCATTTTGGCAAATTATTATTGCTTTGCAAGTATATTTAGATGTCTAGCTTAGATTTAGCTATATCTGACACTTATTCATGTTGTCTTGACTTTTTAAAAACTGAACAATTTTCACTTTCATTTATTCACTTAAAAAAAGTACACTGAACACCTGTTATGAGCTGAGACCTGTTCTAAGAGGTAGAGATACAAAAATGAATCAGATAAATTATCTTTATGGCCTCTGTTGAGTTCGAATGCTAAAAATTGTCCTGCTTTAAGAGAAGATATTAAATCCTAAATTACCTCTCTGATTCTTTTACTTCATAAGGGAAGGAAGGAGGTTGGCTGGAATGGGAAGATGATTTCTAGTATAGTCCTCTTATTTATTTGGAAAAATAAGACCCCCTTTCAAATCCCTAAATAAATAAATATGAGGAGAGAATCTTTATGCAAATTTGACATTAGAGAAAATGTTGCATCATTGAGGAACTGATAGAGGATGTCAAGCTTATATTAGAAAGTTAGATTTTTATTAGATTTTGATTAAGTGTATTAAGTATATTTTAAGACCAGGTTGCTTTATATTTTGTTTGTATCTGTATTCTGCTTTGGCCCTTATAGCACGCCAAAAGGATGTTCAGTCATTTCTTCAAAAATCTTAGGTTTGAAGAAAACATGGTAAAATATACATACTTTTTAAAAATTGTGTTTTACTAATTTGGGAGCTAAAATAGGCCAGTATCTTTAAAGTGCATGACATTTGATTCTGCTCTATTAAAACTTTATAAAGAGAAGGAAAAATAAAATTGTGCTTCTTTTCAGGAAATCCTACTTTGAGTTTAAAGGATCCTTGCTCCCTCCTCGCTTAGCATCCATTCTGGCCTTCATCCTCCAACTTGTTAAGGAAACTAACATTGATGTTTACGAGGTTGAACTACTCCTCCCTGGAGTATTAAAATGCTTGGTGTTGGTCAGTGAACCTCAAGGTTAGTTCGTTTACAAGTTTGTGTTTGTTATACTTTTATGTTCACAAATTAAGAGTGTATTCTTTCCTATCAGTTAAATCAACAGTTACAAAAATATATGGTTATTTTATATCAGTTTGATTATATCATGGCTAAAGAACAAACTCCAGCCAATAGCTGACGTTGGGCATGATAAAATGATTAAAAACTAACATGTTTCAGTCTAGTTTGGTTTTTTTTTCTTTTTTCTCCCAGACAAATAGTTTAAGTTTATTTAATTTTTGTTCAATCAGACTCCAGTATTAAATGCAACTTATTAAATATCAAGTGGTGAAGGGTCAGCATACTTTCTCCTGTTCAGTTTTCTGCTAGAATATGTAAGCTGATCTCTGGGCAAAGAGATCAGATTATTGATCCTTTTGTTTTCAGTCTCATCAGCCTTACTGCCAGTGATTGCTTTAAAATATTACTTATTTAGTCTTCCCTGTGAGTAGCATGCTTTAATAAGCTTATTGGGAATATGCAGAATAGTGGCTATAGTTCTATCCTGAAGCTTTTTTTTTTTCTCACGGTACGCGGGCCTCTCACTGCTGTGGCCTCTCCTGTTGCGGAGCACAGGCTCCAGACGTGCAGGCTCAGCGGCCATGGCTCATGGGCCCAGCTGCTCTGCAGCATGTGGGATCTTCCCAGACCTGGGCACGAACCCGTGTCCCCTGCATCAGCAGGCAGACTCTCAACCACTGCACCACCAGGGAAGCCCCTGAAGGGGGTTTTAGTATAAATAGGATGGGGTGTGTGTATGTTTGTGTATTTGTCATTATAATGCGATTGTTTGGGGCAGGCTTCTCACATGCTTCTACCTAAGTACTTCTAACTACTGTGATAAGTGAGTACAGTGTATATCCTAAAGAATATGAGGGCAGAAAAGTGCTAGCTGAAAGCTCAAACAGCTCTTTGAAATGTTCTGTTTTATCTCAAAAATTGATGCATATTTTGTTTTAATCCACATTATTTTAATGTTTAAAATGTTCATCTCTGCTTCCAAGCTTGCTTTTGTGAAAAATGTTGTATTATGTTAATATAAAATACCCTTACTTGATAGTAACACCTCTTCAGTGAAGAATATCCAGAGATAGACCCCAGACTCTTCTTTAGAAATTTTATCTTCTTTGAAAACGTTTGCATACTTCTAATTTCAGTGAAAGCCTGTTGTATTATACAGTACAAAATCTGAGACAGAGTAGACAGTATAGCATTTTAACTAGCCCCTTGTTTCATTGAGAGTAACATTTATCATGAAGGAGATCAGGGTTTGGGAGGGGAATTTTGCTGCTCATCTCTAGCTAGTGGTGCATCGCACGTTCCAAATAGAAGGCATACAGAATGCTCTGTCTCCACATGGCCGTCTTTGTAAGCGGGAGAAACAGTGTTAAACACAGGTTTGTGTGATTGGCTCAGAGAAAATTCCGACTATCCTTGTAGTCTCAGTGTTTAGAAGGACAGTGTGTAAAATCGTAGAAAGCTAGTGTTACTAAATGACATAGCAGTTCCATTCCCAGATACATGTCCAAGAGTATTTTAAACATATGTCCACTCAAAATACCTGTACATCAGAGCTTGAGGAGTTCTACTTCCAGCATGACAACATGAGGAGCTCTGCAGCCCTGCTCCCCAGAAAAACTGGTGAAAATTATTTAAAAGAGAGCATTTAAATTCTCTGGAAGTGGTTCTGAGGGTACAAAACAAATGGAGAAACATTATTTAAGAAAATATACTGAAGCTTGGTAAGAACAGCAAGTCTTTGATATTTGAACCAAGACTACTCCCTTCTCTCCTCCTAGCTCAGTAAGATGGAAACTCTGCTTTAGACTGGTAAATTAAATAACTGGAGTTCCGTCTCCCCACAGCTCCCAGTAGGAGGGCTGTCTTCCTGTGAGAGGCAGCGTATCAGTGTTTCTCATTCTGCCTCCTAGCTACCTGATGGTAAGGCTGTATTCCAGGGGAGTGTGGGTGAGAAGTGGGGCCTTCATTCTTCCATTCAGCCCCCACTCATGGGATGGGTACACTATACTGAGTATGGCACCAATGAGAATACTGGGGCACTGATTGTCCTTGCTCCAGCTTAGAGGTGGAGATTCCATGCTGAGAGGACCTGCGGCTAATACCCCTCCTTCCAGAAGCATTAAGCACCTAAAGTGGGTATGTCACTCAGAAAATAGTGGACACCATGGTCCCTGTCCCAGGCACCAGAGATACACCTCTGAGTTTTGCATGGAAGTGCGAGAAAACCATAGAATAGAGAACTCTGAATCTCTCCCAAAGGAACTGACTTGCAGCAAAGTGTGAAAAAGTTCAGGCTTGAGGGTGCTGTCAAAAACAGTGGAGTTTGTGGTTGAAAGGCAATAGGTGAGAGAATGATAGATTTATTGGAGGTATAAGCAGATGGTTGCACAATTCTGTGATTATATTAAAAACCATTGAATTTTACATGTTAAATGGGTGAATTGTATAGTATTAAATTATATGACAATAAAGTGGGTTTTTTTAAACTAAAAACGGATAACCCAGTTTTTTAAGAAATGCTCAGTTCAATTAAACAAATAAAGATGACAGACTTTTTTTAGAAACCCTGTACACTAATGCTCATTGCAGTGTTATCCATAATAGCCCCAAAATGGAAACAACTCAAATGTCCATCAACTAATGAATTGATATGCAAGATGAAGTAAATCCATACAGTGGAATATTACTCAACCATGAAAAGGAGTGAAGTACTAACACATTCTATAACATGGATGAACCTTAAAACATTATGCTGGATGAACTTCCTTCAAGATGGCGGAAGAGTAAGACGTGGAGATCACCTTCCTCCCCACAAATACATCAGAAATACATCTATATGTGGAACAACTCCTACAGAACACCTACTGAACACTGGCAGAAGACCTCAGACCTCCCAAAAGGCAAGAAACTCCCCATGTACTTGGATAGGGCAAAAGAAAAAAGAAAAAACAGATATAGGGCTTCCCTGGTGGCACAGTGGTTGAGAGTCTGCCTGCCGATGCAGGGGACACGGGTTCGTGCCCCAGTCTGGGAAGATCCCACATGCCATGGAGCGGCTGGGCCCGTGAGCCATGGCCGCTGAGCCTGCGCATCCGGAGCCTGTGCTCTGCAACGGGAGAGGCCCGCGTACCGCAAAAAAAAAAAAAAACAGATATAAAAGAATAGGCATGGGACCTGCACCAGTGGGAGGAAGCCGTGAAGGAGGAAAGGTTTCCACACAGGAGGAAGCCCCTTCGTGGGCGGAGATGGGATGGTGGAGGGGGGAAGCTTCGGAGCCACGGAGGAGAGTGCAGCAACAGGAGTGCGGAGGGCAAAGCAGAGAGATTCCCCCACAGAGGATTGGTGCCGACCAGCACTCACCAGCCTGAGACGCTTGTCTGCTCACCCGCCGGGCTGGGCAGGGCTGGGAGCTGAGGCTCAGGCTTCGGTCGGATGCCGGGAGAGGACTGGCTGCGTGAACACAGCCTGAAGGAGATTAGTGCACCACGGCTAGCCGGGAGGGAGTCCGGGAAGGAGTCTGGAGCTGCCGAAGAGGCAAGAGACTTTTTCTTCCCTCTTTGTTTCCTGGTGCGCGAGGAGAGGGGATTAAGAGTGCCACTTAGAGGAGCTCCAGAGACAGGCATGAGACGCTAAGGCTGCTGCTGCAGCCACCAAGAAACCTGTGTGCAAGCACAGGTCACTTGGCACACCTCCCCTCCCGGGAGCCTGTGTAGCCCACCACTGCCAGGGTCCCGTGATCCAGGGATGACTTCCCCGAGAGAACACACAGCGTGCCACAGGCTGTTGGAACGTCACACTGGCCTCTGCCGCTGCAGGCTCGCCCCGCACTCTGTGCCCCTCCCTCCCCCTGGCCTGACTGAGCCAGAGCCCCCGAATCAGCTGCTCCTTTAACCCCATCCTGTCTAAGGGAAGAACAGACGCCCTCAGGTGACCTACACGCAGAGGCGGGGCCAAATCCAAAGCTGAACCCCAGGAGCTATGGGAACAAAGAAGAGAAGGAAATCTCTCCCAGCAGCCTCAGAAGCAGCAGATTAAATCTCCACAGTCAACTTGATGTACCCTGCATCTGTGGAATACCTGAATAGACAACAAATCATCCCAAATTGAGGAGGTGGACTTTGGGAGCACCGATATATATATATTTTTTTTCCCCTTTTTCTTTTTGTGAGGGTGTATGCGTATGCTTCTGTGTGTGATTTTTGTCTGTATACCTTTGCTTTTACCATTTATTCTAGGGTTCTGTCTGTCTTTTTTTTTTTTTTTTAGTATAGCGTTCAGTGCTTGTTATCATTGGTGGATCTGTTTTTTGATTTGGTTGTTCTTTTTTTTTAATTAAAAAAATTTTTTAATAATTATTTTTTGTTTTTTATTTTAATACCTTTTTTTAAAATCTTTTTCTTTCTATTCTTCTTTTTTTCTCCCTTTTATTCTGAGCCCTGTGGATGACAGGCTTTTGGTGCTCCAGCCAGGCATCAGGGCTGTGCCTTTTAGGTGGGAGAGCCAAGTTCAGGACATTGGTCCACCACAGACATCCCACATAATATCAAATGGCGAAAATCTGCCAAAGATCTCCATCTCAACGCCAACACCCAGCTCCACTCAATGACCAGCGAGCTACAGTGCTGGATACCCTATGTCAAACAACTAGCAAGACAGGAACACAACACCACCCATTAGCACAGAGGCTGCCTAAAATCACAGTAAGGTCACAGACACCACCACCAGACGTGAACCTACCCACCAGAAAGCCAAGGTCTAGCCTCATCCACCAGAACACAGGCACTAGTACCCTCCACCAGGAAACCTACAAAAACCACTGAACCAACCTTAGCCACTGGGGGCAGACACCAAAAAAAATGGGAACTGCGAACCTGCAGCCTGCGAAAAGGAGACCCCAAACACAGTAAGTTAAGCAAAATGAGAAGAAAAAAAATACACAGCAGATGAAGGAGCAAGGCAAAAACCCAGCAGAGCTAACAAATGAAGAGGAAATAGGCAGACTACCTGAAAAAGAAATCAGAATAATGATAGTCAAGATGATCCAAAATCTTGGAAATAGAATGGAGAAAATACAAGAAACGTTTAACAAGGACCTAGAAGAACTAAACAGCAAACAGACAGTGATGAGCAACAAAATAAATGAAATTAAAAATTCTCTAGAAGGGATCAATAGCAGAATAACTGAGCCAGAAGAATGGATAAGTGACCTGGTAGATAAAATAGTGGAAATACCTATTGCAGAGCAGAATAAAGAAAAAAGAATGAAAAGAATTGAGGACAGTCTCAGAGACCTCTGGGACAATATTAAACACACCAACATTCGAATTGTAGGGGTCCCAGAAGAAGAAGAGAAAAAGAAAGGGACTGAGAAAATATTTGAAGAGATTATAGTTGAAAACTTCCCTAATATGGGAAAGGAAATAATCAAGTCCAGGAAGCACAGAGAGTCCCATACAGGATAAATCCAAGGAGAAACATGCCAAGACACTTATTAATCAAACTATCAAAATTAAATACAAAGAAAAAATATAAAAAGCAGCAAGGGAAAAACAACAAATAACATACAAGGGAATCCCCATCAGGTTAACAGCTGATCTTTTAGCAGAAACTCTGCAAGCCTGAAGGGAGTAACAGGACATATCTACAGTGATGAAAGGGAAGAACCTACAACCAAGATTACTCTATCCAGCAAGGATCTCATTCAGATTTGACAGAGATATTAAAACCTTTAAAGACAAGCAAAAGCTAAGAGAATTCAGCACAACCAAACCAGCTTTACAACAAATGCTAAAGGAACTTCTCTAGGCAGGAAACACAAGAGAAGGAAAAGAACTACAATAACAAACCCAAAACAATTAAGAAAATGGTAATAGGAACATACATATCTATAATTACCTTAAATGTAAATGGATTAAATGCTCCAACCAAGAGACATAGACTGGCTGAATGGATACAAAAACAAGACCCATATATATGCTGTCTACAAGAGATCCACCTGAGACCTAGGCACACATACAGACTGAAAGTGAGGGGATGGAAAAAGGTATTCCATGCAAATGGAAATCAAAAGAAAGCTGGAGTAGCAATTCTCATATCAGACAAAATAGACTTTAAAATAAAGACTATTACAAGAGACAAAGAAGGACACTACATAATGATCAAAGGATCAACCCAAGAAGAAGATATAAAAATTGTAAATATTTATGCACCCAACATAGGAGCACCTCAATACAAACGGCAAATGCTAACAGCCATAAAAGGGGAAATTGACAGTAACACAATCATAGAAGGGGACTTTAACACCCCACTTTCACCAATGAACTGATCATCCAAAATGAAAATAAATAAGGAAACACAGGTTTAAAATGATACATTAAACAAGACGCACTTAATTGATATGTATAGGACATTCCATCCAAAAACAACAGAATACACTTTCTCCTCCAGTGCTCATGGAACATTCTCCAGGATAGATCATATCTTGGGTCACAAATCAAGTCTTGGTACATCTGAGAAAACTGAAATCGTATCAAGTATCTTTTCTGTCCACAATGCTATGAGACTAGATGTCAATTACAGGAAAAAATCTGTAAAAGATACAAACACATGGAGGCTAAACAATACACTACTTAATAACCAAGAAATCACTGAAGAAATCAGAGGAAATCAAAAAATACCTAGAAACAAATTACAATGAAAACGTGACCCAAAACCTATGGGATTCAGCAAAAGCAGTTCTAAGAGGTAAGTTTATAGCAATGCAGTCCTACCCTAGGAAACAAGAAACATCTCAAATGAACAATCTAAGCTTACACCTAAAGCAATTAGAGAACGAAGAACAAAAATCCTCCAAAGTTAGCAAAAGGAAAGAAATCATAAAGATCAGATCAGAAATAAAAAGAAATGAAGGAAACGATGTTAAAGATCAGTAAAACTGGGCTTCCCTGGTGGCGCAGTGGTTGAGGGTCCACCTGCCGATGCAGGGGACATGGGTTCGTGCCCCGGTCTGGGAAGATCCCACATGCCGCGGAGCGGCTGGGCCCGTGAGCCATGGGTGCTGAGCCGGTGCATCCGGAGCCTGTGCTCTGCAACGGGAGAGGCCACAACAGTGAGAGGCCCGCGTACCGCAAAAACAAACAAACAAACAAAAGATCAGTAAAACTAAAAGCTGGTTCTTTGAGAAGATAAACAAAATTGATCATTAGCCAGACTATCAAGAAAAAACCAAGAAGAATCAAATCAATAGAAATGAAAAAGGGGAAGTAACAACTGACACTGCAGAACACAAAGGATCATGAGAGATTACTGCAGGCAACTATATGCCAATAAAATGGACAACCTGGAAGAAATGGACAAATTCTTAGAAATGCACAACCTTCTGAGACTGAACCAGGAAGAAATAGAAAATATGAACAGACCAATCACAAGCACTGAAATTGAAACTGTGATTAAAAATCTTCCAACAAACAAAAGCCCAGGACCAGATGGCTTCACCAGGCGAATTCTATCAAACATTTAGAGAAGAGCTAACAGCTATCCATCTCAAACTCTTCCAAAATATAGCAGAGGGAGGAGCACTCCCAAACTCATTCTGTGAGGCCGCCACCATCACCCTGATACCAAAACCAGACAAAGATGTCACAAAAAAAGACTACAGACTAATATCACTGATGAACATAGATGCAAAAATCCTCAGCAAAATACTAGCAAACAGAATCCAACAGCACATTAAGAGGATCATACACCATGATCAAGTGGGGTTTATCCCAGGAATGCAAGGATTCTTCAATATACACAAATCAATCAATGTGATACACCATATTAACAAACTGAAGGAGAAAAACCATATGATCATTCAATAGATGCAGAGAAAGCTTTTGACAAAATTCAACACCCATTTATGATCAAAACCCTCCAGAAAGTAGGCATAGCAGGAACTTACCTCAAAAAAATAAGGCCATGATGACAAACCCACAGCCAACATCATCCTCAGTGGTGAAAAACTGAAACCATTTCCATTAAGATCAGAAACAAGACAAGGTTTCCCACTCTCACCACTGTTATTCAACATAGTTTTGGAATTTTTAGCCACAGCAATCAGAGAAGAAAAGGAAATAAAAGGAATCCAAATCAGAAAAGAAGAAGTAAAGCCGTCACTGTGTGCAGATGACATGATACTGTACATAGAGAATCTTAAAGATGCTACCAGAAAACTACTAGAGCTAATCAATGAATTTGGTAAAGTAGCAGGATACAAAATTAATGCCCAGAAATCTCTTGCATTCCTATACACTAATGATAAAAAATCTGAAAGTGAAATTAAAACACTCCCATTTACCATTGCAACAAAAATAATAAAATACCTAGGAATACACCTACCTAAGGAGACAAAAGAACTGTATGCAGAAAATTATAAGACACTGATGAAAGAAATTAAAGGTGACACAAATAGATGGAGAGATATACCATGTTCTTGGATTGGAAGAATCAGCATTGTGAAAATAACTATACTACACCAACCAATCTACAGATTCAGTGCAATCCCTATCAAACTACCAGTGGCATTTTCCACAGAACTAGAACAAAAAGTTTCACAATTTGTATGAAAACACAAAAGACCCCGAACAGCCAAAGCAATCTTGAGAACGAAAAACGGAGCTGGAGGAATCAGGCTTCTGGACTTCAGACTATACTACATAGCTACAGTAATCAGTATGGTACTGGAACAAAAACGGAACAGGATAGGAAGCCCAGAGATAAACCCACGCACATATGGTCACCTTATCTTTGATAAAGGAGGCAGGAATGTACAGTGGAGAAAAGACAGCCTCTTCAGTAAGTGGTGCTGGGAAAACTGGACAGCTACATGTAAAAGAGTGAAATTAGAACACTTCCTAAACCATACCCAAAAATAAACTCAAAATGGATTAAAGACCTAAATGTAAGGCCAGACACTATCAAACTCTTAGAGGAAAACAGAGGCAGAACACTCTATGACATCAATCACAGCAAGATCCTTTTTGACCCACCTCCTAGAGAAATCGAAATAAAAACAAGTGGGACCTAATGAAACTTAAAAGCTTTTGCACAGCAAAGGAAACCATAAACAAGATGAAAAGACAACCCTCAGAATGGGAGAAAATATTTGCCAATGAAGCAACTGACAAAGGATTCATCTCTAAAATTTACAAGCAACTCATGCAGCTCAATATCAAAAAAAAAAAAAAAAGCCCAATCCAAAAATGGGCAGAAGACCTAAACAGACATTTCTCCAAAGAAGATATACAGATTGCCAACAAACACATGAAAGAATGCTCAACATGTTTAATCATTAGAGAAATGCAAATCAAAACTACAATGGAATATCATCTCACACCAGTCAGAATGGCCATCATCAAAAAATCTACAAACAGTGCTGGAGAGGGTATGGAGAAAAGGGAACCCTCATACACTCTTGGTGGGAATGTAAATTGATACAGCCACTATGGAGAACAGTATGAAGGTTCCTTAAAAAACTACAAATAGAACTACCATACGACCCAGCAATCCCACTACTGGGCATATACCCTGAGAAAACCATAATTCAAAAAAGAGTCATGTACCACAGTGTTCACTGCAGCTCTATTTACAATAGCCAGGACATGGAAGCAATCTAAGTGTCCATCAACAGATGAATGGATAAATATGTTGCACATATATACAATGGAATATTACTCAGCCATAAAAAGAAATGAAATTGAGTTATTTGTAGTGAGGTGGATGGACCTAGAGTCTGTCATACAGAGTGAAGTAAGTCAGAAAGAGAGCAACAAATATCGTATGCTAACACATATATATGGAATGTTAAAAAAAAAAAAAGTCATGAAGAACCTAGGGGCAAGATGGGCATAAAGACACAGACCTACTAGAGGATGGACTTGAGGACATGGGGAGCGCGAAGGGTAAGCTGGGACAAAGAGTGGTGTGTATATGGATATATATACGCCACCAAATGTAAAATAGATAGCTATTGGGAAGCAGTCGCGTAGCACCGGGAGATCAGCTCGGTGCTTTGTGACCAGCTAGAAGGGTGGGATAAGGAGGGTGGGAGGGAGGGAGACGCAAGAGGGAAGAGATATGGGGACATAAGTGTATGTATAACTGATTCATTTTGTTATAAAGCAGAAACTAACACACCATTTGTAAAGCAATTATACTTCAATAAAAATGTTTTAAAAAAAAGTGTATGAACTTCCAGTTATAGGATGACTAAGGTCTGAGAATCTAATGGATAGGTTAGAAACTATAGTTGATGATAACACTGCATTATATAATCAAAAATAGATAAATAAAAATTTTAAGTTAAAAAAAAACAAAAAAAACATTATGCTGAGTGAAAAAGAGGCAGTCACATAAGACCACATGTTGTATGATTCCATCTATATGAAATTCCCAGAATAGACAGTCCATAGAGACAGAAAGTAGTTCAGTGCCTCCGGTGACTGTGGGAGGAAGAAAATGGGGAAAGATTGGTAATAGGTGTAAGGTTTGGGGGGCAGGTGATGAAAATGTTTTGACATTAGTGGTGATAACTTCACAGTTATTATGAATATACTAAAAACCAATGAGTTGTACACTTTAAAAGGTTGGGTTTTATGTGTGAATTATACCTCAATAAAGCTGTTATTTTTAAAATACAATGCTTACTGTTAATACTTTGTGAAGGCTATTCATGTTCTGGTACTTTTTCCACAGAAGAACCTGTGGGTTTTGTTTTTTTCAAGAAAACATCTTTAAAAAGAAACAGTTATATTGGCTTTAGAATTACATCTAATATGAGAACTTATTTGCTCAATAAAGACAAGTATGCTATATCTTCCTTATCCACTATCATCATGCTATGGAAAACATTATCTGCTATTTCATTTTAATTAATTTAACTTCATGTGCATCACATGTTTTGTACTTTTGCCATAGTGGATTACAGTTTCTGAAATTTTCCTTGTTCTTAGAGAAAGTAATTTTTTCCCCAGCTACTTATATTTAATGTTCCAAAAACAGCATAACAAAAATGTATTACCACTTGGAACATGGTGAATTTTCTACATCCTTTGTTGATTTTTTTTGTTGCCATTTTTATGTACAAGTGCACAGTTGTAAAGGATTTGGTTAAATACTGAAAGAACATAAATGTTCTTTTTGTAACTTTGCTCTCTTTCAAAACAAAATTAGCATCACAAATAGTTGATTTTATATATATATATATTGCTAATTTTAAGTGAAGATAAACTGTTAGTTTTTAATTTTCTACATATATGTTTGTTAGTGGGAGGAATATGCTTATGAATTTAAAAAATCAACCTGCTTGTCTCTAAATCAGCTGAATTATTAAAGGTTATCTTTAATCAGTATGTAACAGTGTTTGCAAGGTTAGGATACTGGAGTGTTTTTGAATATGGGCTCTTTTCTAACAGAAAGACTTATCTCACATGTGTTCTTTCAGTTACAGAGTTGTAAAAAATAGACGGTTAAGTGTTTTATATTTTCTTAAAATAGAAGATAGGGAGACTTTAGAACAAAACAAAAGCTCATAACTATTTCGCTTTGAAAAATAACAAAAAAGCATGTAGATACTTTAAGAAAACAACATGTTTTTCTAAATCTAGAGTGCTCATAAAAATGAGGATCCAGATGGTCAAACCAGACAAAATGTGTAATGCTGTAAATTTTCCTCCTAGTTAAAAGGCTGGCCACCGAGAACCTGCAATACATGGTCAAAGCCTGCCAAGTGGGGTCAGGAGGAGAACCTGCCGCCCAGCTGACTTCTGTGTTTAGGTAACTGGAAAATATGCCAACTGGCAAGAAGACTATTGCCAGCCATTTGACAGCCAACATGTTCTTTAAATAACTAATTATCCAAAACATAATGTGTTACTACTTGTTTGTAGTTTCAATTATTGTATTTTTGGCAGTGGTTTTGCTATGTTGTTTTATTAAAAAATAAAAGTACCAAGGAAAAAGATAAGTGAACTGACTTAAAATTACCTGAGAATTTAGTAAGGAAGATTCTTGCATGTGTTTAAGAGGAAAAAGTGGGAAACGTGAATCATGATGACAGGTGTACAGGCTTTGGAGCTGCTAAACATGCTACTCAGGATCCACTGTGGAAGTGCCTGTCACTGGTTTTCCTACTCACTTTAGGTGCTGTGGACCCAGAAAGCTCCATTGTATGTAATTGTGAAGCATAGACTTTGTAGATCTGTTGTTCCTTCACAAGAATAACTGCAACTTGAGAAACATTTTCTGTTTTGTTTTTATTTTCCTGCCTTGCACACTATAGAGTCTTATGCTTTCTGTTAGGGCAGTATTTTTAAGTATTTCTTTCTCACAGTTTCTACCAGTTTGCCTTTATTTCATGTATCTCTACCCTAGCACTACCATGATAAATAGTTTGGGTCCATTTCCTTCATTCTGTGTTAGATTTTTGATTCCTCAGTTTTCTTTCTCATCACATAGTTGGCACTTGTCAGTTGTTTACAGTTTATTTAAATTGTGATCATTTGAAATAAATACTGGATTTATGAAAACTGTAAAACCCTAAGAGAGGAGGAAGGATTTTATATGAACAAAGATTGCATGTTTGTTAAGTACAATTTATTGAGCTCGGTGACTTTTATTTTCTTGAGGGGAGAGAGTGGAAATTTTAGGATTAAAATATATAATTCTTATTAATAAAAGGTCTTCTGTGGGTGTAAAGTCTCTTGATCAGTTAAGGAATATAAAAATTATTTCAAATAACTTGCTTTCCTCATAGAAATATTGTTTGATTTATCTAGAGATAGCAATAACTAAAAGATATACAAAACAACTAGGAAACTGGACTCTGCTGTTTTAGTCTCTTCTACTTCCTGATCATCTAGATTTCAGCATGCACACTATAGCAAAAAAGTCCCTGAGATTAGATTTTTCCCCCTTATTCTTCCTCCTGGGATTCCAGCTCTTCCCTTTCCCTTTCTCCTAATGCCGTCACTCTGTTCACAGCTCATACTGAAGCCATTTCTGTTCTTTGTTTTCAGGTGTTAAATAGTGTTCATATGGCATCTAAATCCTTACAGTAATCTTACATGAAATGATCTTTCTTGTGTTCAGCTTACAGCTTGTTGCCATACAGATACCAGCCCAAGGAATTGCCCCAGAAGTAATTCTAAGTAACTTGTTTTACTTTCAGGAAATTTATCGAGGATTATGGTATGAGATATGATTATCAGATTTACGGCATTTTAGAAACAGTTGCAGCATTGGACCAACAGGTTGTTATCCACTTGATTTCTACCCTTACTCAATCTCTGAAGAGTTCAGAGCGGAAATGGGGCCTTGGCAGAAATATTGCACAAAGGTATGTTTGATAATTTGATTATATCCTTTCGGACAATGATTATGAAATCTAGATTCATTTTCTAGAAATGGCCTATTTTCCACTTATAAAAATTTGGAGTGTGTTCCAGTGAATAAGATTAGTGACTCAACTAGATAATATGGGTTTTGGTCAGAAATAGATCAAGGCTTTTTTTTTTTTTTTTTAATAGATTACAACCCAGCTGAAGATAATGCTGGACTATTTAGAGTAATGAAACATGGTGGGGGGTATAAGTCTGTATTTCCTAAAGAGATTGTTTTAGAAGGGTCAGTACTCATACTATAATTCATATGTCCAAAAGTAGTATGTTAAATAATCAAAGTACTTTAATCACATCGTGTATGGTGTGTATAGACAAGTAGACATTCAGGCAGGCTCAGTTTGTAAAGACTTAAATAAAAAATAATGGAAAAGGTAGTAAATATATATTTGTCTTAAATGAAAAATAATGGAAAAGGTAGTAAATATATATCTGTCTTCTTTTCTTTTTTCTTTATAGGGAAGCCTATAGCAAACTTTTATCTCACCTAGGACAAGTGGGACAAGATGAGATACAGAGACTAGAAGATGATAATATTGAATCTATTTTGTGATTCATCCTCAATATTAATTATAACTATCTAAAGTCACTTTGCACCATTCTGACTCCTACTTTTAATTAATTGTATAATGTTCTGTTACTTTCTAGGATTTTTTCCTTTCATACCTGTAAGTATAAAGTATATAAATAAGGAAGTAAAAGTTAATTAAATATTTTATAGGAGCTTTGGAACTTGGTAAAACTGCATTCTATTTTGAAGAGGTTTTAGTGAAACTGAAGAAACTTTTCCTAACTGGGAGTGTTATGTGTGTATGTCTAAGCAGGTTTGTACTGGTTGATCCACGGCCATTTTACTATAATGTGACTTTCTGCCTTGTGAGTAATTTATTTCTGTTTTGTTTTTGTTTCTTATGAGTTATATTTTATTATGATACTATTTCAAATTACCTGGCTGCCCTATGCTGGGTTTTTTTTTTTTTGGAGGGGTGCTCAGGAGATAGAACAGTATATTTGTTATCTTTTTTTATACTATGCATGAGGCAAGTTAATAAAATCCTTACAAAGCACACTTAACTCTGAGGAATGAGACTGAATCTGGCTAAATGATTATACAGATAATATGTATCTTTTTTTTAACTTGGGCCAACAGAGTTTATATCAATACTTGGGTTCCAACGGTTGCCAGATGTTTTCCTCTACTCATCCTTTTGTTTGGAGTTGTCATTAAAAGACAGATCAGGAGGAGGATAAACAAGAGACTATAAGAAAAGAGAATAAATAATATTCTGGAAATTTTTAAGTTTACAAAGTTAACAGAAGAGGTCTGAGAAGTCAGCTGATTTATCTCCTTGCTCTTCAATTAGAGCCTCTTATAAACTAGCATCTTACATGTTTGAAGGGAGCCAGTTTAGTTTCCTGTAGCAGCTCATCTCTCAACCCTTTAACTGTTTTATTCAGATTCATTCTACCAGTTGGGCTTTTGTCCTTGACTCCTTTTTCTAATGAGCATTATTTGGTAAAAAGAGCTCCAATCTTAGTGTTGGGAACCCACCTGGGTCTCAAACCCAGCTCTGCTTTGTGACCTTGAGCAAGTTCTTAACCTTTCTGAGCCTCAGTTTCTTTGTGGAGAAAAATGAATAATAACCCTTTTTTAAATTTCACAATGTTCTGGTAGGAATCAGTTGAATAATTGATTTATAATTATAATCATATAATTTAAATGTACGTGAAGGTATTTGTTGACCTATGTTCTGGTAGGAATCAGTGGAATAATTGATTTATAATTATAATCATATAATTTAAATGTATGTGAAAGTATTTGTTGACCTATGTTCTGTTCGGTGGTGTACAGACATGATCACTCTATCTCATGCACAAAGGTAAAGAACACTTCTCAAATTTCCTCTTTCTCTAATGGTATGTCCTAGATAAAGATCCCACTTCTTTTCAATGTTTTCTTACATGTCATGTTTGCTAAGTTTGAAATAACTTATTGTTTTTTTCTTGAGCATCTAGTGTTTATCATGGTTCTACTGTTCCTTCAGGAAAACATTTCAACCCTTTTCTGACTCAAGAAGTATCTTTTAAAATGAAATGTACTGCAATCGGGAAACTATAGTTAATAGCCCTTTCCTAATTGTAATCTGTTAAGTCTAAAGGACTTCATGACATATAAATGGTTTATTTTCCCCCCAAATAAACTGTTTTTAATTCAACAAATGGGATGAATAAAAGCCCCTTTAAGGTTACTAAGACTTCATAGCAATGAATTTCTTTTCATTATGATAGTGACTTATTAAATGAATGATGCATTATTTTGCAAGTTGTAGCAACTGAAATTAAAACTATTTAATGGGATGCCTTTAAAGAGGTTATTTGTGTGTGTGTGTATATATATTTTTTCACCCCCAAGGGAAATTGATAAAGATATCTTGGAGAATCTTGCTCCTTAGCTTATGAAACTTCTTAAGGGTTAAGAAAATCTGCTGCTGAATCATGCATTAGGGTGTATAGCTGTAGATACTAAGAATTACTAAAGTTTATACATAAAAAAATCAGTAACAAGAAAAAGTCTGTAACAATACATGTATATATATATATTTTTTAATTTATGTATCAGTAAAGTTTTAAAGAAGGTGTTTTATTAGTTGAAGAAAAAAAGAAAATTTATGACTTTCATTTCTTAAGAATCTTCACTGACCCGTAAATTATTACTATAGTCTTGTCTTTTTCCATTTCCAGACTTAGAGTACCTTATACTTGCTTGGTTAATGTTCCTTTTCCCCTAAAAACCCTGTAATCTCTGAGGCGGCTGCTTCTACCATTGTAAGGTAGGCCAGCCTCTTTTGGTCAAATCTGGAATATGTTCTCATTTTTCTTAGTCTTTGGGGCCTCTGTGACATTGCATTTTCTTTTATCTTCTCATCTCTTCCTCAGCAGTATCGCTCCTTCCTACATACACGTTCTTCCTTCTTATCCCTACTGGTAAGATCTAGCCCTTCACCTGCTTTGTCTCAACATTCTTGTAGTAGTGAACTGATAAAACTAGCTTATAATTTTTTCTATCTGTAGTGCTAATTTTTCTCTAAACCTGTCTAGTTGGATTCTCCTGAAATCTCAAGGCAACATGTCAAGCTGCCCTATCATCTTCGTTTCCAGTCTAGCTCATGCCTTCATTTTCTACCCAGAGAATACACCACTTTCCCAAGTCACTTAGCCATGACATTTCTTGGATTCATTGCTCCCCACTTTTCATTTGATCACCATACAAGCTCTTGTGATTTTTTTTCTTTTTGCCATTTCATGCATCCAAACATTTTTCTATTGGGTACTATAATCTCCTTCTTATGCTCTGGACTCCTGAAATTTATTCTTCACATAGTTTTGACATTAGTGTTCCTAAAATACTTCTTTCTTCTTGTTACTTTTCTGCTCAAGGACCTCCATTTACTTCCCATTGTTAATAAGCTGACATTCAAGCCCTTCAGTCAGGAGACTTCTGCTATCTGACGCTATACCTTCTGTTTCCAAACTTACCTCAAGCAGGAAAGTAGACTGTCTTAGCTGCTTTCTCTGAATGACATGTTCATTCTACGCTGTTGGCCTCACTCAGTTTGCCAATTAGAATACCATCATGTCTATAGAAACCTAACCTTAAGACACTTAAATAGGAAGAAAATTAAAATTTACATGTTGGATATGTAAGTATTCCACTCAAATAATTTCTTTAAAATATCAGATGGAGTGTAGAAGAGATGATTGAAAGACAACAGGGTGATGAAAGGACTTTATTAGACACAGATTTGGTTACGATTTAAATTTCAGTCGAACATTTAATTAGGTTTCCATAGGGGATGAAAAAAACATGGAGTATTGTCTCTGCACAAAAATCGTTCAGTATTTTATTCATTTGTATTAGAAGAGTTTCAAAGTTTAAAACTTTTTATATCTTTACTTAGCCCTAGCATATTTTCTTTTCTTACTAAGCATATTTGACTTCCTATTTTGGGGGGTAAGTAAAATATTATTTGTGAGTTGTTAGACTATGTGTGTATTTTCATTATGCATTGTTATTTTTATCTTCTTCCATGCTTCATCACAAATTTTTAAAACTACTTTGTTCTTAACTAATTACATGAACCCATTTCCATGTACTTTCAAAGAATCTTTGGCAGTTTTTATTTTTACTTCCCCTTTGTTAGGATTATATATCATATAAAAATTTGATGAGCCTTTGCAGTTGGGAAAAGCCTTTAGGAAACCTACCTTCCCTAATCCTACACAGTAACACAGCACTTGTGTTTCAAAGATAAAAGATAGATATCATAGAAACCTCACCAAAAACTGTGTTCTCTGTACTAAACTACTGCTTTTTGACTGATAGACTTCTTACATAAACCTTACATTTTCCAAAAACTGATCTCCAGACTTTTTACATAAACCTTACATTTTCCAAAAACTGATCTCCTGCCTACTCCTCCTAGGGTTAAAAATATTGCCTTGTCAGTCAAGTATAGAGTATGCTAGTATAAATAACATGCTTTGTTTGCTTAAAACAGTTGGTTTGGGAAGCTAGCAAAATAGCGTATTCTTTCACATGTTTAATAAGATGTGAGATTTATATTTTGATTCTGTGATAAACTGTGTTTGGTAAGATTACCAAAATCAGTACCAAATGAACTTAACAACTTCTGCTTATTGAAGTTTTTGGTTTGCAGTTTTTGGTTTGCTGATAGTTATCCAGTTCATTGCATTTATGGATTGTGCTTTTAGAAAAATTCTGGGCATATGCATGCTTTAAATTATTTGTGTATATAGTAATGAGATATAATTAAAAATGTATATATTCAACTTACATTGCACCTGTGATTATTCAACTGCCTCTTTATGACAGATTGACTCTTTGAAAACCAAAATAAAAATGAACCGTGTTACCTAGAGGAATAATTTTTATCTTATTATTCCTGTTGCTTTTATACTCTGCTAAAACAAAGAAAAGTTAATTTTTCAGCTCTTGTAATGGCTGAAGGGTATACGGTATACATGTGGTTAAACTGAGAAGAGAAAAAGTATGAAAAACACCCTAAAAATCATCAATTGGCATTTTGTTCTTAAAGATCTAAGGAATTTTATTGCATTTTACATACATATTATTTTATTTTAGAGATTCATGTCTTTTCTGGCCTTTCCTCCTAGAGTAAGAACACTGCTAATATCTGTGTTACTGCTTTTTCTTTTTTAAAGTAAAATCTTGAAATGATGTAAACTGTTGGAAGCTTTATAGTCTTTTGGAAATTCAAATTAATAATTTAAATATAAATACAATATGGTCTTTAACTTTGAAGAGTAAAAATGGAAGATGAATTACTGTAGGATAGTTCACTTAAATGGAGAACATATATTTGAATAATTTCAATGGGCTTTGGTTTATATGACCAAACATTGTTTTCTAGAATTTTTCTTATTAGCTCTTATGATCAGTAATTTGAGGGAAGGATCGAATTATAAGCGATCTGAGTTTTTTCTTTTTAGGGGAGGGGTGCTGTACTTTGGATGCTGTTCTTTGTCTATAAGTGTTTCTGAAAACTATGTAAAACTTAAAAATTCAGACTTCAATTCTGTAATATTACTGAATAATACATTAAAGTTCACTGAGGAGAGGTTTGATAATATATACTCGTTTGTTTTAAATGAATAGTTAGAAGTGTACACAGAAATTAGAATAATCTCAGGCTGCCTTTCCGTTTATCATTTTTAGACCTTCCCTTTCATTAATTGGGTAGAGAATCTGGGATTAAAAATAGATTGTTTTATAAGGTAAAACTGCTGGATGGAAAATCTGTGTGTCAAGTAGAAATTTTAGTAAATCTGAAATTCTTGTTTAGGTTCTTGTTGAAAAGATTTCTGAAATGCTGGAGTCCATTTTCCTGACATGGTAAGGCATTTTAAAAATTTAATTTAGATGGTTTATACCTTTTAAAGAGACTCTCTGTTTTCCTTCTAAATGTCAATTTTCACTTTTCAGAACTGTACAAATACTCTTAAGGCTTTTTGTTTGTGTAAACAAAATCTGTTCTTTTAAAAATTTACCATTTTTTTCTTACCCCTAGTCTCCCCTCCCAGCTTTAATCTAAATAGCCAAAAGTTTTATTTATGTATATATTTTTTAATTAATGTTTTAGGTTATCTTATATAAAGTTAGTGAATTCTATATTTAGGAATAAAAATATTTTTTATTCACTTCTGATTACTAAAAGTGGTTACATGAATAAAGTGACAATTTCCCATTAAGACAAGGATTGCTGAATGATTAAGGATAAAAAGTAAAATCTTCCTTTTAATAAAGGTGACTTATCCTAACAAGATTAAGGAAAGGGGAAAAACTCATGTTATACTTGTTGTATTTATGTTCAAATATGATTATTGAGTTGTTTTATTTTTTTTTTGTTATAGACAAAGCAAATCCAAAAACCTAGCCTAAAAAAATTCTCATGTATTATTAAAAATGGTAGTAATAAAATATGTATTGGTGGTAGAGAAGAATCCCACAAGTGCTCAAGATTGACATAACCTTTAACAAAGTGGAAAAACTTTTATTAGAACTACTGATACTAGGTTCAAATTTATGTCAGAGCACTTTATGGTACCGAAATTAGTACAACTAATTTTTTCTGAGCTTTAAAATGTCATTTTTCACTAAATGAGCTTAGATGAAATGTTTGAGAGACTTATTATTTGAGGCAAGTGTTTGTACAAGTTTAGGAATCTTTGGCTTTAGTAAACTCCCTTTTTCATAATTAGCATGTCTCTTTCACATGCCTTTCAGAATCATTTATCTTATAGCTTGTGTTCCAAGTTCTATCTAGTAATTTTTAAACTTCAAAAATAATTTTTTTCAGTTACAAGGTTCTAAAACAGTAAAATACCTTGTAATTTGAGTGACATTTTTTTTTCCTTAGGCAAAGTACTTCAGAGCATTTGCCTAATCCTTAAAACATTCTTCTGAATTAATATGGAAATCAATAATTGCCCTCCTTAAAAAGTGAGAAAACTGAAGCAATGTAAAGTTAAGCTCCTGGCCCAAGGTAACAGAGCAACCAAGGTGAAAAGTCTGGGTATTCCATCTGCTGTTCCGGTAAACTTCTATTATTTTTATTACCTTGAATAAAATATGGCATTTAAAAATTTACGATGTCATAATGATGAGTTTCTACTTATACAGCAGGGCTGTATAATGTTAAATTTTTAAAAGAAAAATTACAATCCAAGGCTTAAGTAGTAAAGAGATTAAGTACTGACAATTTTTTTTTAAAGATCATTGATGGCAGTACTTGTGAAATAAACTGCCTTACTAAGAGGGTAATGTCCTGGACAGCATTGATTAGACAGTGTGTACAAAGATGCTTAAAAGATCCATGGACCATTAAGTTAGCACTAAGCTACACCACCATAAAAGTCATACATGTTGTACTGTATACTGACACACACTGAGAAGCGTGACAAGCGTTTTCAATAATGTGTATTTTAGAAAACTGTTCATTTTTTGCTAATGTTTATCTGAATAGAAGATCTAGAAAACAAAACAAGGAAGCATTGAGCACTGAGTATTTTCATGCCCAGTATCCAAAAGTCGGGCCTTTTTCCTCCTCATGTTCATGATGGTTGTTAAGAGAGCACTGGCTTTTCAGATGGTGCCAATCCTGTGATGAGGCACTTGAAGAGTTTGAAGGTTAGGGCATGTGAAATACGGAGCTGGGAGGAAGCATGCCGCTATTCCATTGGAAGCAAAAGGAAGTGTAGGCCCGTAGAATACTTCTTCTTTGCCTTCTCTACTCACATCCAATACCTAACAAAAGAAGAGGAGAAACCTGTACGTTAAAGGTGGTTGTTCAAAATAAAGCTGGGTACACATAAAAGAAAGCCTGCAGTTAAATTCAGTTATGCCACCATGACTATACCTTACGCATTGCTGTTTTTCTCAAGTATGGTACCAGGAATATGTATTAAGTTCCTGCAAAGTGCTATTCTACACATCTCTGTTTGTGTTTGTACACGTGTGTACATGCATAGATATGTATGTTATGTTTGTATATACATAGATATATAATTTAATCTTCAGAACAGTGTCAAGCTGTAGGTAGCATTATCCTCCTTTAATAAAACTGCCTTAGACTGCTTAAGTAACTAGCCCAAAGTAGTTAGTACGTGTTGTTTGTATGCTGGCTTACAAATCCTCACCTGTAAAGTGAAAACAACATTGACCTTGCAGCTTTGCTCTGGAAATTGGTGACATACAGCTCAGTGTCTAGCACATAGAGTATTATAGCTTAGTAGCAGGTTCAAAAAAATCAGTTCAGTTGCTTCTGGAAAAATGCTTCCCCAGTTATTTCCCCATTAAGCTGGAGTTCCACCTCTTTCCATATGTGGAAAGAATCCTTTGTTAGTGTGTGCCTGCTGTCACCTCACTGATTCTGGTTTAATCTTACTACTAGGAAAATTCTTTCTTGAGGAAAGCTGGTCATGTCCTATGTGTCTAACCCATAATGTTCCTTCCAGCCTTCAGTCATCTTAACCTCTTTTCATATGACCTTCCTCAACCTTCATTTTTTTAATTAATTTTTTATTGGAGTATAATTGCTTTACAATGTTGTGTTAGTTCCTGCTGTACACCGAGGCGAATGAGCTGTATGTACACATATATTCCCTCCCTCTTGGACCTCCCTCCCCCTGCATCCCACCCATCTAGGTCACCACAGAGCATCGACCGAGCTACCTTTGTTTAAAACCTTTCCTCCCTTGGGTTCTGTGACCTTAAAAAAATAAGTTGGTCATTGACACAGGCCACCTTTGGTCCACTTCTTCCATCTCCATCCTAAATGTAGGTATGCCCCAATACTCCAACCACAGACCCCTTGATACTCTTCTTCAGTGATCTTGTCCACTCTCATGCCTTCATCTGTCACCTAAGTAGATAATTCTTTTTTTAATTAATGTATTTATTTATTTATTTATGGCTGTGTTGGGTCTTTGTTGCTGCACGCAGGCTTCCTCTAGTTACGGCAAGCGGGGGCTTCTCATTGTGGTGGCTTATCTTGTTTGTTGCGGAGCATGGGCTCTAGGCGTGTGGGCTTCAGTAGTTGTGGCATGTGGGCTTAGTAGTTGTGGCATGCGGGCTCAGTAGTTGTGGCTCATGGGCTCTAGAGTGCAGGCTCCGTAGTTGTGGTGCATGGGCTTAGTTGCTCCACAGCATGTGGGAACAAACCTGTGTCCCCTGCATTGGCAGGCGGATTCTTAACCACTGAGCCACCAGGGAAGTCCTGCTCTGAGTGGATAATTCTTAAGCCTTTAATGTAATAATGCATTATTTTAGATGAAAAAAGCCCTTGAGATTTGGGGATCCAAGCTCATAAAGGAGGAAATCACTAAAGCCTAGAATAAAATATCAAACCTTGTAGCTTTTTTTCCCAAATGGACATTTAGCTGTCCCATCCCATTTATTGAACAATATGCCCTGTCACTATTAATTTTAAATAGCTCTAGTATATGCAACATATAAATTTGTCTTTGTTCTCTCTTTCATTGATTTATGTACCTTCCCACAGTACCACATTTAGTTATTTTGACTGGGTAGGGCATGTCTCCCCCATTCATTTTCAAGCATTTCTTGGTTCTTCTTGTATTTTTCCTTTCCTGGAGAAACTTCAAGATCAATTTGACAAGTATTATTCCCCCACCCTTTGAGAAAAAGGAAAATTACAATGGGATTTTGACTAGTATTTGATTAAATAAGGAAGTAGAGGTCTTTCAATATTTACCTCAAGTAAGATTACTGTGCAGGTTACAGAGAAGAAAACTGAGATACAAAGAATGTTCGATGACTTGCTCAGGATCACACAGCTAGTAAGTGGTGATGGAGCCAGTACTTGGGCTCAAGGTTGCAACCCAAGAAAGAGCAAGGTTTTCATGCCATTCGTGATATCCCCTCCTCAACTGAATACATTTCTAGAACACAAAATATCAGTTGAGGTCACTGTCCAAACAGCTTGTCTGGTTCCCTGGGCCAACAGAGGCTGTGTGTGTTAAGCAGATGTAATTTATTTAATCTGTAAGATAGAAAAGGAAGTGTTGGCAGTTTTTCTCCAAAACACTCCCCTGTAAACTGGCAGAAAGAAGGCATTTGGGAGAAGGAGGTGCCAGCTTGGCAGCATATCCTCCAGCCAAAAAAGAAGTAATCATAAATGAAGAGCAGTGGAGGTGATCTGGCAACACAGACTAATCACTGGCACACTTGGGCAGCTGTTCCTTTACCTGCTGCTCGTCATCCACAGCGTCCAGATTAGAGTCAACCTCTGTGCCAGACGTTTGCTTACACACCCACTGAATAAAGAAGAGCACCTGACTTTCCTCAGGAATCTATTTTTTAATATTTTACATGGGTCAGTATTACTAACAAGTCCAAATCTCCATCTTTAAACAAGTATTAATTTAAGAGCACCCCAGCCTTTCTCTTATTTGGGTTGCCCTTGAAATTGATCAAATAGTCTGTGCTAAATCAAGTAGTAGAAAAATATAGAACAGTATGCTTTCTCAACATTTGACAGGCTTGTGGCTGAATCCTACAAATGACAGTTAAATAAGCTTTCATTAGAATCCAGAAGGGTCAGTCTAATGAGAGAGGTTATTGGCTGGTATTTTCAAGACCAAAGAAAATTACTTTAGTCCTTCTGGATGTTAACAGACCAATCTGTGAACTATTTAAGTGTGACCTTCATTAATCTTAGCCAGCAGTGCACTTAGAATCCAAGAATACTATAGATTTGTGACTTATGAAAAATGTAAACTTTGATATTTTTAACATCTATACTATTTTCTCCACCACTCTGACCTGTAATTTTCTTTCTTTTTTTTTTTTTTTCCTCACAAATCACATCTCAGAATTTATTCAATGCTTTGGGGCTTAAAATATTTTTTTAATTTTTATTTTATATTGGAGTTATAGTTGATTAACAATGTGTTAGTGTCAGGTGTACAGCAAAGTGATTCAGTTATACATATACATGTATCTATTATTTATCAAATTCTTTTCCCATTTAGGTTCTTACAGACTTGAGCAAAGTTCCCTGTGCATTACAGTAGGTCCTTGTTGGTTATCTATTTTAAATATAGCAATGTGGACATGTCAGTCCTAAACTCCCAATCTATCCCTCCCCCCACCCTTCGTCCCTGGTGACCATAAGTTTGTACTCTGTCTGTTAGTCTGTTTTTGTTTTGTAAATAAGTTCATTTGTATCATTTTTTTTTTAGATTCCAATATAAGCGATATATGACATTTCTCTTTCTCTGTCTCACTTACTTCACTTAATATGATAGTCTCCAGGTCCATTCATGTTGCTGCAAATGGCATTATTTCATTCTTTTTAATGGCTGAGTAATATTCCATTGTATATATGTACCACATCCGTACCCATTCAACTGTCAATGAACATTTAGGTTGCTTCCATGTCTTGGCTATCGTAAACAGTGCTGCAGTGAACAATGGGGGCATGTATCCCTTCGAACCATGTTTTTCTCCAGATTTATGCCCAGGAGTGGGATTGCCGGATCACATGGCAGCTCTATTTTTAGTTTTTTTAAGGAGTCTCAATACTGTTCTCCATAGTGGCTGTATCAATTTACATTCCCACCAACGTTGTAGGAGGGTTCCCTTTTCTCCACACCCTCTCCAGCATTTATTGTTTCTAGATTTTTTGATGATGGCCATTCTGACTGGTGGAAGGTGATATCTCAGTGTAGTTTTGACTTACATTTCTCTAATAATTCGCAATGTTAAGCATCTTTTCATGTGCCTCTTGGCCATCTTGTATGTCTTGTTTGGAGAAATGTCTATTTAGGTCTTCTGCCCTTTTTTTTTTTTTTTTTTTTTTTTTTTTGCAGTACGCGGGCCTCTCACTGTTGTGGCCTCTCCCGTTGCGGAGCACAGGCTCCAGACGCGCAGGCTCAGCGGCCATGGCTCACTGGGCCCAGCCGCTCTGCAGCATGTGGGATCTTCCTGGACCAGGGCACAAACCCGTGTCCCCTGCATCGGCGGGCGGACTCTCAACCACTGTGCCACCAGGGAAGCCCCTTCTGCCCATTTTTTGATTGGGTTGTTTGTTTTTTGATATTGAGCTACATGAGCTGTTTGAAATTTTTGGAGATTAACCCCTTGTTGGCCACATCATTTGCAAATATTTTCTCCCATTCTATGGGTTGTCTTCTCATTTTGTTTATGGTTTCCTTTGCTGTGCAAAGCTTTTGAGTTTAACTAGGTTCCATTTGTTTGTGTTTATTTCCATTACTCTAGGAGACAGATCAAAAAAGCTATTGCAGTGATTTATGTAAAAGAGTGTTCTGCCTATGTTTTCCTCTGAGAGTTTTATAGTCTCGAGTCTTATATTTAGGTCTTTAATCCATTTTGAGTTTATTTTTGTGTATGGTGTTAAAGAATATTCTAATTTCATTTTTTTTGCATGTAGCTGTCCAGTTTTCCCAGCACCATTTATTGAAGAGAATGTCCTTTCTCCATTGTACATTCTTGCCACCTTTATCATATATTAATTGACCATAGGTTTGTGGGTTTATTTTGGGGCTTTTTATCCTGTTCCATGGATCTATATTTCTTTTTGTGCCACTACCGTACTGTTTTGAACTGTAGCTTTGTAGTACAGTCTGAAGTCAGGGAACCTGATTCCTCCAGCTCCATTTTTCTTTCTCAAGATCGCTTTGGCTATTTGGGGTCTTTTGTGTCTCCACTCAAATTTTAAGATTTTTTGTTCTAGTTCTGTGAAAAATACCATTGGTAATTTGATAGGGATTGCATTGAATCTGTAGATTGCCTTGGGTAGTACAGTCATTTTGACAGTATTGATTGTTCCAATCCAAGAACATGGTATATCTTTCCATCTGTTTGTGTTATCTTTGATTTCTTTTATCAGCATCTTATAGTTTTTAGAGTGCAGGTCTATTGCCTCCTTAGGTAGGTTATTCCTAGGTATTTTATTCTTTTTGATGCTATGGTAAATGGATTGTTTTTTAATTTCTCTTTCTGATCTTTCATTGTTAGTGTATAGGAATGCAAGCAATTTCTGTGTATTAATTTTGTATCCTGCAGCTTTACCCATTTCATTGATGAGCTCTTGTAGTTTCCTGGTAGCATCTTTAGATTTTCTATGAATAATATCATGTCATCTGCAAACAGTGACAGTTTTACTTCTTTTCCAATTTGGATTCCTTTTATTTATTTTTCTTCTCTGAATGCCATGGCTAGGATTTCCAAAATTATGTTGACTAATAGTGGCAGGAGTGGGCATCCTTGTCCTGTTCCTGATCTTAGAGGAAATGCTTTCAGCTTTTCACTGTTGAGCATGACGTTAGCTGTGGGTTGGTCAAATATGGCCTTTATTATGTTGAGGTATGTTCCCTCTATGCCCACTTTCTGGAGAGTTTTCATCATAAATGGGTGTTGAATTTTGTCAAAAGCTTTTTCTGCATCTATAGAGATGATCATATGGTTTTTATTCAGTTTGTTGATGTGCTGTATTACACTGATTGATTTGCATATATTGAAGAATTCTTGCATCCCTGGAATAAATCATGGTGTACATTTGATCATGGTGTATGATCCTTTTAGTGTATTGTTTGATTTGATTTGCTAGTATTTTGTTGAGGATTTTTGCCTCTATGTTCATCAGTGATATTGGCCTGTAATTTTCTATTTTTTGTGATAACTTTATCTGGTTTTGGTATCAGGGTGATGATGGCCTCGTAGAATGAACTTGGGAGTGTTCCTTTCACTGCGATTTTTTTGGAATAGTTCCAGAAGGATAGATTTTAACTCTTCTCTAAATGTTTGGTAGAATTCACCTGTGAAGCTATCTGGTCCTGGACTTCTGTTTGTTGGGAGTTTTTAAATCACAGTTTCAATCGCAGTACTTTGGATTGGTCTGTTCATATTTTCTGTTTCTTTCTGGTCTAGTTTTGGGAGGTTGTACATTTCTAAGAGTTTGTCCATTTCTTCTAGGTTGTCTATTTTATTGACACATAGCTGCTTGTAGTAATCTCTTATGATCCTTTGTATTTCTGAGGTGCCCACTATAACTTTTTCATTACTAATTTTATTGATTTGAGCTCTGTCCCTCTTTTTCTTGATGAGTCTAGCTAAAGTTTTTCAACTTTATCTTTTCAGAAAAACAGCTTTTAGTTTCATTGATCTTTTCTGTCGTTTTCTTCCTCTCTATTTCATTTATTTCTGCTTTGATCTTTATGATTCCTTTCCTTCTACTAACCTTGGGTTTTGTTTTTCTCTCTCTAGTTGCTTTAGGTGTAAGACTAAGTTGTTTATATGAGATTTTTTCTTGTATCGCTATAAACTTCCCTCTTAGAAGTGCTTTTGCTGTGTCCCATAAGTTTTGGATCATCATGTTTTCATTTTCATTTCTCTCTAGGTATTTTTTGATTTCCTCTGATATCTTCAGTGATCCACTGGTTGTTTAGTAGCATATTGTTTAGTTTCCACATATTTGTGGTTTTCACAGTATTTTTTTTCTTGTAGTTGATTTCTAATCTCATAGTGTTGTGGTCAGAGAAGATGCTTAATATGATTTCAATTTTCTTGAATTTACCAAGGCTCGTTTTCTGGCCCAGCATGTGCTCAATCCTGGAGAGTGTCCCATGTGCACTTGAGAAGAATGTGTACTCTGCTGCTTTTGGATGGAATGCTCTATAAATATCAATTAAGTGCATCTGATCTAATGTGTCATTTAAACCTGTATTTTCCTTATTGATTTTCTGCGTGGATAATCTGTCGATTGATGAAAGTGGGGTGTGAAAGTCTCCCAGTATTATTGTTGATTTCCCTTTTTATGGCTGTTAGTATTTGCCTTATAAATTGAGGTGCTCCTATGTTGGGTGCATATATATTTACAGTTGCTATATCTTTTTCTTGCATTGATCCCTTCATCATTATGTAGTGTCCTTCTTTGTCTCCTGTAACAATCTTTATCTTAAAGTCTATTTTGTGTGATATAAGTACTGCTACTCCAGCTTTCTTTTTTTTTTTTTTTTTTTTTTTTTCAGTACACGGGCCTCTCACTGTTGTGGCCTCTCCCGTTGCAGAGCAACAGGCTCCGGACGCGCAGGCTCAACGTTCATGGCTCACAGGCCTAGCCGCTCTGCAGCATGTGGGATCTTCCCAGACCGGGTCACGAACCCATATCCCCTGCATCAGCAGGCAGACTCTCAACCACTGCGCCACCAGGGAAGCCCTCCAGCTTTCTTTTGAGCTGCATTTGCGTGGAATACATTTTTGCATCCTCTTACTCTTAGTCTGTATGTGTCCCTAGATCTGAAGAAGGTCTCTTGTAGACAGCATATATATGGGTTTTGTTTTTGTATCCATTCAGTCAATCTGTGTCTTCTGGGTGGAGCATCTAATCTACATTTAAGGTAATCATCTATATATGTGTGTTTTTTTTTCAATTTTATTTCTTTATACAACAGGTTCTTTTTAGTCATCCATTTTATACACATCAGTGTATACATGTCAATCCCAATCTCCCAATTCATCACACCACCACCCGCCACCACTTTTCCCCCTTGGTGTCCATATGTTTGTTCTCTACATCTGTGTCTCAGTTTCTGCCCTGCAAACTGGTTCATCTGTACCATTTTTCTAGATTCCACATATATGCGTTAATATATAATATTTGTTTTTCTCTTTCTGACTTACTTCATTCTGTATGACAGTCTCTAGATTCATCCACGTCTCTACAAATGACCCAATTTCATTCCTTTTTATGGTGGAGTAATATTCCATTGTATATATATACCACATCTTCTTTGTCCATTCGTCTGTCGATGGGCATTTAGGTTGCTTCCATGACGTGGCTATTGTAAATAGTGCTGCAATGAACATTGGGGTGCATGTGTTTTTTTGAATTATGGTTTTCTCTGGGTATATGCCCAGTAGTGGGATTGCTGGGTCATATGGTAGTTCTATTTTTAGTTTTGTAAGCAACCTCCATACTGTTCTCCACAGTAGCTGTATCAATTTACATTCCCACCAAAAGTGCAAGAGTGTTCCCTTTTCTCCACACCCTCTCCACCATTTGTTGTTTGTAGATTTTCTGATGATGCCCATTCTAACTGGTGTGAGGTGATACCTCATTGTAGTTTTGATTTGCATTTCTCTAATAATTAGTGATGTTGAGCAGCTTTTCATGTGCTTCTCGGCCATCTGTATGTCTTCTTTGGAGAAATGTCTATTCAGGTCTTCTACCCATTTTTCGATCAGGTTGTTTTTTTTTTAATATTGAGCTGCATGAGCTGTTTATATATTTTGGAGATTAATCCTTTGTCCGTTGATTCATTGGCAAATATTTTCTCCCATTCTGAGGGTTGTCTTTTCGTCTTGTTTGTAGTTTCTTTTGCTTTGCAAAAGCTTTTACATTTCATTAGGTCCCATTTGTTTAATTTTGTTTTTATTTCCATTACTCTAGGAGGTGGATCAAAAACAATCTTGATGTGACTTATGTCAAAGAGTGTTCTTCATATATTTTCCTCTAAGAGTTTTATAGTGTCCAGTTGCATTTAGGTCTCTATTCCATTTTGAGTTTATTTTTGTGTGTGGTGTTAGGGAATGTTCTAATTTCATTCTTTTGCATGTAGCTGTCCAGTTTTCCCAGACTGTCTTTCCTCCTTTGTCATAGATTAGTTGACCATAGGTGCGTGGGTTTATCTCTGGGCTTTCTATCCTGTTCCATTGATATGTATTTCTGTTATTGTGACAGTACCATATTGTCTTGATTACTGTAGCTTTGTAGTATAGTCTGAAGTCAGGGAGTCTGATTCCTCCATCTCCATTCTTTTCCCTCAAGACTACTTTGGCTATTTGGGGTCTTTTGTGTCTCCATACAAATTTTAAGATTTTTTTCTTCTAGTTCTGTAAAAAATGTCATTGCTAATTTGATCGGGATTGCATTGAATTTGTAGACTGCTTTGGGTAGTATAGTCATTTTCACAATATTGATTCTTCCAATCCAAGAACATAGTGTATCTCTCCATCTGTGTCATTTTTGATTTCTTTCATCAGTGTCTTACAGTTTCCTGAGTACAGGTCTTCTACCTCCTTAGGAGGGTTTATTCCTAGGTATTTTATTCTTTTTGTTGCAATGGTGAATGGGATTGTTTCCTTAATTTCACTTTCTGATCTTTCATCATTAGTGTATAGGATTCAAGGTTTCTGTGCATTAATTTTGTATCCTGCAACTTTACCAAGTTCACTGGTTAGCTCCAGTAGTTTTCTGGTGGCATCTTTAGGACTCTCTATGTATAGTATCTTGTCATCTGCAAAGAATGACAGTTTTACTTCTTCTTTTCCAATTTGTATTCCTTTTATTTATTTTTCTTCTCTGATTGATGTGGCTAGGACTTCCAAAACTATGCTGAATAATAGTGGTGAGAGTGGACATCCTTGTCTTGTTCCTGATCTTAGAGGAAATGGTTTCAGTTTTTCACCATTGAGAATGATGTTTGCTGTGGGTTTGTCATATATGGCCTTTATTATGTTGAGGTAGGGTCCCTCTATGCCCACTTTCTGGAGAGTTTTTATTATAAATGGGTGTTGAATTTTATCAAAAGCTTTTTCTGCATCTATTGAGATGATCATATGGTTTTTATTCTTCAGTTTGTTAAAATGGTGTATCACATTGATTGATTTGCATATATTGAAGAATCCTTGCATCCCTGGGATAAATCCCACTTGATCATGGTGTATGGTGCTTTTAATGTGTTGTTGGATTCTGCCACTCCCTTCTGGCTTGTAGAGTTTCTGCTGAGAAATCAGCTGTTAACCTTATGGGAGTTCCCTTGTATGTTATTTGTCATTTTTCCCTTGCTGCTTTCAATAATTTTTTTCTTTGTCTTTTACTTTTGCCATTTGATTACTATGTGTCTTGGCGTGTTTCTCCTTGGGCTTATCCTGTATGGGACTCTCTGTGCTTCCTGGACTTGGGTGGCTATTTCCTTTCCCATATTAGGGAAGTTTTCGACTATAATCTCTTCAAATGTTTTCTCTGGTCCTTTCTCTCTATCTTCTCCTTCTGGGACCCCTGTAATGCAAATTTTGGTGCATTTAATATTGTCCCAGAGGTCTCTTAGGCTGTCTTCATTTCTTTTCATTCTTTTTTCTTTATTCTGTTCCACAGCAGTGAATTCCACCATCGTGTCTTCCAGGTCATTTATCCGTTCTTCTGCCTCAGTTATTCTGCTATTGATTCCTTCTAGTGTGTTTTTCATTTTAGTTATTGTATTGTTCATCTCTGTTTGTTTGTTCTTTAATTCTTCTAGGTCTTTGTTAAGCATTTCTTGCATCTTCTTGATCTTTGCCTCCATTCTTCTTCTGAGGTTCTGGATCATCTTCACTATCATTATTCTGAATTCTTTTTCTGGAAGGTTGCCTATCTCCACTTTATTTAGTTGTTTTTCTGGGGTTTTATCTTGTTCCTTTATCTGGTTACATAGCTCTCTGCCTTTTCTTTTTGTCTATCTTTCTGTGAATATGGTTTTCCTTCCCCAGGCTGCAGAATTGTAGTTCGTCTTGCTTCTGCTGTCTGCCCTCTGGTGGATGAGGCTATCTAAGAGGCTTGTGCAAGCTTCCTGATGGGAGGGACTGGTGGTGGGTAGAGCTGGCTGTTGCTCTGGTGGGCAGAGTTCAGTAAAACTTTAATCCGCTTGTCTGCTGATGGGTGGGACTGGCGGTGGGTAGAGCTGGCTGTTGCTCTGGTGGGCAGAGTTCAGTAAAACTTTAATCCGCTTGTCTGCTGATGGGTGGGACTGGCTTCCGTCCTTCCTGGTTGTTTGGCCTGAGGTGACCCAGCACTGAAGACTACCCAGATCTTTGGTGGGACTAATGGTGGAATCTGGGAGTGCTCATGCCAAGGAGTACTTCAAGAACTTCTGCTGCCAGTGTCCCTGTCCTTATGGTGAGACACAGCCACCCCTCGCCTCTGCAGGATACCCTCCAACACTAGCAGGTAGGTCTGGTTCAGTCTCCTGTGGGGTCACTGCTGCTTCCCCTGGGTCTCTATGCACACATTGCTTTGCGTGTGCCCTCCAAGAGTGGCTTTGTTTCCCACAGTCCTGTCGAAGTCCTGCAATCAAATCCCGCTAGACTTCAAAGTCTGATTCTCTAGCAATTCCTCCTCCCGTTGCGGGACACCCAGGTTGGGAAGCATGACCTGGGACTCAGGACCTTCACTCCAGTGGGTGGACTTCTGTGGTGTAAGTGTTCTCCAGTTTGTGAGTCACCCACCCAGCAGTTATGGGATTTGATTTTATTGTGATTGCGCCCCTCCTACAGTCTCATTGTGGCTTCCCCTTTGTCTTTGGATGTGGGGTATCTGTTTTGGTGAGTTCCAGTGTCTTCCTATCAATGATTGTTCAGCAGTTAGTTGTGATTCCGGTGCTCTTGCAAGAGGGAGTGAGAGCACATCCTTCTACTCCGCCATCTTGAACCCTGTACAATACGTATGTTCTTACTGCCATTTTTTAAATTGTTTTGGATTTGTTTTTGTAGGTATTTTTTCTTCCTTTCTTCTTTTGTCCTCTTGTGATTTGATGACTAACTTCAGGGTTTTGTTTGGATTCCTTTTTCCTTTTTGTGTCTGTATGTATTGTAGATTTTCGGTTGGCAGTTACCATGAGGTTTTGATATAGCCATCTATATATAAACAAGATTGTTTTAAGTTGCTGGTCTTTTAACTTCAAATGGATATCCAATATCCTATTTTGTGCTCTCCTCTTCTCACAGTTGCTGGTTTTTGATATCGTATTTGTGTGCAGATGATTTCCTACCTTTAATGTATGTTTGCCTTTACCAGTGAGCTTTCCCACTTGTAATTTTCTTGTTTCTAGTTTTGGCCTTTTCTCTTCCACCTAGAGAATTTCCTTTAGCATTGGTTACAAAGCTGGTCTGGTGGTGCTGAATTCTCTTAGCTTTTGCTTCTCTGTAAAGCTTTTGATTTCTCTGTCTAATCTGAATGCGAGCTTTGCTGGTTAGAGTATTCTTGGTTGTAGGGTCTTCCCTTTCATCACTTTAAATATATGGTGCCACTCCTGGCCTGCAGAGTTTCTGCAGAAATCAGCTGATAACCTTGTGGGAGTTCCCGTGTATGTTTTCCGTTGCTTTTTCCCTTGTTGCTTTTAATATTTTCTCTTTGTCTTCAATTTTTGTCAGTTTTATTACTATGTGTCTCAGTGTGTTCATCCTTGGGTTTATCCTGCCTGGGACTCTCTGCACGTCCTAGGCTTGGGTGACTGTTTCCTGTCCCATGTTAGGGAAGTTGTCAGCTATTATCTCTTCAAATATTTTCTCAGGCCCTTTCTTTCCCTCTTCTCCTTCTGGGACCCCTGTAATGTAAATGTTGGTGCATTTAATGTTGTCCCAGAGGTCTCTTAGACTGTCCTCATTTCTTTTCATTCTTATTTTCTTTATTCTGTTCTGTAGCAGTGATTTCCACCATTCTGTCTTCCAGCTCACTTATCCATTCTTCTTCCTCAGTTATTCTGTTATTGATTCCTTCTAGATGGACCATGTCAGGGGGTGTGTTTATCAGCTACCTGTTTATTCAGGAAGACTTTAAGCACCTGTCTGCTGATGTGTGGGTCTGTTTTCCTGCCCTGTTGGTTGTTTGGCCTGAGACATCCCAGCATTGGAACTACAGACTGTTGGTTGGGGCCAGGTCTTGGTGAGAAAATGGAGGCCTCCAAGAGGGCTCACGGCAATGAGTACACCCCAGACTACCACCGCCAGTGTCCTTGTACCTGCAGTGAGTCAGCCGCCCCCTGCCTCTGCAGGAGATTCTCCAATATAATACTAGCAGGTAAGTCTGCCCCAGTCTCTCATAAGGTCATCACTTTTTCCCTGAGTCCTGACATGCACAAGACCCTGTGTGCGCCCTCCAAGAGTGGAGTTTCTGTTTCCCCCAGGCCTGTGGAATCCCTGTGGTCAAACCCTGCTGGCCTTCAAAGCCACATTTTCTGGGGCCTCCTCCTTCCATTGCCAGACCCCCAGGCTGGGGAGGCCTGAGGTGGGACTCAGAACTTTCACTCCTGTAGGAGAACTTCTGTGACATAATTATTTTACACCCGGCATATATGGGATTGGATTTTATCGCAGTTACGTCCCACCTACAATCTAGTTGTGTATCCTTCTTTGTCTTTGGATGTAGGATAACTTTTTAGGTAGGTTGCAGTGTTTTTTTGTCAGTGGTTGTTCAGCGGTTACTTGTAATTTTGGTGTTTCCGTAAAAAGAGGTGAGCTCCCATCCTTCTACTCCACCATCTTGTCTCCTCTCTTTCCTGTAATTTTCATCCTGCTGATAGGTACTCAGGAATTTCTACTGTCTAATCAATATCTTCTCATAAACACTATTCCAGTCTCTCATCTTTCTTCTCTGTTGGATATTCTTCCAGCAAGTAGTAGAGAAATGGCTTGCTTTTGAACACATAGCTAGTCTCTCCAACCATCAACATATTTACTTTTAGTGAACCAACATAAATAGTTCTGTAGTCACCAAAAAAACAAGTATTTGAGATTGTGCAACCATAGTTTAGAATGAATGGTAATGTAACCCATAACCAGTTGTGAATAACTAAAATGAAAGTCTCTTATCCATGAAGAGTTTCATTCCAAGCATCTCTTTTAAGTGACAATCCATATGCTTATATTAACTTATTATCTATAAACAATAAAGGCTCTTAAAAGCCTTTTTCAAATTTATCTGTGCTTTGTGAGACTACTGTGCCAACCAAGGGAATAAACACAGCATTTGCAAAATTACTGATTGATTTGGTACTTCAAAATGACTACTGAACACAGAACTGTTCATAATACTAATTTTTTAAAAAAGCAAATATAGTAGAATATTTTACTGTCCAGTCTCAGACATGAAATTTATTCCACTAACACAGGCATTGATTAAAACATTTAAGAATCACATCTTTTTTAGAATCACCGTAGTTCTGAGGCTACTCTAGATATCCTTAGTGGTTTAAGATAGACACATGTACCTCACCTCTTCATCTTTTGAGGACAGATTTGTTTGGGAACAACCAGAAGTCATGAGACGTTAATTAGTGTATATGATTAGTGACCATTCCATCTTGATTTCTATTCCTTCATCTAATTGAACATTACAATTAGTAGAAATATACCCATAAGTATCTTTTTTTTTTTTTTTGGCACTATGTGTTTTAAATTTATTTATTTATTTATTTATTTAGGGCTGTGTTGGGTCTTCATTTCTGTGTGAGGGCTTTCTCTAGTTGTGGCAAGCGGGGGCCACTCTTCATCACGGTGCGCGGGCCTCTCACCATCGCGGCCTCTCTTGTTGCGGAGCACAGGCTCCAGACGCGCAGGCTCAGTAGTTGTGGCTCACGGGCCTACTTGCTCCGCGGCATGTGGGATCTTCCCAGACCAGGGCTCGAACCCGTGTCCCCTGCATTGGCAGGCAGATTCTCAACCACTGCGCCACCAGGGAAGCCCCCCATAAGTATCTTTAAAATTTGCATCTTTTTAATAAACCCAAACTTGCTTCTATTGAGTAAGTAGTCAAATGAAGGGTCCTAAACCACTTAAAAACCAGGGTCCCAGCATTACAGATCACTGCCTGTTGCTCAGTTCAATGTTCTACAATTTTTAAAAGAACAAAATAAAAAGAAACCCCAAAGACAGTGATGACTGACAAATTCATGCACAGATGAAAGACTGGAAGCCCTCCTTGAAAGAAAATAGTTTGCTTGTTTGTTGTTATCCGAAAGATAGGACCAAACTCTAGTACAAGGTAGACTTCAGTTAACTAAAGACTCCCATAAAGAGTTTCAAGATTTTTCAAAGAACTAATTTGTGCCTTTCATAATTTTTTCTACTGTATTTTTGTTTCCTACTTCATTATTTTCATCGTTATTATTCTCTCTACTTTGAGGGGTTTTTTTGTTCATGTTCTAACTTATTATGCTATATGTATCCCACATGCTTTGCTATGTATTGTTTTTATTATCCTTAAGTTCTGGGTATTTTTTAAACTTCCATTAGGACTTCTTTAACCCATGAATTATTTAGCAAAGTAGGAGTTTATTTAACTAACTTTTTAAGTTCTAACTTAATTGCATCGTAGTTAGAGATTATAGTCTACATACATAATACTTAATTTTTAAGTCTTCTTAGCCTTAACCCTAGTACATGACTGGTTTTTGCAAATGTCTCACGTACACTTGAGGAAAATATATTCTGGAACACTCCCCAGGATATATATTAGGCCACAAAACAAGTCTTAAATTTATTAAGATTGAAATCATATCACACATCCTTTCCAACCACAACGGTATGAAATTAGGAATCAGAAGAAGAAAACTGGAAAATTCACAAATATGTGAGGATTAAATAACATGTTACTGAACAATGGGTCAAAGAAGAATCAGAAAATGCCTTGAAGCAAATGAAAATGTAACATACTAAAACTTATGGATGCAGCAAAAGCTGTTGTAAGACAGAAGATCATAGAGGTACCTATATTAAGAAAAAAAGTTCAAATAACATTAAGAAAAATAGTTCAAATAAATAACCTAACTAACTTTACACTAGGAACTAGATAAAGAAGAACAAACTAAGCCCAAAAGTTAGTAGAGGAAGGAAACAACAAAGATCAGAGTGGAAATAAATGAAATAGAAACTATAAAAAGACAATAGAAAAGGTCAGTAAAACTTAAAGCCACTTTTAAAAGATAAACAAAATAGGTAAACCTGTAGCTAGACTTACCAAGGAAAAAAGAGAGGACTCAAATAAATTAGAAGTTAAGTCAGAAAGAGAAAAACAACTATCGTATATTAATGTATATATGTGGAATCTAGAAAAATGGCACAGATGAACCAGTTTGCAAGACAGAAATAGAGACAGATGTAGAGAACAAATGTATGGACACCAAGAGGGGAAAGAGGGGGGTGGTGGTGGGATGAATTGGGAGATTGGGATTGACATATATACACTACTATGTATAAAATAGATAACTAATAGGAACCTGCTGTATGGCACAGGGAACTCTACTCGCTGTACAGTAGAAACTAACAACATTGTAAAACAACTATACCCCAATAAAAAAAATAATAATAAAACTCCTAATCAAAGAAGAAAATAAATAAATTAGAAATGAAAGAGGAGACGTTAGAGTCAAAGGAACAACCCTGGATACTCCAGAAGCCCAGAAATAGAGATATATTAAAAATAATATTTCTAAGATTGATGTCGAAGAGTGTACTGCCTCTGGAGATTGGCCAAGATGGTACAGTAGAAAGACCCTAAGCTCACCTCCTCTCACAGGCATACCAAAATTACAACTATTTGCAGAACAACCACTGATGAAAAAGTTTGGAACCTACCAGAAAAGACCTTCTACAACTAAAGATATAAAGAAGGTACCACAATGAGATGGGTAAGAGAGGCGGAGTTGTGATTTAGTCAAGTCCCATACCCCCAGGTGGGCAACCCACAGTGGTGAGTAATTACAATTGCAGAGGTTCTTCCAAAAGAGTGAGGGGTCTGAGCCCTGTGTTGGATTTCCCAGCCCAGGGGTCCTGCACTGGGAAGATGAGCCCCCAGAGCATTTGGCTTTGAAGGCCAGCAGTGCCTACTTTCAGGAGTGCCAGAGGGCTGGAGGAAATAGAGACTTCACTCTTAAAGGGTGCACATGAAATCTTACACTCCTGGTCCCAGAGCAGAAGCAGTAATTTGAAAGAAGCCTTGGTCAGACCTACCTGCTGATCTTGGAGTGATCTCGCAGCTCACCCTGTGAACACAGACACGGGAGGCGGCCATTCTGGGGAGCTCATTCTACCTCATGGACACACTGGTGCTGGCAAGTGCCACTTTTTAATCCTCCCTCTACCTTATTAGCCTCGGGACGCAGCCCTACCCTGGCCCAACAGACTAGGTATCAGTGCTGGGATGCCTCAGGCCAAGCAGCTAACTGAGCAGAGACAGCTCTACCCATTAGCAGAAGGGCTGCCTTAAAACTCCCTGAGCCGAGAGCTCCCCAGACATGGCTCTGCCTACCAGAGGGCTCAGGACACAGCCCTACAAACTAGCACACAGACATTAGATATGGGGCCCCTAGGGCCCTCCACCCAGAGATGCTGGGACACAGGGGGCAGCCCCAGAAATCCCTGGGCCCTTGCAACAGCCTCTGGTGAGCCTTCTCTAGTCTCAGGACCACTGTTATCCACCAAGGGGTGGACATGAGCCGCAATACAACCACAGCCCTGCAGCCTGTGGAACTGGCCATTCCACCAGCAGGCCAGACCCTGCCCTCACACTGGCTGGGCCCTGGCCTTGCCCATTAGCAGGCCAATACAAGCTTCAGGACAGCCCAGACCCTGCAACCAACTGTGTTAGGAACTAGCCACAGCCACCAGTGATTGGACAATAGCTCTGGGACCCCTGGGCCCTGCAACCAGTTCCCAGAACACAGTTCTGCCCACCAGTAGGCCAGTATTAGGCCCAGGATCTGGCTTCATCCACCAGTGGGCAGGCAACAGCCCTGAGGTCTACTGGACCCTGACTCCATCCTCCAGTGAGCCACAGCAGTCAGCCTGTCACAAAAGAAGGACCCATGCAGCCCATATAGGGGCACCTAGAGCATGTAGCTCTAGGGTGTGTGCTCCCAAGATGCATAGGACATCTCCTACAGAAGGTCACTTACCCAAGGCTGGGAACTGTAACCAACCTACCAGACACAGAAAAATTTAAAAAGCAAGTTAGGCAAAATGAGGCAACAGAGGGACATACTCCAAATGAAGGAACAAGATAAAACCCCAGAAGAAGAATTAAGTGAAATGGATAGGCAATCTACCTGAGAAAGAGTTCAGGGTAGTGATTGTAAAGATGATCAAAGAACTTAGGAGAAGGATGAATGCACAAAGCAAGAAGTTAGAAGTTTTTAACAGAGTTAGAAACTACAAAGAACAACCAGAGATAAAGAATACAGTAACTGAAATGAAAAATACACTAGAAGGAATCAACAGACTATGATACAGAGGAATGAATCAGTGAGCTGGAAGACAGAGTAGTGGAAATCACTGATGCTGAACAGAAAAAAGAATAAAAATAAATGAGGACAATTTAAGAGACCTCTGAGACACCATCAATCACACTAATATTCGCATTATAGGGATCCCAGGAGAAGACAGAAAGTAAGGTGCTGAGAAAATATTTGAAGACATAATAGCTGAAAACTTCCCTAATCTGGGAAAGGAAACAGTCACCCAAATCCAGGAAGCACAGAGTCCCATATAGGATTAACCCAAAAAGGAACACACCAAGATACATTGATTAAAATGACAAAAATTAAAGATAAAGATAGAATATTAAGAACAGCAAGGGAAAAGCAACAAGTTGTATACGAGGGAACTGTCGTAAGGCTATAAGCTGACTTTTTAACAGAAACTCTGCAGGCCAGAAGGGATTGGCACAATATATTTAAAGTGATGAAAGGGAAAACCCTACAACCAAGAATACTCCACCCAGCAAGGCTCTCTTTCAGAATTAACGGAGAGGTCAAAAGTTTTACAAACAAGCAAAAGCTAGCAGAGTTCAGCACCACCAAACCAGCTTTACAAGAAATGTTAAAGGAACTTCTCTTTTCTGTTTCACTTAAAAGAAAAGGCCACAACTAGAAACATGAAAATTATGAATGGAAAAAGCTCATCAGTAAATGTAAACAAACGGTTAAGGTAGGAAATCATCCACACAGAAAGCCGGTAGAAAAGTTAAAACACAAAAGTAGTAAAAATCATTTATATCCACAATAAGCAATTAAGGGATACACAAAACAATTTGATATAAAACATAATGTCAAAAACAGTAATCATGAGGGGGATACAAATACAGGGTTATTAAAATGCATTTGAAATTAAGAGATCAGCAACTTAAAACAACATATATACGTTTTAAAACTATACACACACACACACACACATATACATACACATACACAGATTGCTATATATAAACCTCATGGTAATCAAAAATCTACAATAGGTACGTAGAAAAAAAGAGAAAGGAATCCAAACATAGCACTAAATATAGTCATCAAATCACAAGAGGATAAAAGAAGGGGGAAGAAAGACCTACAAAAACAACCCCCCAAAAATTAACAAAATGGCAATAGGAACATACATATTGATCATTACTTTAAATGTAAATGCACTAAATGCTTCAATCAAAAGACACAGAGTGGCTGAATGGATACAAAAACAAGACCTATATATCTGCTGCCTACAAGAGATTCACTTCATATCTAAAGACACACATACACTGAAAGTGAGGGAATGGAAAAAGATTTTCCATACAAATGGAAATCAAAAGAAAGCCAGTGTAGCAATACTTATATCAGATAAAATAGAGTTTAAACAAAGACTGTTACAAGACACACAGAAGGGCATTACATAATGATCAAGAAGTCAATCCAAGTAGAAGATATAACACGTGTAAATATCTATGCACCCAAAATAGGAGCACCTAAATACATAAAGTGAATATTAACAGACATAAAGGGAGGAAACGACAGTAACACAATAATAGTAGGGTATTTTAACATGCCACTTACATCAGTGAACAGATCACCCAGACAGAAAATCAATAAAGAAACACTGGCCTTAAATGAAGCATCAAACCAGATGGACTTAATAGCTACATATAGGACATTCCATCCAAAAGCAACAGAATACACATTCTTTTCAGTTGCACATGGAACATTCTCCGTGATAGATCACATGCCAGACCACAAAACAAGCCTTGGTAAATTTAAGAATAGTGGAATCATATCAAGCATCTTTTTATGACTACAACTCTACAAGAATAAAAAGTAACTATAAGAAAAAACTGCAAAAAACACAACCCATGGAGGCTAACCTACATGCTACTCAACAACCAGTGGATCACTGAAGAAATCAAAGAGGAATTAAAAAATTACCTGGAGACAAATGAAAATGAAAACATGATAAATTAAAAACACCTATGGAACACAGTAAAAACAGTTCTAAGAGGGAAGCAATACAAGCTTCCAATCATAAACTACTACTACTCACTTCTGCCAGGAAAGAACAACACCCTCATAGGTGGCATTTGTTGAATTAATTGTAATACAGAACAGAAAATAAGAAAATGGTATAGAAAGGAGACATTTGTAAAGTTTTGCAGCTGTGAAAGTACTATTACCAAGATTTCTAGATGTTTTGGTTTATAAGAAGGGAAAAAGCATTCCACTTTCCCCATTTCCAGTATAACATATTTTCAAAGCTCATTGCCATCTTTATTTTCAACAGGGCTCCATCATTTATTAGTTAGCATCTTTAGGATGCAGGATGAAGTTTAGTGGCTGAACTAGCTGCACAAAGGAGGCTCAATCTTCTTCCTACCTGTAAACATCTCTCCCTGCAATAGCAGCATTGCAAAAATAACCTCACTGAATCACTTGTACAAACTCCAAAAGGAACTTCAACCACTCACCTGGATGCAAGCCAGAGGCTCGTTCGTCCAAATCGAATATCCACCCACTAAATATATTCTCTCATTATGGACAGCAACTCCAGATTCATTTTGGCCTAAAGTAAAGAGAAGTGAATAAAAGAGGAAAAATAAATCCATTTCCTTGAATGTCTTCATTAACCCTTTTGCCACTGAGGGATACAATTTCCCTCTGTCGCACACCTGTATATTCCACAGGATTTCTGCCTCAACTAATCACTGTCTCCCAGTTCTCAGAGGGAAGAATTAACCACTCTCAGAGAATGACTCTGTGTTGGGTCAGAATCCAGCCATAACTCTTGATAGCCAGCCAAGTTAGTAAATACAGCATTAAATACAGCAATAATCCACATAGAACTAAGTTTTATACTATGTTGTATGCCATTAGTTTATATGGTATATTTTAGGAATGCAAAGCACCTCTTGTACTACAAATGCTTTTAAGCAAGTGCTTACATTTGTAATGGCTACAACCGCAAGAAGCCAATAAAACAGAGCCATGCCCCTAGTGTGCCCCAAATGAAGACAAATAACAGAAAAGATTGATAAAGTTACTACCCTTCTTTTCTTTACATACACAACAGTTTTAAGACTATATTAAAGTTCCTGAACTGGGACCAGCCTGGGTAGTCCCTAGATACTGACACGCCAAAATGATGAAAGGTTCCTCCCCTACTTAAAAAGGAAGACAGAATAACTCACTACTACATATTCTTCCCTGGAGGCCACCAGAGAGTGAGATAGTCTCTTTTTATTGATGGGCTGACACAGGATTGACTCGGGTAATAAATAAGCTGGATCCTATAGCAGACAGAATCACAGATCCAGGGACCAAGGGGCTACGGTACCACTACAGCAACTTAGAGTTAAGTGCTTGTAGGTGGGCCTCAAAGATCATTTTCGCAAAAACAGGAGCTCAATACAAAGCATCTAAACCTCTCACACTGGTTATGCCCCCCACTGTGGCCTCCGTAGCAGCAGCTGTGAGTCATCGAGTGCCCACTCAGCATATTAAAATGTCTTGAGGCAATAGTCCAGCCCACCCGTTTGAGTTGCGATTTTCCTATTAGAGCAGCCTGGAAGGGATCCTAATCACGTAGGCCGAAAAGGGAGGACAAGTTTTCAACTTCATTAAAAAAAGTCAGGGGTAAGCTGTTCGCTGCTTTCATTTTATTCCCCTGTGGGATGAGTATGGTCCCTACCTAGTGCTACCCCGTGGTAATGCTTGGGTGGGTCTGTGTGGCCAGAAGCGCTGCCAAACCCCCATGCACAGAACATCTCTAAGGTTTTGTCTTTAGGAGAATACAGGCAGAAATGATATTTGACACTGACAAACAATGAAGACCATTCTCCTGCACTCACAAGAAATAAGAGGACTAAAAGTAGTGAGAAGTAAAAAATAAATTGCTCCTGTAAAGAGTCATTACCTCTTTCAGCGCCTGGTTCCTCCTACTTATACCAATGTTCCTACGTGAATACTGATAGACAATAATGGACCTGACACGTCTCTCTTGGCAACGTGCAAACACACGCAAAGGTAACACAGGCCCTGAGAAACCAGATGTTCAGCCACCTGATTGAGTCCGATTTTGTGAGATAAACAATGCACACCTTTCTGGGTAATAAAAGCCAAGTTGTTCTACCACCATGCACTTAATATTTACAGCTGCACTACAGATATCTAAGAAAACAAGTTTCGCAACTTCCTGAATCTCTGCTTTTCCTGATTTACTCAATCAAAGGTACTTGCCAGTCAACAGGTTAAAATTACAACGCGTCCACTGGTCAGCGTCCATGTTGTAGGCATCTATATGCCGCACGAGGACCCGGTCGTTATTGTAGTCCAGGTCATTGCCTCCAAGAACATAAAGCTTCCTTTGAACAGCAGCCATGGAATGGTAGACCCGCCTCTGCAGCATGGGGCTGCGGCTTATCCACTTATTCTGAGACAAAAAAAAGAGAAAAAAGAAACTCAGGTGAATTCTGTTAAGTGGAGACCTCCAGGGCAGAAAACAGCAGTGCCTCATTAGTAGTGGGGACTCTAATGATGGTCAATCACGTTCTATTTGAATGTTGTTTATATACTTTGAAAGGTATGGGCTTCTTGCCTGAGAACAAGTGCAGAAGAGCCCACATGTTCTAACTCTATTTGCAACTTACGTAAGGCATTTCCTCTTCCTTGGGTTGCATTTTGAATTTGTAAGGGGAACATATGAGAATTTAGAAGTTTTCATGATTGGTTATTTCTCCCAATTGAGAGAACTTACTCCTGCAAATGACTTAAGAGTACAAGTGCATGGTTAGGTATACTGTGTACGGTGAAACAGGCTCTGGATCCAGAATGCCTGAGTTTATCATCTGTGTGTGACCTTGGCAATTTACTTAACCTGTCTGTGCCTGTTTCCTCATCTGTAAAATAGAGATAATAGTACCCATCTGACAAGCCTGTTGTGAAGATTAAATGAGCTAATACACCTAAAGCATTTAGAACAATGCCTGGCACATATGTCCAATAATATGCACTTTTTAAAAGTTACTGTGATATAATCATTGGCTGCCCAAGGACCCTTCATAAGTTAATATGAGGGCAGCTTTGCTGTTCTTTCCAGGATGAACCTCCAGAGGTCAATGGAAGAGCTAAGATTTGATTCAGCAACAAACCCCTCACAGCCTTTCATATATTTACACTCACAACTTCACCAAATTGGGAAAGGTTATTTCCAGGCACACGGTTATCTGTTTTGTTAGAAGACCAAATGTTCTGTGATAACTTTAGGGAATGGTGAAACCTCTAATATCTGGTTCTAGACCACCCTCAGGAACGAGAGAGGTCTGCTCCACTCCTCTCAAATAAGGCTCCTATTTAAAATATAATGTAAAAATAGATGAAAATCAAATATGACTTTAATTTTAAATCTCAACTAAGTAATGGACAGGTAAGTAAACCTTACCATTTTCTTTCTACATAAACACTAAACATACAGGAAGAACATAGATTATTTCTTTTTGCAGAGAAAAATTTGGATTTCAACCAGAAAAATCATATGATGGCTTGAACACATAGAATTTCAGTTCACAGAGCTGTAAAGGAAGAAGCAAAAAAGAAAGTTTTGTATAAATATTGGTCCATTCACTATTGGCTTATCGACTGGCTCACTTGTAATTTCTCTTTCAAAGATACACTAACATGAGAAAAAGAAAGTGGTTTGTCCAGTTTTTTAAGGCTTGAATTTATCTGCTCCCCCCTTTTTAAACATGTCATATTAAGAATCTCCTTCCAATTAAATGTATCTTTAATAAAACAATCAAACCTTTCTTTCAGATATTCTCCTAAGAAATATCTTTAATACATTATGCATGAGTGGATTTAACTCAAGACTGATGATGCTTTCCTTAGGTGCTTTCAAAAATGAGGCAACCCATCACAGTATTAGGAATCAATGTTTCCACTAGCAGTCCAGTCCCCTGCCACAGAACTATGGATGCCATCTGGTTTGCAAAGCCTGACTGCATCCCCTGATTATATCTTTAGCTTCCTTCACTGCCATGCCTGCCAGGTGAGCCGCCAACCGCTGCAAAGGCAAAGAAACAGAGAGGCCTGGTGGGGTCATTCCTAATAAGCTAGCGTGTGAATACTAATCAGTGCTGGGGAAGCAGAGGTCACCCCAGCCTGCCTGTTGGCAGGTAGCGATGTGCTCTGTGGCAGATGGCAGGCATTATCGACTCTCCACAAAGGCCTAGAAGAGAAATAAGCACCAGGGCTGAATGATAGAGTTATTGAGATTCTGAGCAAGATGCAAGCAGATGTGATGTTTGCCAGTACCCACTGTAAACAATATGCCAGCAGAATTTTTAAAAAGAGCATGTGTGTACAAACATGAAACAGAACTCATTTGAGAAATGTTAACACCTTCTTCCTCTTTAACCACGTGTGCACCAAACTTAAGCAACTGCAATTAATGATCCCTCTTGGGACATCCGGCCCAGGGACACGTGGTCTCTGAAACCTAGAGCCTCTAATGACATCAGGAAACACTTGCAAAGATAGAAATACCTTCGCTAAACTCAGAATCAAGTAATTGTTAAAATATACTAAATAGGGCTTCCCTGGTGGCGCAGTGGTTGAGAGTCCGCCTGCCGATGCAGGGGAAACGGGTTCGTGCCCCGGTCTGGGAAGATCCCACATGCCGCGGAGCGGCTGGGCCTGTGAGCCATGGCCGCTGAGTCTGCGCGTCCGGAGCCTGTGCTCCGCAACGGGAGAGGCCACAACAGTGAGAGGCCCACATACCACAAAAAAAAAAAAAAAAAAATACTAAATAGACTGAGGTCACTCTGAACATATATTTGATGGCTAGTCCCAACCCAGAGTGCCAAAGCCAACCTGTTGTTTTGTGTTCCATTATCTTCAGCTGATGAAGATGAAACCTCCAAATCAAATCATTCTGGAATACTGTCAAAATCATGAAAAGTACTTACATTGCCAAAATCATAGAAATGACAAAATTCAGCAAACATGTGCCACAGTTACAGATACTTTGGTAGAAGGAAAAGAGAATAAAAATAGTTCTTCTTTGGGGGAAAGAAAAGTCATTAAGTGTGCATGAAAAGTGGATAGAAGGGACAGGCACCATCAAAATGCTCCCAGTGCAGGCCCAGCTCTTAGATGAAAAACGTGCGCCAACTCTTCAGATACTGCTCCTTCAGATTTGTCCTACATACTGTCCTGGGATATGTTGGCTATATAGAGCTAAATAAAAGTTATCACTTTATTTGGGAATAAGGAAACCATAAGCACGTTCCTCTCCTAGAATGACAGGCCTTCTAAAAGGAGGTGGCAACAGGACAATCCAAATCCTTTCTCAGGATGCCTCTGTGATGAACAGCCACTTGAGATAAATGGTAATAAGGGCATTTAACTCATCAATATATTTTCCCTTTTTCCTACATTATGCAAAACTCTGAAAAAGTTGAGAACTGAGTATAGCATAAAACAAAAAGAGCTGAAATTCTGTGTTTTGTGAGAAAAAAAAAAGGCAACCAAAAAGCAGTTTATCCAGATGCTTCCTTTTCTCTATGTAAGTTTAAGTTGCATGTGTGTGTATAGACTTGGCATTCCAACTCCTAATTACTGTAGCAATCTTTAAAAATTCATTTTAATTAAGGTAATGAGCTTTTCTTATATGAGTCTTACCTGGTTAGGTTCATATGCCATTAGTCTGTTCTGATATTGTGCCGTGTTAGTTACTCCACCTGTAATGGATTAACACGTGTTAGGCTTTCATGAATAAGAAATGGGATATTCCAACATGAGAATGAGATACAATTAAAGGAAAATTAGCTACTGCTGAGGGTCTGTTTGTATACCCTCGTGGTGAACCCACGACATAATTAAGAAGCTTATTGTTGAAGCAGTTGCATTTTCAAGAAACATTTCAGAAGCGAGCCAGCTGAGAGCAAGCAACAAGTATGCTGAGATTTCCAGGAGGCCCCCAATTTTGTCAAGCTGCTCTGCATGGCCAGAATGAAGGGCAAAGTATGGTGAGGGAGTGGGAGCAAGCATAGCGCACTTAGACAAATCTCTATACAGTTTATGCCAGGGGCAGAGTTATACGGAAAAGTCTTGTCCTTAGCTACCTTGGTAATTTTACAGCTCTAGTCTTATGTGCACTAACATAGTGATATCTTGATGTCTCTTTGGAAGACCCATATCTAAGAAAAGACATTACTTATCAAAAGAGATCTAGAGCCACTGCTGTCCAACAGAATATAGTAAGAACCATAAACAGGAGTTACATATGCCATTTTAAACTTCCCAGTGGTCACATTAAAAAGTAGTGCTCCTAGGCTTCCCTGGTGGTGCAGTGGTTGAGAGTCTGCCTGCCGATGCAGGGGACACGGGTTCATGCCCCGGTCCAGGAAGATCCCACATGCCATGGAGCGGCTGGGCCCGTGAGCCATGGTCGCTGAGCCTGCGCGTCCGGAGCCTGTGCTCCGCAACGGGAGAGGCCACAACACTGAGAGGCCCGTGTACCACAAAAAAAAAAAAAAAAAAAAAAATAGAAAGCAGAGTAGGAAGATCCTGAGCTTACCTCCTCCCACAAACACACCAAAACGGTAACTACAAATCTCTGAGAATGACCTGAAGACTAGCAGAGCAGATTTTCTGCAACTAAGGATATTGAGATGAGAAGTAGGGACACAGATGTAGCCTAGTCAGAACTCACACACTGGGTACAGCAACCACAAGTAGGAGGGATATCACAACCACAGTGGTGGTCACCCCTGATGAGCAAGGGGTCTGAGCCCCACATTGGGATTCCCAGCCCAGAGGACCTGCACCAGGAAACAAGCCCCAATAATGTGCAGCTTTGAAACCCAGTGAGGATTATATTCAGGAGAGCCAGAGGGTTGGGGAAAACCAAGACTGCTCTTAAAGGGCTTGGACACAAACTCACTCACTCCAAGTCCCAGTGCAAAGGCAGCAGCTTGAAAAGTACCTGGGTCATATAAGAAGGAGATTCACTGACTAATTTTAGGTCATGTGCCAGAGGAGCAACAATCTGGTGGAACTTTCTCTAGGGACAGAAGTGCTGGCAGGCATTTTTTTACTTTCCCTCCACCTAGCTGGCCCAGCACAGGTGGGCACCATTTTTGTCACACTCAGTCGACCTAGCTAACACCATCCATCCTGCCCCAGCATCCCTTGAGGATCAGCCCTGCCCAACCGGCCTGTCTCAGCTGGCCACTCCAAAGCAGCTCCTGCCTCATCCTGCTCCAGCCAGCACTGACCGGTGTCTCACCAAGGTATCTGCCACACTTCAGACCAGTCCCATAAACAGTACACCTGTAACAGTCATGGCCAGGCCTTGCAGCCACTCATGCCGGGGGCCAGCCCCACCCACCAGCACACCTGCACCAATCACAGCCCAAACAAAACAGGAAGGCACAGGTATCCCACACAGGGGAAACCCCTAGAGTTCCTGGCTCTGGTAAGCAGGGGAGATTGCACCACTGGGCCCCAGAGGACACCTACATAAGGCCACTCTTTCAAATGGAGAGACCTAGCTGATATACCTAATACAAAGCAACAACCACAGAGAGTTAGGCAAAATGAAGAGACAAATAAATATCTTCCAAACAAAAGAACAAGACAAATCCTCAGAAACAGAACTAAACAATATGGAGATAAGCAAATTACCAGATAAAGAATTCAAAGGAATAGCCAAAATCATGCTCACCAAACTCAGGAGAAGAATGGAGGAACACAATGAGAACTTTCAACAAAGAGATAGAAAATGTAAAACAAAACCAATCAGAACTGAAGAATACAATAACTGAAATGAAAAATACACCAGAGAGAACCAACAGCAGATGCAGAAGAATGGATCAACCATCTGGAAGACAAGGTGGTGGAAATCATCCAATCAGAACACCAAAAAGAAAAAAGTTTAAAAAAATGCAGATAGTTTAAGGGACCTCTGGAACAACATCAAGCTTACTAAAATTCGCAACAAAGGGGTCCCAGAAGGAGAAAAGAGAGAAATGGGGACAGGAAACCTATTTGATGAAATAATGGTTAAAAAACTTCCCTAACCTGATGAAGGAAACAGACATCCAAGTCCATGAAGCACAGAGTCCCAAACAAGATGAAACCAAAGAGACCCACACCAAGACACATTACAATTAAAATGTCAAAAGTTAAAGATAAAGAGAAGATATTAAAAGCAGCAAGAGAAAAACAACTAGTTACTTACAAGGGAACCCCCATAAGATAATGAGCTGAGTTTTCAGCAGAAAATTTATAGTCCAGAAGGAATTGGCACAATATATTCAAAGTACTGAAAGAAAAAAACTTACAACCAAGAAGACACTACCTGGCAAGTTTATCTTTCAGAATTGAAGTAGTATCTTTCAGAACTGAAGAGTTTACTACACAAATAAAAGCTAAAGGAGGGCTTCCCTGGTGGCACAGTGGTTGAGAGTCCGCCTGCTGATGCAGGGGACACAGGTTCGTGTCCCGGTCTGGGAAGATTCCACATGCCGCGGAGCAGCTGGGCCCATGAGCCATGGCCGCTGAGCCTGCACGTCCAGAGCCTGTGCTCCGCAAAGGGAGAGGCCACAGCAGTGAGACGCCCGCGTACCGCAAAAAAAAAAAAAAGCTAAAGGAGTTCATCACCACTAAACCAACATTACAAGAAATGTTAAGGGAACTTCTTCAAGCAAAAAAGAAAAGGCCATAACTAGAAACAAGAAAATTATGAAAGAAAAAATCTCACTGGTAAAAGCAAACATACAGTAAAGGTGGATAAGAACCACCTACAAAGCTAGTATGAAGGTTAAAAGACAGAAGTAGTAAAATCATCTATATCTAAAATAATTAGTTAAGTGATACACAAAATAAAAAGATGTAAAAGATAACATCAAAAACATAAAATGTGGAGGATGGACAAAAATCCAGTGCTTTTAGAATGCACTCAAACTTAAGTGACCATTAATTTAAAATAAACAGCTATATACATAGATTGTTACTATAGGAACCTCATGGTAACGAAAAAACAAAAACCTATAACAAATACACAAAAAATAAAAAGAAAGGAAAGCAAACATATTACTAAAGAAAGTCACAAGGGAAGAGAACAAGAGAAGAAGAAAGAAGAGGGAAGAACTATAAAAACAACCAGAAAAAATTAGCAAAATAGCAATAAGTGCATACCTATCAATAGACTAAGTGATCCAATCAAAAGACAGGGTAACTGAATGGATAAAAAAACAAGATATATATATAGATATATAGATATATATATACACACACACACACACACACACACATATACACACACACACACACACACTACCTATAGGTGAATCACTCCAGATCTAAAGACAAACACAGACTAAAAGTGAAGGGATGGAACAACATACTCCATGGAAATGGAAATGAAAAGAAAATTGAGATAGCAATACTTATATCATACAAAATAGACTTTAAAACAAAGACTGCAACAAGAGACAAAAAAGGTGTTATGTAATAATAAAGGCATCAATCCAACAAGAGCATATGACACATAAATATTTATGCACCCAACATAGGAGCACCTAAATACATAAAGCAAATATTAACATACATGAAGGAGATACTGACAGTAATACAACAGTAGGGGACTTTAACACCCCACTTGCATCAATGGATAGATGATCTAGACAGAAAATCAGTAAGGAAATATTGCCCTTAAACGACACATTAGGCCATACAGCCTTAATAGATATACAGAACGTTTCATCCAAAACCAGCAGAATACACATTCTTTTCAAGTGCACATGGATCATTCTCCAGGATAAATCACGTTAGTCCACAAAAAAGTCTCAATAAATTTAAGGAGATTGAAATCATTATCAAGCTGCTTTTCTGACCACAACAGTATGAAACTAGAAATCAATTATAAGAAGAAAACTGGAAAAAACACAAACACTCAATAGATGAAGAAAAAGAATTTGACAAAATTCAACATCGATTTATGTTAAACACTCTCACAACAGAGTGGGTATAGAGGGAACATACCTCACCGTAAAAAGGACTACATATGACAAACCCACAGCTAACATAATACTCCAAGGTAAAAAGATGAAATATTTTCCTCTAAGATCAGGGAGAAGATAAGGATGCCCACTCTTGCCACTGTTATTTAACACAGTATTAGAAACCCTAGCACTAGCAATGAGAGAGAGAGACAGAGAGAGAGAGAGAGATAGACAGAGGAGGCATTCAAATTGGAAAGGAATAGGTAAAACTGTCACTATTTGCAGATGACACGATACTTATATACAGAAAATCTTAAAGGCTCCAACCAAAAGACTATTAGAACTAACAAATGACTTCAGTAAATTTGCAGGATACAAAATTCACATACATAAATCTTCTGCATCTATGTACACTAATAACAAACTATCAGAAAAAAAAATAAAGAAAATCCCATTTTCAACTGCATCAAAAAGAATAAAATACTTAGGAATAAATTTAACCAAGGAGGAAAACACCTGTACTTCTGAAAACTATAAGATACTGATGAAAGAAAATGAAGATAACACAAATAAATGGAAAGACATACCATACTTACTCATGGATTAGAAGAATTAATATTGTTAAAATTCCATACTACCCAAAGCAATCTACAGATTCAATGCAATCCCTATCAAAATACCAATGGCGACTCCCTCTCGCAAGAGCACCAGAGTCACAACTAACTGCTGAACAATCATCGACAGGAAGACACTGGAACTCACCTAAAAAGATACCCCACATCCAAAGACAAAGGAGAAGCTGCAATGAGACAGTAGGAGGGGCGTAATCACAATAATATCAAATCCCATAACCGCTGGGTGAATGACTCACAAACGGGAGAACACTTATACCACAGAAGTCCACCCACTGGATCGAAGGTTCTGAGCCCCATATCAGGCTTCCCAACCTGGGGGGTCCAGCAATGGGAGGAGGAATTGCAAGAGAATCAGACTTTGAAGGCTAGTGGGATTTGACTGCAGGACTTCGACAGGACTGGGAGAAACAGAGACTCCACTCTTGGAAGGCACACACAAAGTAGTGTGTGCATCAGGACCAGGGGAAGGAGCAGTGACCCCATAGGAGACTGAACCAGACCTACCTGCTAGTGTTGGAGGGTCTCCTGCAGGGGCAGGGGGTAGCTGTGTCTGACCGTGGGGACAAGGACACTGGCAGCAGAAGTTCTGGGAAGTACTCCTTGGCATGAGCCCTCCCAGATTCCACCATTAGCCCCAACAAAGAGCTGGGTAGTCTCCAGTGTTGGGTCACCTCAGGCCAAACAACCAGGAAAGAGGGAAGCAAGTCCCACCCATCAGCAGACAAGCAGATTAAAGTTTTACTGAGCTCTGCCCAACAGAGCAACAGCCAGCTCTACCCACCACCAGTCCCTCCCATCAGGAAGCTTGCATAAGCCTCTTAGATAGCCACATCCACCAGAGGGCAGACAGCAGAAGCAAGACGAGCTACAATTCTGCAGCCTGAGGAAGGAAAACAACATTCACAGAAAGATAGACAAAATGAAAAGGCAGAGGGCTATGTACCAGATGAAGGAACAAGATAAAACCCCAGAAAAACAACTAAATGAAGTAGAGATAGGCAACCTTCCAGAAAAAGAATTCAGAATAATGACAATGAAGTGATTCAGGACCTAGAAAAAAGAATGGAGGCAAAGATCAGGAAGATGCAAGAAAGCTTTAACAAAGACCTAGAAGAATTAAAGAACAAACACCTAGAAGAATTAAAGAACAAACAGAGATGAACAAAACAATAACTGAAATGAAAAATACACTAGAAGGAATCAATAGCAGAATAAGTGAGGCAGAAGAACAGATAAGTGACCTGGAAGACAGAATGGTGGAATTCACTGCCGTGGAACAGAATAGAGAAAAAAGAATGAAATGAAATGAATACAACCTAAGAGACCTCTGGGACAACATTAAATGCACCAACATTTGCATTATAGAGGTCCCAGAAGGAGAAGAGAGAGAGAAAGGACCCGAGAAAATATTTGAAGAGATTATAGTCGAAAATTTCCCTAACATGGGAAAGGAAGTAGTCACCCAAGTCCAGGAAGCACAGAGAGTCCCAGGCAGGATAAGCCCAAGGAGAAACACACTGAGACACACAGTAATCAAACTGACAAAAATTAAAGACAAAGAAAAATTATTGAAAGCAACAAGGGAAAAATGACAAATAATATACAAGGGAACTCCCATAAGGTTAACAACTGATTTCTCAGGAGAAACTCTACAAGCCAGAAGGTAGTTGCATGATATATTTAAAGCGATGAAAGGGAAGAACCTACAACCAAGATTACCCTACCTGGCAAGGATCTCATTCAGATTCGAGAGAGAAATCAAAAGCTTTACAGACAAGCAAAAGCCAAGAGAATTCAGCACCATCAAACCAGCTCTACAACAAATGCTAAAGGAACTTCTCTAAGTGGGTAACACAAGAGAAGAAAAGGACCTACAAAAACAAACCCAAAACAATTAATAAAATGGTAAAAGGAACATACATATCGATAATTGCCTTAAACGTGAATGGATTAAATGATGCTCCAACCAAAAGACACAGGCTCACTGAATGGATACAAAAACAAGACCCATATATATGCTGTCTATAAGAGACCCACTTCAGACCTAGGGACACATACAGACTGAAAGCGAGGGGATGGAAAAAGATATTCCATGCAAATGGAAATCAAAAGAGAGCTGGAGTAGCAATACTCATATCACATAACATAGACTTTAAAATAAAGAATGTTACAAGAGACAAGGAAGGACACTACATAATGATCAAGCGATCAATCGAAGAAGATATAACAATTATAAATATATATGCACACAACATAGGAGCACCTCAATACATAAGGCAACTGCTAACAGCTATAAAAGAGGAAACTGACAGTAACTCAATCATAGTGGGGGACTTTAACACCTCACTTACACCAATGGACAGATCATCCAGACAGAAAATTAATAAGGAAACACAAGCTTTAAATGACACAATACACCAGATAGATCTAATTGACATTTATAAGACATTCCATCCAAAAACAGCAGATTACACTTTCTTCTCAAGTGTACGTGGAGCATACTCCATGATAGATTACATCTTGGGTCACAAATCAAGACTCGGTAAATTTAAGAAAATTGAGATTATATCAAGCAACTTCTCGGACCACAACCCTATGAGATTAGAAATCAATTAGGGGAAAAAAACATAAAAAACACAAACACATGGAGGCTAAACAATATGTTACTAAATAACTAAGAGATCACTGAAGAAATCAAAGAGGAAATCAAAAAATAACTAGAGACAAATTACTATGAAAACAGGACGATCCAAAACCTATGGGATGCAGCAAAAGCAATTCTAAGAGTTAAGTTTATAGCAATACAAGCCGACCTCAAGAATCAAGAAAAATCTCAAATAAACAATCTAACCTTACAACATCCAAAGGAACTAGAGAAAGAAGAATAATCAAAACTCAAAATTACTAGAAGAAAAGAAAACATAAAGATCAGAGCAGAAATAAATGAAATAGAAACAAAGAAAACAATAGCAAAGGTCAATAAAACTAAAAGCTGGTTCTTTAAGAAGATAAACAAAATTGATAAACCTTTAGCCAGACTCATCAATAAAAAGAGGGAGAGGACTCAAATCAATAAAATTAGAATGAAAAAGGAGCAGTTACAATGGACACCGCAGAAATACAAAGCATCCTAAGACACTACTACAAGCAACTCTATGCCAATAAAATGGACAACCTGGAAGAAATGGACAAATTCTTAGAAAGGCATAACCTTCCAAGACTGAACCAGGAAGAAGTAGAAAATATGAACAGACCAATCACAACGAATGAAATTGAAACTGTGATTAAATATCTTCCAACAAACAAAAGTCCAGGACCAGATGGCTTCACACGTGAATTCTATCAAACATTTAGAGAAGAGCTAACACCCATCCTTCTCAAACTCTTCCAAAAATTTTCACAGGAAGGAACACTCCTCTGCAAACTCATTCTATGAGGCCACCATCACCCTGATACCAAAACCAGACAAAGATACTACAAAAAAAGAAAATTACAGACCAATATCACTGATGAATACAGATGCAAAAATATTCAATAAAATACTAGCAAACAGAATCCAACAACACAGTAAAAAGATCATACACCATGATCAAGTGGGATTTATCCCAGGGATACAAGGATTCTTCAATATATGCAAATCAATCAATGTGATACACCATATTAGAAATTGAAGAATAAAAACAATATGATCATCTCAATAGATGCAGAAAAAAGCTTTTGACAAAATTCAACACCCATTTGTGATGATAAAAAAAAAACTCTACAGAAAGTGGGCATAGAGGGAACCTACCTCAACATAATAAAGGCCATATGACAAACCCACAACAAACATCACTCTCAATGGTGAAAAACTGAAAGCATTTCCTGTAAGATCAAGACAAGGATGTCCACTCTCACCACTGTTATTCAACATAGTTTTGGAAGTCCTAGCCATGGCAATCAGAGAAGAAAAACAAATAAAAGGAATACAAATTGGAAAAGAAGAAGTAAAACTGTCACTATTTGCAGATGACATGATACTGTACATAGATAATCCTAAAGATGCCACCAGAAAACTACTAGAGCTAATCAATGAATTTGGTAAAGTTACAGGATACAAAATTAATGCACAGAAATCTCTTGCATTCCTATACACTAAAAACAAAAGATCAGAAAGAGAAATTAAGGAAACAATCCCATTCACCATTGCAACAAAAAGAATAAAATACGTAGGAATAAACCCTCCTAAGGAGGTAAAAGACCTGTACTCAGAAAACTATAAGAGACTGATGAAGGAAATCAAAAATGACACAAACAGATGGAGAGATATACCATGTTCTTGGATTGGAAGAATCGATATTGTGAAAATGACTATACTACCCAAAGCAATCTAAGATTCAATGCAATCCCTATCAAATCACCAGTGGCATTTTTTACAGAAGTAGAACAAAAAATCTTAAAATTTGTATGGAGACACAGAAGACCCTGAATAGCCAAAACAGTCTTTTTTTTTTTTTAAATAAATTTATTTATTTATTTATTTTGGGCTGTGTTGGGTCTTTGTTGCTGTGCACGGGCTCTTCTCTAGTTGTGGCGAGCGGGGGGTTACTCTTCATTGCAGTGTGCAGGTTTCTCATTGCGGTGGCTTCTCTTGTTGCGGAGCCTGCAGCTCTAGGTGTGCAGTCTTCAGTAGTTGGGGCTCGTGGGCTCCAGAGTGCAGGCTCAGTAGTTGTGGTGCATGGGCTTAGTTGCTCCACGGCATGTGGGATCTTTCCAGACCAGGGCTCGAACACATGTCCCCTGCATTGGCAGGCAGATTCTCAACCACTGTGCCATCAGGGAAGCCCATCCAAAGCAGTCTTGAGGGAAAAAAAATGGAGCTGGAGGAATCAGACTCCCTGACTTCAGACCATACTACAAAGCTACAGTAATCAAGACAGTATGGTACTGGCACAAAAACAGAAATATAGATCAATGGAACAGAATAGAAAACCCAGAGATAAACCCACGCACCTATGGTCAACTAATCTATGACAAAGGAGGCAAGGATATACAATGGAGAAAAGTCAGTCTCTTCAATAAGTGGTGCTGGGAAAACTGGACAGCTACATATAAAAGAATGAAATTAGAACACTCCCTAACACTATACACAAAAATAAACTCAAAATGGATTAGAGACCTAAATGTAAGACCAGACACTATAAAACTCTTAGAGGAAAACATATGTAGAACACTCTTTGACATAAATCACATCAAGGTCTTTTTTGATCCACCTCCTACAGTAATGGAAATAAAAACAAAAATAAACAAATGGGACCAAATGAAACTTAAAAGCTTTTGCAAAGCAAAGGACTACAAACAAGACTAAAAGATAACCCTCAGAATGAGAGAAAATATTTGCAAACGAATCAAAGGACAAAGGATTAATCTCCAAAATATATAAACATCTCATGCAGCTCAATATTAAAAAAACAAACAACCCAATCAAAAAATGGGCAGAAGACCTAAATAGACACTTTTTTAAAGAAGACATACAGATGGCCAAGAAGCACATGAAAAGCTGCTCAACATCACTAATTATTAGAGAAATGCAAATCAAAACCACAATGAGGTATCAACTCACACCAGTTAGAATGGGCATCATCAGAAAATCTACAAACAACAAATGGTGGAGAGGGTGTGGAGAAAAGGGAACACTCTTGCACTGTTGGTGGGAATGTAAATTGATACAGCCACTGTGGAGAACAGTATGGAGGTTCCTTACAAAACTAAAAATAGAATTACCATATGACCCAGCAATCCCACTACTGGGCATATACCCAGAAAAAAAACATAATTCAAAAAGACACATGCACCCCAATGTTCATTGCAGCACTATTTACAATAGCCAGGTCATGGAAGCAACCTAAATGCCCTTTGACAGAGGAATGGATAAATAAGATGTGATACATATATACAATGGGATATTACTCAGCCATAAAAAGGAACAAAACTGGGTCATTTGTAGAGATGTGGATAGATCTAGAAACTGTCATACAGAGTGAAGTAAGTCAGAAGGAGAAAAACAAATATCGTTTATTAATGCATATATGTGGAACCTAGAAAAATGGTACAGATGAACCGGTTTGCAGGACAGAAACAGAATCACAGATGTAGAGAACGAACGTATAGACACCAAGGGGGAAAAGTGGTAGTGGTGGTGGTGGTGGTGGTGGTGGTGTGATGAATTGGGAGATTGGGATTGACATGTATACACTAATATGTTTAAAATGGATAACTAATAAGGACCTGCTGTATAAAAAAATAAATAAAATAAAATTCAAAAATTCAAAAGAAAGAAAGAAAAAGAAACAAAATACCAATGTCAGTTTTTATAGAACTGGAATAAATAATCCTAAAATTTGTAACAAACTACAAAAGACCCCAAATAACCAGAGCAATCTTAAGAAAGAAGAACAAAGCTGGAGGTATCACACTCCCTAATTTCAAACTGTACTACACAGCTATAGTTATCAAAACTGTATGGCACTGGCATAAAAACAGACACATAGATCAATGGAACAAAATAGAGAGCCCAGAAAGAAAGCCATGCTTCTTTTGTCAATTAATCTATCAAAAAGAAGCTAGAAATATACTTTGGGTAAAACACAGTCTCATTGATAAATGGTGTTGGTAAAATTGGACAGGTACATGCAAAAGAACGAAATTAGACCACTTTCTTACACCATACACAAAAGTAAACGCAAAGTGGATTAAAGGCTTAAATGTAAGACCTGAAACCCTAAAAACTCCTAGAAGACAACATAGGCAATACATTCTTTGATATCACTCTTAGCAATATTTTTGAATTTGCCTCTTCAGTCAACATAAACAAAAGCAAAAAAAAAAACAACAAATAGGACTATATCAAACTAAAAAGCTTTTTCACAGCAAGGGAAATCATCAACAAAACAAAAAGGCAACCTCTTGAATGGGAGAAGATATTTGCAAATGATATATCCCATAAGGGGTTAATATTCAAAATATATAAATAACTCACACAACTTAATATCAAAAAATAGACAATCTGGGGCTTCCCTGGTGGCGCAGTGGTTGAGAGTCCGCCTGCCGATGCAGGGGACACAGGTTCGTGCCCCGGTCCAGGAAGATCCCACATGCCGCGGAGCGGCTAGGCCCGTGAGCCATGGCCGCTGAGCCTGCATGTCCGGAACCTGTGCTCTGCAATGGGAGAGGCCACAACAGTGAGAGGCCCACGTACCGCAAAAAAAAAATATATATATATAGACAATCTGATTGAAAAATGAGCAGACGACCTGAACAGATATTTTTCTAAGGAAGAAATACAGATGGCCAACAGACACATGAAAAGATGCTCAACATCACTAATCAACAGGGAAATGAATCAAAACCACCTCACACATGTCAAAATGGCTATTATCAAAAAGACAAGAAATAACAAGTGTTGTCAAGGATGTAGAAAAAGGGGACTTTTGTGCACTGTTGATGGGAATTTAGGTTGTTGCAGCCACTATGGAGAAGAGTATGGAAATTCCTCAATAAATTAAAAACAGAACTACCTTATCATCCAGTAATTCCATTTCTGGGTATTTATCCAAAGAAAACGAAAACACTAATTCAAAAAGACATATGCACCCCTATGTTTATGTTCATTGCAGCATTATTTACAATAGCCAACACATGGAAGAAACCTAAGTGTCCACTGATGGATGAATGAATAAGGAAGATGTGATATGTGTAATGGAATATTACTCAGCCATAAAAAAGAATGAAATCCTTATATCTGTGACAACACAGTTGGATCTAGAGGGTATTATGCTAAGGAAAATAGTCAGACCAAGAAAGACAAATACTGTATGATTTCACTTACATGTAGAATCTAAAAAACAAAGCAAACGAACAAACAAAACAAAACAAACAGATTCATAGATACAGAGAACTGGTGGTCACCAGAGGGGAAAGGGGTGAAGGATTGGGTGAAATAGGTGAAGGGGATTAAGAGGTACAAAATAAGTCATTGGGATGTAATGTACAGTATAGGGAATACAGCCAACAATACTGCAATAACTTTGTATGGTGACAGACTTACCATGGTGCTCATGGTAATGTATATAAATGTTGAATCAATATGCTGTAAAACCTGAAATTACCATAGTATTATATGTCAAATGTACTTCAACTAGAAAATTAAAATAAAAAAATAAAAAATAACTTTAAAATGTGTACTATTATAATATTGACCAAGGTGGTCTTAACATTCCTCTCAGCTTAACTGAACTTTAGACAGGCTTCTTCCTGTCTCTGGCCCCTGACCTCCCTTTACTTACAGCATTTATTTTAAAAAACTTGCAAATTCTTTCTCTCTGCCTCTTTGAGATATAAATCATTTAAGAAGCTTCTTGCAAATTTTACAACCCAGGAATATCTTCCTCAAAGACCTGGGAGCCATGCCATTGAGATGTTATCATCAAGGAAGAGAATGCTCCTATCTCCCAGTTTCTGTGGAGGCTAGGAGCCTAACTCCGATGGGTACAAATCAGCAAACACAAATGGCCTAACCGCAGAGAAAAACATTTACAAACTTAGGGTAAATGAATGTGCTCAACACATCACACTGATCAACCTTCTTCCAAAAGTACTTCAGTATATTTCTACCAGCTCACCCCAGTGCTGAAAAACCCTACTGTTTTTCAGAGGAGTTGATTTCAAACTGCATTCTGGTCTCTCTCCTCTAGTGCAATAGTCTTGAATAAAGTCCTCCTTGTCTGTTTAACTGTGTCCACTATAATTTTTGCTTTGGCAGTTCAAATACTTTGAATGGGTCACTACTATCAACTCCACGGCCAGAAGTCAAGTCAACCAGACCCAAGAATTAGTGCATCAACTTAACTAAAGTGTGATAATCAATCAGTACTAATGGATACATAAAGGAGAGGGAATCTGTCCAGGCCAATCATTACTCTCTTATTCAGTCCCAGTAAGGAGAGTATATCTTTCATGTAATTGACCATAGCTATTATTAACTGGAAGGCTTTTTTTTTTTTTAAGTTCTCTCTGAAGCTTGCAACCACTTTTAAGATCAAGGAAAGTTTTGTCTACAGAAGAAATCCATAAAGAACAGAGAGGAATGAGTTTCCTGCCCTCAAATAAAGTCTTCTCTGGATTTCTCACTAAATGTCTCATTTTTAAAGATGAAATCAAAGAAAAGGATAACACACTTAAGAAAGCTGAGGCTGAAATGCCTACATAGAGTCGAAATGTATGTCAAAATAAATACAGAGGTATGTTTGCTTCCCCCCCCAACCTTCTTGTTTTTAAATCTAATTAAAAATGGAATGTCCAATAATTCTTTCTTAGCATAACTATGGAAGAATAATCAAATCTATTGAAATCTCACAAGTTTTCAGGGCTAAAATGACTGCCAAGTGCTTCTGATCTGGGCCATAACCACCAGATTAACGTCCAGCTCGCCTATAATTATTTCTCCAAATGAGAGGGAACAGAGGTGAACTCCCCCCATTATTTTGAAACTGTAACAGTTTCTCTACTTGTTTTAGAAATATGGGACAGAATTAATATCTACTGCAATAAACTATCTGTTTATGACACTATTTGAAGATATTTACACTACAATATGTATCAGACTCTGCCCATTATAGATTAAATGTATAATCAATGGATTAGAATGCAGCTATTGCATCCTTTCTCCCAAGCACGGCACACCATTTATCTTCATGCTTTTCAGAATTACTATTTACTGTCTTCCACAGATGCATTTATAATACAGTTTTTTTCCCCCTTAATCTGCACTCAGTAATTAGATTCCTTACCCTTACATACAAATTTTCACTCACATGACAATATTTAGAAATGAGATATTGGGTTACTAGTTGCGGGTAAAAATAAAAGTCCTAGTTAGTTACTTGGTTGATTACTTCTAGAATGTTAAACCGCAGGAGGTGCCTACAAAACCAAGTGCTGTAACTTTTGCCAAATCAGGATTACAAGGGAAAACCTTAAGAATTGGTTCTATTGCTTTCCCCCTTTGAAATAACTTACAAATGAGCATATAAATAAAAAAACACTTCTTCTCAGTACAAAAGATAAATTTTAAAAAAGCATCCACGTTTGCAGCCCACATTTCTCTAGCAATGTTACCCATTTTCAGAGCTTTATCATTACATTCCCTTCACATAACACTCTTTACTTTTAGATTAATCTTCTGAAATGAGATGCTAAGGATTTGCATACAGATTTGACTATACAAAAATAGGTATGGAATTATTAATAGTCTCTATATGTTTTAATTTATCCTAGACTGGAGTACCCTTGCCTGCAGCAGTATTCCTGGCTTTGAAAGTCATCAAGCTGATTTGTCTGCTCTGGGTTATGATGCCACATGCTGCTATATTGCCCCCTGCAATCAAAGCACTTGCGAAGACAGATTCCATGCCTTCCTCTACTGAGTATATTTTATAGATTGGCAGTTTTGATCTCCCTCCCCCACCCCAGGGGGGATAATCTGCATCTTAACAGCTTTCTATAGATACATCTGCCATTAAATATGCCATCTCATATCAGCATCCGTTTTTAAAGCCAAGTTTTCCCTAACTTTGAAGTGCCACAGTCAAAGTTAAGACTTTTCAGCCAAAATTGAAAATGAACAATCCTGTCTTATACTTCTGAACTGTGACTTAAAGATATATGGCAGGTTCCCCCAAAGTCAAATAAGTCTTTAAAAACTGCCAGAAGGAATGAAAAGTTACCACCAAGCTACCAGCAGGGAGAAATGCTTTCTGTCATCAAGACAAGAGTAAAGCATTTTTCTTAAGCTTCCCTGTTCAACTCCCCACAAAACATTGTGACAAATGGATGAGTGCATGCCAAGGAGATGACAGGTGACTGCCAAACAAACAACCTCTGTTTCCACTACTGAGAGGTCACCAACTCCTAAACTCGTTGTGTTCAAAAGCAACAACTAGCCAATGCTGACAGTGTCCATAAAATAGTGTTTAGGAAAACAGCTCTCAATATTCGTTGGCCAGGGTAGCTCAAGTCTGGTGGCTCTGCTAATTTTTCTTCTTTTTTCAGGGATAGAAACACCTCTGTTGATAAATAGAGAGTCCTACACTAAACTCTTTAGTAGAAAAGAGTGGTACCTAATGCAGTGCTAGTACCCTTACTGGAACAGAGCAGGATGCAAAGAACTGAACGTGTCCATGCTCTTAGGGAAGATGCTCCAGGCTGGAATTCTGTGAGCCAGTTCAGGATTGTGGCAAACTATCTTGAGTTCTCTGCAGCTCTCTTGGAGGCCTGCAGTGCCAGCTTCACACTAGTCTAGGGGGTGCATTTCAGCAAAATGTGTGCCGTCAGCCTCCACCCCCAGCTCCTTTAGGACTCTATCCTTGGGGGAGCCATTTAACAGCCAAGTTCATGTCCTCACATGCAAAATGGAGACAGTGAGACCTCTCTCATAGGTTTCAGATGAACAAGAGTACTCGGTAAAGAGGCCAACCATACGGGAAGTTTACTACAATAGTGTAGTAGTGGGGCTTCCCTGGTGGCGCAGTGGTTAAGAATCCGCCTGCCAATGCAGGGGACACGGGTTTGATCCCTGGCCCGGGAGGATCCCACATGCCGCGGAGCAACGAAGCCCGTGAGTCACAACTACTGAGCCTGTGCTCTAGAACCCGCGAGCCACAACTACTGAGCCCGCGTGCCACAACTACTGAAGCCCACGCTCCTAGAGCCTGTGCTCCACAACAAGAGAAGCCGCTGCAATGAGAAGCCTGCGCACCACAACGAAGAGTAGCCCCTGCTCGCCGCAACTAGAGAAAGCCCGCGTGCAGCAACGAAGACCCAATGCAGCCAAAAATAAATAAATTTATAAATTTATTTAAAAAAATACTGCAGTAGTTTGTTTATAAAAATTTCTTGTCACTTTCACAAATGAGTATGTATGGAATATTGAAAAAGTAAGTATGAAATACTGAATTAATAAATGAATGAATTTTGTAGTCTGAAATAGATTCCTTATAGTTCTCTTTTCTAATAACCACAATTACTGGCTGGTTTATAAGGTATCAAAGACTTTTTCCTTGTTTAATAGTTTAAGCATCTCCTCTGTAAATTTGCTCCAATTCTCAAAAGACTAAAAACTTTACACTCATAGTCTAATTATCAAAAGCAGTAGGTGTGAGTTCATATGAGTCATTTTTAAGAGCCAAACTCATTAATATTCCTTGATAAAAGGGACACCATGAGAATATTTACAACGAATGCAAAAATAAACTTTTTATTATCTATTTTTACATGATATTAAACCATCCATATTTTGGGAGTGTTAATAATGCTACATAAACAATTAAAGCCAAGAATCTTTCTACTAAATTAGCATCTTGAATAGAAGCATACTTAATCCAGGCATCAAATTAAAGCTAGTATCCATATTATTTCTGTCACACTTGAGGAAACCACACAAATGGATGGGTTATTAATATATTCAAAATCCGCAAAGGAAGTCTCAAATTTACAAAATATCTATAAAGAAAAGGTTGATGCACTTGAAAATATAAATTATATTTATGTCACCTAGAGTGAACAAATATAAACTTGTAATCCAAAATATGTAAAGTATGCACCATGTGTTATTTTAAATAAGTGAACTAATAAATGGTGGTAAAATCTACCACAATGCAGATGTCAGCTGACCTTTAAAATCTCAATAAAATTTGCTCTAACTCCAATTCTTCATTCTGTAGAAAGTTGATATCCTGCCTCCAAAGATTTCTGAACGCTCCTAGCAGGGTTAAGTTCTCAAGGTCACCTCTGCCTGTCTCTAGTGTCCTGGTTTTGCTGTGTTCTTGTTGCATCTTTTTCCTCTTTCCTGCCATCAACCAAATTCTTCAGCCATTCCCCATTTCCATAAAGTAGCTTTAATTTTCTTCTCTCCTCTTGGGAATAAAGAAAACGACATATTTCTCATATTCTTAGATGGAGCAATTCAGCTCACTCTTTTTTCTACCTTCTTTTTCTAGATTCATCTAGACAGACACAAATGGATCATATAAACAAAGACTGTAATCACCATGAGAGGAATCTTAGAGCCAATGGGTGTTTTTTTAACTACTTAAACTACCAATTTTAAAGGCCACTAGACTACTATATTTTGATATGCAATCCTTTCAGAAAACAATGTTCTCATCTAAACCAATGTACTTTAGAGTACCTCCATATTATCACTGTTTCTGTACGTTTTTTTTTTTTTTTTTTGCGGTACACAGGCCTCTCACTGTTGTGGCCTCTCCCGTTGCGGAGCACAGGCTCCGGACGCGCAGGCTCAGCGGCCATGGATCACGGGCCTAGCCGCTCTGCGGCATGTGGGATCCTCCCAGACCAGGGCACGAACCCGTGTCCCCTGCATCGGCAGGCAGACTCTCAAACACTGCGCCACCAGGGAAGCCCTCTGTATGCATTTTAACTTTATATTATTGTTTATGTTTTCGAAACTAAACTATAGAAACACAAAAAGGAAGACATTATATAGCTCAGCTCTGTGCCCGAAGAAAGATGGTCAGTTAAACAATTAAAGACAATCAAATGATTACTGATTCTACACAAATCTCCAGGTATGATTACTCTTCTATGTATCATTTACTTTCAGTCATGCCATTTGGAAGTTCTTTTTACAATATAAGCACCTGTTTTGAGACCTTTGTTGTAACTGGTTTGTGAGGTTTCGTGGAAAAAGTATGGTTTTCAAACACCAGAGACACAGAGATCAAATTCCAGCTTTGTCAAATACTTGCTGTGTGATCCAGAAAAATCATTTCACCTCTTTAAGCCTCATCTCTTGAGGAGCAGTGTGAGGGGAAACCAAGTGCTACTTCGGAATAAAGGGAAGTCAGTTTAGGATGAAAGCTTTGATAATTATTTTGGAGAATGTAGGTGATCCGACTGCTTTCTTCAAACCACTGAGCTCTTTTAAAAGGTTTGTAGAATGGTTCATTTCAGTTTGGCTTCCATTTCAGTACAATACTGTAATGGTTTTGTTTTCATCTCTTTCAGATGGAGAGTAGTAAAGGCTGGGGCAGAAGTGAAAACAGAGAAGAAAAAGTAACTGCTGTGGCCAGCTGGTTGCTGGAATCTGAAGCAACAAAGAAGATTTCACTCTTAGTGGAATTCCAGTCCACTAGGAAGCTTTAAGTGGAGTGTCAAGCTATGAAGCCCGAACCCTCTCCCAGGGGCAACAAACAGACCCTCTCCGGTACCCGCTCCCACAACACGACACACTTATTTCTCCCTCAAGCAAACCTTAAGTCCTTGACCGTCACCTAACTGGGATCCCAGCATGCTGAACTCTTCCAGTAAGATCCTCTGGGCTCTTCCCAGCCTAAAAACCTTCCATCGTGAGTGAATCCAAGGATTTTCCCTCTCCAGTTCTCTGCTGAGCACCACCAAAACACAGAACAGAAATTTGCAAACTGGGATACCATAATTTCGTGGTTTCCAACTTAGTGTGGGCTCTGACGCAATTTTGTTAAACATGTCAGTTCCCTCTGTTTTCTCTCAGCAGCTTTTCCCAAGGCCACTCTCCTCAGGCCCTCTACCTGGTCCTGACACGGCACGATCTCCACAGACAACCCCGCCCCTCCCTTGACTCCATGGCAAGGACCCTCTGCAGGTCCCTGCCCCTCCTCTCTGAGCTTACCTAGGTCCACATCCACATCCAGCATTGCCTCCTGCCCTGGAGCTGGAGGGGTCTCTCTTCTTCCTGTCCAAGACTGAACCCCTCCCAAACTCCCTCTGGCCTCTTCGGGGCCCTGCGTCTGTGGTCAATATTGTTACGCCCCAGACTTATCCCCATTCCTGGTACCTAGGAGCTGCTCTCAGCATTTACCAACCAGAGGACGCCCCTACTCCCTTCACTTCAACTTCACTAATTCCCCTTAGCTACAGATGTGCTTAATGCGCTCACATCCTCAAAAACAGTTCCCTCCTTTGACCCTGGATTTCCTCCGTAGCTACTCTCTCTTCTCTCAGCCAAACTTCCTTCTTTTTCTTTCCTTCCATCTTTCCTCCTTTTTTCTTCCTAAAGCCAAAATGTTATTTATTAATTTATAATGAAAAATACGGGAACTTCCCTGGTGGTCCAGTGATTAAGACTCTGCGCTCCCAACGCAGGGGGCGCGGATTCGATCCCTGGTCAGGGAACTAAGATCCCATGTGCCGTGCGGCGTGGCCAGGAAATTAATTAATTAATTAATTAATTAATTTTTAAAAAAGAAAAAGAAAAATATGGCTGTCACCCGGACTGAAGTATGTGTGTACCTAGAAACAGCACAGTCTCTCCCTGTCGGCCAGAGCACAATAATCGGAAAGTTGCTGGGTAAGCTCAGGTTCAGGGAGCCAAGTTTAGATGAAATCCCAGCTTTGTGAAAAGGTGGCCTATGTACCTGCAGCTGTTACTTCCTCAGTCTCCACCCACACCTTCAACCACTGCATTCTAGCTTCCACCTTCTTCTGCTCTCCGGAAACCGCTTTCACTGAAATTACCAAGCAGTCCCTGACTGAAACTGCAGAGGAGGCATTCTGGACTTAGATGTCCCCACAGTACTGGACACGTCTCACGCACCCTTCGGCTTCGGCTTTGGTTTCTACACCACGCCTCCTCCTCCGGCCTTGCCCGTCGCACATTCTCAGCTCCTTCCTTAGCTCCCCCTCCTCTGCGCCCTCCTGGCCAGTGCTTCCCCACCTTCTGCCCCCTTGCACACCACCTCTGGCCCCTCTGTGTCCTCATACTCTCCACCACCTTCTCATCGCGCCTGATTTGCTGCCAGAAACTCCTCACATCCATTTGTTCTGAGAAACAGGAGGCAAGGTTCTATCTCTGAGTTTGAGGAGAGTGAGGGCATTACAGCTGGTGAAGGAGAGTGGATGAGACCCTAGTGGCAGGATGTAGAGAGGGCTTGGGGGCTGAGTGGATACATGTGCCAAGCCTCCTGTCAGCTGGCCTCCTCCCACCGGGCTCAGCTCCCTGGGTACAGGCACAAAGCGAACCATTGGGTTTGCCCAACAGTGTGTGCCTGCCAGAGGGCAAGAGAGTTATTGAAATGGCTGCACCATGAAGCCCAAGCCTGAGCACAGGGAGGGGTAAATGGGCAAGTGGGAAGCAGCCAATGGACCTGAGGCCAAGGGAGGCTGAAGGTGCCACAAACTTCTGTGAAGCCTCTCGTGCCCCTGCACTGATTACTTCCTGCTTCACACTACTTCTGTACCTTGTAAAGCTGTCTATCATCACACCCACACACACCACACACTTTACTGTAATCATCCGTTTAAAAGCTGTGAGCCCGGACTTCCCTGGTGGTGCAGTGGTTAAGAATCTGCCTGCCAATGCAGGGGACACGGGTTCAAGCCCTGGTCCCGGAAGATCCCACATGCCGCAGAGCAACTGAGCCCGTGCACCACAACTACTGAGCCTGCGCTCTAGAGCCCACGTGCCACAACTACTGAGCCCGCAAGCCACAACTACTGAAGCCTGCGTGCCTAGAGCCCGTGCTCCGCAGCAAGAGAAGCCACCGCAACAAGAAGCCCGCACACCGTGACGAAGAGTAGCCCCCGCTCACCGCAACTAGAGAAAGCCCACGCAGCAACGAAGACCCAACACAGCCATAAATAAATAAATTTATTAAAAAAAAAAAAAAAAAAAAACTATAAGCCCCGGCGTGGGACCTGTCTTTGTGGCTCCCGCACTAGCCTGGAACAAGACTCAGGGAGGTGAGGAAACTTGCTCAGCATCTCCTGGTTGGTTGAAGTGGATCAAATTTCACACTTGCATGTGCCCTCAATCTGTGACCTCAGAGCACCACAGTCAGCCTCTGCCATGCCCCCATTAGTTCCTAATATGTTGTATACAATTTTTTTAGATGCAAGTAAAATGATATTTGCACAGTAAAGTTACAGCCATGGCATTTTTTAAATGTTAATGATGCTTTATACCGTTCTAATTGTAAAGTTCCTTTAGTAGGTTTGAATAAATTAAAGTTACTTGAAATGGAGCAACGCAAACTTCATCTAAATTTAATCAAGATGAAAATAAATATATCTTCTAGGGAGTTAAAGAAGCCCTAACAAATGTTCTTTCATTAGTGAAATACCTGAAAAACTCTTTGATTGTCAGCTCCTGGAGGGCAGGAAGTGTGTCTGCTGAATTATTCTTATTTATCTATGAACCAGCACTGACTTTAATAAAGATGTAGCATTCACCAAGAGAATCAAGAAAACACTAAGTGCCGCTTTTGAGGAAATGCAGTACCATTTGTCTTATTATTGCAGTTTTAAAGCACTAATTTTGTGGATAGCTTCCTATTATCCTGCTGCCATTTGACAAAAATGAAAAGGTAAGTTATTCTGCAAGATGAGCTCAGGATTCATTTTCACTCACAAAAAAGGCTCGTTTTAGTAGTTCACAAACAATATCTTACAATGGGGAGCATACCTTTTAAAGCACAACGGCAGGATATTTAATGCTTATTTTACTTCAGTATTGTGAATTTCAAGTAGAAATGATGTGGAGCATTTGTGAATTGGGTCACGATGTCAAATGCTAGAGGAGCCTGTAAAATCTGACTATCTCTAACATCTTAAATTACATGCTAATGGGCATATCTATACAGCCTAGTTTTCTGAATTCATCTTTGCCTGTCTCCTTTTTAAAATCACGGACAGGTTTCCAGGTATCCTGACCCTAAAATGGACAGAGAGGGGGAGAGGGTATGTATAGAGAGGGAGCACACTGGAAATATCGAGTCCCTAAAGAAACATTCACTTTGTGTTCTGTGGAACAGAAATAAGCTCCCCAAATCCACATCCTATAATCCTTACTACCTTCACCTCAGGCAAAGCTTACAAAATACCAGAAGGATGCCAATGACCCAATCCCCCATCAATTAAACCGGAAATATTTAATTATTTGGTAAAGGATAAGGAATAGCCTCGAACATTTTCGTCTGCTCCAAAAAAAATCAGGGTAACACTTCTAAATCAGAGATAGGGTAAAATATACCTGTCTTTTTTTTTTTAAGGAGCCCATAGCAACCCCTCCCTATCCCTGGTTAGAGTCACAATTGATTTATTGTAAGCTGAGCCAGAGGAAAGAGGCAGACGACTGAAGGTATTAGAAATGTCACTGGTGATTTCCTCTTCTTTCCAATTAAAGGTATAGTACTGTACACAGGGAAGTGAGTTTTTCATCTCAAGTACACAGTAGGGAGAATCAAACCTGAGAAAATTGTGATTGTTTTCATTAAGTATGGTTAACACAGGCAGCATATATTACTGCAAAAGAAGAACAAAGGAAATGTATTTCCTTTCATAGTAGGGGAAAAACAAAGTGATAGCAGTATGGACTGTAATAAGTTGATGCATTTAATACAACGGAAAAGGAAACATACAGACCCATACATGGAAAGAGAAGTCAGCTTGATACCAGGTTGATAGATCTAGCCAGGCAAACATAAGTTTCAGTGCTTTCTTAAGGCCTCACTAAAGATGGTATTAAGTAGTCGTATTTTGAAGACTACATAAGGGAAACTCCAGCACGTTTCTTAAAAGCTAGTTTTATAGCCCCAAAATAAAAGTAAGTAAGGAATAATTATTAATCTAATTATGAGAAACATATACAAAATTTAGAAAATGCAATGCAAAATTTAGGAGTGCAGTACCTTAGCAATATATGAAAACTAAATGAGTCAAAGGAAGGGATGTAAGTTGGAATAAAATATAAATTATACTGATTTCATAAATCCATCACTGTTTTGTTATCTAAGTCAAGTACAGATCTGTTCCTTCTAATAGCAAGGATTTATTTGCAGCCAAGTTTAAGGTTTCTTCAACAAATCTAACAGGATACAGTCCTGGTGGATTTTTTCTTAAATACTGAAATGTATACTTAAAGAAAAAGGAATAAGTCACCAGATAAATGAGGTCTTTATCTAAATATATCTACATATACTAACATACACACTCATATCTAATGTTTATTAGGTATACAGGACCAGTAATTGTTGGATACACCTCATTTATCCTTTCTTGGTCCCAACCTTAACTTCATTCATTAATTATTGAGCACTTAAACCCAGACATGAGCTAGGTTTCTTCAATAAAAATCAGTGAATTGCCAATAATTGAGGCACTACCCAGAGCAGCCAAGACTACAGCTGTATCCCTAGTCATTGAGGAGAGCAGAAGGAAACATGGGCAGAGTCCAGTGAATTTACTTTAAGTGCAAGGGGGAATTTTGTGAGAGCAGATGTTAAACTAGAGAAGATTATTCAAGGAAGCTTAGAAGTCTTCACAAGTATACTTAAAAGTGATTGTTTCTTCTGAGTACAAACATCTCAAAGTTACTCTTAGTAATTAAGTTGTTTGATTTTTCTATTCCGCTTTGTCCTTGACATAGAAATTCAGTGAGATCCATCTGGGTCACAAAATGAGTATCCTCCAGCTGAGAGAAGATGCAACTTTCTTCCCTAATAGGCAAACCTTTCAAAGGAGGACATTTGAGGACTTTCCAATAATAGGATGGGAACCACAAGGTGATAATGTGATGTCAATAACACATGCCTCACAGGCTCCTTCTGTACCAGTGAAAAGTCAGCCATGAGGGGTTGGAAGAAGCATGTGGGTGTGAGTGAAACAAGACTGGCAACGAGCAGATAACTGCTGAAGCTGGGTTATGGGCACATGGGATTCATTATACTAGTCTCTCTCCTTTTATCATAATCAAAAGGCTTCAAACAAAACCAAAGACAAAAAAAGAAAGTAAACTAAAATAATCAGAACCCCCAAATAATCAGGAAGAATGGGAGAGTAAACAGGAATAAAGGATTGGGATGGCATGAGTAACTACAATTCGCAGATAACAGAAAAACGTTATTTTAGCCAATAACTGAAATCCCTTCCCTCAGTGCACAGCATGGCTCCTACCTGGATCTATTCCCATTGCTTTACTCATCCAAATGGATTAACTGGGCTTTTACTTCACCTGCCCTGTCTTTGATAGACTGGCTCCTAGTCAGGCAGCCCAAGGTGAAAGGAAAAGCCAAGGACCTGGATAAACCACAATGTGTGCAATACAGTCCATGAATATCAAAAACTGACAATCTAAACAATAGAAGGTTTGGTAGAAAAAGAGATGTGATAGGCCATTCATTTCCATCTTGAAATTTTACTCCATTCATCACTCAGAAAGTCATAGAAAGGTCAATTACCTCCCCATACACTGCTCTCTATAGAATGGTGCTCAATAAATGACCATTAATTAGCTAAAATGGCATCCTTGGCCAAATCGTTCAGATACACATGGTCACCACTACCAAAGCCTGACTTGTCAATTTATGCCACAGTGAAAGTGTTTTGTAATAAATCCAACGTATGAGGCATGTTCTACCTGATATCCAAAGAAGACCATCAGCCACATAGCCAGCGTGACAGGAGAGGGACCGGTCAAAGGGCTGGACGAAAGTCCACTTGTTCTTCTTGGGGCAATATCGCTCAACGGTCGGCAGGACCTGGCGGAGTTCATTCCTGCCCCCAGCCGCATAGAGGTACTCATCCATGGCTCCCAGAACGAAATGCTCCCGGCAGTTTTTCATGGGTGCTATCTCTGCCCAGGAATTACTGCGGGGGTCATAGCGACAGGCAGTCCTCACGGCACACGTCCGGCCGCTGGCGTGCTCAACTTCCCCTCCTGCTACAAACAGGAAGTCCCCCATGACTGCCACACAATGGTGGCTCCTTCCTACGGGCATGGGAGCCAGCTCACTCCAGTTGGCAATGGCAGCTATGAGGGCATTCTCCTGGTCCACGGGATTGAAGTACCGAAGTTCCTTGACTTTACAGACCTCACGCTTCTTCCCACCAATGATGTACAGAGTATCTGACTGGAAGCGCGGTTTGGTCCTGCGAGTCTGCCACACGGGCTGTGCGTAGATGCTCTGGTGGTACTCCAGGGCCTCGTTGACGAGAGCTGTTGCGGTTTCACTTGCCTGGACGAGGGGGTGGGACAGGGCAACTGTATGGAGAGTGTCCACGTCCATCAGGCCAAAGCGGATGTACTGCAGGAGCTCATCCATGTACTGGTAATGGCAGCTGTGTTCCAGCCACCTCACAGCTAGCTGAAACACAGGCAGGGAGGTGGAGAGAGCACGAAGGTAAGAAGGAGCCGAAGCAACGTGGCACAGAGGCCGGCCTCCATGTATTCCTTCAGACTCTTAATAACACTTTTATTTTTTCTAACAAACCACAGAACACTCAAACATTGTTATACCCAGTTGAGGGATTTTTTTTTCCTTTCCACATCAGCAGAGACACAAAAGAACTCAAAACACTGTTGGAGAGATTAGGAACAATGTCAAGCAACACGGACATGACCTAAAGGATCACTTGAGGTGAACAACAGTTACTTTTCAAAGAATGAGAATAAGATTGTGAAATAGCCTGTTCCCTTAGGTTTCACGCATAAGATGCTTGGTTCGCCCCACCACCAGGATATGTCAACGGTGAGCCATGTCATCAGTTCAAGCAACATATGTCAACCTGTGAGCCAAGGTGCTGTGTCAATACGAGTAATGTGAGAAAATATGTGATCATCTGAGACCACAGGGTGCACTTGAGAGAAAATCAATACGACACTAGTAGCAAGATTTAGAAAGAAAAAGGACTTTTTTCCCCCCCTGCAACTTTTGTAGGTATATCAGTCAGGAAGCAAGAGAAGAAAAAGGAAGATTGCAACCTAACAATTTATTTTACTTTTTCTCAACTAGTTTTCATCTTGAAAATAGTTGTTGTTTGTATGTGTAAGATACGGGCAATTTGTTAGAGCCATTTTCATAAAAACAGGATACAGAGGAGATTATCTTTGTGTTATGGACACAAGAGCAGAATGTAATCCTAACCTTTTTGATTAGGTCTAGATCTCTTTCAAGAAGGAAAGGGGTAAGAACTTTAGGCTACAGATAAATAGAATTTCTTAAAACTAAAGCAGGTGCATTAAGTCATAAATAACAAAATTGAATAGTAGTTTAGAAAATAATATCAACAAAAATCCAATTCATGTTATGGAGCACCTGAAGTAACTTAATTAATGTGACTTAATATTTAAGTTTGGCAAAGCTTTCCACACATCAGCATAGAGAAGTATATCTAATATCTCCAGTCAACATATTTGATAGAATTTATTCTTAGCAGTACCTATATTAAACTAGATCTCCTAAGCAATATAAATGTGGACCTGAAGCAATTAGCATAAAAAAAGTAAAGAAAATACTGAATAATTCTGCTGTGTTTTACTTGCTTTCTGACCAGTGGAATTGGGGTTCTGGGCTTCCTTTTTCAGCTGATTCATTGAACTGGGAAAAATGTCTACGGAGAAGACAGAAAGAAATGTAGTGCCCTCAGACCATTACTCCTTGACAAATGTGAGCTGGGTTTTCATCCTTGTGAAAAGGATCACTAAACTGTCTGAAGCATTAGATGATTTCAGGCTTTCAGAGTTTCTGTATCCATTTGACAAATGGCTCTAAAAGGCAAGGCATATTTTGGGCATGCCTTTTTAGTTTTCCAGATGAAGAGAATGTAGCAAGTGAGTTTGCTTCCAATATATACTGAATTGCATCTCTAAATGAATAATGAGTGAAGAGAAATGGAAAAAGAATGTCACTGGTTGCCAGGTAGCCTACGGATGCCACGGAGGCAGACACAATGGAGGGCAGGTGAGTGACACTCTATGGCTGTTCTTTTAGAAACTAGTATTTTTTATTTAAATAAGATAGTAACCTGATGAAAAAAAAAATTACCTGTGTATGGTAACACAGTAATAATCAAAGATAGTGCAGAAGAAAAATGTCACTCATCAATCACCAAGTCTCTGCCGGAAGTGGAGAGTTTTCCCACAGGCAACATCCTGGTTTTTCTCCACCCTAATTTTAGAAGTTTCAAGAGATGGGTTCCAATTAGAATTCTACAACTTAATAAATGATTTTCCATTCTTTGCCCATAGAGCTTTCAAAAGTTTTCAGGGATAAAGTCATCCCACTCAAGGTTACTCCTTATGCACAAAGTAAAATTTTCTGAAACTTAATCTTTCATATTGCTCCTAATTTGAGTAATTCCAGATGGTACTGCTTTGTTTTGTAACGAATTTCTTAGCATCCTGATATCCTAATGTTTCTGCATCTTGCATATGGATACTACAGGAAAAAAGCACTGGAGAAAGAGCAAATAAACATTCATGTCTCTATAGCCTCTTTTTATAGCACAGTGCTGCCCATTTAATTACTTTTCTCCTTCCTCATAAATCAGTTCTTCCTATGCCCTAATCAATCTTCTAGCCCATCTCTTAACACTCTCTGATTTACCTTTATCTTTCTAGCAAAGAGGGTCACTTACTGTATGAAAGATATACAAGCCACAACTAGACTCTGCCTTTAAGAAAATTTCTAAGGAATCAAACTAGCAGTGGAACAGTGACCACTGTTACCTATCTCTGATTCATTTCTGGCTTTCTGTCTACTTATCACCCCTTATGTCACAATATCATGATGGTTTCCATGTTCAATTTCCCCAAATACTATGTATTACAAAATACTTTGTGAACATACATTTAATTTGCATTTTCTGGGATAATGTTTATCTTATTTATTGCCAGTATGTTTAACTTCTCACATTTTTCATATAATTTTCACACATTTATTATTTATAAATATTTTCAGACTATACAAGTCATTCATACTTGTTGGGTTTATCTTTTCTCCAGATCAAAGGTAAATATAACTTACAATTCTGCCAACTTTGAACCAATCTCACCTGGATATAGTATTATTTACAGATTTAAATCCAGTGCTTCTCAAACCTAACATGTGCATGAATTACCTGGTGTTTCTGGGCAAAATGCACATTTTGATTCAATAGGGAGGAGGAGGAGGATTGCAAGTCTGCATTTCTAACAATCTCCCAGGTGAGGCACATGCTGCTAGTCCATGGACCACGTTTTGAGTAGGAAGGTTTTAGACAGATTCCCATTTATGAGACTGTAAATTGCTGCTTTATAAGAGTAAACGAAGTCTGTTGTTTCAAATTTTAAAAGGCTTAAATTAAATGAAGTTTAAGTAGGATGCTTTAGTAAAGATATAGGGCATGTGTAGCTAATACCATAGGTAAGACAGCATATTTCCTTTGTAGTAAGATATGGGTAAGCTCTTACTATGGGTAAGACAGCATATTTTGAGATCTTGGCTCTATAAATCCACGGCTGATTCTGATAGCATAAAGGTAAGTCATATAAAAACTCTGTGCAGTTTTGCTTTTGCAATAATACATAAACAAAAGTAAAAGTGTTACTGTACTCAGTTTTTACTTTGGTGAAAATATAAAAGAGAAAAATCACTGAAATCATGGATAACTCTTACTTATCCAAATAATGGAAGAAATGTCAAAGAAAATCCAAAACAACGGGCCACCTCAAAAACACTTCTATACCGTGAACCTCTCCAGAGCACTATTCATTGCCATGTTGAGTTAAGGGCAGGGTGGTAGAGGCAACCCTGGAGCCCATTTTAAGAGGTTTAGAAACTACAGTAAACAGAAGGCTGGTTCATCATCAGGGCATCATGGAACACAAAGACCACAGGTAGCTTTGTAGTGTATTTTGGGGCTTAACGTTTGAAAATGTTTATTCTGAGAACTTTTGGCTTTTAATGATACTACACTTAGAAAGCATAACCCAGGGAAGGCTAAAATCCTATTCTATCTTACTTATTCTGGCACACTGACATCCCCATCAACCTAAACTCTAGAATATTTTAATTGGGTGGTGGGGGGCGGGAATGGAGCATATAGTGAAAGTTTTATCTCAGACTCTTTAGGTGACAAAGCCAGCAACAGTGGAAAAGAAATCAAGGATTCAGTTTGGGAGGGCAGATCAAAGAGTACTTAGGGAACAGGGCAATTAGGCAAGATGTTTCCTAAACCATCTGAAACACAGGGACTGTCATCTGCAAAGACTATAGGAGATCTCCCAAGCACCCTACCTAACCCAATCTAGTACATCTTACCCTGAGGGAGAATTGTTCCTTCCTAAAAGGAGCACTGGCTACAGCTTCTTCCAACGTCAACTCATCTCATCCTCAGAGTCTTGATAAGAACAGTGTCTGGAGAATTGCTCCTTCCTAAAAGGAGCACTGGCTACAGCTTATTCCAACGTCAACTCAGCTCATCCTCAGAGTCTTGATAAGAACAGTGTCTGGCAGGTAGTAGGCTAAACATAATTGTTGCAGAATGGAAAATCCTTTATAACCATTCTTGGGCTATTTGTCATATTTCTCTTGAACCAACAACATCAGTTCCTTAATATATTTATCTATCTATCACAGTCTTCATTTTCCTATTTTATTATCTCATCTTTGTGGCTTTCCTATAAAGCCCTTATAAGCTCACAAAACTCCCCACAGCAGCATGCGATGTACTGGACTTACTTATGTAAGACCCTTGTTTTACTCCCTCCATAACTGGTGCTGGTCACCTCTATTTGACATTCTTGGCAATGCAATGAACATCGTAATCTGTTAACCCTCAAATATAAAGTATTAGGGCAAGAAGAAACTTTAGAGTACTTTTGGTTCAAGCTTCTCAATTTTACTAGTAGAAATAAAATCCAGACAAGCTATTTGACTTACTGCAAGTCATGCAGCTGATTAATGGAAAAGCTGCAACCAGAAATCCAGTTTTCAAGTTATATAATGTGTTCTATTATGTCATATCATTATTTTTCCATCAATAATTATTTTAAGATAGAATCCAAGCACTCAAAACCAAATGCACTCAAAACCAAACTTAATGTCCATATTGTCTATATTAGAAAACTAAAGTCTGTTTTTTAAAAATGTATACTTTGCTTCTAGATAGGTGACGATATTTTTCAATGAGCCTCATTTACGGATTACTTTTGTATAAAAACCATGCATTTAATTGAATGGATTAAAGAGTTTGTAAGTAAAGAATAAGTCTTTAGGGGAAAGGGCATCCTTTGAGTATTGAATTATTGTTTCACTTTTTATGGGAATATGTATTTATACTCTAGGTTATTCCTTGTTAACTAAACCTGGCTCAAAAATATATGGAAAATAATCCCTTCCTTTTAGTGTTCTCAGTGTATCCCCACTGACTGCTATTCTGTGAATAGAATATATAATACATAATACTAAATATAAAAGTATATAATTTTAAATTATGCAAAATTTTCTCTAATTCAATTAAAATATATTATCTACTCATATGTATTTCAGAAATATGTCAATTATATGAAAGAATGTTACATTCCTAATATTATAAGCCCTCAAGTTATGATCCAAATTCCTTTACTGTTCTTGCTCAAACACACCCAGATAGAAGCTGCTGTTCTAAACTCTACCTCTGCTTATATATGTCCATACGTATGTGTACTACCCAACGTGACCCCGAAGCAATGCCAAAACAATAAGAAATTTTACACTCACATATTTCCTGGAAAATATATGAATGATGAAGTCATCTCAAATCCAAGAATACACATTAATGCACTCTTCCATAAAACTGCCTTTATATCTTGCAAACATATATTAAAAATGCCCTTTACAAAAGCAGTTCTCATCAGATGAGTGATCAAATGTCTTTAACTAACGCTGACAAAAGATAAAGCTCTTACAACACTGTTGAAAAGCAGTAACTATTTCTTTCTCTTGGTTCACAAGAATTCTTTTTCACTGAAGAGGGTATTCTCATCACAGAATTCCTCAGTCAGAGCTGAATAAGCAAGAACCGGTATTTTTGCCCACAGTCTGATTCTGCCCCCTTGGCCTGGGCCAGCTATAATTACTCTCCTATTTTAAAACCTGGTTGCAGACAGCTTTGCTGAAGGGACAAACTGAGCCCCGCCTTTTGCAGGAGCCCATGCTGTGAAGGCACAAGTGTCTAGATCCTTGCCAGTCCTGTCATCCCACTGAGATAAGCCAGGGCACCAGTCTCCCCTCAGTGTCCAAAAGGCAGCACAAGTTCCACGGTTCTGCAAATTCAGAAAGGAACAAAGGAAGGGCACAGGAACAAATAAGCAACCACCTGGCATTCCTGAAGCTCCATCAAAGAGCCTGGGTTGTTAAAGAGCACTTGGGCAACAAGGAGTGGGGAGCCATGAGAGAATGCGTTAATAGAATGGATGACAATGCACAGACAGAATTTTTCCTTTCCAAACAGAGGATCAAGGATGCTCACCATCTTCTAATCCATGTCCTCAAAGGGAAGTTGCACTGACTATTATATATTGCATTCAAGTACACTATCTCATATATTATTTTATAATGCCTTAAATTCAAATAAACGTAAACATAAAACTTTAGCAAGATACCCTTTTAATATTATAAAGTTTCTTTAGATGATAAATGTGGAAAGTTTCCCTCCTGTATGTGAACAGGTGTTGAGACTTGCCATGTTAAACTACTGATACATGGAATCTCATTTCTTTAACGTGAGTCATGTTAAAGCTCTAAATAGTGACATATTAAACCAGAATAATGACTGACAGAGAGAGGAAAGTTCATATTAATAAAAAAAATGCACAAAATTTTATAGCCCTACTCTCTTCTTTGAGACCAAATGAAAGATTTCTGTTCAAAAAGGCAATATTCCTATCAAAAGACCCCAGAAACTAGGGACATAAGATCAGGGTATGTTGCTCTACCAGAACAGTGAAAACGGTACAATGGAGGAATATTAAAAATTAAAACAGTGCTCACTTGAGTGCTATAATTAAAACTGTGTCAACATTTTGCTTGTAAAACAGATTTTTCAAGGGAGGTTGTACATTAACCATTATAGCTGACTACAAACTTATAAAAGACACAGGCTATTTTTTCCTCTAAGAAATATATTTCAATAGAATAAAATCTGATGCAGTCCCAGGTTCATATACTGTCAGAAAGAAAAACCTGACAGATTTTAAAAAGAATATTCAGTTTAGTAGATATGATAATAACACATTCTTTCATTGTTCATTTAAAATTTTATGAAGCTGGAAGACTGACAAATGCTCTTATTTTCACCTTTAGCAAAAAATTTGTGCTTTGATAATACTCTGGTTTCTCTTCATATTGCATAAATCTTTTGCCTTTTACTAAAGATTTCCGTGGAAAAGAACAGTTATGAGGGTTTTTTTCAGGGGGTTAAAAAAAAAAAACATGATGTATACAACTTACCCTCAAATGGCTCAGGAAAAAAAAAGCACACGTGTGCGTGCGCTCTCTCTCTCTCTCTCTCTCTCTCTCTCTCTCTGTTTAGATATCTATCTATTCTCCTACTACATATATCTACAGATATTTATGGATAGATAGATATCTAGAGAGTGAGACAGAGACAGAGAACATATGATAAAGCAAATGAAGTAATTTACTTAAGAAATGAGCAAATCATATGGGTGTTCTTTACTATTCTTATTCTTGCAACTTTTCTATAAGTTTGAAATTATTTTTAAATAGAAAATTCAAAGAACAAAAAAGTGCTGATAACCATCTTTAATACATTTTTTTTTTCAAAAAAGTACATACTGCCAAGCATCAAAAGCAGGAGCCCTTGCAATCAAGGATGTCTCTTTCCCGTAGACAGCGATAAACACATAGGAATGGAGGAATCACAAGGAAACCTGTCCTGAGGCATGCCACATTTAAGTTCCAGGTATTTGTGAGGACAAATACAAGTGACCTGAGTTGGTTCAGTCTTATAACACAAGGCGATTTTTTAAAAGGTAAATTGTGTATCAAGATGAAGAGAAAACAAAGATAGGAAAAGAGATGAGGTTAGTATACTGTGATGTCTTTTCCACCTCGAGAACTGGCCACCAATTTGAGCTGATCTTTGAAAAGTCAGTACAAAGAACAGCAAGAGTATGTAGCCGACACTGGACCAGTCATTTGGCTTCTCATCTGTAAAACGAGTGAGTTGATGAGAGAGTCTCTTTAATCTCTAGTATGTATGTCACTTACAGATCCACCAAAAAGTAATATTTTAAAGTAGAATCCTCATATACACACTACTATATATAAAAGAGATAACCAACAAGGACCTACTGTATAGCATAGGGAACTATACTCAATATTTTCTAATAACGTATAAGGAAAAAGAATCTGAAAAAGAATATATACATATATATGTATGTATGTATAACTGAATCACTTTGCTGTACGCCTGAAACCAACACAACATTGTAAATCAACTATACCTAAAAAAAATAATAATAAAAATTTTTAATTAAAAGTTTGAAAACTTAAAAAAAAAAACATAAAGTATAATCCTCCAACATTCCTACAGGTGGGAGAGACAATAAAAATTAATCACTGTGGGGCTTCCCTAGTGGTACAGTGGTTGAGAATCTGCCTGCCAATGCAGGGGACACGGGTTCGAGCCCTGGTCTGGGAAGATCCCACATGCCGCGGAGCAACTGGGCCCGTGAGCCACAGCTACTGAGCCTGCGCATCTGGAGCCTGTGCTCCACAACAAGAGAGGTCGCGATAGTGAGAGGCCCGCGCACCGCGATGAAGAGTGGCCTCCGCTCGCCACAACTAGAGAAAGCCCTTGCACAGAAACGAAGACCCAACACAGCCAAAAATAAATAAATAAATTTAAAAAAAAATTAATCACTGTGTCTAGTATCCAAGTCACAGATTTCTATAGCACAAACAGTTTTTATAAGTTTCTTTTCAGAAAAACAAAGTGATGGCTTTTTTGTCTGTAATTCTGAACTCAACAGAAATACACACACACACGTGTGTGGCATGTGAAAGTGCATGTGTACACAGGCTCACATAAAAATAAAATAATCTCAGCCAAAGAACACACATTGCAAGTTTGTAAGTGACTGCTTCAAGGTACTATTTATTTAAAATCCCAGAACGTGGTTTTATTTAGAAATGAAAATATTTAGTAAACTATTCACATGAAATTTTACCTCAAGACAGTCTTTAAATACACCACCCCCATATCTGGAATATACAAATCTTTTTATATAGGAAGAATGTCCGACAGGGCAAGAAAAACAATTAACGTCACCTATGCCAAAGATGCTGCAGGGAAAATGGAACCTATTCCTGGTCTCCTCACACTTGAGCAAAATACAGGAACAATTAGAAATAGCTTCCTATACTTGCCTTCAATGGTCTCTGAACCAAAAGATAATACTCATTCATCTAATCATTGATAGCATCAGAGTATCATTTGAGGCTAGACTGATGGGTGAGACTTCTAAGTAAGATATTAGTGATGCATATTTATTTATGATGACCTTCTGGGTATAAAAGGTAATGTGGTCAGTGAAATATTAAGCTTATATTGTCAGAACAACACTGGAAAATCAGAGAAAACCAATTCGGTCAATAGAAGAAAACCCTGCTGTATCCCACTGGCAACAGGGAGTAGAAGTGACCCTAGCTGGGTCACACCATTTCACGTTATTTTCCAGCTACTGCATGCATTGAGGATGCGTTATCAGGGTGAAGTCAGCTGAAAGGACAGGGAAATCCTGATGCTTTTTTCTACCGCTAATTGGTACCTGCCCATAGATGTGCATATGACACAATGAAAAGGAGACAAGACTTGATGTCAAAAGACCTGTTTCTGCAACTTAACACATTTGAGCATTTATGAAAAATACAAATATACTGAGGCTCAGTTTCATCACCTGTAAAACAAAGATGATGTTGTTTACATCATAGGGTCTACATAGGATTGAATGAGATAACATGTGAAAGTGCTTGGTAAACTATGACATTTAGACAATAAACAGAATTAATATGATGCAATGCACCACCAAGAGATGGAGCTAATCCTCAACTCAATTATCCTTCTGAATTCATGATAAAGCCAGCACAGACATGATAAAGCCAGCATAGACAATTCTTATACAACACAATATTGTGCAATATTGACACAAATTCTGAGAGATCTCTGTAGTTGATAAGGAATTTGCTACACAGTATTAAGCACTTCACATGCTATAAACTGATAATAAAAGCATGGCAGATAATCTATTGCAGGTTACAAACTAGCCCTTATGATAAGCCTATTTCCAAACCAATGAATTCAGTAATTCTAACCCAGTTATTAAAGGTGTGTGGCCTTGTTAAACCCCAGTCAGAGAAACATGAATGAATGAAAAGAGAGACACAGACATAAACCTACTTGTCTCTGTATAACACTCAGTATACATTCACTTTCTTTACTTGGCTTGAGTGTCCCATTAAAAATATTTGAATTCATGTCCATCATTTCCCTCAAATCTCAACTCAGTTAACTTAGTGGCAAGGAAAAATATGTATAAACTAAGCTATCTGGCTTGAGAAAACTAAAATAACAAGTGATTGAGTTGATTACTTTCTTCCTGTTTTGTTGCTCTGGGGTAAATGATATAATCACGAATCTTTTCTTTTCATTTTTTCATTCATCCACTCCTCAATTTCTTATTGAGTGCCCAATATCTGCCAGGAACTTACTTGGTGAGAAAGAAGATCCTCATTGGTACACATATATACAGTCTTAGTTGCCATCCACTTTCAAGCTCTGTTAATACCATAAATCTCAAGCCTTACTCTTGACCTCAAGTGTCTTAACATATCCCTGTAAAACATACCCAGGGAGTATGAAATTAGGGGAAGAAAAATCCTACAATTTTAGAAGATTCAGTCTATTGTAGGCAGATTTTCAGACACAAGCAAAAACCATCTTTTTATGTTGCCATTTCCCTCATGGGTGTTTTAAAGATTGCTGGTACATTTTTAAACTTTATAGTTTTTTTAAAAAGCTGTTTAATTTGTAAACATGCCCTGGAGCATCCTGGGGCTATCAAGCCTTTGAATATTTCTTTATAAACTGATATAATAATAATGAACCAATTACAGGTTCACTGGCACATACACTCCCCACCTGAAATGAAACCTTTAATGACCAAAAGGAGCTCACAGGCTCAAGCAGCTGCCCCAGGTCACAGATACAGAGATAGTCAAATCCCTCAAACAAGTGGTACTGTGATGAATTTAGATGTTCAGGAAGTACCTATGCTGCATTTAAGGATTCATGTTGGCAGCCTCCAAGTAAAAAGAAAAGAATCCTCAAAGGTCACTTTAAACGTTAATTTAGGCCTACAGAGTACAGTAATTGGAGTGGGGAACCCAGTACCTGAAGCCTATGACTAAACACAGTCAGGGGCCAGGCTCTACTATCAAGGGGATGGAGCTGGTGGGCTGCGGTGCCAGGGCCTACACCCTCAAGTGAGTTGCAAAGAACACACATAAATGCCATGCCGACCACTGACCTCCTTCACTGTGTGAATTTCACCCTGCCTACTGATGCCTGAAAAGAATACTTCACACTGCATCCTCCAACTTCATTTCATCACCGTATAAATAAGTGGGGAACGCTGAATCCTCTATTCGCACCTTGAAGCACCTTTGAGTATAATATACAAGTGATACTTCTGTCAAAGAAGATACATTCTTTTTAGCACAATGATGACATATTTTTGAGTGGGGGAAGTGGCTTAGAGAGCCAATTTATAATAGTCGTGTACGGAAAATGGGTATGTGGGCAGACGGGCCCAGCGCAGGAGAACCAGTGGCTTGACAATCTCTGAAGACCTGTGAGCAGGGAAGGGGCTGAAATGGGTGAGGGAAGGAGTACTAGAAGGTAGTAGCCGTTCCAAAGGCTGTCCGGTGAGGAGGAGCGTATCTCAGTCCCAGGGCCAGGCACCCAGAAGGAAATCTGTGGGAATTACGAGAAATCACAGGTCCAAGACATCTTCATAAGGTTAGGAGGAACAATGTGTTGGAACCTTGAAGGCGGAGACAGAAGGGTTGAAGAGGAAAGAGAAACTGGGTCCAATGACCGCCAGCCCTGCGAGCAGAGGAAATGCCAGCCCAGGCCGGGAGATGAGGAGTGAGACACTCTGAGGACCCTCTGAAGGGGGACATCACTGCTGAGGGGATGCAGTTTCAGTGAACGGAGTCAGCGTGAGAGCACAGTTCTGGGAATGTGGTGGAGAGCTTATGAGGGCATAGGGAAAGTCCTTGGTTTTTGGATAGCAGTTTTCCACAACAGGTAAAGGGTTCAACAGGTTGGGGGAAGGCAGAAACCCAGTCAGGCTTGGACCAAAAACAGTTTGAAAGAATGAATTATACTTCAAGAAGAAATTCTTTGCGTAAGTCTCATTAATTTGTAAACATAGTGAATCTAAAAATAAAATATAGATACCACTGTGACAAGTCACACTATTTTTTAAATACCAAAAAAATCTCTCTTAATTGACTGAAACATTTCTCCCCATTTAACTTTTTACTCCCCATTGCTGGAATAAAAACAAGACATAACTAATCAGTAATTTTACTAAGCATCCCTGAGGGTGATTTTATGCATGCTATCCAGAGAGCTAAACAAAAATAATCATTTGTGGTCTAGTGCAGTGAAGAATCTGGTGAAACTATATATATATATATATATATATATATATATATGCACAATCCTATTCTCATATCTTTTAACATATTTTAAACAGCGCTGTTGCTTAAATAAGGGCTGCATTAAAACAGTAACTGGGGGCTTCCCTGGGGGCGCAGTGGTTGAGAGTCCGCCTGCCGATGCAGGGGACACGGGTTCGTGCCCCGGTCTGGGAAGATCCCACATGCCGCGGAGCGGCTGGACCCGGGAACCATGGCCGCTGAGCCTGCGCGTCCGGAGCCTGTGCTCCGCAACGGGAGAGGCCACAGCAGTGAGAGGCCCGCGTACCGCAAAAAAAAAAAAAAAAAAAAAAAACAGTAACTGGATTCAATGACAATTCATTTTTTGAGCCTCTTCACATGAGACTGAATTATCGCTTAATGACTCTCTTTACCATTCAAAAATGAATAGCTTTTTTTCTAAAGCAAGAAATAAATAGTGTGAAAATAGAACACTTGAAATAAAATTATAATCATTATGATACTGTCACTTTAACATCTATAGACTTAATTGTTTTACAATTGACATGTGAGAAAAAACGTCCAAGGCTAGGTAGAAATATGCTGCTGAATGTTCACTGGGGGAAAAAAACCTGAAGACAACACAAATGAAAAATCAGAACAATGATTCTGGCTCTTAGGTGTCTAATCTAGGAGACCACTATGCACAGCTTGGAGACAGAATTAAAGGTTTCCTTTATTTTTTCTTTTCCTTTATTTTTCTTTTTAAAAGGTATGCATAAAAGAAGATTGTAATGAGCTACACATTGTAAAGACCAGCACTATTAGGTGCCTGCATCTTTTTTACCCTACGCTTCAAAAAGCAACAAGATTAGGCGCTGGGATTATACAAATTGAAATTTGCAACTTTTAATAACCTTCGTACTCCTGCAGACAAATATCTGTCTCCCTGGCTCAACCCCTCCCCCAGGCTTCCCAAGAAGGGAAAAGGAGTCAGATGTTGCCCTTGGAAACAAGAATTCATCAAACTATTCTGAGACATGCTGCTGAGAGAAACATAAGGAGAATGGAGCCTTCAGTTCCATATATGCGCCCATTCTGAATTTACTAGCTTTGCTGGTTGGTGTAAGAAACAAGGCAGAACAACTGAGGGAGCTGCTGCATTAGCAAACTGGCCAAAGTATCCCTGTCGTTTATACTTCCCCACTGCACAACTGGGACGGAAACATTTGCTCTATTGGAAGGCAGTGATAAGGATGGATTTTTAAAGTTTCCATTTTTTAAGTGAAAATGAAAGAAAAATGCTCTTCTAGAGGTGTTGTGCCTTTGAGCTCCATTTGAAAAAAGAAAAAAAAAAAAAAAGGCAGAGAAAGCTGCTGTGAAGGTCACCGAGTGAAAGAACTTCCTCAGGGCACAGAATAAATTAAATCCCAAGGAAAAAATAAAATGTGATTTCCAGAGTGTGAGGCACAAACTCCAAATGACAATGATTGACAGCCAAACTATATCCGTGCAATATCCAAGACTGCACGTTCTCATTTACCTCAGTGTAGCCAGCAAGCGCCCATTAAACATCCGTCTGATGCCCAAATTAACCTTCTTGGCAAACTGAAAGAGGCACAAACTATCATAATCAACCTTTCATTATCACAGCAGCCTCTAGTTAAAGGGTCAGAATAATTGTGCCATCAGAGCCTTGATTGTTTTCAATCAACAGACGGCTGGAGTGACAGCTCGGTGATGGAGGGGTCTGATGAAACCGCACCAGGCCTAATCAGAGCAGATGAAAGGAAGGCATGATTGGTGCAAATGCACAGTCGTGCCTCTCCTTTTCATTTACAACCTGAAATTACTCTTAAATTTGTGGGGCTTTTTTTTTCCCTCCCTTATGAGTACCACTGAAAGAATGTTTGACTTATTATGAGTTCTGACAGTGCAGAGTTATAAAACACAGGTAGGGTTATCAGCTGAGGCTTCAAGTGGGTATTGAGCATAATTCTAACAAATTCACTCTTGAAGAGCACAAAATGACTAAAAAGCCTTCCAATGACCTAACCTCTCAGTGCTGTTTGATTAACAGACCCATTTATTCTGCTGGCATTCTAAAGGATGAGAAGATAAAACCGAGGGCAGAAATACCCTGTAAATGTTTTCTCTCAACCCCTCTGCTCTGCTTACTTCAGTACTAGCGCCTCTGCCCAAATCCTTACTGTTCTCGAAGGACACCACATTAAGACCTCAAAGGAGCTCATCCATCAGAGGGTACGGATCAAGTAGGGGTGGTTTTGAGTTAAGAACATGAAGCTATACTGGGAACCACAGGGGTAGGAAAGACTGGCACCCACCAACCCTATGCTGATATCAAGAAGAATATTTGGGGAAAAGGAATAAAACTTTCTGTGATAGGCCGGGCTAAATTTGGCATAAAAGGGATTTGGAGAAAATTGAGACAATATACAGCTGCATTCATATAGCAACCATCCAGACTATAGACATTAATATCTTTAAAAAATTTACGATGAATGAAATATACACTTGGAGTAGCAAAAATAAGTTCCTAACTTCTATTTTCTTCCTTAATCTTGGGATCAACCAGCCAATAATGAGAGTAATTATGATTCAGGTCAGTATTGCAAAACAAAGGAAAGTTTTTTAGCTGCAAAAATTAATATGCATGCAACCTGTGGTGTGTGTGTGTGTCTACCTGCAAGCGTGTGTATGGTGTGAACCCCACCTGTATATGTGTAAGAGACAGGGGAAAGGGTAGTTTTTAACCTCTCTACTCAAAATTTTTACGTAAAACTTAGGCCATTTTATTTGCTAGATTGTGAGTTGGAATGATACGATAAGGGTACATAATTAACAAAGTAAAAAGAATTATTAAAAACAGCCTGGAATTTTCCATGCAATATTTAGCAAAATTTGTCCCCTCATAGCTAGACCTCATTTTATGGGTTAATTGCTCACAGCAAAAGTACTGAGAATGCACAAAATTCCCACAGTTCTACTTACATGTAAATATACCTCAAGCAGGATATTACTAAATCTGTCATATGACTTTCTGTAGCATTTCAAAGTATTCATTTTGACTGTTTTTATAGGAGACAATTCTCAAAGGAAGATATCTGGCACATAGTTAAAACACAAGTATTTTCCAAATCCATCCTTGTTCTCCCACCAATTCCTTAAGCACCCCATCCTTCAGTAGTCACCTTACTTCTCACGTGCACACAGGCGCCTCCAGCAAGCTTTATCAATGACCAGGCTCTGTCATCTCCTGAGGGCTTCGTTCTTCTCCCAGAGTGGCACTGGCTTTTAAGGCACAACTTCCTTCTGCCCGGAAGGTAGTTTGTATATTGGTCAAATAGGAGTGGCTTTGGGATACTGACAGCACATGGGATTTAAAAGATTTCCCAGCTGGTTCACAGAACAGGAGGATGAAAAGCAGGCAGACCTGGGTCAGTACCTGTTCTAACCTCTCGAATCCAAGAGGTGTGGAATTCATCATTCGAAAGCACTACACAGCCCCTCTACATGGCCTAAATCGTACAAGAGATGAAAAGAGCAGAAAGATTCTTCAGGGGACCTGGCAACCTGACAAATCAACCCCTTTGTTTACTTTATTATTGACTCTTTCTATTGGGCTTCACTCCAGAGTATACAGTCCCAGCAGTGGGCAGAATAAGAAATCACTTACAGCCCTCAGCAGGTTCAATGTCATTCTCACAGCCAAACAGGGACGCCTAAAGTCTGTCTCTTAACCAAGCGTCGTCCTTTCTGGATGGAGAAGTCTAGTTTTACTTTCAGCTGCGAGTACTTTTCCATTGTGATTGGCTGACCTACAGTCAATTTAGTATAATTAATGCCAAATTACATTGTAAGTCACCTAGAATTACAAATTAAAAGCTATATTAAGAGCAAATGAATTAATCAAATTAATGATATTATGCTCACTTGTTTTAAAGTGTTAATAAGACAGGTCCTCCTAAAACGTTTAAACTTCAGTGCACCATCCATCACTACTTCAATTACCTGATTTCCTTGTGTGACCAGAGGAGGCGGCATGTGGGCATTTCTCATCAACAAGAACACACACAAAGAAGATAAGTGCATTCAGCCAGCAGCTGGCCCGACTCTTTTTAGCTTCTGTTCTCAAAGCATAAGTAATATCTGTGCCACTTACTGGAACTGACTTGCAATACTTCCTATCGGGACTTCCCTGGTGGTCCAGTGGTTCACCTGCCAATGCAGGGGACACAGTTTCGAGCCCTCGTCCAGGAAGATCCCACATGCCACAGAGCAACTAAGCCCATGCGCCACAACTACTGAGCCTGTGCTCTAGAGCCTGTGAGTCACAACTACTGAGCCCGCATGCCACAACTACTGAAGCCCGCGCTCCTAGAGCCCATGCTCCTCAACAAGAGAAGCCACCGCAGTGAGAAGCCTGAGCGTCGCAACTAGAGAAAGGCCACGCACAGCAACGAAGACCCAATGTAGCCAAAAATAAAGAAATAAATAATAAAAAGAAATAAATTATAAAAGAAATTTAAAAAAAATACTTCCTATAGACAAAGGGGAGCAATGCAAAAACCTGTGCTATTTATCTTTAGAACCCATCAAATATTTTTTTTTTCCTAAGAGAATTTTTCTTCCTGGTTATGTTTTGTCTACCAGAATATTGAAATCTGTTTTCATTCCTCCAGTGTGGCATCTCAAGTAACAAAGAGGCAGTCAGATTAAGGAGGAGAACCTCACCACAGAGAATGCATTACTCTGTATTGTGGACACAAAAGAAGTCTAAGAATTATCTTTATCTCTGAAGGCTGCCCACGATTACTGTCTTAGAATGACCACCTTTCCCCTTCAGGTGTGTTGAGTTGAGAGATGTTCTTCCTTGTTTTCACTTGTAGCAGAAGTCCTGGAGGCAGGAGTGGGAGAAGCAGGGTGTAAGGATGTCAGTATTGAACAATAAATGCCAAGGCTTCCCCAGACATCTCTTTGGAATATAAACAAGTCTAGAGCCTCCAGGTCATTCCATGGCTAAGACTAGATCCTCTCCTCTAGAATGCCCAGAACAGGTGATCTCCATGGTCTGACGTGGCCAACTGGCATGAACACCGTGGCCAGCAAGCACTCAACTGGCTTGATAAGCATTCCTATAGAAATAGTTTGGCGATGCAGGACATGGGGCACAGGCTCATTTCTATTGGAAAGAGACTAACATTTATCAATACTAATGAATTAATATTTTTCTCCCTTTCTCTTAAACCCCATATCTAGGCCATCACCCAGCTGTCAATTTCTGCTGCATAAATTTGTCAATTTCAATATTCGGGTATAAAATGAAGACATCATGATTAATCATTTCCATTTGTTCCATCCACACTCTAACAACAGTCTGCAGACTTCCCACCACGCAGTCTGTAGGGCTGCAGCAGAAATAACCATGCTCTAGGTTCTTCTTCACACTGATTTAAATCTCTTGATCGGCTTTTTTTTTTTTTTTTTGCGGTACGCGGGCCTCTCACTGTTGTGGCCTCTCCCGTGGCGGAGCACAGGCTCCGAACGCGCAGGCCCAGCGGCCATGGCTCACGGGTCCAGCCGCTCCGCGGCATGTGGGATCTTCCCGGACCAGGGCGCGAACCCGTGTCCCCTGCATCGGCAGGCGGACTCTCAACCACTGCGCCACCAGGGAAGCCCTCTTGATCGGATCTTTAAGTGATCCTCCCTTATGGGCCTTCTCTTCCTGCTTTACACTTTATCACTCTATACCCTGAAGGAACGAAAGGTGGTTCCCTACCTCTGCCTGAATTCGCCATTCACTCCTTCTCAACAAACCATCTAGAGCCTCAATTTTCCAGGCTCTGATAAAGAAAGACCCTCAGCAACACTTTCCTGTATGACGTTTATTAGAGTCATTTTTGCAACTTCCCAGAGCTGCACAACGGGTGAAAGTGAAAATTGGTAATTTATTAGGAAACATATACTGCTGGCTCGCTCATTATAGAGTAATATGACCACTTTGACTCTTGAGAAGATGTATCAGGTAGTTTGAGTTTCTGTTTTCTTAGAGATTTGGAGTATTTGAAGAGAATACAGTGAGACCCACATTGAAACCGTACTGTGAAGGGAGTCAACCATTTATCCTCTGTGAGTTTCCATTTCCTCACTTGTTAAAATCTGGGTAATACTTGCCTTATCAACCTTAACGAGGCTGATGAGAGACTTGAATGAGATTATGTGTGCAAAAATGCTTAAAAAGTATAAAGCTCTCTAAGGATTGTAAAAATTATCATTGCTGCTATTATTGATGAACTTCTGTGCCTAGCCTCGAGGTTTCTACCTCATGTTCAGCATATAGTTGGGTTTTATTTTTAAATCCCTGATAACCCAGGTAGCAGCAATATTACTGCCGGCTACCAATGCATAAGTAATATTTTCCAGCCATCTTTTTCCTTCTCACAGTAGCAACAACAAAAATATCAGTCTGGAAACAACACGAATCACAATGAAAATTAGAAGCAGAGAACATAAATATGTTATATCTCATAAATCACCTTGTTGTTCTGTTGTGCTCATTTAAAAAAAAAAAAAAAAGGAAGGAAAAAGAACTATTAACTCATGGGAACAGCAGCACATAAATACAAGTCAGTTCTCTGTAATTTCTGATAATCACTGCCCCTCACAGCTACTTGACAACACAGGATCAGCTGGAGCAAAGTCCCTGTGAAATAAATGTGTCACGTGTCTCGCAAAGGCACACGCTCCAGACAAACAACAGCAGGGCCACTAGTCAAGCTCCTCAGGGATGAGTCCTCCCAGAGGAATCAGCTGCATGTAGATCAGGACGAATGACTAAATATACACTCTGGCAGCTCCGAGCACCAAGCCCTCACTATTTATTCTCTTCACTAACATTTAGTAAAAAGGAAATGGAGACATCCTCATCACATTTGTAGAAAAGACTGTAGCTACCTGGGAGGGACTGCCAGAAGTTTCAGGAAGAAAATTGAGAAGTGGTACACATTTAATTACTTTAAGGAATGGTAAGTAAAAAAATAAAACGAGATATCACAAAGAAGCCCAGAAAGTGCCTCTCCAAAAAAAAAAAAATAGTAATGAGACATGCAAATATGAAATTAAACTGAGGAAGGGTGCAGATATGATGAAAAATTGCAATTTGGGTGGGGGGATGAGGGAATGAGAGTTCTCAGGTCACAGTATTTTATGCCATTTCTAGTTACCAAGGTCCTAGCATTAAGAAGGAGGACACCACTTAGCGGAATTTTTTGATTAAATGGTCACCCGCAGTTCGATTTCTTTGAGGCTTGGACTGTACTACAGGGATTGACAAAGGTTTGCAAAGCTGTTTAGAGGGCACATACAATGAACAAGAATTACCAATGAAAAGAGAACTGAAGAAAAGGCAAAGGGACACTGGGTGGTGTTGAAATGTCCAAACAAAAGGATTTCATTTTCCAATCCACCCATATCATTTCAACACGGCCAAAGTTAGCACAGAAATCACTACTCTGTTTGGCACAGGTCAGTCCCCACTGGGAAGGAATCGGGCGCAGGGGGACAAAACAGCAAGTGGAAAGTTCCACATCAGACTCTGTGAGATCCATGAAAGCAGGGACCTTTCTGCAACCGACTGCCCAGAACCCATCACACAGCGGCAGCAGTGGTGCTTGAGAGCATGTGACTGGGTGGAGTAGACACTCGATGACTCTTTAAAATGAATGAAAGATTGAATTTAGCACATGGAGCAGAGAGTCAGAGTTAGCAACATGACACAGGCATGAAGGCAGGCAGAGCTGGCCATTACCCCTTCAATGTGCAGGCACGACACCAGAGAACAGGAATGGCCAAACCCTTCCTAACTTCTCTTAAAGTCATGGGATTAATTTGATGCACCTTTCCGTCCACCACGCCCAAGTATTTTTGCACTTCTATTATGAACTTAGAAGCTGTGGACCAAAGTGGGAAAAACCCAAGAATTAAAAGACGTGAATTTGATTTCTAGCTTTGTTACTTCAGTTTGCCATTTGTGACACAAAGCAAAGGAATGCAAAGCAATGCGAGATGAAGAAGCACTCTGGAAACTGTGATGTGATATTCAAATGTGAAGTATTATGATAGTATTGTTGGACACACAGTACTGTTTGAAGTCCTTGCTTCTCCCTGGCCAGATGTGCATTTGGTACAGTTTATCATCTAAGAGATAAAAGACGAAAGCTGAGTACGTCACTAGTGTCCTCTAGTTTCCAACTATAAAGGGATAGTAGCTTTTTGTTTGGGTTCACTTTCTGGGACTCCTTTTGAGGAAAATGATTAAATCAAACTCTAAGGTGGGTAGTTTGTGGAGTAGATAAAAGCCCATGAGGGGCTTATCAAAAAAAAAAAAAATCACCGCATCTGAGGTTGCTGACTACTCTAAACAGTATGTGACTTACGTCTCTAGAGATATAAAGTGAATGTGTTATTAACAGATGTTAAGGTCTGTTCTTGTCTGACATCAGTGATGTGACCACTGAATTGTTTGGTCCTGTTATCCACTGAAGTCCAAGCAAAGTTAGACTCAAAGTATAAGGTGGAGCCCTCAACCCAAGGTTAATAAAGGAAGAAAATCACTGACATATGTACAATCCTTATAAAATAGTAAGATAAAGACTTCCCTGGTGGCACAGTGGTTAAGAATCTGCCTGCCAATGCAGGGGACACGGGTTCAACCCTTGGTCTCAGAAGATCCCACATGCCGCAGAGCAGCTAAGCCCATGCGCCGTAACTACTGAGCCAGCGCTCTAGAGCCTGTGAGCCACAACTACCGAAGCCTATGCACCTAGAGCCCTTGCTCCGCAACAAGAGAAGCCACCACAATGAGAAGCCCACGCACAGCAACGAAGAGTAGCCCCCGCTCACCGCAACTAGAGAAAGCCCACGCACAGCAACAAAGACCCAATGCAGCCAAAAATTAATTAATTTTTAATTAATTTTTTTAAAGTAATATAAGTCCTCTTCACTAAAAGTAGGAAGCAGTTAATAGATTAATAATTAAAGGTAAATAAAACTTCTCCACATTCAGAAATAAAGTTAAGATAAATCTCTTTAACCTAATAATTGAACACTTTTATAAAGCTTTTTACCCCAGGATCTAGCTTCTAACAGTGTGTCCAGCACATAATAAGCATGTGAGAAATACCCATTTGTACTTCCACAAACTATTCATTTTTAAATGTCCTTCTTACTTCTGCTACTTCAGAGATGAAATAATAATCCAGAGCTAGATAATGGTTTAAAATCAGAAGGATCCCTCCCAATTGGGGTTAGACCTGGAGAGGGAAATGGAGTTAGCTCACCCGTACCCTGCCTTACATTCCATGGTTTGGGGCATTTAGTAGGTGCTCAATAAATACTGATGGATGGACAGCCACACTTTCTCCCTATGCTAGCAAATATAAAAATTTACATTATATTCAGGTTTTTCTACAAACTGTACTCTCATGGAAAGTAATCTCCTCCTCATTCTCAGAAAGGAGAACCTGAGATATAAAAGGCAGAGAATGTACTTTCCTGAGAAAAAACAGATTAGCCAGCACTTCCTATGAAATGAAAACAGACCTAATATGTGGGAGTGGTATGGAACTGTTTCATGATTTCACTCTAAGTTTTAGAGCAGGACCCCCTGGCTCACTAGTCTGAAAATATACGTTGAATCTAACAAGAGAAATTTAACAGGGCCCTGTTGAAACAAAATCCTAAGTAAAAGCTAAAACCCAAAAGCAAAATACAACAGTGGAGATTTGCCAGGTCACGGATGCCAGTGACCTCATGCCCCATGTTTTTTCCGCGGCTGATTTGCTCATTTTTTAGTCTCCTCTTTCCTTGAGCCCAATAAACAATTTAGTGTCTTTCATCTGCAACCTGAGAAATTGCTGGCCTTGAACCCTAAGATCAAACTGTTGAGCTGAATCGAACTGAACTTTTTTAAAAAAGGATTTTTTGAGCGGACTTCTCTGTCCTTATATATCCAAAGTGTGTATATGCTATGGAGAACAGTATAGAGGTTCCTTAAAAAGTTAAAAATAGAACTACCATATGACGCAGCAATCCCACTACTGGGCATATACCCTGAGAAAACCATAATTCAAAAAGAGACATGTACCACAATGTTCACTGCAGCACTATTTACAATAGCCAGGACAGGGAAGCAACCTAAGTGTCCATCTACAGATGAATGGATAAAGAAGATGTGGCACATATATACAATGGAATATTACTCAGCCATAAAAAGGAATGAAACTGAGTTATTTGTAGTGAGGTAGATGGACCTAGAGTCTGTCATACAGAGTGAAGTTAAGTCAGAAAGAGAAAAACAAATACCGTATGCTAACACATATATATGGAATCTAAAAAAAAAAAAAGGTTCTGAAGAACCTAGAGGCAGGACAGGAATAAAGACGCAGACACAGAGAATGGACTTGAGGACACAGGGAAGGGGAAGGGGAAGCTGGGATGAAGTGAGAGAATATGTATACGTACAGCTGATTCACTTTCTTATACAGCAGAAACAGCACTGTAAAGCAATTATACTCCAATAAAGATGTTAAAAAAAAAAGTGTGTATATGGGGCAGTCTCTACATTACCTGTGAATATAAAGTGAAGTTAACGAATAGACCAAGTAGTTTCAGGCTATGGAAGGGAGAAAAAAAATGTCTAGGGGGGATGAAGAAGGCTTCTGTGAGAGAGGACACAAGATAAAGTTTTAAAAGGTCAGATGGAAAAAAAGAGGAGACAAAAAGCACAATCTTGGGGGATTTCATAGGTTTCCAAATCCACAGAATGGTTATCACAGACTGCAGCACATTTTAGCAGGAAAGGGACTGGATAAGGGACAGCAGGAAAAAGTAAAAAAAAATAGTTTGTTCCCTGAGGATAACCTGATGGTTCTTATGATACATCTTTAGAGCCAAACTGCATGAAGTCTGGTGAATAGTAAAATATTGGGGCTTTTGCCAAATAAAGGGAATATCTAAGATTACATTATCAGTAGATTAGATAGTGGAAGAGCCACATGGGTAGATGTGTGTGTGTATGTTTGCTGCATTCTCACATAAGTTACCAGTTGCACATAATCGAACAGCACTACCTCTCCATCCACTTTTCTATTACTTGTCCTACTTTGTGCCAATTTCCAGTTTTCTCCCCAACACCCCTTGTTTCACTGTTCTTCTTTAAGACATGGGATAGGGATTTGTCAAAGTCAATGAGCACTTTATTACAGTGAGAACGTTCCGTAATGAACAATTCAGCAATTTAATGAGATTCTGTAGATCTGTCTCCAGCCTGTCCGTCAAGTTTCACTTCTATAAAGCACCCTGACACTAATCCTCTGGCATACCCAATCTTCACCCTGGGCTGAATATTAGATTCTTCCATGGTATATTGCATTACTAGTATAACCTCAGCAAAAATGATGAACTTAACTATACTTGAAGCAATATAACTGGACTGATTTGATTTTTATCTATTGGGTTGAGTGCGAGGGAATTACTTATTTACTAAGATAAAGCAAAAACAGTTTCTTATTGCCTGCTGAATGACTAAATTGATAATATTTATGTGAGTCTTTTTTAATCCTTTCTTGAGGACCAGGTATAAAAAAAAACATTGCCTGCAGCGGAAAGCAGCTTTTGAAATTCTACATTATAAAATTAATAACATTTAGAGAGGCAATTATGATAACTCTTATGTGAATAGTATGGAATTTTTTGGACACTCACACATCTGTACATTACCATGTCGATATCGGGCAGTGCCTTCAACTGTGCCACAAGAAGAGAAGCCACAAGGATAGTTGGCTCACATCTCAATTAGGTTAGAAATAATTAAATACAGAATTCATTCTAAGTCTTTGTTTTTCCCTTTGGGAAGGAAAGAAAAATTTGGCAGTTCCTCACTTTGAGCTGACCAGAGTAATTCTGATGATTTGTGTTTTCCATAGATAATTTAAATTCATACCAAAAACTCACCCTCACCAACACTTTTGACCTCTGCCTGAACAACCATTATGAGAAATATCTAAGAAGCAGAAAATAACTTATGGCTTGTATTTTTTCACTGATATTTTCTTCTCAAGACAGCGTGGAATACTGGAGATATGAGGGCAGGTGTCAACAAAGCTGAATGTGAAGGTTGGCTCTGCTCTGTAACCCTGAGGCAAGACACTGAAGCCTCGTTTTGCTTGTCTGGAGGATGGAATGATAACAACCATCCTTCAGGCCTGTTGTGATGATAAGTTAATAAGTCCGCAAAGAGCCCGGGTCCTGAAAGGCCCTCAGTACACTGCAGGCCTTATTATCCTCACTGGTGGAAGCAACAGTGAAGAGGGAAGTTGCTGATTAAAGTAAGATAAAGAAAGAACTAAGGGAGGGTTTCCCTGGTGGCGCAGTGGTTGAGAGTCCGCCTGCCAATGCAGGGGACACGGGTTCGTGCCCCAGTTCGGGAAGATCCCACATGCCGTGGAGCGGCTGGGGCCGTGAGCCATGGCCGCTGAGCCTGCGCGTCCGGAGCCTGTGCTCCGCAACGGAAGAGGCCACAAAAAAAAAAAGAAAGAAAGAAAGGAGAAAGGCACTGGGAAAATTAGCAATCAGTAGAATCAGATGCTGATAATTAACAGCTACCTATGACTCCATTTTGTCCAGAATTAAAGTATTCTCTGAATGTCATTTGATAAGATACAAGGTATTCATTGCCTCATCAGCTAATAGAAGACTTCATATTTTCCCTTGTATTCTGTATATAAATATTTTTCAAATGATCACGAAATCTTGAAAGTATGGCACCCTAGAAGTAACAGGATGGCTTAGCCACTGCTTCAGAGTAAGACAGACAGTATAAGAAGCAGGGGAAGATGGGCTCTGACTGTTTCCCAAAGACACTGTGTGGATTGTTCAAGGATAGTCACTGGGGATGAGCAGAAATGGATTTCAATTGAATAATCAAATTGAAAACACAAAACATCCTCCTGTCCCCTAGGCAAAGGGTATCTGAAAAGAATGCTATGTCAGGTGAAAAAGCAGGGCTTAGGAAAATAGCAATGAATGCAGAATGAACTAAGGAGGGAGATTTTTCCACTGTGAAGGGAGGAGAGCTTCCTCTCATTTAAGGTCCCAGCTGCTCTGTACTGCAACAAAGAAATGTTTCTGAATTGTTTCCAGGAAAGCTCAGAATTTATTCTGATTCCATTGGTCTTAAATAGGCATAAATACCACTTTACAATCCATCCTTCTCATATTCAGTTTAAGTAACTATGTTTCGCAGAGGAATAAAAACCCTTGACTATTTCTGATGTAACCACCTTAGGTTCTGGGAAACCACGGTGAGGGTGTGAGGAATCTCACCTGCGATTCCCTGAGTTAAGCTGACTGGGCTGAGGCCTCAAGCCTCAGGGCTGGTGTTCTCCAGTTACTTGCCCATCAAGGAACACTGACTTCTAAGACTTCAGTTCCAGTGTGGACCAAACCAGACAAAATAGTTGTCGTCGTTCCTCAATCCTTTAACATTTAATCATTCCTTTTCATCATGACTTCACGCCAAAAGAGGACCCATGCAGAGTGCCCTTACCTGCCAGATCTGCTCTTCACTCAAGGAGGTCAGGCGGTCGCTCTTCAGGACCTCCTGAAGCAGACAATAAGGGAGCGTTAGAATGTCTTCTGGGCGACTCTTCAGGAGCTCAGAGAGATGTTTCACTAAGAAATCGATCACTGCCTTCTCCAACAAAGTGAGGTTAAAGAGGTCAGCAAGTCTGTACAGATCCAAGTAATTAAAGCTATTTAATTCCTGGTGCCAAAAAAAAAAAAAAATGGAGAAAAGATCTCTTAGAAATCAATCCAAGAAAGAGCAAGCAAGAAATTCAGACTGACTCCCTCAAGTCTGCATGACAAGAGTGGGAGAAAGGGAACTGCACTCCACTGATAATGTAAAAAACAACACCAACAAAATCCGCAATTATACGGCTCTGGGCAGAGAACTGTTGTTCTAGAATTTAACATTTTTCCTTTCTTTGCCCCTCTTAAAACCAATATACTTAAAGACATCTTTAAAAAGGGACTGAAAGGGGTTTCTGGTTTTACTGGTTAAAATGTTACTTTGCAACTTTTTAGAAACATTTTACCAAAGAAAACAATTTGTCTACCATATTTTACAGCTTTCAGGTGGTAAGTTTTTTCTCCTAAAGATAATATGAGGGCAGGTAGAGTGGGAGCCATGACTAGATGACAAAAACTATAGCCCTACTCTTTTTCGAAAACTTCAAATTAAGTACAAATTTGAGTTAAAAACAACCTATCTTGACTTGAGCTAAAACAAAGACTGTTACATGTAAAGTCTCAGGAAATGAAGATATCTCACAGATTCCTGTCCTGAATAATTCTATATTGAATCCACCTGAGATGGACGATTTATAATTGTTCTTTGCTTTTTGTGAGCCTCAAAAATTCAGGCAATCAATGACAATCTTTTCAAAGATTTTCTAGAGCAATGCTTCATTGTGGGGGGATTCTACCTGTCTCTACAAGTTCTCAAACTCAGAGCCAGAGCTCTAAAATAATGCCCCCAGAGAGCCAGGACACCTGTGAAACCTTTGCCTTGTAACTCTGCAAGAACCATAGTGGGCATGCAGGTTTGTTGATAGAAAACTTACCTATTTCAAGTAGATTGAGAGTGGGCTGTGTCCCAGTTTTCCCTCATTTTCAACTTGCAATTATTATTACAATATTTTCTAGTAACTTAAGGAATGCAGAATACCATCAGATAGCTATTTTACTCCATTGAGTTATTAAGTATTTTCAACATACTTATCCCTTTTTCTAGTAATCTAACAGTATTAAGAACTCTTTCTAAAATCTTTATATTCTATTTTAATGTATCGGTTTCCATAAAATTTTAAGGTTTAAAGGAATATGCTCTAGATCGGCACTGTCCAACATGGTCACCACTAGCCAGATGTGGCTACTGGGCATTTGAAATGTGGCTAGTGTGATTTGAGATGTGCTGTAAGTGTTAAATATATACTGAAAGCAAGGAGTAAGAAAAATAGAATATAAAATGTCTCATTAATAATTTTTACATTGATTGTATGTTGAAATGGTATTATTCTGGATATAGGGGATTAAATATATTAATTTCACCTGTTTCTTTTTACTTTTTAATGCAGTACTAGAAAATTTAAAATTAACATATGTGGCTTCCATTAAGTTTCTATTGTACAATGCTGTTCCAAATAATGAAATGTATAATGAAGAAAGTGTAAAAACAGATCTCAGAGAAGCAGCTGCATCATCACCACGGCTACCTGATTCTTTTGTTTGTTTGTTTGTTTGTTTTGTTTTGTTTTACTTCAGATTCTATTTCTTTTGGTGGGAGATGACACTTTAATTACATTCCTAACAGGAGTCAAGCTAGATGACTTCAGGAATCAGCCATAAGATTCTGGCTCTTAATAGCTCTACTGGCCAACACAATTGAAAAGGAATAAATACTTATCTATAAAATGAAGTTTACCACAGTTGACCACTAAAATCCATTACAACTCAAATATCTAAGGGTCCACTCATAGCTATTCAATTAAAATATCTGGGCTTGCCATCCAGCAGATTTTATCAAAGGAATACTGCATATTTTGCCTCCAGCATCAGGTTTTTCAAGTAATGTTTAAACTTATTCTTCAAATCTTACTTTTTCCTATTGGTAAATTCTACTACGGGAGGAAAGAAGATGTAACCCTTGCACATGGAGCTTCCACAACGTACTTTAGGACCATCTCCTCGGGATGAATAAGTTATTTCTGGTCAATACATCTATGAAGCCAGTTTAACTGCTCCAGGACCCTGGATACGATTTCAGTGTCCCAGTAAGTCACTCTGCAGTCCCCCAGACGCGTGATGGGGGTCGGGGAGCGGTGTCAGTGCCTTTCAGGTACCCTGGGCACATGCGCAAGCCCTGGTTAAAGGTCCTAGGGCAGAGCCCAGCCGCACCACACAGAAAGATGAGTACGCAGAGGCGGAAACAAGCAAGCTCTGTAAAGTAAAAGGTGGACGGGCACAGCTGAGGAACAGTGTTTTTTTTTCCCACTCGTTCTGCCAAAAAGACGTATATGGCTGTGAGTTTGGGGCTGGATTATGTAGCGGTAATCAAATATTCTCTGTTAAGCATCTTTATATCTTTGTATAGAGACACTGGGTTTCTTCTGATTAGAAGCCTGCAACTTAAATACAGGCCAATTCAAAACTGCGGACAACCAGAGAATTAATTTAATTTAATACAGGATTTTAAAAAGTGTGCTTCTTTTCTGCTGTGTTTCGTTTGAATGTAATTATTTAATGCCTGCTTCCACAGTCCTGAAATGTTTTTGTTTCCTAAGGGTATAATTTTATATAACTCCCAAATCCAATCTAACACAGCATTTGATATTAGTGGAGAACTAAGGCTAAATGCACAAGTGTCAATGACTAAGTGAAGAGCAAAGGGGAACTGAACTGACACATACCCGTGTACAAGAAAAACAGCAGTTAAAAGTCTGCTCGTGGACTTCCTTGGTGGTGCAGTGGTAAAGAATCCACCTGCCAAAGCAGGGGACACGGGTTTGAGCCCTGATCTGGGAAGATCCCACATGACCCGGAGCAACTAAGCCCGTGCGCCACAACTACTGAGCCTGCGCTCTAGAGCCCACGAGCCACAACTACGGAAGCCCACGTGCCGCAACTACTGAAGCCCGCGCGTCTAGAGCTCGTGCTCCGCAACAAGAGAAACCACCGCAGTGAGAAGCCCGCGCCCCACGACAGAGTAGCCCCCACTCGCTGCACCTAGAGAAAGCCCGTACACAGCAATGAGGAGCCAACACAGCCAAAAATAAATAAATAAAATGTTAAAGTCTGCTCCCTATCTTTACCTTTTCATTTCTCCTCTCTTCTGCTCAAAAACATAATTTCCCCAAATCTCCTGTGCTTTTTATGTATATCAAAGGTTTCCGTTCCCCTTGCCATGCATACTTAGCACCTCGGTAGTTACACTGTGTAAACTGGGGAGTTGAGGGAAAAAAGAAAACCTTCACTGAGGTCTTGATACTACAATATACATTCCTCCTACTGGAGCCAATGTGTTTATGTGAGTCTTAAGCAAAATCATCACTTCTTGTTCTTTTGGCTAAGACCATATGCAAGCAAAATAATCACCAATAATGCTGCTTTTAAGGATTCCCATTAATGTGATTAAGGAGGTGGGAAGCAATGGTTAAACTGAATTATATGCTCACCTGTAACACTCTGCATGGAAAAAAAATCATCACTGTTATGAAAGTAGTGCCATTATGTTTCTGGTTATAAAAAGTAATAAATTTGTCCATTTCATAAACTTCAGGAAGTACAAAGTATGGGAAAGAAAACAAAAATGATTCATATTTCCCCATGCAGAGATAATCACTATTAATGTTTTTGTATATATTTCTAGACTTTTTTGAAAGAAGTCTTTTATATATCAAAGAAAGAGAAAGAACAATTGTACTCAGGAGCAGAACAAACTGTCAACAGCCATAGGCACTTGGAGGCAACCCAGGTTGGTGGACAAGAGCAAAGGCCATAGAATCAGGTAGACCTGGTTCAAATCCAGTGCAAATTCTTATCGTTGGCTATGACCCTGGGTCAGTCACTGATCCTCTGTTATTCCCCATTTACAAAATGGAGAGTTCACCCAGTTCATAGGGTCATTGTGGAGATAATGAATCAAAAGCACTTACCACACGGCTTGGCACATGGCAAGCAGACAGTAGATTTGGCAGGCAAGGAACAATAAAGGACATTTGAGCATTGTTGTTTGGCATCCATAATCCCTGATTCATCACTGATGCAAGGAGGTCAAAACAGAGAATGTGGTCCCTTTAGATATCAAAGTCTTAAGTAAGCTGCACCATTAAATCAGGGAGAAGGAGGACAGCCAGAGTAAAAACCATGCAATTGAGTTGTAAACTGATTACATGTTAATGCCTCTCACGTCTATATTATTAGCCCAAATCTCTCTCCTAAGCTCTGAATTCATTTTCCCAACTGCCGATAAGAGGACATCTTCCCTTGGATATTCCACAGCTATACTGAACTCAACATGCCCACATTGAACTTATGTTTTGCAAACTTGCATCTTCTCTTTGTTCTAGTTATGAGATTGTCTCCCTTCTCTTACATTCTGTGACGCAGAAATCCAAGTGCCCAGGTAGAGGCAGTGGTTTTGAGTTGAAGTCACAGCTCAGCAACAAGAAACTCTCTTTTGAGTGAAAGGAAAATCTTTTTCTTTTATTTTTCTAAAAAGGTTTCATTTCTGTCACACTGCTTCTCACTTGAAATTGCGTTTCTATTCAGAATTATGGTGCATACATTGTTGTTCTTTGGGGAATCTTTTTAAATAGTATTTATTTTCCTCTGGTTTACGGCTACTTGGCTTTTCTCTTCCCTTCTATTTGTTTCTTATAGTGTGAACGACAAGTGAAATAACAGAAGAAGAACCATAAAATGTGTCCCCAATCCTATACCAGCTATGGAATAAACACCAGTTTTCCAAGCGCAATAATTCTTAAACCTCATATATTCCCCAAATTCGGTCTTTTGGTGTGGTCTATTTCTCTAATTAATTAAAATGGTTATTCCCTAGATTAACTATTGAATATGGTAGGGAAAAGAAAGCACAAGAAAGGGAAATACTATCTTATGTTGGCTTACGTTCAAATGTAATTACTTTTGTGAGGCAAATTACTGGGTGGTGAGGACATGAGTGGTAGGCAGTAGTGTCGTTTGGGGGCGTGGGTAAACCCTGTGGCCCTTTTACCAAACCAGGGGAGGCAAAAAAGTCCACCTTTGTGATGGATGTCTCCTGGTGGGGTTCTCATCTGTAGCTGAGTGACTGGCCACTGTATTAGCAAGTGTCTTTCAATATCCCAATTAAGCAAGTACTAATAATTAGTGATGAAACTCCATACAAGACTCTTTTTATATTATAAAGAAAGATTAGAGAAGATTTAAGCCTATCCCTGAACCAATGTCACCCAGACTCACATTCTAATACACTTTCTTGAATGCGAGAAAATGGTGCAGCCTTATAGCTGAGGTCTGCATGTTCACTGCACATAACCCACGGCCTAGCTCATGTATGCCACAGCCTAGAGATGTGTTGATGTGTGCCAACAGTGATACAAGCTGAGAATCATTAATGCATATTTCTAATACAGAGTCTCTCTTAGTTTCAGTCACACCCATGTTGTGTCCCAGCCTGTCAGTAACCCCTTGACCATCCAGCACTGCAGTTTAATCATAGCCCTGGCAGGGGAATTATGTGGAACACAGAAAATATTTGTCATCTTGTGACTGCATCTACTGTAGACTATCCCCAAAATCTGCCCCACAAATACTCTTCCTCAAATCTAAGAGTCCTTGTTAAACTGACAAGATTAGGAAATCTGATGAAGATGCTTTAATACTAAGGATACCCATGCAAAACATGGCCTTAATAACACCTATTTCTCTTGTTGGCTCATGTAATTCTGAGAACATTACTAACTTACAAAACAAAAATAAGCATCAGCAACCTGTACTATAAGAATGGAAAACTATGGCCTATGCTCAAGATAATAAGAAACCTCTCTCAAGGTCAAAATAAAAGTAAATGCCATTTTGATTTCCTGAATTCCCTCCTCCCCCCTTCTAAGATAACCAAATTGAACAGGATTCCACATTTTTCTAGGTAATAACACTCAAAAGATGTGACTATTTTGACAATGCTGTGTTTCACTGTTATAATTATAACCTTTTCCAATTATTGATGCTCTTCACTTATACCCCCTTCAAAATGTCACCTCCATTACCACATGTCAATACTTTACTACAGATAAAGATGGTCAGGAGAGATAGTGATTTCTATGCCTCTCATGTAATAACATGCATGAAACTTGAAGTTCTATTATAAAATGTTGATATTGCATCACATTCTGAGGAGTCCTCTAAATGAGAAGTCACCCTTGTTACAGAAGTCAAGAAATCTTTTTTTAAAAACTATGCCCGGGACCTCCCTGGTGGCGCAGTGGTTAAGAATCCGCCTGCCAACGCAGGGGACACTGCTTTGAGCCCTGGTCCAGGAAGATCCCACATGCCGCAGAGCAACAAAGCCCGTGTGCCACAACTACTGAGCCTGCGTTCTAGAGCCCACGAACCACAACTACTGAGCCAGCGTGCCACAACTACTGAATCCCACGCACCTAGAGCCTGTGCTCCGCAACAAAAGAAGCCACCGCAATGAGAAGCCCATGCACTGCAACAAAGAGTAGCCCCCGCTCACCACAACTTGAGAAAGCCCGCACGCAGCAACGAAGACTAAATGCAGTCAAAATTAATTAATTAATTAATTAATTAAAAAAAAAAAACTATTCCCAAATAGATTCAAAATAGCCTGATACAGGGACTCTGCATATAATCAAATCAGTATGATTTGATCTTTAGCAATGTTAACCAGAAGTTAAATAAAACTATTGTACTGGCTGCTTATAGAGACCAAGTACCAAGTTAGACATAATAAATCTGAAGCCCGTTGTCAGTAAGTCCTAATGCTTCCCACTTCAAGTCTCCTGTCACAAACCACCAAACTTGTCACTAAGCTATTCGTGCATGTTATCTTCCAATAAGTAAAAACATTCCTAGTAAACTACTAAGAAGGTTTTACATCTTATGTTTTTTGTATCCTGTACAATGCTAATCACAATGCTTTATCACAGATTGTAATTTAAAAAGTATTTGTTGGATTATGAATTTAAAAGAGCAACATGTTTTTAAAAAGTTGTTTTTTGTTTTTTGTTTTTGTAAAAAGCACCCCCACGACTTCAAATGGAAAGAGGAAATGACAGTTTGGGTATAGGTCTGATTTTACAATTGGGCAAAATAAACAGATTGCTCACAGTTAAGTGAGAAAGGTGCTCTCAAATATTTGATCTGAACTTAGAAAGTTCTCTCTTGATGCTAACTACCCATCAGGGCTTTTATATAATTGGTTAACATGGGGGAACACCCACTTGTGGTGCCAAATGCATCCGGCCTGGCTTCCACAGTGAATCTCAGGTCTCCTGTCTTTTTACATGTTGATTTTTCTTTCCTTCTTAGAATGTCAAAAAGGAATCTTACTTCTCTTTGTATTTAGTGATAACCAGAAATATATAAATGTCTATGCTGTTTGCCGAAAGTATATCAAGCATTATCAGTGTTGGGAGGAGGACGACAACCGGAATTAGCTTCCTCTTCCTAAGCAAGACAGACCACTCCAGCGGGAAGGATTGTTCCTTCTTCTGACTTCTCATTTCAGGAGCTACTTGTATACTTGAATATTTACTTAACCCTTTGCCACTGGTTACATACTTTTTCCCCTAGTTGTGTATAAAGGTACAGACTGTATCTGTACTTCTTTAGATCTTCCTCTCAGTCTTCACAAAGAGCACTTTATAAACTTTGATGGATGGATAGTGGGTAAATAAGAAAGAATATCAGACCTTTAAACAGTCAACTTTTATTGCCTTTACTTCTTAGTTTACAGGAAAACATTGATTCTCCTGCTCCTCTAAAATTATCCAAATATTTTAAATATTTGAATAGTAAATATTAAATAAATTGATTAAATATTTTAATCTTTAAATATTAAAAATGCCTAGAATGTTAGCCACTCTGGAAATAAATATGGCAGCCCAGAAAGAGAGAGAGAGAAAAGAAATAGCTATTGCCTAAACTTTTCATAACTGTATGCTGTTTTGGGGCTACCATTCAATATCAGGTGTATTGTCATTTTATTCTTTATGACTCAGGAAGATTATAAGTTCAACTTGTTGTGCATGTTTATTTGAGTTTATAATTTTATATTTTCCCTGTCGCTTTCACTAGGTTGTAAGTGTGGAGACAAGGAACTGGCTGCATGCTTAGTTTGGAGTTGTAGAAAAAGCACATGATTTTTTTTTTTAAAAGAGTTGTTAAAATAATTTCATTAGTGTATCAGTCAAGGTTCTCCAGAAAAATAGGAGATACACAGAGAGACAGATTTTAAGGAATTGGCTCACAAGATTGTGTGGGCTGGCAAATGTGTACAGCAGGTCAGCTGGCTGGTAACTCAGGCAACAGTTGAAGGTACAGTCTTGAGTCACAAATTTGTAGATCAGGCTCACTGGCTGGAAATTCAGGCAGCATTTCTGTGTTACAGTCTTGAGGCACAATTCCTTCTTCTTCAGGAAGTCTCAGTTTTTATTCCTAAGGACTTCAACTGATTGGATGAGGCCTGCTCATCAAAAGTGGTCTCCTTCATTTAAAGTCAACAGATTTTAGGAAAGCACATGATTGGAAGCTGACACATATGGATAGCCTCAGCAAGTGATTAACATCTCATTAGAAAAATCGGAAAGGTGATCTGTGATAAGGATTTCCAAAAACATATGTAAAGTACCTTCCACATAGTAGATGCTCAACATACAGTAGCTGTCTCATTATTATTATTCCCTTTTAAAAATACTACCAACAGTGCTTAAGCTATAGCTTTGCATATTCCACAAATTTTACTCACTGATAGGGTAAAGAGAAGAAAACACTGAATGTCTAATATGGACTTTGTTTTTCTACAAATAACAGCAAAAATCAAAGTTGTTGTGTAACATCATTCATTTCTTTTGTACTTAAAAAACACTTCACCAGAGAGAAAAAAAGGAGAATAGATTGAGACATTATACTGGACCATCACCAAGTATGTATTACTATAATGTACTCTGGTTCCCATGTTCTATATTACACACAGCAGAAAAGACACACAGAGAAATCTAAGGATGGAGGAGCTGCATTTCTTTATGACCTTATTTGAAAGATAAACTCCTTGGAGGAATACAATTTATTCAGATTATCAAGACCCTGCTGTGCAAATCTACATTCTGGGAGCACACTATGGAGATCAAAAAATATTTACTTTATTCTGTTGGGTATAAAAGCTTTTAATGAATGCATAATTAAGGCAAAAAAGAGTGTATACAGCTTTAGAAATTCCACTTCTGAGCCAAGCCATTAATATCCAAGGCACCATACCCAGTTGTGATTCCACCTGTTTCCTAGTTGGATTACAACCTAGTTATGAATCAAGGCATTACATGACTACAGGACCTGGTGCTGCAGAAAAGGACTGCACTCCAGGACTAGAGAAAGCAACATAAAGGGCTTTGTTGTGGATGTGTGGTGAAGGGCTAGCCCTTTGGAACATGTTGAAACAAACAAATAAACAAAACCCCAAACCTTGGGGTGAATCATGTAGGAAAAAAGTCATCATGCATATCATAAAGGGACCTGTAAGTTTTCTCCATAACATCTTATATTAGAGTTGATGGGATACAATCTAACAGTTATGGAAGAAAAAATGAGTAAATCATTGACAATGCAGGCCAGATTATTTGCGATATGATAAAATAATGTAAAACCAGGTATTTTTATTTGTATAAATATAGAGATATAGTTATATTTGTATACAAACAAACATATCTGGACAGCTGAATGCAACTATATATTCATGTATTGATACAAATATGCATATGACACAGTGTGATTAAACTAAAACAAAACATTAGCAGCAATTCAAAAATACAAGAAAAAAACCCAGCATGCTCTAATTCTTGGAGTCTTTGAAGGCCTGTTTAAATATATTTGTGCTGTATAACAGAGGAATTCTACAATTAGGTTACTAGTACACTTTCATAATCAACTGTATGCATAATATCCAAGGCTCATGAATAACTTTATATTGCTCCTTGGGAAAGTCTGTAGTAAGCTGGAAATCCAGTATGAAGGAAGCACAGAGACACAGCCATCAACAACTAGTAATTCTGGCCCCAGTCACGATGTGCTGCAAAATGCTACTGCAAAGTTTACTAGAGCCGTCTCAGCACATCAGGTGATTACCACTGAATTATGGACTATAAAGAGGAAATTAATGTATACTTTTCTTTCTTTAATCAAAAATAGTCTATCTGAGCAACTGGAGCTTTAAAACAAAAATTTCAATAATCACAAACCTTTTTTGAACGATGAGAGGCAAAATCAGGTTAAAATTTTTTTAAAGAATAGTAGAGCCTGGAAGTAATTCTGGTATATTTCCTTACTTAGTGCTGCTACCCAAAGTCAGCTGCTGAAAATTCTGCAGAATTTCAATAATCTCTCAGTTATCCACATAGACTTTCGTCTTAATCATTATTATACGTAAGAATGAAGACTGGTAAGGTTTTTTGTTTCAAGTCTTCATCGTTTTGGCTTTTTATATTCTGGATGCTATGCAGGATATATAATATCAATATTTTACATATTTACGTATTTTATATATAATGTAAATTTTTCATAGATTTATAACTGGGACCAGTTCAAATTTATCTAGATATTATGACACTTTCAAAATCTGAATATCAGTGACTTAACAGGCTGGTAACTGATGTGAATTGAGGTGGCAAGAGCATCTGAAGCAGTGGTTCTCAAACTGTAGTCCCCAGACCAGTAACATTAGCATTACCTGGGAACTTGGTAGGATGCAGATTCTCAGGCTCCTGCTCAGACCTCTTGAATCAGAAACTCTATGGGTAGGCCCCAGCAGTCTGCTTTAACCAGCTATTCAGGTGATTCCACACACGGTCAAGTTTAAGAACCACTGATACAGAGTACACATTTGAGTGAAGAAAGAAATGACTCTAACCTGCATAAATATATTCTTACAGCAGAACAAGATGCATGACCCCTGTCTCTCACCCCAGACTCTGAAGTGGGCAAACATTATACTCAGTGTATGGGGCTGAGGCCACAGTACCTGAAGCTGAACTAACGACACAGATAAGCAGTCATTTCCCAGCACATGTCCCTCGAAAGGCAGCAAGGAAAAGATCGGCAGCCTGCTCTAAAGGATGTTTGTGGAGGGAGAGTGAAAAAGGGGGTGGGGGAGATGTCTAGGAAGAAAAGACACCTGAAGAGAGGGAGGCATATGGACAGGAGTCTCCTTGTAAGGACTAACTTAGATCTTTCTTCTGTTAAACAAATGCACTGCCTGTATTTCCCCTAGCTGGGGAACTTAGGATACCATGCAACTGTATTACAGAAAATTCCTATCACAGGGAACTCTCTCGGCACGTGTAGAAGGAACGCAAACAAACATGCGTTTCTAAGCAAGTGCTATGCACTAGAGCTAGAAATAAAAGATTTTCCAATTTCTCCTTGAATTCTGTATATGAGGATGCAACAATATGTTTTATTTACAGGAAGGGCAGGGAAAACCATAAAACAAAACTTCCTACCTAAAAAGCAGCAACGCCATTGTATATATGTGCCACATCTTCTTTATCCATTCATCTGTTGATGGACACTTAGGTTGCTGCTTATATACAATGGAATATTACTCAGCCATAAAAAGAAACAAAATTGAGTTATTTGTAGTGAGGTGGATGGACCTAGAATCTGTCATACAGAATGAAGTTAGTCAGAAAGAGAAAAACAAATACCGTATGCTAACACATATATATGGAATCTAAAAAACAAACAAACAAAAAATGGTCATGAAGAACCTAGGGGCAAGACGGGAATAAAGACACAGACCTACTAGAGAATGGACTTGAGGATATGGGGAAGGGGAAGGGGAAGCTGGGACAAAGTGAGAGAGTGGCATGGACATATATACACTACCAAATGTAAAACAGATAGCTAGTGGGAAGCAGCCACATAGCACAGGGAGATCAGCTCAGTGCTTTGTGACCACCTAGAGGGGTGGGACAGGGAGGGTGGAAAGCAGGGAGATGCAAGAGAGAAGAGATATGGGAACATATGTATATGTATAACTGATTCACTTTGTTATAAAGCAGAAACGAACACACCATTGTAAAGCAATTATACTCCAATAAAAAATAAATAAATAAAAAAGTAGAAACACCAAGTATCATGTTGCTTTTAAAAGCATCAATTTTTACTATTTATTAAAGTATAATTTCAGTGTGATGTTTTCATTTATCAGAGACAGGGAGAAAGTGATGGTTCATATAATTATTTGTGACTTTTCTTTTCTAAAACAATACAGGCACTTCCACAAAAGCTAAGAGAAGTGGCACAGAGGAAAAATACCTTTTACAGAATGGTTATTATTTCCAAAATATTCAGGAACAGCCTTGTCCAATATGCTGTTGATTGGAAGTAGGTAGTAAAGTCTGTGACATTTCCAGGAATGAAGAAAGACAGGAGTGATGGAAGTGGGTAGGAAGGTTAACTGTGGAATTAATAGAGAAATTCACAAGTGAAGCATGCAATTCTACTGGCTCTGGTTTTCAGGGTACCTACTGCGTGTAGGATACTATGCTATAGGATACTTTGCATGCACTATCTCACGAACACTCCAACACTCCTAAGATGTACATTGTATATACGTTATCATATCTGTATCACATCTGTATTTGTGGGCAAAGAGGTCATGTAACTTGCCCAAGGTCACAGAACTCTGGGACATGAACTTATATCACAGAGAGATAGATAAGTAAATCAATACAAATAATACGGTGTGATCAGCACTCTGGAAGAATGCCTGTAATTAATGAAGAGGAGGGAAATCCACCTCCAACTAGGTGGATTTATCAGGCAGCTCTGGAAGAGGAGCTATAACACATGAGCAAACTACTTGCAGGTTAAAGAAGAACTCGTAGGGTGACATAACGAGGGAAGAATAATCCATGGAGAAGAAGGCTTCATACAAAGAGGTTTGGGTACGGGGACATCATGAAGTTCACAGTGATTGTGGTATAGCATGTGGGTAGTAACTTGTTTTTTTTTTTAAAAAAAAAAAGAAGGCTAAAGCAATAGGAAGTTTCATAATAAAAATGGAACCTGTGAGCCACTTCAAGAGGAATGAACCTTGTTCTGAAGGAGGCACTGGGGTGAGGCAGGAGTGAAGGCAGGTAGGTCCACTGGTTAGCAGGAAGCTTCTTTAGTCCAGGGAATAAGTATTGAGGATTTGAATTCAGATGGTGGAAATGGAAATAGAGAGAATGAGAGAGATTTAAAAAGTTAAGGGAGTTCACCCAAGCCCTGCACACAGATGTTTGTAACAGCTTAATCGTAATTGTCTAAACTTGAAGTGACCACGATGTCCTTCAGTAAGTGAAGGGGTAACTAAACGTGGTCCATCCAGACAATGGAATACTACGCAGCACTAAAAAGAAATGAGCTATCAATCCATGAAAAGACACAGAGGAGATTTAAATGCATATTACTAAGCAAAAGAAGCCAACATGGAAAGGCTACATACTGTATGAAGCCAACTATATGACGTTCTGGAAAAGGTGAAACTGTGGAGATAGAAAAAGATCAGTGGTTACCAGGGGTTGTGGGGAGGGGAGGGAGGGATGAACAGGCAGAGCACAGGGGATTTTTAGGGCAGTAAGACTCTTCTGTACGATACTGTAATGGTAGATGCATGTCATTACACCTTTGTCCAAACCTACAGAATGTAAAACACCAAGAGTGACCCTTAATGTAAACTGTGGACTCTGGGTGATAGTGATGTGATAGTAGGTCCACCAATGGTAACAAATGTACCTACTCTGGTGGAGGATGTTGATAATGGGGGAGGCTGTTCATATATGGGGGCAGGGGGTACATGGGAAATCTCTGTATCTACCTCTCAAATTTGTTGTGAACCTAAAAATTACTCTTTAAAAACAGTATCTTAAAAAAAAAAGTTGGGGAGGTGGAATTGGAAGGTTTTGGTGATAGCCTATGTGTAGCACTAGGAGAAGGAATATTTTAGGATGACTCCTGGGTTCCTGGCTTGGGTTAACACTGAGAAAGGTCATATGCCTTTGGGATATCCAACAGGAAATGCTGACTAGGCAGTTGGCTTAGAGATGATAAAACATGCTCTCCTTGAGTACAGTAAGAATAGGGCACGTGAAGGAGACAAGAAATTAAAAGGACAAGGTTAGAAACCTAGTTTGTAACCAGGAGACAGGGATCCAGCCTGTGTTTTAGGGAAAGAAATTGTTTTGTGGGCCGGAAAAATAACTTAGGTTGTATAGCAAAGTATTGATTAGCTTTACTCAACAGACAGGAAGCTCAGTTGAGCTACTGCAGGAACATCTAGGAAAAATAATCCAGATCTGAATGATGGCACTGACAATGAAGAAAGAGAAGAAGGCATATGTGAGAACAATTTAAGAGGCTAAACCAATAAAATGTATTGAGATTCATGAGATCATGGAGCAACATAAGATTATGCCAAGGTTTCTGGTTTGGGTTACTAAAAGGATAATGGTTCCTTAACAAAGAGTGGGAGGAGGAACAGGTAAGACTGGGTGACAGTGAACTGAGATGCATGTGGATGCCAGCCAAGTGGAGACAGCTGAACACAGAGCTTGGAGCTCAGGAGAGGAGACTGCAATCCTCCAAATGTGGATGAAAGTGATGGTGAGCAGAAGAGAAGAGCACACACATGGCATCACTGTACCCAGAGGGATATTCACAGAGCTGATGGAAGAAGAGTTTGTAAAGGAACTGAAAAGACGTAGGAGGAGACCTAGGAGAGAGTCTTGAGAAAACAGAAGTGTAGGAAAGAAAGGAGCTAATAACCACTGTCGGAAGGCTGTGGAGTGGTCACATTAAAGACCATAAAAGGCCCACTGCCTTTGACGACTAGGAGGCTTTGGGGACCTTTATCGGAACAGCCTTTGAGGAGTCATGAAGGCAGAGGACTGAGTTCAATAGGACTGAAGAATGAATAGGAGGTAAGGAAGTGCAGACACTGTTCCCAGTTCGGTAGTGAATGGAAGGAGCGAGTTGTGACAATGAGAAAAGAAGAAAAGTTTCTCCCATCTTATTGATCCTATTTTAAAAATGAAAGGAAGGTGCCAGTGGAGAAGACATTGGAACCATGGGAAACACAGGAGGTACCTCATGGATCAAGTTGCTGAAAGGCAGTTTAGCCTTAGAGAATAGGGCAGATATTTAACTGTGGGCAGAAATATTTGCAGGTGGAGGGTGAACAGGAGGATGAATATCTTAAATGAAACATAGATTTTCTTTTAATACTCCTAATTTCAAGTATTGATAACGGAAGTAAGTGAGATTGATTTTGTTTGCTTTGTTTATTGATTCTGAACTCTAGCATTAGTAAAATATTGGAAACATCTAATTTTTGAGAAAAATAGGCTGAAAGTGATTTTAAAATTGCCCACCACACAATAGTTAGCTTAGAATAGAAATTACTAATATTAGAAAAATCCTTCAAGACAATCTTTCTTGTCTTTAAAAACTCACAAACAAGGAAGACAGAGTGAGCCCTAGATTACCCACATAACAAATTAAAATGCCAAAATGACTTCCTTGGCCAGCCAGTGTGTCTCTGGGCTGTCACTGACATCCTTTGGTGTGGGCTTAGGGAAGAAAAGCCAACATAATAGCATATGAAAAGATTAAGTGGGATCCTAAAATGGCTGCTAAAAAACTTATGATATATTTTAGAGCCAAATATTAATGATATTTGAAAAATTTGATATTCTGGATCACCCATGCCAGATAGCAAATACTCATGATTAGAACAAATAATTAGTAGCTGGCTATGATTTAGTAGGGCTCATACATTTCTATCCTTTCTGATCATTTTCACTGACTTAAAAAAATATGAAAGATTAAACTGTTTGTAATATATTTTCCAAAATTCGTACTTTAACTTTCTCCAAATACAAGAGTATCAGCTCTAGTGAACTATGGAATAGCACTCAGTGTATTTGATTAGGGGCATATTCAATATATATGTTGGTATAATCATTTGTCTTATCTAATGCGGGAAAAAAAACAGCTCAGCAGTGGAGAAAAACGAGTGTAAGTTATAACTTCTCAACCCTGAGAATAAATTATTCTATTCAGAACAGCCACTATATATTATGTATTTAGGAGATACTGCTAATTTAATAATTAAAATTATAATAATACATTGTTTGGAAGAGATAACCTCCTATAAGTCAGTGTAGTATTACTTAGTTTAAAAAAATAATACTCTTAAGAAATACTGGAAAATATGCAAGATCTTCAGTGCCAAATGCAATCCCCATAGAAAGTATTTTCAACTTAAAAAAAACTGTATTCAATGGGTAAAACTAATGTAAGACTGACTTATTAACATATTTTCCTCCCATAACATAAAATTTCAATATTTAAGCAAGAAGAAAATTACTGAATGGATGCACCATTCGTTCCCTCAACACACACTGCTATGGACTGAACTGTGTCCTTGCAAAATTCATAGGCTGATGTTCTAAGTCCCAGTATGATGGTATTTGGCGATGTGATTTTGGGAGGCAGTTGGGTTTAGATAAGGTCATGAGGGTGGGGCCCTCAGGATGGGATCAGTGTTCTCATAAGAAGAGACACCAGAGGGCCTTCCCTGGTGGCACAGTGGTTAAGAATCTGCCTGCCAATGCAGGGGACACGGGTTTGAACCCTGATCCAGGAAGATCCCGCTTGCCGCAGAGAAACTAAGCCCGTGCCTGCGCTCTAGAGCCTGTGAGCCACAACTACTGTGCCTGCGTGCCACAACTACTGAAGCCCACGCGCCTAAAGCCCCTGCTCCGCAGCAAGAGAAGCCAACATAGTGAGAAGCCCACGCGCTGCAACCAGAGAAAAGCCTGCACGCAGCAATGAAGCCCCAACACGGCCAAAATAAAATAACTAAGTTAAAAAAAAAAAAAAAAAAAAGGAGAAAGACACCAGAGAGCTTGCTGTCTCTTTCTCTCTGCCATGTGAGAACACAGCCGAAAGGTGGCCATCTGCAAGTCAGGAAGAGAGCCCTCATCAGAGCCTGACCAGGTTAGCACCTTTCTCTTAGACTTCTAGCCTCCAGACTGTGAAAAATAAATATCTGTTTAAATCACCCAGTCTGTGGTATCTTGCTGTGATAGCCCAAGCTGACCAACACAGACACTGAGCTCTTGTGATGCGATGGGAGGGAGGGGGTAAGATATAAAGAGATGTAAGGCATGACCCCTGCCTTCAAGAGTCCCACAGTATAATTGGGGTGGGTAAGACCCAGAATTCTTCCTAATACCCTCATGAGAGAATAACATTCTTTAAACCTTTGTACCTTCACTGAAGAGAGAAAATGACTAATTCTCATGATAGTCCATTTAGTGTAAAACTAAATGAAGACAAGGGATGACTAATAAGCATCAGTCACAGAGGAGGGAGATTTAGGGCAGGAAGTCACTTCCTCCCTCCTGCTCCCTTTACTTGCCTTCTGAATGATTAATAGTAAGAATTTTGGCTTTGCTCTACGAGACAATCCAAATGTGCACACTGTAAACAGAACAACCCTTCAATCTGGGGAAATGATCTTTTATGGTTGTAAAATCAGAAAACAAAAACAAATGAAAACAGAATGGAACCCTCCCCCGACCCCCGTTTTCGTTACAGTGATAAAATGCTCTACCTAGAGCACTCCTGTCCCTTTCCTCTCACATCACAGCAGCACGTCTCCTCTTTCAGGTCACGTCTTCCCCATAAAAGTGCTAAACTAATGCCGCTTAATGACAAATTAATGTCCATGAATAAAAAATACACCTCTAATAGCATAGAGTAATTTGCCATTACAATATCATCATTGGACATGCCCCTGGTTTAATACGATGTATTTAATTCATAACCTAATGAGTGATATATAAAAAGAGGGAGATGAACCCTGCAATTACATTTATGTGAGTCTGTCACCTTATTTGTAAAACCTTAGAGTCATTTACATTCAAATTAGAACAAATGAGTGATTTCACAAAGTGCAGTGATAAATGACCACAGCAGCCCAAGACTAAACTGTATTTCCTGTGAACACATTAACAGTTTTCTATTATTTGTTAAAAATTACAAGGCATATTGCCCAGTGTGGTGTGAATAATGACTTTTTTACTGATTAGGTCAGAAAACTAATATGTAGCAAAATAAATAATTTTTCTTTTCATTTTTTCTGATTTTTGCTTTAAATTAACTACTGAATTCTGGTGGATTCACACTGCCACCTGCTGCCTAGGAGTAGATATTAAAAGTATATTCCTATCAAGGAGTTAATTCACCCCTTTGGTGGTCTTATTCAGAAAGTCTAGTGAGGGTTCTTTCTTGTCAATATATTTAAATTGCATTTCATAATAAAGGCTGATACTTGGCAAACAAAAAGAAAACTTGCTAATCAAATAATAGGATATAGCATTTATTTGGGGGAGAGAATACAAAATGTACAAACTTTTTTTTTGAAAGCTAATTACAAAAAAAGACATTTTCAGCAAAGCATGTGTATCTCCTAATATATCACTTTCAGGGGATACAACACAAAGTCCAGTGGCCAGTACCCCGATCTTATGACAGGGTTTGGAAGGGTGGTGTGTGTGTGTGTATGTGTGTGTCTGTGTCTGTGTTCCCTACTCCTGACCCTTGGTACAACCTGAAGGCAATGACTGAAGGCTCTGCTTGTCACTCAAGACCTCTACTACCTAGTCTTCCCTCCCAATGACAAGTTCCAACATGAAAGGAAGGCCTTAGGGTCCAGAACAGAGCAGACCAGGAAAGGCATGAGGACTGGTGATGAGGCTGGGGAAGAACAGGCCTGGCCTTGGAGACCAGGCTAAGGGTTTCTGCACATGAAATGATGCTGCCAAATGGTCAATAGGGGAGCTAATAGACATTTCCAAATCTGATCAACATCCTAGTTCTGAATTTAAGTTTCTCCACCTGTAAAAATAAAAGAACTCTCACCTGCCTTAAGGGGTTGCTTAGCAGAGGAGAAATGGGAATCTTTGTGCAAAACACTCAATACAGATAGGCTCTCAATAAATGCTGGTTCTCTTTCCTGGGAAAGATAATGATGGCTCTGGGGACTATGGTTTGGCATAGATAGAGGATAGAAACAAGCAGACCCCTTAGGAGGAAATTATGAACTCTTATAACATACAGCTAATGATGGTGAGAGTCTAAAGAAAGGTAAGAAAATTAGCAATGGAGAAATGAATCAGGTCTGAGAGATATTTGGTAGGTAGCATCAACCCAACTTGGTAATTGATTGGATATGATGGTGAGGAAGGGGTCTGAGACTATGTCCAAATTTCTAGACAACTAACACATTGATGGTACCATTAACAGAGAAAAGGGCAGGTTTTCTCATGTTAGGTTTGAATTGCCTGTGTGATGTTTAGGTACAGATGTTCAGAAGCTAATTTTAAAAAAGGTTAGAAAAAAATCAAAGTTTGTGAAAACAAACTGTACTCAGAAAGTCTGTAATGTTTATCTGAGGGACTTGGTAAATCAGTAGACACATCAGAATCTCTATATCCATAGCCCATCTCTCTGAGGACGGTCTGCAGAGATTCCTTTACAAGATCTAACATAGTGAATGACATTCATGTAGACATGCATACACTAAAAAACAAGAAAATTTACGCATTTTACTGGGCCCTTTTTATACACAAATATTGCTCTTTAGTGAATTGGTTCATCTTTCTGATGAAATTTTTAAAAACAGCACAATGGACAAGGAAGACGAGCAGAGGGAGGAAGAGGGAAAGTAGCATTCACACTTTATTTGGGACTGAACCTCAGCAGATAAGCCTGACAGGTCATGGTTATTAATGATATATAACACGACAGGCTACACAGGACAGAGTCCTACAGCATTTCATTGCAAAGCAAGTGAGAAAGGATGCAAACTTGAGCAGTTGTCTGTAAATCCCTCATCTTGGGATGATGGGCTATCACTGTAGCCATTCCCCTTGTACTCACCCCACCCCAAATCATTTAGCTGCTTTCATTGCCAGGCTACCAGTTAATCTCAGCAACCTGCACGGAGAACATGTGTGTTCTCAATGACAGGCCTGATTAGAGGGCCTGGAGCCAAAAATGAATACGGGGAAGACCTCACAGCCTGGGAAGCTAATTTGATGGCTGTCCTCACTGACAAGAGGGGCACTGCTCCTGTGGTGTGGGGTCCTGGCCCTCAGCAGCCTGCCAGAGGAAAAGCAAGAGAAAGGAGCCCACACAGTGGCCTCAAAGTGTCCCTTCCCTTGGCTGGGCGGGGGAGCAGCAGCATCTAGGCATGTGCAGAAGAAGCTTCAGGTCAATGTACTAGCCGATGGCCGCAGAAGCTCAGGGAGGCTTGGGGTGTGGTGGGGAGCTCAGGAAGTGCCCACCCAGCACTTCTCCTGGCATACGCTTCCTAAAGCACCCTGGAGGACAGCAGGAGGTCTACTGAGAGCCGGGGTCTACCCTCCACATCTCTGAAATAATGGTAATTTGAGAACAACAAAACAATACCAGACATCTTAGGAAAATGGTTTCACCGACTCCTCATTGGGCAAAGTACCGAACAAGAATGGAGAATATATTAGCCTTGGTTGATGGGTCTTAATTTCTAAGTACATTTTAAGCACTGAAGATTTTTCATTTTAACAGAAAATATTTTATATACCCAATAAAATGATTCCATAGGAAATTAAAAATCAGTTGAGCAATAATACCAAAAATCTTAAATAGGTCTAGTTATTTGACTATGTCAAAATATGAAAGCAGACTGACCCCTTCTGGTAATTTGATAATCCTAAAAGAGAGGCAGGGTATATATTTGAAAAGGAGTGACATAATGAAGGTTTCTGCATACACATGGTTTTAGTCCTTACAGTCCAAGTTTCCTTCTACAAGTTGGACATCTTGTAACGTCACAGATAAAAAGGAAAAGGAAAGTTACATAAGAGAATGAAATGCAAACATTGGTGAAAAGACAGTGAAAATTCTAACCACTGCTCAAGCAGGCTAATAATAAATGAACTGTCCACGAAATACATCTGTTTGCAAGCTACATTTTTTTCCTCAGCAAAATAATGAATTGCAAGAATTAAATTCCGAAGTGCACACAAGTCACCTGTTATCTCAACAGGTTCATCTGATGGGATAGGGAAAAATACCCATGAACTTCCAACGTTCATCTGGAATTCTCATTTAGAGAGAATTATAGGTTTAAGTTTACACACACACACACACACACACACGCACACACACACACAGTATATATACTGTATTTTAATGTGCATCATAACTAGCACTATAACCAAACTTTTGTCAACATACATCATTAATTATTACCTGCCATGGAAAAAGTGAATCAGGTGATGATGATGCTGAAAGCACAAGTTGCAATATTTGATGTAGAAATGTCAAATAAAAGTAATTTCAATTTCACAAGTCAAACACACACCTTTGAAATCTTGTAACCTTTCTATGTTATTCCTATTTGTTACTTGCAGAAAGGGATTAAAACAGGTCTCCCATATCACCCAACAATATTGAGGGGAAAAGAAAGGAAAATAAGATAAAATAGTTAAACATTTACTGTTAGATTAAGTATGCTGAGATAATGACAAAACTTTCATATGCTGTATTTGAACTGCTCCTTAGGTGAACATGGCTGACATGCCTCACACTGTCTCCCTAGGAGACACTGGATCCTACTTCCTGAGGTTGCTGGGGGGATGAAATAAGATGATATATGAGAAAGAGCTTTGGAAATGACCTAATGAGTAACAGAAGTAAAGGCTATATTTAGAATTAGAGAAATTATTAGGAAGGAAATAACGTAATTAGGCAGAAAAAAATAGGATTTTTCTACTTACTAATAACATGTCATGTGCACAAGGACAACAGAATTAAATTATGTGGATTTATTATTTTTTTAAAGTTTATTTTCACTGTTGTTATAATGCTGTAATAAATGCAAGTTAAAGGTCATACGAGTGGAATAAATGGGAGGATCTCAATGTAGGGGGTTAGTACTTAACTCTCTGAAAAATAAAAGAGATAGCACATCCGTACTATCTGCCTAAGATGTCCCATATCTTCCTATTGAAACAAAGGGTTTTCATCCAAGAAGGAGAAAAAGGTCTTTGGAATCAGAAAGGCCTATCACTCACCAGCTATGTCACTTTGGGCAAACTGGGTATGTTTCAAATCTTTGATTTTTTTGCCTATAAAAATGTGCCACGTTGTTGTGAGGACCAAAGGTGAAGCATCGGCGAGCAAACAGCAGGTGCTCGGTGGATGGGAGTTTTCTCTCCCTCCCCCTCACAGAGCCTTTCCTGAAACCCTAGCAAATCAGGGCAAGAATGCACAGATCACGCATCATCTCTCCAGCATTTACTGCCCGGGAAGTTCATGCAGCAATTAATTATGTATGACTTCATGATATGTTAGCTACTGTTACTGAAATCTTAAATGACTAACCAACTTCTCACGCATTTCTGCAACCAGAGAGCATTGCTTCAAATCAAGACCCTTCCCAGCGTCGTCTCCCAGGGCCCCAGTAGTGAACCCTGTGTGTGGCTGTTGAGTTACTCTGCCGCCCAAGGGTAGTGAGGTGGGCAGGGAGGGTCGGGGACAGGAAGTAGGACATGAGAGCTGCAACTGCCCTCTTAGGAGCCTCTCAGCCTGTGTCCTGGAGAAATTCTACCACCACAGGCCACATTTCCCACCAACCCCGCCTTCCATTTTACCTGTCACTGGGCTCCAGTCGGTGGGGTACTGCAGGGAGAAGGAATGTGCAGGGCATACTAGCAGGATGCAAGCTCACATACCTGGATGAGATAGTGGGAACATAAATTGAGAAGCTCCAACAGCTGTAGGTGACTGCCAGCTGCTAACACATCCTGGATCACGCCTGGCTCCAACAAAATCTGTTTTTTTTTAATAAAAGAAAACTATCAGTTACTTAAAAATGAATACTTGCTTACTATGCAAATACACTGTATTTAAATTGCTGCTTAACATACTATACCTGAATTAATACTGTTCCTTATTATGGAAGCCAGTTCTTTTTTTTCTATTCTGATTAATGAGCTGTGGCCCTTATTCTAACAGCCAAGTTCTCATTTCCAATACTCATATCCGGTGTATAAGGCCCCATACTTAACCACTTATTTTTGTAGGAGGATATGAACATTTGCAAAGAACAATATAAAAGTCTTCAAATTCAGTTTACGATGAATATAATCTTATAAACACAAAAGAAGTGAATTTTAGTTTTTCAAAGTATATTTCAGAATGTTATTCTTCAGTAAATCACAGAAACAGTATGGTTAACAGGTATTTTAGAGAAATGAGGCTTACAGTTCTCCTTGAAATACAGGACCAGCGGTGGATACTACTCCATTTTACTTCTAAGTCCTACAATAGTAAACTTCAACCACAAAGTTTCATTTTTTTTCCTTCTCAATCTCAGATTCTCTAATCCTTTATGTTTCAAATAAAATATGTAGAAATAGTATTTTCAGAATATAAAGGCATCACAGAGAAGCAAAACTTCCCAAATACACTGGTGATACCAATTCTTCTTTTTTTTCTGGTTAGGTCCAACTTTGTGCCTACTGCTGCCGGCTCCTGAGCTGGTGAATAGGGCTGGCGAAAAACACACAACTAAGTTGACGAAATTCACTTTACATGCAAGACTGCCAGACACAGGAGGCCTGTAGGGCTGCTCCAGCCATCCTAACTCATTTCCCGAGCCCAGTGATGCCCAAGGTCTAGTCTCTGGACCAGCATCAGCATCATCACCTGGGAACTCGTGAAAACTGCAAATTCCTGGGCACCTCCCCAGACCTAACTGAATCAGAAAGTTTCAGGTGAGGCCCAGCAACTGATGTTTTTGATGCAGGGAAGCCAGTGCTTCTGACGCAGGGAAGCCTGAAAAACACTGATGGGGTCAGCTCGCTCTCACCCTCTATTTCTTCTCACGTGCTCCTCTTTCCTCAAGCCTCCACCTCCTCGTCTCTTTCCTTACTTCAACCTCATGATCTTCCCAAGGCTCCCACCACCAAGTCTACCAAGCCACCTACTCATATCTGTACCAGCACATCTTCCTCTCCTCTACACTCCCCCTGTGCATTAGATCCCATCTCCCTCTGCCTGATACCATCCCCTCTTGTTCCTGCGTCATCATCTCTTCTCTTCTACTAGATGATAACTCCCATCAGCATACAAATATGCCATTATAGCTCTTATCTTAAGAAATAAAAATTCCCTCCCTTGAACCCACAGATCCGTCCATGCTCCCCTTCGAAACAAAGTTCCTCAGGGAAGCTGTCTATATAAAATGCTGCTGTTTGCTCTGCGCTGTTCTGTCTCAAACCCACTCCTGTTGAGTTTTGTTTCTACTGCTCCTCTAAAAATGCTCTCGTCGAGGTCACCAGGGACCCCTAAAACCAATAGCCATTTCTCAACATTTAATCTTACTCAAGCCAACAGCAGTTAGCAAAACTGACTGCTCCTCTTCTGGAGTGATTTCTTCCTTTCCCTCTAGGACGACGCTCCCTCTCTTGGTTTCTTCTACTTCAATAACGAGTCCCTTTCCATCTCCTTCCCAACCTGTAAGCTTTGGTGATGCCCAGAGCTCAGTCCCCAGATCTCTTCTTTCCTCTCTCTACTTACTCCGTGGATGATATCATGGCTTTAAAATTATCTACACACTGATTACAGTCAAATTTCTTTCTCCAGCCCCAAACTCACCCTTGAACTCTAGACTCTGTTATTCAACTGCCTATTCTGTGTCACCACTTGGATGTCTAATGGGCAGCTCAAACTCAACGTGCCCCAAACTGATCTCTTCATCCTCTCCACCAATCGCCAAACCTGCTCCTACCCCAATCTCACCATTTCAGCAAACAGCAACTCTCAGCTATTTACACTAAAACCCCAGAGTCATTCTTGATTCCTCTTCTTTTCCTCATAACTCACATCTGATCCATCAGCCACTCCTGTTAGCTCTATCTTCAAAATAGTTCCAGAATCCAATCACACTCAGTAGCACTTCCATCCTTATCACTCTAGTCCAACTCACTGTCTTCCCAGATTTACTGTAATAGCCTCCTAACTAGTTGAACTGCTTTCTCCTTTGCCTCCTCGCACTGTTTTTTTAATAATATGAATCAAATGGGTGCTTTAAAAACACAAAATGAAATGATGTCACTCTGTTACTCAGAACTCTCCGACTTTTTTGTCTCATTGGAAAAAAAAAAATCCGAAGTCTTCACTATACCATATAAGGTTCTTTGAATACGCTGGGCACCTTAGTGTTTACAACTAGCTGTTTTCTCTGCCTGGATCACTCTTCCTCAAGACGTCAGAGAGGCTCACTCTCTCACGTCCTCAGACCTCTGCCCAGATATCATCTTATCTGAGAGGGCTTCTCTGACCATCCTATGTCCACCACCCCATTCCCAATCTCCTTACTTTGCTTTATTCTTCTTCACAGCACTTAACATCTCTCAACATAGTACATATTTATTTGTCTATTTGATGATTTTCTGTTCCTCCATTCACTAGGATATAAGATCCAGGAGAGTAGGGACTTGGTCCATTTTGTATACCCAGCACTTAGAACAATGCCAAACAAAAAGCTTTCACTTAATATTGATGAATTTATCTTATAATAATTTATTGATGAATTAATTTATGTCTAGAATTTTTTTAATTATTTATTTATTTTTATTTATGGTCTCACCACACGCAGCATGCAGGATCTTAGTTCCCCAACCAGGGATCAAACCTGTACCCCCTTCATTGGAAGCTCAGAGTCTTAACCACTGGACTGCCAGGGAAGTCCTCTAGATATGTTTTTAAATTCAGAATTAATTTTATTCATTAGCCTAACATGAGAGGAGAGAGGGCAAAGGACTATACATTTTATTTCTGAACTATTAAAGAAGTGAAAAAGCTGAGCACGTGTGGCAAAAATACCAACCCTCATCTTATTCTGAAAATTCTTTATAGCTCCTTTCCTGTCTAGTCAGAGGGAGAAATCTGAATTTCTCCAACTCCTCACGGAGAGAGATTTTGACTGACATTCAGGAAATTATTGCAGCTCCCTTCACAGGAGCAAGGATGCAGTGTGTTCTTACAGAAGAGGCATGGCCTAAGGCACAGAATGGGGAATAGATGGATTAGAAAGGCTAGTCTTAGCCTTTAAATCCTGTCAGTTGCGCTTATTTCACACAACTGGCATTCATGATAACCGCTAAGGCTCAGTAATGCCTAGCACAAAGACAAATATCACAGAGAGACAAGATGAATATTCCGTAGCACGTGTAACACGTCCAGCGGGCCAACTGGAGAAACCTCACAAGAGAAATCCATACTGAGAATGTTCTTGTTTTTGTTTCTTGTTTTTCGTTCTGTAGTTTTTTTTCATCTCTCATTATAACATACGTTTTTCTAACAGATAAAGGGAGTGGTTTGAAAAAAAAAAAAAAAGAAAGAAACCTAGCAGAAAAGCTGGGTCTCACTTACAGAAACAGAACCAGCATTTCCAAGTTCCACTTACACTAGTCTTTTAAATTCAGCTTGGTTGCTCTTTGGTGACTGGTTGTCCTCATATATTTTTCCAGAGAATCTGTGTTTGGGCAGAAGAACAAAGGTCCAATCTGCTCACGAGGTATAGTAAGGTGAATCTATCTGCTGCCTAGAAGAACTGGGTGAAATGGCCTTTTGTAGAAGGAATGGCTTCCCCCCACGTCAGTTTATGGATGACAACTAAGATAGCTAAGTTTAAGTGCTGCAGAAACGCATACCCATCCACATCCAGTCTGGCACTCACAGCAGAAGAGACAGGGGGAAGGATCATTCCAGGACCACCCACAGGAGGGAAGGGTATCCCCTGACGGTTCAGAGCACAGAGTGGTGGAGGAGGAGGAGGTTGACACATCTAGTCACTCATCAGACTGGAGGAGCTTGGCTCAGACGAGCCATCAACAGTGGACAAGGCAAATGTCTGAATAACAAAAGAGATCAAGAAATGCAGGATGCATAAAGCCAAGTGGTCCAGAAAGCAGTGGGGAAGACGAAAACCACTGAAGCCACCCAGCTGGGCTGGGCATTGCCTCTCTTCTCAGCGACGCTCCCCTGCCTGGGTGGAGACAGAGGGGCATGTCTTCAGATTGGACAAAGAGGTTCTGATGCAATTTCAGGTGGGGCACGGGCACCTCTTGCTCATAGGCCATCTGTATGCAGTATGCTCTCACTGCCACCCACTCACACCTGACCTCCAGGTAACAGAATACAGGGGGCTGAACTTGAAAGAGGGGAGCTGGACAGTACTAGCTGGGGAGGTAACAATCTCATTACATAAGCTTTTCCTGCAGCTGGTGGCACGCTAGGCCAGGTGAACTGTGGAAAGGTCCACAGCGGACCCCTGCCCCCAATGCTGAGACTCTACACTCATTTTGATCAAATGAGGATAAGAACTGGTCAGTGGCTGTAGTCAGGGTGACACTGGGTGTGGTGACAAAGTAACAGAGGTAAAAGCCACAACTGCAGTTGAAGGCGGTGGTCTCCAAAGACACCAGTGAGAGTTCCTGCATCAGAATTCAGGCGTGAAGGGGTCCAATTGCCCTGCCACAGGGAGGCACTCTTGAAAACTCAGTCCAAAGGTGTCATCTGGCCACTGATCCGAGCAGGGTTGAATCTGCACAATCTCTAATGAAGGCCTTCCAAACTGGAATGAGACTGGGGCTCCTGGTCCCAGCGACAACCTCAGGCAGGACACGAGGCCAGACACTCATGAAAGAGGAGTGTAGGAGGTGAGGTGAGATTCTGCACAGCCTACGATGAGATGGGCCCTCTCCGCCAGTGCCCAGGCCTCACTGGGCTTGCACTAAGGCAGCACACAGACCCCAGGGCATTCCTGCCTTTCCTTCTTCAGCTCCTTCTCCCAAATCACCAAGTGTCCATGCATCCTTTTAATTCTGCCTCCTTGCTGCTTTTCTTCTCTTTATTTTCCCTCTCACTTTTACCTTGCTTCTTGGAGTAGCCGCTAGTAGGGACTGTCTTTAATAGCCATGGCAAGTCTCAGTGTGACCTTTTTTCCTGCTTTATGAATAGGTGAGTTGGCATCTTGAAAAAACTTTTGTATCTCAGTTCTTCAAAGTTATCTTCCTCATTTCTTGCCTTAGGAGATGTTTAAATTACTTACTTCTGGGTTTGTGGATAGAGTAGCCTGAAGGAATCGAACACGTTAAAGCCAAACAAACAACTATGCACACAGGAACACAAGCACTTTTGAAAGCTCTCATGTAAGTGCAAATTAGCTGTGGCCTAAGGCTATTTATAAGAATAAATGAGCACATTTATTCTTCTTTATACTTGTTTCTTTGGGATGTTTTTTTCTGTGTAACATAGAAAAAATGGCAAATTATCACAATTTTGAACTGATAAATCAAAACACGTAAACTGAATACAACAGCATAAATAACTTTGCTTTTTAATTTTATTTTTTAATTTTATTATTTTTTTGGCTGTGCTGGGTCTTCGTTGTTGCGCGTGGGCTTTTCTCTGGTTGCAGTGAGCGGGGTCTACTCTTCACTGCAGTGCAAGGGCTTCTCATTGCAGTGGCTTCTCTTGTTGCGGAGCACAAGCTCTAGGCACACGGGCTTCAGTAGTTGTGGCTCGTGGGCTCTAGAGCACAGGCTCAGTAGCTGTGGCGCACAGGCTTAGTTGCTCCGCGGCATGTGGGATCTTCCCAGACCAGGGCTCGAACCCGTGTCCCCTGCACTGGCAGGTGGATTCTTAACCACTGTGCTACCAGGGAAGCCACAACAGCATAAATAACTTTTATTCCAGACACATAAAATCTTTTGTATAAAGTTCTTCAAAAGACTTCTTATAGACCGAATTTGAACCATAAGATCTAGCTATGAGAAATTGCCATCAATTTAGTTTTTTGCTTCAAAGCCATTACACTAAGGATTTTTTAAACCACAAGGTGGCGCCTATGTTTAAAGTAAAAGGATTTTCTAAATTACTCATATACCGCATCTTTATAACAGACACTTTATTTTTAAGAAAAAATAATAATAATTCAAATAAGGATAATAAAGTATATGAATTCTACTTTCTATATGTATTTATCATTTTGGGAAATGTTCATAAATATTTCTGTTGAAATGCTTGATCCAAGTGACACGGATCAGAATTCAGTAGTTCTCCATAAATCAGGTCCCAATTTATGAATATTAGAAGTTCAAACTTTTTGTCTTTGTATTCAGAAACTCTCATGATGTGGTCCCAACCTAATTTATAAGACTTATTTCCAATTCTGCAACCTTATGTTTCCTTTGCTAAAGCCAACAGCCCATTGTTCTCCACATATAGGCAATACCTTTTTCTCTACCTTGAATGTCCTTCTCCTAACTTTTTCAATCTCTATATGTCAAAATCCTACCCATTCCTCAAAATTCAACTCTAAGTCCATTTCCTATATAAAGTGCTGCAAGGTTTTCTTTCACCCCAATATGCAATTGGGATTAACCTCCTGGGACTCCAAACCACCAGAGATGTCTGATGAACATGGGCTTTAGCCCATGGGCTCTAGGTCACACCACCTGACTTCAAATCCTGGCTCCTATACTAGCTGGCAGAATGATATTGTGAAAACTACTCAATTATCAGTTGAGTAGTTTCCTCAATGATACAATTAAACTAAAATATCTACCTCAAAAGATTGTTTTAAGGACTGGGAAAATGCATATGTATTATAACAATTGTGTATGGCTGTGTAAGCAAAATGGCTTAAACAATTTGGAACTTATTTTTCTCACAAAACATGAATTAGGTAGCTTGGAGTGCCAACAAACCAGGCTCCTTGCACTTTCCTACTTGGCCAATCTTAGCCTGTAGTTTCATGGTCACAAAAAGGCTGCCACACCTCCGCATACTGCATCTGTACTCAAAGCAGAAAGAAAAGAGAGGACAAAGAAACAGAAACAGTATATCAGCTGAGTCTGATATGTGTTCATATGAACACTACCACTCAGACTTCCACTGACATTTCATCTGCCAGGTCTAGGTAATGTGGCTACTCAAAGCAGTAAAAGAACCTGGGAGATTGAGTTTTTAAAGCTAGATGCACACAAGTTAATAGCAAAAAAAAAAAAAAAAAGAAAAGCTAGATGCACTATTGTCCCAAATTAAATTGGAGCTCTATATAAAGAAAAAAGAGGAAATGGATTGTGCAGGCAATCAGAGTATATGCCACCATGGCTCTTAGCACAGTATATGTTTATATAAATCTGTAATAAATGTTAACTGTTATCTATTTCTTTTTCATGTAACTAAGTGCTTTTGCCCTGAATGAGTTATGTGAGAGTGTTTTATCTTATGTTTTACCTATGAGACTTTGATGGCAGGGTCCATCCTATTTCATGTTCATTGCTGTTGAACATTCTAGAAGAATACCTCAGGAATTACTTAGTAAAGAAATTTACAGGATTGAAAAATACAGGTCCTGGAGAAAATGTTAGAAGATGTCAAAAGTCTCCATGGGGGAGCCTGGTCACATGCTAATCCTCATCAAGGACTACCCAGCTGAAAGAGTTAAATAAGAGGACACAATAGACATTTCAACTAACAATTGTAGTAATATGCCCAAAAAAAGGTCACCTTTTGGTTAGATGTTGTATATAATAAATTCGTGATTTGACTATTGATTCCTTAAGTTACAAATTTTATCAGGTGGTTTTCTTCCAAACATAGTACACTTGTACAAATTTCTACAAGATCTCAAGTCAAACATTTAAAAATACTAATTTATTTTCAATTTATGAAAAAGCAATCAACTTTTCCATCTATTAGAATATGAAAAAAGAGAAAACTAGACTTGACTTTCAGAATATTTTGAAAAAATGTTAAAAACCACAAAGGTAAAACCATAATAAAAACATACTAGCGAAAAAAAGAAAGGTGTGGAAATCACTTGGAGATTCTATTATCTTCCTTCACAAGTTTACACATCCTTATTTGGGTCATTTGAAATTTCTAAGGTTACAGGCAGGTAGCAGAAGCACAGGCTCTAAGATGCCAAGAAGAAACCTTAAATAGATAAGGACACTAGTATTACATTACTAGGAATGTAATTACATTTGCATTACATGCTGTCCTGCAAAAAATTTATTTATTACCATTAATGCAACCTCAATTTCTGTAGATGTTGCTACTCATTCTTCCTTTCCCATTTTGGGGCATGTGGAAGGGTGATGGATTCAATACTTGAGGTAGGTCTCAAGTAGAGAGAGAAGAAAGGAGTCAGATGGAATTATTAAGCTGTGGTGTAATTCATACTAAGATAGGGGTGGGCACAAGTTGCTATAGGAGCACTTGGCTGGAGATGCCCTATTTCATTGAAACTGTGAAATAATTCTTCGTATGAAAAAACTTGGTCCCCTCATATGAGCAAGCCCCATTTTCTTTTAGCCCCTTCTGCATTAGCATAATTCTGGCATTTCAAAGTTCTAAGATCAATAGTTCTGTCAGACAGTCATTTCCAGCATAGTTTTCTTCAGTGTTTAAATTAACAAAATACTTAACAAAATGTAAAGATGAATTATATATACATAACATTACTTTAAAAATTTGGCCTAATTATTTGAAAAGGCAGAACAAGTTTTTGATAGTTTCTAACTCTAAAAGAAAAAAGCAGTCCCAGCAATTAAATATGATGAAACATGAAGGTTATTACAGGTTATAAGAAAAGTCAAATTAATTATTAATTATTAATTATTAAGACTCACTTTTATAACCAGTGCTCTTTCAAGTGTGATGAACATGGGAGGTTTCATCGCATTAAGCTTTACTAATGAATCTGGGCTTCTCCATACAGAGCTAGTTTCTTACAACGCTAGCATGGCCAAAGAAGAAAGAAACATTACTTTAAAATACTGATATCTGGGGCTTCCCTGGTGGTGCCGTGGTTAAGAATCCGCCTGCCAATGCAGGGGACATGGGTTCGAGCCCTGGTCCAAGAAGATCCCACATGCCGTGGAGCAACTAAGCCCGTGTGCCACAACTACTGAGCCTGTGCTCTAGGGTCCGTGAGCCACAACTACTGAAGCCCACACGCCTAGAGTCCATACTCTACAACAAGAGAAGCCACGACAATGAGAAGCCTGCGCACCACAACAAAGAGTAGCCCCTGCTCACTGCAAGTAAAGAAAGCCCTCGCAGCAATGAAGACCCAACACAGCCAAAAATAAATAAATAAAAATTAAAATAAAAAAAATAAAATACTGATATCCAAAGATGGAAGGCCTCCAGAAGAATGAACAGGGCTGGTGCCAATGTTCATTTATAGTTGGCTACTACTGTGTCACTGCTGGGTGCTTCAGTAGAGGCAGAAGCAAAGAGCCAAAAGGAATCATTACGCTGTGGTGTAATCCATGGCAAGATAGCATGGACACAGGATACTGTAGGAGCACTTGGCTAGGGATGCCTCATTGCATTGAAGGAAGCTGTAGAATAATTTTTCACATGGAAAAATACATCATTAATACCCAATTCCATGTTCATTTGGAGAATTCCTTGCATTTGCTTTATAAGGAGTGGAGGTAAAAGTATGGCTCTAGGGGCCACTGTAGGAATGTGGGCAAGTCATTGACATGTATGTTTTTAGCATCATCGTATAAAAAAATGAGAGATAACTACTATCTATTTTCTTAAAGTCTTCATAAGGATAAAATGAGATAATCCTGGTAAAATTTTTAGAATAATGCCTGGCATGTTTCACAGGGTCAAAAATTGTAGCTGCTATTGTTATTATTGTTGTTGTTAATTCCAGGAAAAAATAAACCTACTTCACAAATGATGACCCTATTTCTAGTGTTCACACATTGCCTACTATGTACCAGGTACCATGTGAGGTAATGTCATACATGTTATCTCTCCTTCTTATACTCTTCCCCACTCCCCACTCCTCACTCCTGCAAGGTAAATATTAACCCCACATGGAAAATGAAGAAACTGAAGGCAGAGAAATTCACCCATTCAAACAGCAAATCTTTTCTGAGTGCTACAGTGCTCTAGGCACCTTTCTAGGCACTATGGATATGACCATAAAGAAAACAAGTTTCCTCATCTTATGGCACTTAGAGTCTAGGTTTTGGCCAACCGGGTAGACTGTGGTGCCATCAACTGACAAGAGTAAAACAAAGGAAGAAACAGGTTTGGAGGGAAGATCAAGAGTTCCATTTCAGGGATATGTTAAGTTTGTGGCTTACTGGATGGCTATAAGTCATCCAAATAGAGATATCAAGTAGACAAAAATATATGAGTCCAGTTGGCAAACTACAAGTAACAGATCAAATTTTCCTTTCACATATTCTTGTGTGGCCTGTGAGCTAAGAATGGTTTAAGATAAAATTTTTACTTGCATTTTTAAGATTTTAATTTTAATTTTTCATTAATAAACGTGATCTCTTAGAGCACTCTTAGGTCCACAACAAATGGAGCAGAAGGTATAGAGTCCCACATACCTCCTTCCCCTACACATGCATCATCTCCCCCATTATCAACGTTTCCCTCCAGAGTGGTACACTTGTTACAATCGGTGAACCTATATTAACACATTATTATCACCTGAAGGTCACAGATTACATTAGGGTTTAATCCTGGTGTTGGGTTTGGATGAATGTATAACAACATGTACCCACCATTATAGTAGCATACGGAGTATTCTCACTGCCCTAAAAATCCTCTATGCTCCGCCTATTCATCCCTTCCTCTCCCAAGCCCCCAACAAGCACTGATCTTTTTTACTGTCTCCATAGTTTTGCTTTTTCCAAGATGTCATATAGTTGGAATCCCAAAGTATGTATCCTTTTCAGGTTGGCTTCTTTCACTTAGTGAAATGCATTTAAGGTTCCTCCATGTCTTTTCATGGCTTGATAGGTCATTTCTTTTTCGTGCTGAATCCTATTCCATTGTTTATCACAGTTTATCCATTTGCCTACTTTGTGTGAATGTTAAGTTTTCAACCCCTTTGGGTAAATACCAAGGAGCATGATTGCTAGATTATATGGTCAGAATATGCTCAGTTTTGTAAGCTGTGTCTTTTGTGAATATTTTCTCCCAATCTGTGGCTTGACTCCCATTCTCTTGATGTTGACTTTTGCAGAGCAGTTTTTAATATGAATGAAATTCACCTTATCAATTATTTTTTTCATGAGTCATGCCTCTAGTGTTGTATCTAAAAAGTCATCACCATATCCAAAGTCATCTAAGTGTTCTCATGTTATCTTCTAGAAGCTTTATAGTTTTGCATTTTACATTTAGGTCTGTGATCCCATTTTGAGTTAATTTTTGTTTAAGGTGTAAGGTCTATGTTTAGACTCATTTTTTTTTTTTGCATGTGGATGTTCGGCTGTTCCAGCACCATTTGTTGAAAAGACTATTTTTGCTCCATTGCATTGCCTTTGCTCTTTTGTCAAAAATCAGTTGACTATATCTATGTGGGTCTATTTCTGGGCTCTCTATTCTGTTCCATTGATCTATTTGTCTATTCTTTCCAGACAATACCACACTGTCTTGATTACTGTAGCTTTATAGTAACTCTTGAGGTCAGGTAATGTCAGTCCTCCAACTTTGTTCTTCTTCAGTACTGTGTTGGCTCTTCTGGGTCCTTTACCTCTCTCCGTAGAACTTTTAGAAACAGTTTGTCAATATCCACAAAATAACTTACTGGGATTATGATTAGGATTGCAGTGAATCTACAGATCAAGTAGGAAAGACTGACATATTGATGTTAACAGTATTGAGTCTTCCTATCCATAAACATGGACTATCTTTCCATTTATTTAGTTCTTTGATTTCTTCTATCAAAGTTTTATAATTTTCCTCATATAGATCTTGTCCATATTTTGTTAGATTTATTCCTAAGTATTTCATTTTTGGGTGCTAATGTCTAAGAAAGGATTTAATCTTTTTTAATAGTTGGGAAAAACCCAAATGATGAATAATATACTGTGATATGTAAAAAAAATATGAAATTCAAATTTCAGTACCCATAATAAAGTTTTATTTGAACATAGCCATGCTCATACATTTATATATTTGTCTCTGGCTGTCTTCATGCTACAACAGCTGAGTTGAGTAGCTGCAACAGAGCTGTATATGGCCTGCAAAGCCTAAATTATTTGCTATCTGACACTTCACAGAAAAAGTTTGCTGATCCCTAGTCTGGAGTATAGACGGGGGCTGGCAGTCAACAGCATAAGGTTGTACCATATAACATGGGTCTGGATGACACTATCCAGGAAGCTGGTTAGACTAAACAGGAGGGTCCTGACACCTGAGGAATTCAGAGCCTACGGAGGGAGGAGCAAGCAAAGACATTTGGAAAGGAATGATGGGGAGGGGAGCTGGGGGGCACAGAATAAGAACCCACAGAGTGTGGTGTCACAAAAGCCAAGCGAGAAAAGGCTTCAATGGAGAGGCAGGTTGACTGTGTTGAATGCAGCTGAGAGGTCACAAGGATATCATTCAATTGGTTTCACAATATCTGTGACTGTCAAGGACAGTTTCAGTGGAATGCTGAAGATGGAAGTCTCCAGACTTGATAAGTGGAAAAGTGAGTAAAAATGAGGAAAAGTGAGTACGTTTATGCAACTCTTTTCATAAGTTCTGCTGTGAAGGAAAACTAGAGGAATAAATGGTAGCTGAAGAAGAATAGAAGAACAAGAAAAGGATTCTGAAAGAACAATAAAGCATGTTTACATACTGGTGGGAATGTTCCAGTGGAGAAGGAGAAACTGATGATAGAAGAGACAGAAATGAAGATTCAGGAGTGATGTCTGAGGAGAAAAGAGGGAGTAGGATCCAGAGCTTAAGTGGAGAGATTAACCTTTGACAAAGCAAGGTTACTTCTTCCAACAAAATAAGTGCACAGAAACATGGAGGTTTGGAGATTCAATGGTGAAAAGATGAAGATCTTCCTGTCTGCATCTATTTTCTCAGTGGAAGGTGAGTCTCCCTTGCGGTATGTGACCAGAGGTAGGGTAATGAGAGGGGAAGGGTTTGAAAAGAGAGGAGAAGAAATGAAAAATTTATCAGGGAGGGGAGGAAAGCAAATTTCTAGGGAAACAAATTAGCACTGCCTGGCTAGGATGCGTATCCATCTGAGATTTGGGAATCATGGATTTGAACTGATAACAATAACTTTTCCCAGCAACAACTAGCAGAGTTGATACTTATAGTGGAATTTAGTCAACAGGTCTCCAAAGCTGCCACAGGCTGGAATCAAGCTTGGTTGCCTCTAGGTCAGTGGCTATACTCTTTGGGCTGTGCCAAACCATTTCTACCCTGACAGATATATGCTAACACAAGGATGCACGGCTAATAATCAGTTTTTCAAGAGCTACATCTATTCAATTACCATATATCCCTGCAAAGTAAAATGCAGGTAGTACTCTACGAAGTATTACAGCTCAATTACTCTTTCTCCTATCTGAACTACTGTACCTTTTGGAGCACTAAACGTCCTCAGATGCTTCACCATGCTCCATACAAAAACAATTCAGGCCCCTGGTAATCCATTTCCAATAAATGCAATGGTGTGTTGACCTGGCATTTCCGTTCATTCTTCAAGCCACTCTGAGAAAGCATTCACTGCATGATTTCCATCAATGCAGCCCTAACATCTAGTGAGTTCTTAACACATAGTAGTTAAGTATTTGATGAATTAATGGATCTCAACTTGAGAACAAACTATAAATGGATGGGTTTTATGAAATATACAAAGGAGATAAAATATTCACAAATTAACTTAGGACATTCAGTGCCTTTGAATTAGCCCTTCATTTGAATATTAGCATCATTATTCTACTCAAATGGAATATCGACTTGCAGTATAAATCTTCTCAAAAGTTTTGTTTGGCTAGCTATGTTTTTATCTTGAAATTAACCACAAAGGCCATATATTTTTGCTATCAGGTTGTTTTCGTCTAAAAAAAATCTTACATTTAGAATTGTAAAACTCTCATATACTACTACTCCATAGAAATACTAAATGTTTCCAGCAGAGGGCTCAAGAATTCTTTTTTAAGGAAAGTTTGTAAAGTTCACTGTCCAATAGCAGCTCTTGCAAAACTCCTCCAGAAGGCAATCTCACAAAAAATATGTTCTTCCTCTTGATCAAGTAATTCCATGTCCATGAATTTATTTAAAATAATCCAAATTTTTAAAAAACTGTATTATAATAAGGCAGCATTGTTTATATACTATGCATTTATGGATAGATATACTTTTATCTATTTCCAGAAAAGACATTAAAGTAAATTATAATCACAAAAAATCTATATTAAATTACTCAGGAGATGGGCAAAGGCCAGGAAGAAAAAGAAAGATAACATACAATGTGTAAGTGAGAATTGGGGTGAATATGGCTTTTCACTTTCATTCTTCTTTATGTTTGTGTAAACATTTGGGTGATTTTTTCATTTTCAAAAGATGAAAAATAGTAATTTATCTTTATAAAATTTGCATGCTTCTTAATTTTAGTTCTGAAAATAAGGGTGGAAAAACTTTAGGAAGCAAGTAGAATGGCTTATTTATGGAACAATTTGGGATTCTGCAGACAATCATTTTTGCAGGCAGAACTAATGGGGTGTAGCACCACTTTTTTCATGCCTACAAATAACATTAATGTACCAAAACTTTCAGATAGAGCTCCCAAATATCTTTATTCACTTTATTTATTTACATATACTCATTTTCAGAAGGCTCTGAGGCATCAATACAAGCATTTAAAAATTAGGAACATAACTCAAGCAAGGAGAAAATAGGAAACAAAAAGTGATACGAGGGCTTCCCTGGTGGCGCAGTGGTTGGGAGTCCGCCTGCCGATGCAGGGGACACGGGTTCGGGCCCTGGTCTGGGAGGATCCCGCATGCCGCGGAGCGGTTGGACCCGTGAGCCATGGCCGCTGAGTCTGCGCTTCCGGAGCCTGTGCTCCGCAGCGGGAGGGGCCACAACAGTGAGAGGCCCACGTACCACAAAAAAAAAAAAAAAAAAAGTGATACGAGGTCAGGAGAGGAGATATATTATGTACATATATCCTCATAACTATTAAAAGTGGGCCGCAAATATGGCTCTAAGCTTCCTAGCATCAAAACTAAAAAGGAGGGCTTCCCTGGTGGCGCAGTGGTTGAGAGTTGGCCTGCTAATGCAGGGGACACGGTTTCGAGCCTTGGTCTGGGAGAATCTCACATGCCGCGGAGCAACTAGGCCCGTGAGCCACAACTACTGAACCTGCACGTCTGGAGACTGTGGCCCGCGCACCACGATGAAGAGTGGCCCCCTCTTGCCACAACTAGAGAAAGCCCTCGCACAGAAAACGAAGACCCAACACAGCAAAAATAAATAAATTAAATTAAAAAAAAAACAAAAGCACCAATGCCACCATGGATGTGAGGATTAAATTAGTCAATGCTTTAAAAAAAAAAAAAAAAACCTAAAAGGAAATGCAGCCTAACAAAAGATGAAAATACTAAAATGAACTCTAGCTTCTCTAGGCCCTGAGATCTAACGGAAATTTTCCTGCAGAAATTAAGACTAACACTGAATGACTTACCTGGTGATACTTTTAATACCGTCGTACGTGTATTTTATAAACTTTGCATAAAAAGTAAAAGTTAATAAAGAGATTCTTCAAAATTCAGACATTCACTTTTCTGATTTTCTCCCTTGATACCTTGATCCAGGTATAAGACTTAGAGTAGATAAGCAGTGTTTTTTAATGCAGACAGGACAACCTTCCAGGAAGCAATTTAGAAACGTATGCAGGTATTTTTGGTTGCCTCCGGATGGGGGGACACTAAGGGCCTTTGCTGGGCAGTGGCCAGGCAATGTACAGGACAGCCACCAACCACAAAGAACTGCCCTAAATCCTGTATATCTGAGTGCCCTGATGGACATGTACGTAAGTGAAAAACTTATTTATAAAACTCTAAGTCTAGAACCTAACTGTTTTACATATAAACACAATTTTTTGTTTGTTTTGTGTCAAGATACACTGAATTTTCCAAGAATGCTAACACAATAGAAACCAAAAGAAGACAACTGTTTTGTATGGAATTTTACTAAGAGTTGTTCACTATTTTAGAAAATCATGTCGCCTAGGGCATACCCTTGTGATATCTCAGTTGTCAGCAAAACATCCATGTGTCATTCTGCATCTGTATGCAGCTGTCCCAGCATGATTCTACCTATAGCTGTAGACAGGCAACTATTTCATTCTGTCTTCTGAAAAGTTCTGCTCCAGCATGTACATACTGAAATACGTATGATTTTCATTATACTCTCTTTCCTTCTGTGTGTTTATATATGGTTAAGACATTCTTATTAATGTTTAGAGTAATTTGTGTGGGTAAGTTACATTATTAGGAATTTCATTTCAGGATAGTTAAAGGTGGCCTTTTTATATTAAGGCCTGATAGATGAGGTTGAGAACCACCAAGCCAGATGGACAGACTGCACATCTTCTGGGAATCCATTATGTGTATAATTTCTCCCAATGAACTTTTAATGAGAGCTTTCTAGCAAACAGACTGAGGCTGGAGTGTAATCATTCTCTTTTGTTAAATAAGGGGAAAAGTTCATGTCCTTTAAAAAGCCATCAATAGGCTGACATCCTCTTATGAAAACTAAGGAGCTACTCAAGATTCTCTACTAAATAAACTGTTAACCTCCCTCCACTCAGAGATGACTTGATGGAACACCTAAAGGAAGGAATTTCCTTAGGGAATGATTCTGAGTACAGCCAACCCTTAGAAATTCCAATGATCAAGAAAGAACACAATTGTAATGATGTCTGCTTAGAAATATTCCAAACAGGAGTTGCTGCTCATCCACCATAGCGAAGGAAAAACTCAGATCGACAGGATAAAATAAAAAAACGTCTAGCAATGGAACTTGCTGCCAAAACAAAGAGAAACAAATGCACAGAAGTGCAAAATACACCCTGAGTTAGCTTAGTGGGGTGGACCTACTATTCTGAGTTGCTGTATATTATCTGTTTCTACTTTGGAGGACATCAACTAGAAAAGAACTGATTGTTTCTTGCCCCACTTATGACAATAAAACCATTATCAAGAGCATACAGGGAATACTTCTCTTTCAATTCCCTGTCCTGGCAGTAGGGTGGAGGTGGGAGGTAGAAAGTGTGGGAAGGAGAGAGGAGGACCCAAGGACAACAAATCCAGATCATTTAAATGGAGTTTTATAGAACGAAGACAAGGTTCAAACAGAGAGGGGCCACACTCATCCTTGTCATCTAATATTACGTCAGTGTTCTGTATGCATGAGCTCAAGCACCTTGGCCCACAGTGGGTTCCTCAGCACAAAACTGATGCCAAGAAAGATTATAAATGCTGTAAGCATATTGTTCAAACACATTTTGTTTTCAATAAGTGACTGAGTTTCACAGTGTGCCAAAGGAAAATGTCTGTGCTTGAAATGTGACTATGACTCAAGCAAAATGATAGACTAACGCACTGGAGTCTGAGTCCATTTTTGATGTGTGACTGCTGACAGCTCACAAGCCCCACCACTCCCTCTTCCCTGCTTGCGCCACACCTGGAAGAAAATATACAAGAAAGTCTGAGCCCTCCTCTCTCCCTTGATGCTGGTGGAAACTCAAACCACACAAGCCCCCGCCCGTGTGGACAACGCTCCAGCCCCACCCCCCAACCACAATAAACACCAAAGCCGGTCAACGCCCCTAGCTGCTCTCTGAAGTCATTTTTGGACCTATTGGGGTCCACCCCTTTATCCCCAAAAAACCTCACTATGTGAGTACTAAACCCTTTCCTATCTTCTTGGTGCACGTGTGGTGTTATCAGTCTCAATATTTGAGTCAAATGTTGGGTGGGTGAGAGGGCCATTCTGTTTCTGCAGAGTGACTATCAGACATCTAAGAAACCCCAAACTTTCAAATTATTAAGGAAAAGCCAGGAAACACTTTTTTTTAAAAAATCAAAACATCAGTTTTATTACCAAATGGGAAAGCTGACCGCAGAAGTGTGGCCACAGTTACACGTCCTCACACAGAGACGTTTTAGAGATGGTTATGCTGAGCAGATAGCTTTGTAATGCCTGCAGTACACACTATACCGAGTCCTTTCTGAGCAGACAGCACACACGAATTTCGTGAGGGAGAACTGGCTGGCACGAGGTACAGAATGTCAGAACTGACCCTGCTTTACAGGTAGGGGGCCTCCCATATGACTTCACTTTGCCTGAATCTCTGTTCTCCATGAGGCACAGACAGGCTTCGGGTCCAGTGACGCTGTTCTTGAGTCCTCAGCTGAGAAAAGTAAGCTTCTAGGGATCAGTCAGGATCTGGACTTTTAAAATCTCACTTCTCAGTTTTTCACAATAAACTTTTAGGTCTCCAACCTGTCCTTACCAGTTTTGGCCACCAAACCATGTCAAGGATTTATCATTTTACTTGACATCTTGAGATGCCATAAAAATTTCATTTGGCGTATGGTTCTTATCTGTCAAGTTTGACACTTTCCAGGAAACGATGCATGGGAACCTGTAACATCTTCACCCCATATAAACAGACACATCTGCTTGCTTGTTTGTTTCAATAATCCACTGATAAAAGAGAAACTCCCTCCAAAGGCAATAATACAGAGTTTCAAAAGATTCAAGAAAGTGAAAACTCACTGATGGAATTCAAACTTTTTCCCTTCATTTCACTCTTCTCACACTTTCTATGTCAACAATCCAGTTACGGACTCTGGCACAGCTCTGCTAAGAATTAACGTAAGAAGAAAATAATCACTTTTTGCACAATTCAAAATATTCTTCCTTGGAATGTGGATTTTAGACTGTGTGCTCTGGAGCCTGGGGCACAGTGCGGGTACCTCAGGGGCCTCTTACTTGCCAGGCTTCTGTAGGTACTGCCAGGTGAAGAAAGGATTCTGCAGCTAAAATATTTAAACCACTGAATGGTCTTAATGTTGCTCCCAAGAGAAGCATTTAAGAAAAATATCTCCCAGGTTTCTTCCATGTGCTACCATTTAGTTCAACCAGGTTATGTTTATAAGTAAATCTGATGGGGACATTTTCTCATGTAAAGTGAGTGACACATCTATCCCTGAAGGGATGGGTTTATGAGAAGGCAGTTTCAAGTAAGACTCCTGTGACTCTGCTGCCAGGCCTGATGCTGGTCTCTGGAGAAAAGTATTCTAGTTGTAGAGAATAAATACAGTTTCAATAATCATCAAAAATCTAATGCTACAGTCTGCCTTACTAGGGCTATAAAAAAAGTCACGTGAACACATAAGGGAATCAAATGAGAATCAGGAAGAAAACCTTTACTATACAAGAGCGTGAAAATTAAGGGGCAATTTCTTTTATTTATTTATTTTTATTTTAATTTTATTTTTTATACAGCAGGTTCTTATTAGTTATCTATTTTATACATATTAGTGTATATATGTCAATCCCAATCTCCCAAATCATCCCACTTCTCCTTACCCCCCTTGGTGTCCATACGTTTGTTCTCTACATCTGTGTCTCTATTTCTGCATTGCAAACAAGTTTATCTGTACCATTTTTCTAAATTCCACATATATGCGTTAATATTCAATATTTGTTTTTCTCTTTCTGACTTACTTCACTCTGTATAACAGTCTCTAGGTCCATCCACGTCTCTACAAATGACCCAGTTTCATTCCTTTTTATGGCTGAGTAATATTCCATTGTATATATATGTACCACAACTTCTTTATCCATTCGTCTGTCGATGGGCATTTAGGTTGCTTCCATGACCGGGCTACTGTAAATAGTGCTGCAAAGAACACTGGGGTGCACGTGTCTTTTTGGATTATGGTTTTTGCTGGGTAGATGCCCAGTAGTGGGATTGCGGGGTCATTTGGTAGTTCTATTTTTAGTTTTATAAGGAACCTCCATACTGTTCTCCATAGTGGCTGTATCAATTTACATTCCCACCAATAGTGCAAGAGGGTTCCCTTTTCTCCACACCTTCTCCAGCATTTATTGTTTGTAGATTTTCTGATGATGCCCATTCTAACCAGTGTGAGGTGATACCTCATTGTGGTTTTGATCTGCATTTCCCTAATAATTAGTGATGCTGAGCAGCTTTTCATGTGCCTCTTGGCCATCTGTATGTCTTCTTTGGAGAAATGTCTATTTAGGTCTTCTGCCCATTTTTGGATTGGGTTGTTTTTTTTTTAATTTTTTTTTTTTTTTTTTTTTTTGCAGTACGCGGGTCTCTCACTGTTGTGGCGTCTCCCATTGCAGAGCACAGGCTCCGGACAGACAGGCTCAGCAGCCATGGCTCACAGGCCTAGCCGCTCCGCGGCATGTGGGATCTTCCCGGACTGGGGCACGAACCCATGTCCCCTGCATTGACAGGCGGACTCTCAACCGCTGTGCCACCAGGGAAGCCCCCGTGTTTTTTTACTATTGAGCTGCTTGAGCTGTATATATATTTTGGAGATTAATCCTTTGTCCATTGATTTGTTTGCAAATATTTTCTCCCATTCTGAGGGCTGTCTTTTCATCTTGCTTCTGGTTTCCTATGCTGTGCAAAAGCTTTTAAGTTTCATTAGGTCCCATTTGTTTATTTTTGGTTTTATTTCCATTACTCTAGGAGATGGATCAAAAAAGATCTTGCTGTGATTTATGTCGAAGAGTGTTCTTCCTATGTGTTCCGCTAAGAGTTTTATAGTGTCTATCTGGCCTTACATTTAGGTCTTTAATCCATTTTGAGTTTATTTTTGTGTATGGTGTTAGGGAGTGTTCTAATTTCATTCTTTTACATGTAGCTGTCCAGTTTTCCCAGCACCACTTATTGAAGAGACCGTCTTTTCTCCGTTGTATATCCTTGCCTCCTTTGTCATAGATTAGTTGACCATAGCTGTGTGGGTTTATCTCTGGGCTTTCTATCCTGTTCCATTGATCTATATTTCTGTTTTTGTGCCAGTACCATATTGTCTTGATTACTGTAGTATAGTCTGAAGTCAGGGAGTCTGATTCCTCCAGCTCCATTTTTTTCCCTCAAGATTGTTTTGGTTATTCGGGGTCTTTTGTGTCTCCATACAAATTTTAAGATTGTTTGTTCTAGGTCTGTGGACTGAATCTGTAGATTGCTTTGGGTGGTATAGTCATTTTCACAATATCGATTCTTCCAATCCAAGAACATGGTATATCTCTCCATCTGTTTGTGTCATTTTTTATGTCTTTCATCAGTGTCTTATAGTTTTCTGAGTACAGGTGTTTTACCTCCTTAGGAGGGTTTATTCCTACGTATTTTATTCCTTTTGTTGCAGTGGTGAATGGGATTGTTTCCTTAATTTCTCTTTCTGAACTTTTGTCGTTAGTGTATAGGATGCAAGAGATTTCTGTTCATTAATTTTGTATCCTGCTACTTTACCAAATTCACTGATTAGCTCTAGTAGTTTTCTGGTAGCATCTTTAGGATTATCTATGTATAGTATCATGTCATCTGCAAATAGTGACAGTTTTAATTCTTCTTTTCTGATTTGTATTCCTTTTATTTCTTTTTCTTCTCTGATTGCCGTGGCTAGGACTTCGAAAACTATGTTGAATAATAGTGGCGAGAGTGGACATCCTTGTCTTGTTCCTGATCTTAGAGGAAATGTTTTCAGTTTTTCACCATTGAGAATGATTTCACCATTTGCTCTGGGTTTGTCGTATATGGCCTTTATTATGTTGAGGTAGGTTCCCTCTATGCCCACTTTCTGGAGAGTTTTTATCATATATCAGTGTTGAATTTTGTCAAAAGCTTTTTCTGCATCTATTGAGATGATCATATGGTTTTTCTCCTTCAATTTGTTAATATGGTGTATCACATTGATTGATTTGCATACATTGAAGAATCCTTGCATCCCTGAGATAAATCCCACTTGATCATGGTGTATGATAAGAGGCAGTTTCTTTTACTTTTCAATTCCCAATTGCATGAGCAGAGTTATACCTAAAAAAAAAAAGTATTTTTCACTTCACAGAGTATCATACTTTTCCAGATTTCCAAAGACTTCAAAATATTTCTGTTAATAGTTACACAAAATATCCTTTTGAAGACTGTACTAAAGCATTCTCTGCATCAGAGGAAGGTAATTAGGATGTGTGTCCCCACAGAGATGGATTCTTCCATGATGTTAAGGAACCAAGGGCTGGAGTTATTGGATATGAAGAGAAAAGCAGGGGAACAACAGATACCAAAGAATCCTTTTTATCTGCCCAGATGTGATGTAGCTGGTTCATGGCTGACAATATTTGCAGTACCTGGAGTGGTACTCCTGGGAAATTTCAAAGGAGACTACAAATCTCACTATCGTTTAGTGCATAGTTTCTCTCTTTACTGGGTTTCTGGAATCTCTCCATCAGACTGCAAGGGACAAAACAGGTGGAGAGTTCTCAGGAAAGTAAGAGGAAGCTAGCTGGCTTGAACCCCTTGCTCTACTATATGAAGGCATATAGCACAGTACTTGGCATACAGCCTATCTGCCTTGACATCATGGCAACCAGAGCGCTGAAACAGTGAACTTCATTGTGGTTCTCAGTCCTATTTGCTTTCATTTTGGGTCCTTAGCTACTCAAACTCCCAGAGGTATATCCAAGACCTTTGGGATTGCATGTGTCCTTCCACCTTTTGAGAAGGGCTCTTCTCTCTATGAAAGGGTCTTGGTGTTAAGTGCTCCTCACTCTGGCTGCTTTCCTCAGCAACCCTTGTTGCTCCTGGGTGGCCGACCTCTTGTCCGGTTTGGACAGGAATTCTTCCCCTCAGGCAACATCTCCATTAGAATCCTTTTTCCCCCTTCTTTTTCATGTCTCTTCTACTCAGGACTGGTCTGAAACACGAATGAATTCCTGGCCAGAGGTGGAAAGCAAGGAGATTGGGGAGGCCATGGTAACAGGGTCCTCTGGCTCAACAGAGTAAGTGAGAGTTGGTTTTCTTAGGTTCCCTTTGTCCTTTTCTCCCTAAGGCAGATCTGCCCAGTGACAGTTTACATCATACCCTCTGCTTTGAACCCAGCTCCCAGAGCCAGCCCAGAACAGGGCCTGCAGAGAAGCCTGGCTCCTCTGCCCTCCATGTCCAGTTCCGCTGCACATGGCTGTGCAAGGTCGCCCACGAGGGCTGCAATGCGTGCGGGGCTCTGCTCAGGCTGTACCCCAAGCAGTGTGTGCCCACAGGAAGCGCATGCCTCTAATTAGTGCGAAGGCAGAATGTGTGTGTTCCTTGATAAGAAAAGTGCGTGTATTTTCAGAGGATGTATTAGCATTAGGAGGAAAATTTGATTTTTCTTTAAAATTTCCTGGATGAAATCTGTGACCAATTTTAAGAAGGCTATGCTTTAGAACAGTGTGTAGGAGGAACACACACACACCTTGTTACACAGTGGCACTCATTCATCACACCTACTCTATACTTCCAATTTCTTTCCCAAGGCAGCAATCATTTTCAGACACTTAAAATACTTGACATTTTATACTATGCTTACTACAACAGACTAAAGGTATAATCAACTGTCAGTAGAAATATCTATAGGTAGATAAATACAGTGTTAACTCTGATTTTTACAAATCTACATACATATCAAGGCTAAAGACCATATATCAGCGAATGTCCGCAATAGTAAATGACAATTAAGAAATTGAAGAACTATACTTTTATTCACATTTCCATATTCTAAACTCTTTGCTTAATGTTAATTTCATTTTCAGAGTAAGAGAAAGCTTTTTTGCATTTCCCAAGTACACCACAATTCCACTTTTTGCCATCATCTATGTTCACATCTCAAAGGGAAAACAGACTTATTATAGTCATTTTGGTGTTTAAGAAACCAAACTGCCATGGATGTCGTCCAAGAAAGACTGTATCAACTTCCACTCTGCAGCAAAGAATAATCACATACAGAGTACAAGTGTAGCAACTCGGAGCCTTCGTGAACAGAGTGTTGGAAGAGCACCCAGGTTGAGAGAACCATCAAGAAGAGTTCACTCTCTAAAATGTCCAAACACTTCCCTGCCTCCTTCAATAAAGTATAACAAATATGACTTAACCCTTTCTTAATGACATAGAACATTAAGAAGGGGTTAAAAATAAACAATGGATTTGAAATTAAGAGGACTGGGTTTGACTCACTGGGTCGACATGCCCTGGGAGACTGATCTTGGTCATTCACTGCACCTTCCGGGGCTTGTCATCTTTAAGAGAGGATCACCGAATTCCTCAGAGCTGTCTAGAAGATTAGGCTACACAGCACACGTGAAGTGCCTAGGGCAGTGCCCCGGGTCTTGCAGAGGGTGCTCCATGAAATGCCAGCCCACTTCTTGACCCCTCTGTGCACAATCTGAACAGATGAGTTGTTGCTGTATATGCTGCAGGGCTGTCACCCCTGTGTGGAGGCACATGTCAAGAGTGGGTCACTGGGCAGAATAAATGCAACTCTACGTTTTGCCCTAGAGCTTTTCTTTAAGCACTTACATTGGATATATGGGTGTGAGTGTGTGTGTGTGTGTGTGTGTGTGTGTGTGTGTATAAAAATATATTCTTATTTGGTTTCCTTTTTCTCATATAAGTGAAATATGAGCATATGACTCCCAGACAATAGGATACGGCTGTCTTTCTGCAAACTTCTTCCCTCTTCCCAAGCAGTCTCCTTACCCTTCAGGAAGTCAGCTCCCCTAATGCCATTATGCTATCTTCAGCTCATGTTTCATAGATCCTTTGTGCCACAGGCACTTCATATACATATACATGTGTGTATGTGTGTGTGTGTGTGTGTATATATATCATTAAGAGCAGCTTTATTCATAATCACCAAAAACTGGAAGCAACCAAGATACCCTTCATATATCTACACAATAGAATGGTACTCAGCAATAAAAATGATCTATCAAGTCACAAAAGACATAGAGGAACCTTAAATGCATATTGCTAAGTAAAAGAAGCCAAAAAAAGTCTACATACTATATGATTCCAAGTATATGACATTTTGAAAAAGGCAAAACTATAGAGACAGTAAAAAGATCAGTTAGCAGTTGTCAAGGGGAGGGGGGAGAGATGAACAGGTGAGGCAAAGGGGACTTTCAGGGTAAGGAAATATATATATAAATGTATATATATATATATGTTTACATATACAGACGTTTATACATATATATATGTAAACTTAGCCATTGTGAAAGAAACCACAAAACAATCAAGGCCAACAATAAGGCAGCCACTTATATTTGAGTGTGTGTTCTACCTCAGCGTTCACAGCAATTTTTGTGCTCTTTTGTTTACCAGTGATTTACACATGCTTTGCAGTCTATAGCCTCCAAGCTTAAACCATTTCGTTGTTAATGCATCTAAGTATAGAAACTACTTATTTGGGTAGCTTTATCAAAAAACAATATTTAATATTGCATCCCCATTGCACACCAGTGAAGTATGAGCTATGGGTTATCAATCGTACTTTAGAGATGGGCAAATGCAGGTATAGCTGTAACTCAGGTGTGAAGAAAGAAATATACACAAGACACAATTTATAGCTGATGTCTTTCTTTACATCTGTAAACCAAAAAGCATACAACACATTATTCACTCACCTCACTAGGAATATGTTTTGGCAACTCTGTGAACAATAACTGTCTGCCTTAACTTCCTAAGGCATGATATTTGGTTGGGCTGACACTGAATTTGTGATCCCTCTCCCTTCTATTTTCCTTTGTACCTGCTACTTGATGGATGACTTTTTCCTTTCTATCACTATTTTCATTTCAGCTGCCAGCGTTGCCTCAGTTATTCTATGAAACATATCTCAAACTCTACCAGCTATAGAAAAGAGAATGGATAATATCATACACCTTAATAAGCCTCTAAAGAAAAAAATTTAGTAAAAAGGTGAACTCCCAACATTCTTCAAGACCCAAATACCATGTTCTCTGTGAAGATTTGCACTGATCGCCCCAGTTAACCACACCCTCCTTTTTGTTCCCACTATGTCTTATATTCTGCTTCTATTATACCTCCCATCACAGTGAGGACATGGAATTACGTATATAACTCTCTCTCCCACCAGGATGTGAGCCTGCCAAGAGAGGAAACCCTTATTTTAGCCCAGCAGACACTGAACATAAGTTGGATGAAACGGAATTAAAGAACAAAACTCTATAAAAGAAGATAAACCTCTAGTCGGTATCTGGTTTGATGTAGTTGAGTAGTTCTCAAATGAAAACAGAGGGTGAGGAGGGTGGACAAAATGGGTGAAGGGTGAAGTTATTTATATTATAACTGAAAGGTACAAACTTTCAGTTATAAGAGAAATAAGTCCTGGGGATGTAATGTATAGCGTGGCAACTATAGTTAACAATACTGTATTGTATTTTTGAAAGGCGCTAAGACAGTAGATTTTTAAAGTCCTCATGACACAGAAAACTTGTAACGATATGTGGTGATGGATGTTAACTTATTATAGTAATCATTTTGCAATATATACGTATTGCAAATCACTGTGTTATACACCTAAAACTAATAGAATGTTACATGTCAATTATATTTCAGTTAAAAAATAATTCTAAAAGGAAGGGTTTTGTGTATTCTAATAATTGTTGCACTAACATGAAATTAGATAAGAACCGTGAAGCTTCAGATTTGGATTTATATTGTCTTTATGAAGTTTTGTTTTGTGCTATGATAGTCATACACTGACATGGCTTTTGTATTCTACTAGTTGTCACCATTATTCTTTCATTTAAAAACAGAAAGAAAACGAATGTTCTCTGAAGATTCCTATAAATCCTATAACAATTTTAATGATGAGCAACTTTGGCTTTCAAACCATCACATTCTAATCTATTACTTGAGGCCCTGATCCTGAAATGTATGTCGAGGACAGGGTGTCAAGATGCTAGACAGAGCTCTTTACAGCTTTAGATTGTTTTTTATTTTGTGGGGGGGGCGGGGAGTGTTCTTGTTTTTAAGCCAGTAAAGCCATGACTGAGTCACTGAGCTTCAGTGATGACAATGAGAATTCAAGTTATCTTCCAAACTCTTTCCCATATAATAATTCTTCAGGATATTTTAAAATTACACCAGCAAGCAACTGAGCTAAGATTAAAATATTTAAGATCAAATTATTTTACTTACCTTTCCATTATTTTAGTTGTAACCTTAAGTAGATGTAAAACTTTTTTTAACCTCAAAGTGAATAACAAGAAAAATACCTAAATCTCATGAATAATCTCCTCTGTTTAGGTGCAGTTAAAATGTTAAGCCTCTCAGATGACGTATGGTACCATACCTGTCCTGTGTATGCAAATTCCAGAGCTTGCTTTAAGCCGAGGCTGGTCACACCGTGTAAATTCACCTCGTCGGCACCACTTTCCACCATACAAAGACTGAACATGGCCTGAGGTGGGAGAGAAAGGAAGACAGTTATGGGACTTATAAAGCAAGAGAACAAGACAGAGTCCTAGAGAAACTAGGAAAGAAAAAAGTTTTACAAGTTAAAGACTGATTTTGGGTTTTTTTGCGGTACGCGGGCCTCTCACTGCTGTGGTCCCTCCCGTTGCGGAGCACAGGCTCCGGACGCACAGGCTCAGCGGCCACGGCTCACGGGCCCAGCCGCTCCGCGGCATGTGGGATCCTCCCGGACAGGGGCACAAACCCACGTCCCCTGCACTGGCAGGCGGACTCTCAACCACTGCGCCACCAGGGAAGCCCTGTTTTGTTTTTTAAATCAAGTATGGCTATAGATAAAAAATGCTAATAGGAAACTGACTTAATGTTAAGTGGATTCTGCTTATGCATTTGTAGAAGATCTGAAATTTCAAAATTAAAAAGCACAGGTCACAATAAAAAACTTTCAATCTGTCTAATTCTAAATTTGATTCTAGATTTCGTATAGCTGCTTTTAAAAGAAACTGAAAGAAATTTCAGCTGTTTTCAGTGTCCATTTTTTATTATATGAGTGTTTCAGTTTTTAATATTCCCCACATTAATTTCTTTTTTCAGGTCTTCCAAGTTGTAACTGCACCTGATATGGTAACCAGCTGCTCTCCATCAACCCATATACAGAGCAGGACAGAAATGATTCAAACTGCAAAAAAATTATCTGGGTTAACGAAGTGGAAAAAGTTCCTGAGAGCAAAGGTTAAATAAGAGAACACGCGGCCAAGGGAGTTTTTTGAATCTGCTTTCATAAGGGTTTTTTGGGACTGACATGTACACACTACTATATTTAAAACAGATAACCAACAAGGACCTACTGTACAGCACAGGGAACTCTGCTCAATATTCTGTAATAATATAAATGGGAAAAGAATTTGAAAAAGAATATATATATATGTATAACTGAATCACTTTGCTGTACACCTGAAACTAACACAACATTGTAAATCAACTAAAGTCCAATATAAAATAAATTTTTTTTAAAAAAAAGCAACTATGGCAAAACTGACACAGAACAGGTATCTGTCCTCAACCAGAGACTTGTGAACTACTGAACTTGAAACCTGGCTTAGTAGAGTTGGGGGAAGAATATAATCCCTTAAATAATGTACATACATATTTGTACATGTTTGTATAAGCAACAAAGCAACACCAAATTGGTCACTGTGGTTATATTATAGAGTATGAACTGTAGAGGACAGGAAGAGACCATTTACATATAGTATTATTTGGATCATTACCATGAACATGTGTTACCTGTTTATTTCTAACACCGGTCTTTTGAAACTTTGTTTTATTTTTAATGTTCAAGGTTGTATAGGAAGACACATATGATTCAAATCCTGGTTCTATAACCTACTTTGTCATATGGGCAACTTACCTTGAACATGTGACCTTTGGCTACTTTGTTAACTTCTCTGAACCTCAGGCCCTTTACCTGTACATGGGGATCATACCAACCTCACAGGGTTGTCTTGAGGTTTAGATACAATTATGCTTAATGTCAAGAATAATACCTGGTACATAGAAGGTGTTTAATAAACAGAAATTCTTATTCTAATAATCCAGGCTGATTGTCCTACTCTCCCATGCCTCCCTTTGATCCCAACTGGAATGAGAGCTAAGAAACAAACCTCCAACCGCCACCACCCTCTGACCAAATCCATTCCTTTCTAAGACTTTCCTATTGACGATTTTCACTCAAAATTCCTATGTCTGGCTGCAGGACTTCACGTTCACCACATACTCCTACACCCTACTTTAAGGACTGACACCATCAGAGAAACCATCACCCCTGTTTCTAAAAACACCTAACTTCCATTCTGATATCATATCATAGAGTCTTAGAAATTTAATGTTACAAATTTAACATATAATTTTTAAATATTAGAAAAACTGGTTAATTTAAAGTAAAAAGGGAGCTATTAAGCCAAGGTCAATATCTTTTAAGTTTAATAAACTTAGAAGGCACCTCAATTAGGAAAAGCCTCATTGGATACCACCAAAGTGAGGAAGAACCCCGGCCATTTGACACAGCGAAACACCAGCTGCCTAGGCTGCCTAAGCTTGTGAAACAATGTCTGGAGACCTGCTAGAGACCATGGGGAAGGACAGAGACTCCTTTGGTAGCAGAAAAGGTGGTAAGACCAAGGGTGCTATTTTTTAGCATCAAACTTATTGAAAAGATAAACTGTAATATGCACGAAAGTGAGTACTATATTCGTCTTCTTCACCATGGAGCCCCTAGACACTAGCACTGCATGCATGCAATAAATACAGGTCAATGAATGAATGAATGAATGACCTGAGAAACTCTTTAAAAATTCAGGTGCAATGTACAAATCCAGCTGTTTCACACTGTCATAAACAAAAATAATTCGACATAAGAAAGAATTTTCTGGATATAAGGTGTTTTAGACACTGGGATTAAAAAGTAATGAAAGTTAAGCAGAAAGAATATCTACCAAATGAGTTCAAAGCTACACATTTAGAAAAAAGTAAGAACATATGGCAATGTCCTCTATTAAGCCACAACATTCTGCCAAAGCATGGGAGGGTTCTGCTTAGAAACAGGAAAACACTGCAGAGACTCTTTCTTGGTTCACACTGTTTTGTCTTTGGGAGAGCCTTGGCCAGGCTGAGATTTACAGTCATCACAGCTTACTTTTTTTTTTTTTTTTTTTTTTGAGGTACACGGGCCTCTCACTGCTGTGGCCTCTCCCGTTGCGGAGCACAGGCTCCGGACGCGCAGGCTCAGCGGCCATGGCTCACAGGTCCAGCCGCTCCGCAGCATGTGGGATCTTCCTGGACCGGGGCACGAACCCGTGTCCCCTGCATCGGCAGGCGGACTCTCAACCATTGCGCCACCAGGGAAGCCCATCACAGCTTACTTTTGGCTGATAATGTGCTGCAACCACCACAAATCTTTCTAATGGAAAACCCAGTTTGTGAGGATGCAATCCACTTTAAGTGCCTACCACAGAGAGAGCTGTGGATTTATAGTGTCATTCCTCCTGTACTGCATACAGAAATGACACAAATTGAGTCCTAAAATCACAGTACATGAATTAAGTTTCCTTGGGTCACATTAGTTGTCATGCAGTCATAAGATGAGCTACAAACAGTTTTAGGTTGGTATATTATGCCACAAAACTGACCAATGGCAATTCTACAACAACCTCCAAGGTAAGCAGAATGACGGATGATAGACTTTGTGAAGCACTTAAAGCTGGTGAAATATGATCTTTTTTACCTGGTAAACTACACATAGCTTTGGAGTTGCACTGGATATGGGCAAGATGTACTGTGAATCCACATTTGATTAGGAACACAAATGATTTTACAGATAAAATAACTGGATTGTTTGGGGGCACATTCAACCCTTACCTTTTTGTTTTTGTTTTTTTTGCGGTACGCGGGCCTCTCACTGATGTGGCCTCTCCCGTTGCGGAGCACGGGCTCCGACGCGCAGGCTCAGCGGCCATGGCTCACGGGCCCAGCCGCTCTGCGGCATGCGGGACCTTCCCGGACCCGGGCACAAACCCGCGTCCCCTGCATCAGCAGGCGGACTCTCAACCACTGCGCCACCAGGGCAGCCCCAACCCTTATCTTTTATGAGAGAGATAAGTAAAAGTAAACAAACATGTTTTAGGAAGTTACTGAAAAGAGCAACTTGCAATGATTGTGGCAGATCCAGCCTGATCCCCTATGCCTTTTATATGTTATATAATTAGTGATGTTTACAACGGCCATGAGGCATTACAGAGATATGAGCTAACCTCTGAATTAACAAAGATTACATTTTGCTCAATTTAGTGTTAATGGTGATTATCCTTTATTGCATTTTGGTTATACCTCACATATAAAATAGGTAGTAAATCTCAGTTAATAAGACTGTTCAATTAACCACAATAGCCTATTTCCCTGACATTAAGGAGAAAAGGGTCCTGACCACAGTTGAACTGGGCTATTTACCTTTTTTATCTCACAAATGCAAAAGCAATCCAATGCATTTGAGGTGCTTAATGGCCTGAAAGAGTGGGGATGCTTGATTGAAGGGTATTTTTCCCCTATACATTTATAGCTGTTTTAATTCTCCCTCAAACAATATAGTAATACTCTCAGAGAATAAAGTGTCAGGACAAATGAAAACAGTAAAGTTATATTACTATAAATATAATTAGGCATAAAAATTAGTATTTCTAAAATACCAGTTTCCCCTCACCTTAACCATATAAAGAAAAATCTACCTTATATGCTAAAACCTGTGAAACATTTTGGTTTTCCCAACATCTTCAAATATGTAACCTGTTTATTCAAAGAATCTAACTGTATTTCACAGCTTCGCTCTTGGCACAGTTACTTCTTAAATTTAACTGCATAGTGATAATGAGCCCTTCAAAACCAGCATGATTATGGCCTATCCTATTTCTCCTTAGAATTCTCCTCCTCCTAGATGTGGCCATATTTCAAACTACTTAGGTCTTCTGGGGGAGTATGGAATGGAATGGAAAAAGGACACAAATCAAGTTGTTCTTTTCTTAGCTAAAGGGACAGGACATATGAAGGCCAGAAACTGTTGCCCACCATGAAATCAGGTTATCCACATATGGTATTTATCTTTATCACCTGTTAGGTACTCTGGAAAATGACACCCACACATCTGGCTTTAGCGTTGGGTCACCCTCTCAGATCCCTCATTCCTCTGGTACTTCTCTTACTTTCTAGTCTATAATTATATCCCATGGGTATGGGATTTCAATACTTCACTACCCACCATGTAAAGAAATCCATTGTTTTATCTTTAAATATCTTTCAGATATTTAGGGATAGCACTTTTACTTTTCCTTACTGAATATACTTGATAAGCTATTGTTGGATGAATCTTTCCTATGTAGAGACCTTTTGGTCTATCCTCATATGGCAGCCAGTGGCACTATCTTGCCTTTCAAAATCTACTAAGGGCACAATGACTAAGACCAAACCTGGATTTCCTGCATTTTGACAGCTGTCCTAAGGCAGAATTTGGGGTCCGCGTGAAGGAGTGACCAAGCAGATGTGATATAGATTCTACAGAGTGAAGTAAGTCAGAAAGAGAAAAACAAATATCATATATTAACGCATATATGTGGAATCTAGAAAAATGGTACAGATGAACTGGTTTGCAAGGAAGAAACAGACACACAGATGTATATGGACACCAAGGGGGGAAAGCTGGGGGGAGCTGGTGGAATGAATTGGGAGATTGGGATTGACATATATACACTAATATGTATAAAATAGATAACTAATAAGAACTTGCTGTATAAAAAATAAATTTAAAATAATAAAATAAAATATGATAGGCGATCTGGGAGAATTCTCTAAGACACAGAAGAGGCACTTACACAGCTTATCAGAGCTGCACAGGGTGTGTTTTAAGTATCATGAGTAAAACTCTAGCTTTTTTCTGTAAGTGGAATTTTAAAACTGGAAGGTACTTTAGAGATAACTGACCCCTCGCTGCTCCGAGTGTGGTCCCTGGGTCAACAGCATTGGCATCACCAGGGAACTTATTAGAAACGCAGAATTTCATGTCTACCCACACCTACTGGATGGGAAGCTGCATTTTAACACGAGCCCCTGGTGACCCACATGAACGTCAGAGTGTGAGAGGCATGGCTGTAGTCAGTCCTCCACCCCTGCAACACTCCTTGCCTATCTGAATATTTGAAGTGATGAGACACCCAATACTTCACTGGAGAATGCCAAGTATTAACGATGCTTTTAGAATATTGAATCACTCTCTGGATAACCTTCTCTTCTTGGTCCTGGTAGAAGGTCAATAAATTCACTCTCTTTTCTGCTTAATAGTCTTTCCAACATGCGATAACAGCTCTTAAGTCTCCCTATTGGGAAGAGCATCTACTCCAAATTCTCTGAGTCATAAAATGTTAGCACTCAAAGCCAATGCTAGAAATCCTGCAGTCCAGGCAGGAGACCTGAGTCCAAATCCCAGCAAGCGAAGACTGATCTCCAGATTCATGGGGAAAGGAGGGGAGGTTACAGCTTAAAGAAAGACCCACAGTCCCGGGAATAAGACCTTTAAAAGAGTAAATCATCCCATGTTCTTAGGTGGTGGCAGTGGTAGGAGCCTTCAGACAAATCCATCATGTCACCTTCCTTTTCCTCACTACTTTGGTTGACTTTCTCTGGTCCATCTCCTTCTTATATTTTCCTGAAGAGGAACTTCATGTGGCTACCTCAGAGGTGCTACTGACACAAATCCCTCAGACTCATTCCTATGGAATCAAAGTAAAAGCTTTTAAGGATTTTCAATTTGCCATAAAGAATGTCAAGGCAGGGCTTCCCTGGTGGCGCAGTGGTTGAGTATCTGCCTGCCAAAGCACGGGACATGGGTTCGAGCCCTGGTCTGGGAAGATCCCACGTGCCGCAGAGCAACTAGGCCCGTGAGCCACAGCTACTGAGCCTGCACGTCTGGAGCCTGTGCTCCGCAACAAGAGAGGCCACGACAGTGAGAGGCCCACGCACCACGATGAAGCGTGGCCCCTGCTCGCCACAACTAGAGAAAGCCCTCGCACAGAATGAAGACCCAACACAGCCAAAAAAGTAAATAAATAAAATAAATTAATTTTTTTAAAAAAAGAATGTCAAGGCAACCCAATCAAAAACTGGGCAGAAGACATGAATAGACATTCCTCCAAAGAATACATACAGATGGCTACAGGCACACGAAAAGATGTTCAACATTGCTAATTATTAGAGAAATGCAAATTAAAACAACGAGCTATCCCCTCCCACCTACCAGAATGGCTATCAACAAAAAGTCTACAAACAACAAATGTTGGTGAGGATATGGTGAAAAGGGAACCCTTGTATACTGTTGATGAGAATGTAAACTGGTACAGACACTATGGAAAACAGTATGGAGTTTCCTCAAAAAACTAAAAATAGAACTACCACATGATCCAGGAATTCCATTCCTGGATATATATCTGGAAAAAATGAAAACACTAATTCGAAAAGATACATTCACCCCAATGTTCACAGCAGCACTAGGTACAACAGTCAAGACATGGAAGCAACCCAGGTGCCCGTCAACAGACAACTGGATTAAGAAGATGTGGTATATATATATATACAATGCAATATTACTCAGCCATTGAAAAGAATGAAATACTGTCATTTGTAGCAACACAAATGAACCTAGAGAGTATTATGCTTAGTGAAATAAGTCAGTCAGAGAAAGAAAAATACTGTATGATATCACTTATATGTGGAATCTAAAAAATAATACAAATGAATGTATATGTAAAACAGACTCACAGATATGGAAAACAAACTGGTGGTTACCAAAGGGGAGAGAGAAGGGGAAAGAGACAAATTAGGGGTATGGGATTAACAGATACAAACTGCTGTATATAAAATAGATAAGCAACTATACTGTATAGCACTGGGAATTATAGCCATTATCTTGTAATAACCTATAATGGAGAATAATCTGCAAAAATACTGTATCACTATGTTGTATATCTTAAAATTTTAACCGCAAATTTCAACAGTTCCTCTTTCATTTTTAGTGTCCTCCCTCAATATCTTTTTCTTCAACATGCTAACATAAACACAGGCACCCAGTCCAGCTGGGCCATCTCTTTTCAATCTTTCATTTTATTCATCACTTTGGTTTGACAGCTGCGAGTCAGGCAATACACATTGGAGCCACTCGCCCCCTGTTAGGCACTCACACGCAGGAGGGCGAGAGGCCCGGCTAACACATGGTTTCCTCTAACTCCATTAGTTGCTAAGCAACCACTTCACTTGAACCTTCCTGATCCAAGGCAGAACAGGCCAGTTTAATATGAAGTGTTCAGGTCATCCCATATGCTCACGTTTACTCCTTCTGCAAACACATCTGATGCTTTGTCCATGCAGACTACATGCAAAGTCTCTACATCATACAAAATGGGGGAAAAAAAAGAGTTTAAGAATAATCCACAAGAGCTGAAATACCTTTCAAAAGTAAACAGATGAAGAACTTCTTTTAATCTTATGAAAATGTATATATGCATAGATATATAATTTTTAAAGTGATATGAATGATTTGATATGAAAATCTCTCATGACTTTAGAGTCACATCTCTCTAAATGAGAAGAATACTGGTAATTCAATCCTTCAGGAATCCAGGCATGCAAGCCCAAAACCCAATCAACATCAGATGAGCTAATTAAAAGCAATTGACTCAGCAAGTAGCTGGATCATCCCAGAGTGGACAACTCATTTTGAATCAGTTTTGGGGTTTTGTTTGTTTGTTTGTTTGTTTTTTAGCGGTACGCTGGCCTCTCACTGTTGTGGCCTCTCCCGTTGTGGAGCACAGGCTCCGGACGCGCAGGCTCAGCGGCCATGGCTCACGGGCCTAGCCGCTCCGTGGCATGTGGGATCTCCCCGGACCCGAGCACGAACCCGTGTCCCCTGCATCGGCAGGCGGACTCTCAACCACTGCTCCACCAGGGAAGCCCTGAATCAGTTTTTTATAACAATGATAAACAGAAGCAGGGCATATCTATATATTCCAATAATTTTTTACAATGATTCACCAGATTCACATGATCAGCCACTTTGTCCCTCTTTTATAAAACATCCGTCTTTGCTCAATACTCAGTCTCCAAAGGTTTAAAATTTTCATCAGCTTCATTATCCTTCAAACATGTGTTCTTGTTCTTTCCGAGGAAGCTAACTAAGGTTGACTGTATTACTGTGATTAAATAAGCATTAGTGAAATTGTGATTTTAAATAAAGCAGCATGAAAGTCATAATTTAAAAGTCAAAAGTCATAATTTAAAATTTAAAAGCATAAAAAAGATAATGGCAGAAAAAGCGAAAAAATCTTTCAATACAAACTTAAATACATATAAAGAGCTTAGCACAATGACTGCAGAGAGTAAATGATAAAAAATTAGCTCTTATTATTACAAGAATTTATCTAGCTTCATAGTATTTATATTCTGTAGAAGCGAACAAATTTAAATGAAGGAATAAAATGCAGATCAGAGTTCACCATTCTCCATTCACTGTAATGAACATAGTGCACTAACAGCACAATAATGAAATTAATAGTTACCTAATCTGAAATGTTAATGATTTCTCTGGCATTGATGCAAATTATTTTAAAAGAGGATGTGACAAAGATTGTTTAGAGGCTCTCAGTTTTCTATTTAAAAAGGAAATAACATTTGATCACTACCACTATTAACTGGTATTTCACCTTGGATTGACAAAGGGAATACTATTTATAATGAATGTGTTCAATTTCAAAAGGAAATTATGAATCCATTTTAATTTAAAAAACAAAAAAAAACCCACACACATACTCCTATCCCACAGTATATCTAAAATCAGCCTTCTCCTAGTTATTCAATAACTACAGCTTCTATAACAGACAGATGCATAGCTGTTCATTGTCAGCCAGTCAATTAATGCTTATCGAACATCCACCGGGTGTGAGGCTCCCTAAAACACTGTCTATAAAATGTCAGATTGACTGCTTAATTTGGCTTTGCTGAATGTCAAGGCCATCATTAATGATGCTATGTTTTTCTGGCTAAATTTAAAAGCTCGTTCATGAGGCCTCTTCTTGGTTGATATTAACTAAATGACTAATCAGCAGATACAGGTTGCAGAATGCCAGCATCTACTCACAGACAACACATGATTATCACTTAGGTGAGAAATCGAACACATTTTCAACTGTGGGTAACTTTTGTCTATTTCTATGGTTCCTTGGAACTATGTTTGTTTGTAGATTGTTTTTAAAGTCACAACTGCCTTAAGAAAAGAAAAATCTATTGCAGTACTTTAGGTGCCTCTTCTGAACCAGATTCTGGTATTTTTGGAGTTACAAGTTTAAGGGAAGCAACCAAACACTACCACATTAAGTGCCAATTAATTAGCCAAGGACTCTAAAACGTATGAGTACCTCGTTGTCCAGTTTTCCTGGGCTCTTAATTCCCTATTGGCTTCAGGTGATACTGCATATGTTAGACTACACCAGTTGGATCCAAGAAAACAGCAAGATGTCTGCTGGGCCACAAGTCTTTTGGATTCAGCATTTAAGTTTCCTTTCCAGCAGTACATATCCACCAAGAATCGAAGAAGTTCTGTGTTGGGGAGTTGGTATAACCATCACTCTCCTAGTTTTTCACTCAACTTCAGCATCAGCAATGTCATATTCTCAAGTAGGAGAAGAAAAGAGAGTCAGTGCCCTAGTGTCTCTGAGCCATCCTTCTGCTCCCCACCTTCACACCAGCTATTATACAGAAGATCTGTATGGATAATAACAAAAATATTATTCAGTCTTCATGAAAATCACTTTTACTTGTGAAAGCTGAAACAGGTATTACTGATCAGTTCTGTATTTACAACTGTACCTGTGGACCCAGGTATCCTTGTCACAGCTGAATAAATCCCAGAGGTGAAAGAGCTTTTGCTGACTGGACCTATGACTCCAAAAGTTAAAAAAAAACTAAATGGTGGCTTTTTGTCTTTACAATTTTATAGCTACATAAGTACTCCATAAATATAGTCTTCTTTAAAAATAAGGTTAAAGTCTTACTTCCTAAGAAAGTAATATTTGAGCAAAGATCTGAAAGGGGCAAGGGAGCAAGTTATGTACTATCTAGGAGAAGAGTAATGCAGGCAGAGGGAACAGCTGTGCAAAGGCCCTGAGGTGACAGCATGCCAGGCATGTCTGAGAAACAGCAAAGAGGCCAGTGTGATGGGAGTGGAGAGAGAAAGGGCAAGAGTCATAGGAAGGAGGCCTAATGAGGTAGAATCACGTAGACCAAAAGACATTGGTTTTTACTCTGAATGAGAGTGGAAATCATCAGAGGGTGTTGAGCAGAAGTGATATAATCCAACTTGCTTTCAATAAGATCACTGGGGCTGAAGTATTGAAATAGACTCCAAGGGCTCAAGGATTAAAGCAGGAAGATAAAGTAGGAGGCTACTGCAAAACTCTAGGCCAAAATGATCCTGGCTTGCACCAGGGTGGTAGGAGCAGAAGTGGTTGGAGTCTGAATATATTTTGAAAGTAGAGCCATGGAGCTTGCTGGTAGTTTGGATGCAAGAGAAAGGAGTCATGAATTACCCAGCAGTTTGGGGCCTGCACTAACTATAGAGTCACTGTTAACTGAAACGGAGAACACTGTGCAATAAGCAGATTTGTGGGAAGAAATTGGGAGCTTGATTGGACACAGATTTGTGATGCCTCTTAAACATCCAGGAAGAGATGCTGAGCAAGCAATTGGATATACAAGTTATGGATTTTAGAGGAGGGTCCATTCTGGAGATATAAATTTTTTTTTTTTTTTTTGCTGTACGCGGGCCTCTCACTGTTGTGGCCTCTCCCGTTGCGGAGCACAGGCTCCGGACACGCAGGCTCAGCGGCCATGGCTCACGGGCCCAGCCGCTCCGCGGCACGTGGGATCTTCTCAGACCGGGGCACGAACCCGTGTCCCCTGCATCGGCAGGCGGACTCTCAACCACTGCGCCACCAGGGAAGCCCTGGAGATATAAATTTTGAATTCATTATCTGTGATGATTAAGTTTATCTGTCAACTTCATTGGGTCACAGGGAGCCCAGATATTTTGTCAAACATTATTCTGTGTGTTTCTGTGAAGGTGTTTCTGCAAGAGATTAACATTTGAATTGACAGAGTAAAACAGATTGCCCACCCTAATGCAGGTGGGCCTCATACAATCAGTCAAAGGTCTGAATAGAACAAAAGGCTGAAAAAGAGAGGATTCTCTCTGCCTGACTGCCTTCAAACTGAGATGCTGGCTTTTTCCTGCCTTTGGACACAAACTGAAACATTGGCTCTTCCTGGGTCTCAAGCCTGTAATTTACAGACTGAAATTACATCTTGGGTCTCCAGCTTGCTGACTGTATAGATCCTGGGACTTGTCAGCCTCTGTAATTACATAAGTCAATTCCTTATAATAAATCTCTTTATATATATAAAATCCTATTGGTTCTGTTTCTATGGAGAACCCTAACTAATATATCACTTTATATTATATATATGTATTATACATATGTGTGTGTGCATATATATACATATATGTAAACCCATGAGACAGTATGAGATTATCATGAAAGCTGCTGTAGACATAGAAGAAGTGTAAGGACTGAGTCTGGGCCACTCCAATTTTAAGAAGTTTGGGAGATGAGGCAAAACCAGCAAAGAATACTGAGAAGTAGCAGCCAATAAGTGGGATAAAAACTTGAAAAACCCAAAAGCCAAGTGAAGAAAGTGCTTCAAGGAACAAGAAGTAATTGAGATGCTGTGAGTTAGAAAAAAAGAAGACTGGAAATGGATCATTGGATTTGGCTATATTTTATTGACAATTTTTGTATCTATGCATATAAATGAGATTAGGTTCTCATTTCTTTTGCTGCCCCTGTGTTTTGGTAACAGAATTATGTTAGCCTTATAAAATTAGGTGTGTGACTTTCTATTTTCTTCCAGACTTTAGAATAGGTTTATGGGAAATAGCTGTTACATAAAGAGTTGGTAGTACTGGCACGTAAAAAATCTGGCCCATTGCCTTTCTGAGGAGGTGCATAGCTACTTTGACTACTACCCCAATTTCTTTTTTTTTTCCCTTTTCTTTTGGTTCAATTGTGGTAATTTATATTTTCCTAGAAATATATTCACCAACATCCTGGTGTTTATGAGTATAAAGTTTCTATGGTTTCTATCTATCTATCTACCTATTTATTTATTTATTTATTTATTGGCTGCATTGGGTCTTCCTTGCTGCACATGAGCTGTCTCTAGTTGCAGCAAGCGGGGGCTACTCTTCATTGCACTGAGCAGGCTTCTCATTGCAGTGACTTCTCTTGTTGCAGACCACAGGCTCTAGAGCGTAGGCTCAGTAGTTGTGGTGCACAGGCTTAGTTGCTCTGCAACATGTGGGATCTTCCTGGACCGGGGCTCGAACCCATGTCCCCTGCATTGGCAGGCAGATTCTTAACCACTGCACCACCCGGGAAGTCCCTCTATGGTTTCTTTGATAATCATTTTTCCTTTCTTCACCTCTAAATGTCACCTTTTTCATTTTATATAAAAAATTTTTCAATTTTTATATATCACCTCTTCCTTTTTTACAATTCTTAAAGTTGGTCAAAGTTTACCTAAATAACTCATATTTTAAAAATAGTTTAAGAATATATTTTTAAAATTTATTTATTTATTTATTTTTGGCCGTGTTGGGTCTTCGTTTCTGTGCGAGGGCTTTCGCTAGTTGCGGCGAGTGGGGGCCACTCTTCATTGTGGTGCGCGGGCCTCTCACTATCGCGGCCTTTCTTGTTGCGGAGCACAGGCTCCAGACGCGCAGGCTCAGTAGTTGTGGCTCACGGGCCCAGTTGCTCTGCGGCATGTGGGATTTTCCCAGACCAGGGTTCAAACCCGTGTCCCCTGCATTGGCAGGCAGATTCTCAACCACTGCGCCACCAGGGAAGCCCCAGTTTAAGAATATTTGATATAAAAATATATATGTTTGCTATTTCATGAATACTTGCTTTTATCCTTATTTCCTTCCAGCTATTTTATTAGGGTTTATTTTATAATTTCAGCTTTTGGAGTTGAAAGCATAGTTCATCATTCTAGATCTTTCCCGCTTTTAAATAAATGCACCAAGGCTTGGAAAGGACACTGTGATGTGGCCCCCAGATCCCTCTTTAATGAAGAATCTGTGGTCCCAGCTGCTGGGAGAACTGTGGGCAGACAGACTTCAGCTGCCAGCCTCTTCAGGGATTGCCCAGCTGCTGAGAGTGCCTTGTCCAAGGTCCTGACCCTTCCTGGGTAGCCCACATTCAATGAGTGATCAGTGCAAGAATATAAAGTCCTGACCACCTTGGCCCAACACTGAATGGCATTTTAGCTCCAGAGTTCCCTGTGGAGTCAGCTAAGACTGCTGTTGGGCTGACATCAAAGATCAACTTCTCCTAAATCCTGCTTTCTCCATCTCCCTCTGCAGGTGTTGATTCCAAAGTCTTCTTCCCAGGGAACCCAAACTGCAAAGAAGGCTATAATTGTGCTTCTTCAAATTCATGTTAAGAACAATGCTTTAATTTCTATTCAGTTTTAAATATTTTGCAATTTTGACACTGATTTCCCTTTTAACTCATGAATTATTGAGTGCTCTTTAAGAAAAAAATTGCAAGTACATGGGGTAAGATCATTAACTTTGTCACTGATTTCTGCTTGTAATGAGTTCCTTATGACCTACTTTTCAGTTTTTACAGCTACTCCGTATGTGTTGAGAACGTGTGTATCCAGATCCTCTAGCTACATTTTCATTATTTTTTAGTCTACATGATCTGTCGGTTTCAAAGAGAAGAGTATTAAAAATCTCCCACTATGACTGAGGATTTGTTGATTTATCCTTATGATCCTATAATTTTCCTAATATATTTTGAAGCTTTATTAAGTGGATACAGGTTCATAACTGTTACTTTCTTGATGGATTGTTACTTTGGTCAGCATGCAATATCACTTTTTGTCCCTTCTAATTCTGTTCTTCTTGAATTCTAGTCTGTGCCATATTAATATTATAAATACTTTGTTAGTGTCTAATATATTTTTCTGAGGTATGTTTTTTACAAACAAAATGTACTTAGATTTATATTTTTAATCAATCTGAGTTTGTTCCTTTCAATGAGTTACTTTGAACAGCTCGCATATATTCTTATTACTAAGCATTACTAAAATATTTGGTTTAACTTCTGCCATCTTATGCTGTGCTATAATTTTTCACATTTTTTGTTTCTTTTTTCCCTTTGTACATATGTAGCAATGAAAAAAGTTTTCTTCATTCGGTATTAATTATAATTAATGTAAAATCTCTTTCTGATTATATCAATAACCATTTTCCACACTGTCATAGTTTCATCCATCTGTTGAATCTGTTGATAATTCTGTATTAATTAAGGTAATGTGCCATTAGGTAGTTTTATAACAGATAAAACCCAAATTCCCATGGCTTCACTCACTCATGACACATGCCAGTGTGAGTATCCCTAGGTAAGCCACTATCTATGTGTTTTTTTAGGGCCTAGGGTCCTTTTATCTTAGGGCTCTGCTCTCCTCTGAGTCCTTTCAAGTTGGCTTGTAGACAGAGAAGACGACTGTGGAGCGGACACACCTGCTCATAATCACTTTGCCCTGTAAGCAACTCATACCTTTTCTCCTTATGCTTTTGGCAAGAACGAGTCCCGTGGTCCCACCTAGAAGCAAGGGGTGTTAGAAAATGAAGTCCCTGACTGAGTAGACACTTCCAAGCAACAACTCCAGAAGGAAAGGGTATTAGCTGGCTGTCTCTGCCACATTCTGGTTTCTAAACCTTGCTGAATTATTTGGTTTGTCTATCACTACTTCAAACACAGAAAACCCTGGCCCCTTAGCATGGCACAATTCATTTCTCTATGCTTCATGCTTTTGCCCACTTAATCCTTGCATGAGTCCCAGCCTTTTGTTTTGTGTTTGGCATTATCTGTTCCATCAGCCCTTCTCCAGAATGGGATGCTACCAGCACCTTTACATATAGGTAAGCATACCAGTTACTCTCGCAATGATGAGAGCATTCCCTCTGTTGGCCTAAACCTTGGATAAGAACCCTGGGAATACAGAAATCTCCTATTGGAATTAGCTTTGCCATCTGTCTCTGAGCTCAAGTAAAATCTTTTAGACACAACACGGCTTTGCTTGTTAATACCCTAAATCCCAAACACACCTACTTACTTCTTGAGAGTTACATTTATCAGTGTTTACAGTTTATTTTGCTATATGTTTTCATTGTCTTTTAATTTAACTTTAAATCATTTTTGCTAAACTGCTTATAGCAACATACGTGATTTCACCATTAAAAAAAGCCAATTGTATTACATACAATAATCTAAACATAATGATCTAAAAAGAATACATTTCTCTTAACTAAAAATTTAACTAACTATTCCCCAACAACCATGAAAGAGTTGTAATGTTTAAATTAACTGTATGAAAAGTACCAAGATGAAAAAATGAATATAAGTATTTTTATGGGAATTAAGTGTTAAGACTGTTTCATTTACGTGAAGATAGTCAACTGAGTAAAGGTGAAAAGACATTTTTCCTATTCCAAAATAATATCCAAAAGCCAACTTTATTAAAAGTTAATTTAACATGGGTTTTGTCTGAGAAAAATCTTTTAAAATGTTCCATTTATCCAACTGATAAATTATCAACATGTGTTTCAAAGTCTACTCACTATAAAGCCAAAGTGTGCATTTATTGTTTAGGGAGAGACTTTTAAGTGGAAGATCAGTGAAAAAAGATAAAAGGAAAATGAAGAAAAGAGAGAATGGTGATACAAAGTAAAACAGACAGATGCATAAAGAGATCCAGAAACAGCCAGACAGCAAATTAGAAAAAAAAAAAAAAATGCAGAAAGTCTAAGAGAGTGCCGTGGACCAACAGATGTACTCACCACTTACAGTTATTCAAACAAAGGAGAGAAAAATGAGTCAAACTTTCACGTAATAACAACTCTAGGACTTCCTTTGTGGCACAGTGGTTAAGAATCCGCCTGTCAATGCAGACGACACGGGTTCCAGCCCTGGTCCAGGAAGACCCCACATGCTGCAGAGCAACTAAGCCTGTGTGCCACAACTACTGAGCCTGCGCTCTAGAGCCTGCGAGCCACAACTACTGAGCCTGTGTGCCACAACTACTGAGCCTGCGCTCTAGAGCCTGCGAGCCACAACTACTGAGCCTGTGTGCCACAACTACTGAAGCCTGCGCACCTAGAGCCCATGCTCCGCAGCAAGAGAAGCCACTGCGATGAGAAGCCCGCGCACCACAACAAAGGGTAGCCCCCACTCGCCGCAACTAGAGGAAGCCTGCGCGCAGCAACGTAGACCCAACGTAGCCAAAAATAAATAAATAAAATAAATAAAGTTACTAAAAAAAACCACAACTCTACCTTGGGTTCTTTTATGATAGTTACTATGGCTATTCTGCAACTATAAGCAAAATGGCATGTTGCTTCTTGGTACATAATACCAGAAAATTCATATGCTCACTCAGTAACTATTAGTTGAGTGCCTACTATATGCTATGCTCTGTTAGAAGTGTAGCAGGTTTAACAGTGAATAAGAAAGACAAAAATCTCTGCCCTGATCATGCTTTCAAGTGGAACTGAGTTAGCTGTCTACAGAATGGAGGTTTCTTTCCTCAGCTATGGAGTAACTTTTCAACCTAATTGCCAATTACTTAAATTGCCAATCATTTCCTTTAACCTGGTTTTCAGTTTCTGACAGTGTTAAAAAAGCTGCAACCTTGAATACATTTATCACTACAATCCTAGTTAGTACACAAAAAAGCTAGAACGTTCAATATTACATTCTATGTCCTGTTTCACTACTGTAGTACTCTCCAAACTTTTTTTGTCCTTTTTTAAAATTTTTTTATTGGTGTATAGTTGATTTACAATGTTGTATTAGTTTCAGGTGTACAGCAAAGTGACTCAGTTATACATATATACATATATCCACTCTTTTTAGATTATTTTCACATATAGGTCATTACAGAGTATTGAGTAGAGTTCCCCGTGCTATACAGTAGGTCCTTATTAGTTATCCATTTTATACATAGTAGTGTGTATATGTCAATCCCAATCTCCCAATTTGTCCTTCCCCTCCCCCACCCCCTGGTAACCATAAGTTTGTTTCCTACATCTGTAACTCTATTTCTGTTTTGTAGATAAGTTCATTTGCACCCTTTTTTAGGTTCCACATATAAGTGATATCATATGATATTTGTCGTTGTCTGTCTGACTTACTTCACTTAGTACGACAATCTCTAGGTCCATCCATTTTGCTGCAAATGGCAACATTTCATTCTTTTTTATGGCTGAGTAATATCCCATTGTGTATATGTATAATACCACATATCCTTTATCCATTCCTCTGTTGATGAACATTTAGGTTGCTTCTATGTCCTGGCTATTGTAGATACTGCTGCAGTGAACACTGGGTTGCACGTATCTTTTCAAATTATGGTTTTCTCTGGATATATGCCCAGGAGTGGGATTGCTGGATCATATGGTAGCTCTATTTTTAGATTTTTAAGGAACCTCCATACTGTTCTCCATAGTGGCTGCACCAATTTACATTCCACCAACAGTGTAGGAGGGTTCCCATTTCTCGACATCCTCTGCAGCATTTATTGTTTGTAGATTTTTTGATGATATGGCCATTCTGACTGGTGTGCGGTGATACCTCATTGTAGTTTTGATTTGCATTTCTCTAATAATTAGTGACATTGAGCATCTTTTCAGGTATTTGTTGTCCATCTGTATGTCTTCTTTGGAGAAATGTCCATTTACATCTTTCACCAATTTTTTGATTGGGTTGTTTGTTTTCTTGATATTGAGCTGCATGAGCTATTTGTATATTTTAGAGATTAATTCCTTGTCAGTTGCTTCGTTTGCAAATATCTTCTCCCATTCTGAGGCTTGTCTTTTCACTTTGTTTACAGTTTCCTTTGCTGTGCAAAAGCTTTTAAGTTCTCCAAACTTTTTGATTATACAAACATGGTTTGAGCAGGAGCCTTAATATTTATATATTTGTAAATTATGTAGATATATGCCAATCTGTTACACACATTATAAAACAAACCCCAAAGCAGAAATTAAATTGATATAAAAATTTACTGATAGTAAGGTTTCCCCCACATCTCCAGGGCTCATCTGCACTCTGAGGGGTACACAAAGCTCCAGGTGAGAAACCACTGCACTTATGCTAATTTTTCACACATTTAAACTTTATGACAGCAAACTTATAAACTAACACTTTATCCATTTTGACAAATATTGTGACAAAAGGGAAAATTAATCTAACTCAATAAGTCACAGAAAGTTGCAAAGTTGGCTTAATTCCCATAGTTTGCTGTTTTCTTCCTTTGCCTCAGTAGGTGATAAACATTTCAGCTCTGGGCACATTGAAAAATTAACATAAATTCTGACTGAAGGTTTTTGTGGCGCTTATATCAAAAGATTGAATAACTTCTTAATAAACACTTACACCACTTACTAAATGTTACTTTATCCTTCCATGGAATCAAAAGGCCTTATTGGGTCTTTCATTGCTAGACTTTGTGTGTGTGTGTGTGTGAATATGTGTATGTGTGTGTGTGTGCACACATCAGGGACTTTCTTATTAATAACAAAAATACTACCCAGCATTGGTGTAGCTATTTTTATTCTTTTCTAATTGTTGACATTTATATAATCTCAGCACATTTTTTTAATGAGATAACAGAGCAGGTACTATTATCCCAATTTTACAGACAAAGAAACTAAGGCACAAATGGTGAAGTAATTTTCCTAAGATAATGTGGCAAGTTAACAATAGAGAGAGAAGATTCTAAAACAAATTCACCTAACACTAGCTCAGTGTGCTTTCCTGATACCAAACTGCTCTGATATCCTAACTACTGAAATTTGCATCTTCTACTACGGCACACAATTTCACAAATCTGTTCGTCATAAAGTACCAGGACCGTTATTCCCCACAAGGTTTATTTTAAAAGCACTTACTATACTTCACTTATTTAAAGGAAAGGGGATATCCTTTTCTCACAAAATCACAAGTCATATGATTTCTTCTAGTTAAGGTTACAAAACTCACTGGTCACACACCATCCGAGGGCACAGTGATCTCTTGTTATTTACAAGGCAAAGCTGAAACATTAAAAAGGGGCTCCTTTTGAATTATGGTGCTGAGGAAGGAACAGTAAAAAAATAACAACTGCAGCTATAATAATAATTAAATTTTCTACACCAATATGTCAAATCCATTTGACTCTTCTGATATCTTGCATTGAGATAAAGAAATACAATTACTTCTTATTCACTGGTCCCCATATATAGTTTAATTGTTCTTCAAATCTGAGACCTATGATTGTGTCATTATCCAACATTATCATGCAGCGTCTATGAGATCAGGGCCACAGCAATAATAGTAAGCGAAACCACATCTGAAAATTCACAAAAACATCAAGGGACAAATCACTTCAGCTAGCTATTGTTAAGATGCTTATATCACTATCCTACTGTTGCTGTGATAAATTACCACAAACTTAGTGACTTAAAACGACACAAATCTGTTATCTTACAGTTCTGGAGGTCAGAAGTCCAAAATGGGTTTCACCGGGCTAAAATGAAAGCATCAGCAGGACTGTGTTCCTTCCAAAGGCTCTAGGAAGAATCTGTTTCCTTGACTTTTCCAGCTTCTAGAGGCTGTGACATCCCTTGGCTCGTGGCCCCTTTCATCAAAGACAGCCATCACATCACCCCAACCTTGGCTTCCATTGTCACATCTCCTACTCTGACTCTTCTGACTCCCTCTCCCATCTTTTAGGGACCCTCATGATTACAGCAGGCCCAGCTGTATAATCCAGGAAAATCTCTCACCTCCAGGTCCTTAACTTCATCACATGAGCAGAGTCCCTCTGCCATGCAGGGGAACATTCCCAGGCTCCGGGGATTAGGATGTTGACATCTTCGGGGCCATTATTCTGCCTACCACAATGCTCGTACCTAATGGCGACCAACAGAAAATTTTCTGAGGTCCACACAGCTTGGTGTCATGGAAAATTTAGGGAGTTTGGAGGCATGTGGACCTAGGCTGGGATTTGGACTCTGACATGGAGCAGTTGTTCAAACTTTAATTATTCAACACTGAGCAAGCTCAATTTCCTTGTCTGTAAAGTTGCTGTAAATGTCTACTTTTGACAGTTATTGGGGGATTAAATGAAGACAAGGAATGTGAATACAAAAAGTACTGAGGCTAGTAAACAAATAGAGATGTTAAATGAATGACATAAATAGATAAATGTTTAGATTTTGCAGTTTGAATAAAAATCATTACTTCCTTAGTAAGGAATATATTCATTTCCTGGCCAATCCTTGTACTATTAATATTCTTTTCCCTTAAGTAGCTTCAAATAAGTTTATTTTAACATTTAAATAACTAGAGGGTTCATTTGCAATGATCCTGATGCTTAATTTTTATTCAAGATAAAAGATTGATCTGAAAAACAAAACTTCAGTGAGTTGGGGTTTTAGAAGAATTTATATAGAGTTTTTAAAGTTTACGGCAAAGGAATTCACAACATTTTTATAATTTAAGAGTCTTCAGTGACTTTTTTTTTTTTTTGCGGTACGCGGGCCTCTCACTGTTGTGGCCTCTCCCGTTGCAGAGCACAGGCTCCGGATGCGCAGGCTCAGCGGCCATGGCTCACAGGCCCAGCCGCTCCGCGGCACATGGGATCTTCCCGGACTGGGGCACGAACCCGTGTCCCCTGCATCAGCAGGTGGACTCTCAACCACTGCGCCACCAGGGAAGCCCTTCACTGCCTTTTTAAAGTGACATTTTTCATTCATTATATAAAAAGCACACACTTCTTTTTATTATAGCTTTGAGATTAGCTCCCACCACACATATATTTTGTGATGAGTAATTAAAATTGTCATCTCTATTTGAAAGCTTATCTCCTTCCAACTATTAGGACATAATTCACTGCTTTTTCTAGGTGATTTATCACAAAGCTTCTTGAAACTGACTTTTGGCTACAATATGAAAATATGGTTCATATTGTTGTCAGCAATCATCTCTTGCAGCATTCAAAGAACATGTCTACCATTCCAAAAACCAGAAATTTTATTGTAAACCTCAAATGCTAACCTAATGGAATTTAATGTGGACTTGGCTAAACAGGAGATGAACAACCCAGCAATGAAATCATGGCAAATACGATAAACACACTGTGCTCCAACACTGCCCCACCCCCTGATATAATAATGCTCCATGGGGAATCTCTCGCTTACCAACTAGAAGTAGAATCTTGTTATAAGGGACTGTAGCATATACCAGATATAAGAATTAAGGTCCAGAAACACTTCCACACATTCACAAATATTTGCTTTGCCTTGTTGGAAAACCTCCAGTAAAGAACAGTAAACTTGCTACTCCACACTTCTAAACTGCTGCCCAAAAGACTCGGTGAAACTAGTGACTGTTTTGCTGCTTAGAAGAAAAAGAAAAAAAAGATAAGAGATATAGAGGAAAGTATCTTTTATTCTTCTAGGTTAGTTTTATTAGATCTAAAAAAAATTGTTATTTCCTTCCCTAGGTGGCAAGGTTTATTAAAGTCATTTGGATTTTTTTCAATATTAGAACCAAATATAATAGACAAGATATTAACAGATGTTTTTTCTTTAATAAAGCACTTTTGTAGTACTTTCTTCACTTATGCACACACAAAATTGAGAAAAGATAAGGAGTAAATTCCTCTGTATCTAAGATAACATGATGATGTATCAATAGAAATAATTTAGGGGAACAAAGCATTTTATAGGACTCAATTTATAAAATATTTTGTGATGATGTGAATGATGTTCATAAATGTTTCAAAAAATATTTGCTCTACTAATTATGTGCAAAGCCTAGGGCTGAGTATTCAGCAAGGGTGAGGGGGATGAGGGAGGGACAGACATATGTACAAGTCCTGACTCTCTTCTACCATCCTCCTTTGCCCCATCAGCTGTACCAGAACCTACCACAGTTGCTTCTGCAATCACTGTCCTTATCTCGCTACCTGTTCTGCGGCTGCTACCACTGCTTCTACTATTTTTCATTTATTGATAATCTTCAATGAGCCAGGTGAATGACCTAAGGTGTCCTATATTTTCCTATATGCTCACTTTAAAAAAAAAAAAAAACAGTCCCCAATCCTTTTTCACCCCAAAGTCAAGGCGTAGAAAAAGCAGTAGCTTGCTGGGGCCATCTCAGTTTGTTTATTTTGCCTTTTTCTGTATGAGGCTGAACAGAAGTCCTCACAGGCTGGAGACACAGTAGCCTGTGTGTGAGGCCCTCTGACTGACAATGCCCCTCAGTCCCCAGAATTGGTAACAATGCTCTTTCATGAGGAATGCAAATTACCCCCAAAAGCTAATCTCTGCATACATTTTTAAGACATTAGGATTAAAGTCAAGAAGCCCCTTACACACTTTTAAAACTGCTCTTAAATATGAAATCATATGATACTTTGGGTAGGTGTGAGCAAGAAATATACACAGCCTTCTTTTCTACTATCCAGCAAGATCTCATCCCACTTCTATCAAACAGGGAATCCAAAGTGGAAAACAAAGTTCAAAACAGTAAACACACTCCAACAACAAAACACATACACAAATTCCCCTTTCATAAAAATAAAGCAAAGGAACACCTCACTTGCATTCTTTTTAATCCCATGAACAACTTTCCAAACATTTAAAATTATGTTTACAATAATCCTGGATTTTAAATTAAAGCAGAAACAACTACATGGCCGGTAAATCCTAAAGAAGTAACAGTGAAGAAAACCTGGGGTGCCTGGAGAGCTTAGAGCATTTCAAAAGATTAAAGATTTGTATCTCAAAAGTATTACCTTGGGGAAAAGAATTTCAAAATAAAAGAAACATTGAAATCAAAGAAACAGACAAAATTGGCAAAAATTATCTTTCTTGAGTAGCCTTAAAACAAGGCTGCTTCCTAACGGAATTTTGGTTTAAAAACCAAAACTCTGCTCTCTTCTGCTTGGAAAATAAAAACCACTGCTAAAACCAGTAAACCACCAATTTAGCATCTGGTATGTTTCAGACCTTTGGTTTGCACCTGACATTTATTATCTCATTTAATTTCCACATCAGCCCCATGAAGTAAGTGACAATTTACCTACTTTTACACTTGGAGGAGAAAATGAAAGTTAGAGAGAAAGCCACTTGCCCAAAGACATACACAGCCAGAAAATATTGGAAGAAAGCTGTTATAAACCAGATTGGTCTCAGTCTAAAACTATACTGCCTCTATAATTAATTCTCTTATAAAAATGTGAGTTCCTTATTGGAGTACAAAATATATTCTCTTTCTTGCTCTTAAGCTGTACAACTTATCTTTTTTAAATTAAGTTTTTTATGTGAAACCTTAAAAAGTGTTAATTATTATAGGCAACCGGGGATACCTCAGAGTCTTGTCAAGGAATTAAGAGTACACCAGCCTCAAGGAGTTCAGGCAGCTAATTCCCTGAGCCCCGGTGTGCTTTCCGGGGAACTGACGGAAATGGAGCTCGTGGCAGGACCCTCCTCCGATTTGCCAGTGGAGGGAAGGGGACAGGGTGCCATGTGCCACATGGTATAAGCAACATGATAAAACACGGGCTTCGGAAGTGCCAGCCTCGGCTCTGCATTGCTGCTCCACAACTGAATAACCAGGGGACTCTGGGACACTTCCCCAACCTTTTCAGTCTTAATTTTCTTCTAGGTAAGTGGGAACAGCTATCACATCTCGTTGATGTCACAATCAAACGAGACTAACTCATTGGTACAATGGTTGCCACAAAACAAGACAAGCTATCATGATTTCTTCTGCTTGCCCTCCACCTCCAGGACTACCTTAACGCGTCTCCAGCCTGGAAAGCACTCCTGGGACTTTATTGTGTCAGTAAGGTCCTCCTATTCCAAGAAGTCTCCCAGATAACTACCGACCAATGTTTTCTCCATCCTTCAAAATTATTTATTTATTCTGCAAAAACATTCACTGTGTTATTATGCTCAAAGCACTTTGCTAGATAATACAGGAAGCTGAAAAAAATGCAATTTCTTCCCCCAGATAGCTAACACCCAAATATATAAAGCTATGAAGTCAGCTCCTGTAGCGAGCATGGTGCTTTAGCCAGGAATAAAAACACATACCTAAACAGTTATTTTAAGAATCAAATGAGAGTGGTTTGGTAAATATTATTACTATTACTATTATTATTGTCCCCACTGTATTGTTTGCTGTTGAAGTATGCATGCTTGGCCCCTAATTGGCTAGAGGAGGCTCCCAGCTGGTGCTTTCAGACCAGCTCCTGGTGTGGCACAACACTGTGTACATAAAAATACCATTTGCTGGATGTTTCAGTTCCACGGAGACTGAAGATCTTTGTATGATTTCATTACCAAGAGAATACCTTACTTCTAGCCAATAGGACCACTGATAGCAAATCTGTACAAAAACCACCACCACTATAAAAACACAACTCTACATATCTTCACTACCAGACTCCAGAATGCACTTAATCTGTAATCTACCTGGAACAAAGTCCATATATTCATTCCTCAAGTGCTGAGTGAGCACAAACCATGTGTGAGGCACTGTGCTAGGCAGAAGTCCTATGACAACAACCAAAACCCTTCCCCTCAGGAAAGTCTCCACCTGATTGGGGAGACCATATGTGCACAACTACTAGACAACATGTGATAAAGCCTACACTTTTCTGTGAACATAACCTAATGATGCAAAACTAGTCTTTCCACAATCTTCCTAATCATAGTAAAGACAACCTCACCCCTCCAGTGCCTTAGGCAAATGCCTTGGAATCAGCCTTAGCCACTTCTCTTTCTCTCATACTCTAAGACCAGTTCCCCATCAAATTCCCTGGGCTCTTTCTTCCTTCAAAATGCATCCAAGGGGCTTCCCTGGTGGCACAGTGGTTGAGAGTCTGCCTGCCGATGCAGGGAACACGGGCTCGTGCCCCAGTCCGGGAAGATCCCACATGCCGGGGAGTGGCTGGGCCCATGAGCCATGGCCGCTGAGCCTGCACGTCCGGAGCCTGTGCTCCACAACGGGAGAGGCCACAACAGTAAGAGGTCCACGTACCGCAAAAAAAAAAAAAAAAAATGCATCCAAGAGTCCATAGCACCTCCAGCCCCACTACCCCAGTGTAAGCCAACGCCTTGTTCCTGTCTTATTCTAAGAGCCTCCTTTTAGAATCCTGGCATCCACTCCCATCTCCTGACAGAAACTGGAGAGTTACCTTTTCAAAACACAGGTCAGGTGATGTTACGTCTCTGTCAAAATTGTCTCAGCACTTCCCACCTCACTGAAGTAAAAACCAAAACCCTAACAACAGCTTGCAAGGTGGTCACACGTGACCTGGTCTCACGTGCACAGCCTGCTCCTTCACTTATAAGTGGGCCTTCCCAGACCACCCTATTAAAAAGAGGCAATTCTCACCACCACTAGGACCAGCACTGCCTACCTTAGTAACCCTGCTGTTGTCCTCCACAGCCTTTACCCTCATTAGACAAACTCCATACTTATCTGTTTACAGTCATTCTTGGCCAACTAGAATGGAAGTGTCCTAAGAGCAAGAATTTTGTCTGTTTTATATATTATTGCATCTTCACAATCTAGAACAATGTCTGGCACTTAGTGGGTAGTTAATACATAACTGTTGAATGAATGAACGATTAACGAAATGAATTAATGAATGAGAGAGCAAATAAATAAGTTAAATTTGTACAGAGTGGTAGGGTATCAGAGAAGGGACTAGAAAGTTAGGAGGCAGGAAATTACAAAAGAGGACTGCCAGACTGCCACATGAGACACAGTATCAGAGGAAGCCTGTATAGAACCTGTATAGAAACCTGACTCCCTAAAAGGGAGAGATTCAGATTACACGCTCCTGTCTTATTCTGCCTTGAATTATAATTATGTGTGTATGTTTTACTTTTTCTAAGAATTGTAAGTTCTTTGAGGACAGAGACAGTGTCTGTGACGGTTAATTTTAAGTGTCAACCTGACTGGGTCACAGGGTTCCCAGGTATCTGGTAAAGCATTATTACTGGGCGTGTGGTGAAGATGTTTGGGGAGAGATTAACACTTTTTTAAATTAATTTTTATTGGAGTATGGTTGCTTTACAATGTTGTGTTAGCCTCCACTGCCCAACAAAATGAATCAGCCATACATATACAGATATCCCCTCCCTTTCGGGCTTCCCTCCCATTTAGGTTACCACAGTGCATTAGGTAGAGTTCCCATGCTATACAGTGTGTTCTAATCAGTTGTCTATTTTATACATAGTATCAATAATGTATATGTGTCAATCCCAGTCTCCCAATTCCTCCCACCCCAGCCCTTTCCCCCTTGGTATCCATACTTTTGTTCTCTACATCTGTGTCTCTACTTCTGCTTCGCAAATAAGATCATCTATACCATTTTTCTAGATTCCACATATGTGCATTATTATACGATATTTGCTTTTCTATTTCTGACTTACTTCACTCTGTATGACACTCTCTAGGTCCATCCATGTCTCTACAAAAGACCCAATTTCATTCCTTTTTATGGCTGAGAATATTCCATTGTATATAAGCACCACATTTTTTAAGCAAATATGTGTTTGTTTATGAATCAATTGCATACATAGGTTTATACATACAATTAAACAGATATGACATGTTGGGATATTTTCTTTCTGTTTTACAGATCTTTATTGGAGTGTAATTGCTTCACAATACTGTTAGTTTCTGTTGCACACCAAAGTGAATCAGCCATACGCATACATATATCCCCATATCCCCTCCCTCTTGCATCTCCCTCCCACCCTCCCTATCCCACCCCTCTAGGTGGTCACAAAACACCGAGCTGATCTCCCTGTGCTATGCTGCTGCTTCCCAGCTAACTATTTTACATTGGGTCGTGTATATATGTTGCTGCTACTCTCACTTCGCCACAGCTTCCCCCTCCCCGCTCCGTGTCCTCAAGTCCATTCTCTATGTCTACGTCTTTATTCCTGCCCTGCCACTAGGTTCATCAGTAACATTTTTTTTTTAGATTCCACATATATGTGTGTTAGCATACAGTATTTGTTTTTCTCTTTCTGACTTACTTCACTCTCTATGACAGACTCTAGGTCCATCCACCTCACTACAAATAACTCAATTTGTTTCTTTTTATGGCTGAGTAATATTCCATTGCATATATGTGCCACATCTTCTTTATCCATTCATCTGTCAATGGACATTTAGGTTGCTTCCATGTCCTGGCTATTGTAAATAGAGCTGCAGTGAACATTGTGCTACATGTCTCTTTTTTTTTTTTTTTTTTTTGCGTGGTACACGGGCCTCTCACTGTTGTTGCCTCTCCCGTTGTGGAGCACAGTCTCCGGACACGCAGGCTCAGCGGCCATGGCTCACGCGCCCAGCCACTCCACGCCATATGGGATCCTCCGGGACCAGGGCACGAACCCGTGTCCCCTGCATCGGCAGGCGGACTCTCAACCACTGCGCCACCAGGGAAGCCCTACATGTCTCTTTTTGAATTGTGGTTTTCTCAGGGTATATGCCCAGTAGTGGGATTGCTGGGTCATATGGTAGTTCTATTTTTAGTTTTTTAAGGAACCTCTATACTGTTCTCCATAGTGGCTGTATCAATTTACATTCCCACCAGCAGTGCAGGAGGGTTCCCTTTTCACCACACCCTTTCCAGCATTTACTGTTTCTAGATTTTTTGATAATGGCCATTCTGACCAGTGTGAGGTGATACCTCATTGTAGTTTTGATTTGCATCTTTTCATGTGCCTCTTGGCCACCTGTATGTCTTCTTTGGTGAAATGTCTATTTAGGTCTTCTGCCCATTTTTTAATTGGATTGTTTGTTTTTTTGATATTGAGCTCCATGAGCTGTTTGTATATTTTGGAGATTAATCCTTTGTCCACTGTTTCATTTGCAAATATTTTCTCCCATTCTGAAGGCTGTCTTTTTCATCTTGTCTATGGTTTCCTTTGCTGTGCAAAAGCCTTTAAGTTTAACTAGGTCCAATTTGTTTATTTTTGTTTTTATTTTCATTACTGTAGGAGGTGGGTCAAAAAAGATCTTGCTGTGGTTTATGTCAAAGAATATTTTTCCTATGTACCACATCTTTCTTTATCCATTCCTCTGCTGAAGGACATTTACATTGCTTACATGTCCTGTCTATTGTAAATAGTGCTGCTGTGAACATTGGGGTGCATGTGTTTTTCTGAATTATGGTTTACTCTGGGTATATGCCCAGGAGTGGGACTGTTGGGTCATATGGTAGTTCTATTTTTAGTATTTTAAGGAACCTCCATACTGTTTTCCATAGTGGCTGTATCAATTTACATTCCCACCAACAGTATATGAGGGTTTCATTTCAGGAGAGATTAACATTTGAAGTGGCAGACTGAATAAAGCAGATGGCCCTCCCCAATGAGGGTGGGCCTCATCCAATCAGTTGAAGGCCTGAATAGAATAAAAGGCTGAGTTAGAAAGAATTCTTTCCTGCTGCCTGTCTTTGAGCTGGGGCATCAGTCTTCTGCCTTCCAAGTCAAACTCAGACTGGAATTTGCACCACCCTCTTGCAGCAGAGTCAGTACAATGTCCTGCATACACAGGTGCTCAGGACACTGTGAAGAGGAATGGCAACGCCCTTTAATGCAAGAACAAGTCAGATCATGTCCAGAGTGCTGCTCGCCATCTTAACATATCCATTCCTGCTATTCTTAGAATCATGACTTATTATATATTAAAGCTGACTATTCCCCTAAGGGGTAGGTTTCATTTTCACAATCTAATTGCTCACTCAATGCAAAAAATAAAAAAAAAGAATCGGAAGGTCATCTTTCCAGGAAACAATAAAACAATTATGAGAAAGCAGTGAGGTACCTGTAACATTTATTCTTTCATTAAAAAATTAATACATTTTATTTTTTAGACCAGTTTCAGCTTCACAGCGAAACTAAGGAGAAAGTACAGAGAATTCCATGTAACCCCTTCCCATCAACATACCTCACCAGTGTGGCAAAACTGATGAATCAACATTGATACACCATTATCAACCAAAGTCTGCAGTTTACATTAAGCTTCACTCTTAAAGTACTCTTATATTAAGGTACACTTTATGAATTTGACAAATGTATAATGACATGTATCTACCATAATAGTATCACACAGATCAGTTTCACTGCCCCCCCCAAATCACCTATGCTTCATCTATATATCCTTCCCTCCCCGCAGGCCCTGGCACGACTGATCTTTTTACTATCTCCATAGTTTTGCCTTTTCCAGAATGCCATATAGTTGGAGTCATATAGTTAAGTACCTTTCAGACTGGCTTCTTTCACTTAGTAATATGCATTTGAGGTTCCTCCATGTCTTTTCATGGCTTGATAGTTCATTTCTTTTTATCACTGAATAATATTCCATTGTATGGAGGTACCATAGTTCGTGTAATCAGAAATGAAAGAAGAGATATTATAAATGATACCACAAAATACGAAGGATCATAGGAGCATAAGAGACTACTATATACAATTACACACCAACAAATTGTATAAGCTAGAAGAAATGGATAAATTACTATAAATACAGCCTACCAAGACTGAATTATGAAGAAATAGAATTTGAGCTGACCAATAATGAACAAGGAGATTGAATCAGTAATCAAAAAACTTCCAACCAAGAAAAGCCCAGGACCAAATGGTTTCTACCAAACATGTAAGAAAGAATTAATGCCATTTCTTCTCAAACTCTTCCAAAAACCTGAAGAGAATACTCCCAAACTCATTTTATGAGACAATTATTACCCTGACGTCAAAGCCAAATAAGGACACTACAAGAAAAGAAAAATACAGGCCAATATCCCTGATCAATATAGACGCAAGAATCCTAACAAAATATTAGCAAATCAAATTCAACAGAACATTAAAAGGATGATACACCATGATCTAGTGGGATTTATCCCTTAAATGCAAGGATAGTTCACCATACACAAATTAAATGTGATATATACCACATTAACAGAATGAAAGATAAAAAATACATAATCATCTCAATTGATGCAGATAAAGCATTTAACAAAATTCAATATCCTTTCATGACAAAAACTGTCAACATCCTAGAAGAAAACATAGGCAGTAAGCTCCTGGACATCAATCTTAGTGATAATTTTTTTAATTTGACACCAAAAGGAAAGGCAACAAAATCAAAAATAAATAAGTGGGTCTACATCAAACTCAAAAGCTTCTACATAGCAAAAGAAACCATCAACAAAATGAAAAAGCAAAATATAGAATGAGAGAAAATATCTGCAATCATATATCTGATAAGGGGTTAATATGCAAACTAAAAAAAGAACTCATACAAGTCAACATTAAAAAATAATAATAATAATCTGAATTTAAAAATGGGTAGAAGATCTGAATAGACATTTTCCCAAAGAAGACATATAGATGGCCAACAGGTACACGAAAAGGTGTCCAACATCACTAATCAACAGAGAAATGCAAACCAAAACCACAATAAGTTACCTCACACCTGCTAAGATTGCTATTATCAAAAAGACAAGAAATAACAAGTGTTGGTGGGGATGAAGAGAAAAGGAAAACCTAGTACACTGTTGGTGGAAATGTAAATTGGTACAGCCACTATGCAAAACAGTACAGTACATTCCTCAAAAAATTAAAAATAGAATATGATCTAGCAATCCTGCTTTTGGGTGTATATTTGAAGGAAATGAAATCAGGATCTTGAAGAAATATCTGAACTCTCATGTTCACTGCAGCATTATTTACAATAGGCGAGGCATGGAAACAACCTAAATGTCTTTCTATAGATAAATGAATAAAGATGATGTGATATATATACACCAGGGAATATTATTCACCCATGAGAAAGAAGGAAGTCCTGCCATTTGTGACATGGATAAACCTTGATGGCATAATGCTAAGTGAAATAAATCAGACAGAGAAAGACAAATACTATATGATCTCACTTACATTGGGTTGGCCAAAAAGTTCGTTCGGGTTTTTATAAGATCTTACTGCGAAACCTGAACGAACTTTTTGGCCAACCCATAAGAGGAATCTTAAAAATTCAAAATCATAGAAACCAATCACAGAATGTTGGTTGCCAGGGGCTGAGGACTGAGGGGAATGAGATATTGACCAAATGGTATAAACTTCCAGTTCTAAGGTGAATAAGTTCTGGGGATCTAATGTACAACATGGTGACTACAGTTAACCCACACTTTATTGTAGACTTAAAAGCTGCTGAGAGAGTAGATCTTAATAAGTTATCACACGCACACAATAAGGTAACTATGTGAAGTGATGGATGTGTTAACTAGCCTTATTGTGGCAACCATTTCACAATGTATGGGTGTATCAAATCATCACAGTTATATACTTTAAACTTATACAATGTTATATGACAACATCTCAATAAAGCTGGATAAAAAATAAAAATGGAATGGTGTATATATCTACACTGTTATTATCTGTATCATTGCTCTTCAAAGTAGGCTGTCTTCAAATTGCTTATTATCCATCAGACACAGGTATAAAGTCCCTGCCAGAACACAAACTCACTACTTGCTTCTTGAGAAAGGCTTCCTGTGAAAAACTGGCAGCTGAACTAACACAGTATTTCATGACGTAGCTGATTAACATTCAGCAGATTATTAGCATGGATAGTTAACAAGCATTTCACAGACTGGCATTGGTCCATAGACCTCGAGTAGCACTGATCAATATTTTTATACATCACCCCTTAGATTTTGGCTTCCTTTCCCACACTACTGAGACCAACTTCTTCAACAACAGTGAATATTTTTGCATTCTCCTTGATCTTCTGCAGAAAATGCTGATCTCTTGAAACCCTTTAATTTTGGCACTTTGATTAAAATGTACATGGTAGTTATCTTTATATATCTTTGACTTTCCCTTTTTTGTCCCCTTGGCCATCTTTTCATTCTCTTTCTGCCACCTGACTAAAGGCATCCTTTAGGTCCTAACCACAGACCTTTTTTTCTGCTCTCTCTTTTCCCTCTTGATGTGCAATCTCATATGTTACCAAGATCTGTCTCAACCTTCACCTCTTGTGCAGAAGCTGAGTGTTGATGTTTTCTGTACCCCTTGCAACATCAAGCACAAACTTTTCTGCATATAGTAGATGCTCAGTAAATATCTATGGAATTGAAAAAGTGGTGAATTATGTGCATCATTTGGCACTATTGTCAGCTATAGAGTTAATCTGTTCTTACCACATTAAGAAGTAATAAAGAAGCACATTGATTTGTGAAGTAGTAATAGTTATTGTATTAAAATATTAAATAAAATTAAATATTAAATACTAAGCACAACCTAAGAAAATTAAAATGGAAATGTTTAAAAATATGAAAAATAAAAAATGTTAAAAGTTAGTTATTTTATAGTTGCATACAGTGAATTAAATTTATTATCAGAAAAAGAATATGACAGGGATAAAATGGTCCTAATATTGGATTTTTACCTTTTCCTATCGCCAGGAGTTCTGCATTACAAAATTCAATCAAATGTAGTGAAAATAGATAACTACTACCTGAAAATAAATTATTTCCTTGATAGTTTTGCTATCAAAACTCAAACAAAAAAGAAAATGTACATTTTGAAAGCATCATATATCTGAATCACTTTCCGGTATTCTTCGTAATCTGCCCAGTAGAATCTGCCCATTAGTCTTTTTAAACTTCCTTAAGAGCTCTGTCCCCACCCCACAGGTTCTTGACAATAGCTTCAATACTGGTAAAACCTCAGCCTTTAGCCATAGTTTTCAATTCCTAACAGACACTGCTCTACTTTTTAATTACTTCTATAAACAGATATGATAACATTGAATGTTAAAACAAGTATTCATTTGATGGAAAACAATAATCAGTTTACCATATAATACATAAGTCAAAAGCACTATGAAAATGATACTCTGGTGCCTCTGTGATTGATACACAAAATGCAGAAGCTGGGGAAAGGAAAGAACACAGCAGTGTGCAAATTTGCAAGAATTAACAAGGCTGCTGTTTCAGCATAAACACCCAATAACCACAGAACTCAGTAGTACTCATTTGGCCTCAAGCAAAGTAATTAATCACAGGACAGGTCAGTGTAAAACTGACTATGGAAAATATTGAACATCATGGGATTTAATTTTAGTGGTATTCAGGCACTAATTTAAATAACTGTAGAGTAATGCTTTGCTTTTTAAGACAGTAGTAGATATTTATTATGCTTACAGTAACCATCAAAAAGATAAACTAAAAATAACTACTATATGTACTGAAGGATTTGAGGGTTATATTACTGTTATTTTTATTCTTTTTTTTTTCTGAAAAGGAGGTTAGCTTTGAATCACACCCAGCTAACGTTTAATTTTTGAGGACTGTACTAATCAGCTTGTGACAACAGTCCTATGGATCAAAAGAGTGAATCGTCATTACAGCATCAAGCCCAGCAACTGCTCAGAAGGTTCCCAGAAGAAAGCGGTGGCAGGGGTGACTGAACAAAAGACAAAAACGGACTCTTCAAAGTCATTTAATATTTACATAGATAGCATTTGACAGTATTTCATGTACATTTATTTTTATTCTTAATTTTATTTGTTTAAGCAAAAATATAGTTTATTGGAAGCATATTGGGAGCTCACAAAATCAATGAAGGCTCAGGAACAGGCAGGGAAAAAGGCAGGAGGCTGCAGTCTTGGCGGCTGGAAGCAAAATAACTGTCAGTGGTATGTTGCTGTATATCCTCAATGTGATGAACACAGTATGTCTTACATATGATTTCTGAACATCAGAAATGTTCACGAAGAGTCTCTAAAACCACCAAAGAAGAGACAGCCTGAACCCAACAATGATCTCACTTATATGTTCACTGTCAGCAGTGCTACTACCTTCAAGTCTTTATAAGAAAACTGCTTAAGAAATAAGATGAACTAATGGGTAAAACAGACAGTACATGTAATGGGTGTTCTGAGGAGGAGATTGGGGAGGCCCCATCCATGTGACACAGCCGGGAATTGTTCCAGCCAGATGCAGCAGGGGAGAATGAATACTGAGGGTCTGTGGGCCGCCAGGCACTGCACTTAGCGCAGGGGATGCAAAGGACCAGAAAAGAAAAAAAGGTACTGGCTCCACCCCTCAAGGGGAACTTAAAGTCCTCACACTCAGCCTTCCGCACTTGCTCCCTCGATGGTACAGATTCCTTCAAAAAGCCTTGTGGCTGCCCTTTTCCCAGCTCCATCCACACCTCAGGTCTGCAGTGAGTGTGAGCACCCGCTTGCTCCCACAAGCCAGGAGCTCACTCATTCTTTTTTTTTTTTTTTAAAGGAGATGTTGGGGGTAGGAGTTTGTTTGTTTGTTTGTTTGCTTGTTTGTTTGTTTATGGCTGTGTTGGGTCTTCGTTTCTGTGCGAGGTCTTTCTCTAGTTGCGGCGAGCGGGGGCCACTCTTCATCACCGTGCGCGGGCCTCTCACTGTGGCGGCCTCTCTTGCTGCGGAGCACAGGCTCCAGACGCACAGGCTCAGTTATTGTGGCTCACGGGCCTAGTTGCTCCGCGGCATGTGGGATCTTCCCGGACCAGGGCTCAAACCCGTGTCCCCTGCATCGGCAGGCAGATTCTCAACCACTGCGCCACCAGGGAAGCCCCTCACTCATTCTTAAGTCCTTCCTCTCCCTCACCATCCACGCAGCGTCCTGTGTATTCTACCTACTACTACCCAGTCTCCCTCCCCCTCACCACTCCTCACACACATCCTGTCTCTCCAGCCTCAGGTCAGGCCTCCATCAGCTCTTACTTGACTGCTTCCATGCCCCTAATGTGAATTATTTAACATCAAGTCTCCATTTTTAAAACGGAGATGATGATGGTGATACTTAACAATAATACCATCCATCTTACAGATTTCTTTAGAAAATGAAATGAATTGATACACATAGAGTGCTTAGAGTAAGTGTCTGCAGCACAGTAAATATTCAATTAGTGGTAGTTATTATTGACTGCGAGTGCCAGAGAGAGGAAGAGAGATAAAAACAAGGTTCAAGACCTCTGACACCACCCAAACTGTTAATTACACTACACTATAGTTATTTGTTCACCTGTATCTCCTACCAGACTACAAATTCATTCTGCATCTAGAAAATAGTAGGTATGTAACAAATGCTTATTGAATTTAAAAAAAACATTTATTTGTAATTATATATTATATACTCATTTAATAGCCTTTAATGCCATTTTAATCAAATAGTGACTGGAGAGTATGATTATAAAAATACAGGGAACACAGATTTTTTTTTTTATTATCATGGGCTTTATCCTCTTTTCTCAAAACTAAAAATTACATAGGCAGAGCACACTCAGGCTCTAGTGGAAAGTGATGGTCAAATATTTAACTCTCCAAAATGTCATATTTGAATCACTTTGCCATCACATATGCAAAGCTACGTGAGACAGTCAAGACATCTGCTTCCTTGGTCAGAAAGTACAGGCATTCATGGAGATTGAAGCTGGAGATAGCAAATGGTAAACAACAGCCTCCAGAAGCTACAGGGTGGCCCACTGCCCAGGGCTGCCACAGGGAAGAGGGTAAGAGGCTGACTCATCCCATTTCTCACATACACTCCAGATCATAAGGCCTCTAATTCCTCCTGCTACCTCTGGTTTAATACTTCCTCATTCAATTCTGTTCAACAGTACTTTGATGGACTTCACTAGTCCTCAGCTAGTCAGTCACTTTCAGAGAAGTCACTGGTGAAAGGGACTGCAACACATGACACATCTTCAATTCCTTTTTTTTACACAGCAGGTTCTTATTAGTCATCAATTTTATACACATCAGTGTATAATCTTCAATTCATCAGTGTCAATCTTCAATTCCTTTTTTAAAAAAGTTTCCATTTTTATTGAGATATAATTGACACAACACACTGTGTAAGTTTACGGTATACAATGTGATGACTTGATACACATATATATTGTGAAATGATTACCACAGTAAGGTTAGTTACACATCCGTCACTTTACACAGTTATCTTTTCTTGTGTGTATGTACTAAGAACTTCTAAGAGCTACTCTTTTAGAAACTTTCAAGTCTACAATACGCATTATTTACTACAGTCACCCTGCTGCACATCAGATTCCCTAGAACTTTCTCATCTTATAACAGGAAGTTTATGCCCTTTGCCAACATCTCCCCATTTCAACTACTCCCCAGCCCCTGGCAACCACCATTCTATTCTCTGTTTCTGTAAGTAAGATCATACAATATTTGTCTTTCTCTGTCTGACTTATTTCACTTAGCATAATGTTCTCATGGTTCATCCATGTTGTTGCAGATGGCAGGATTTCCTTCTTTCTCATGGGTAAATAATATTCCGTTACACACACACACACACACACACACACACACACACACCCCACATATTCTTTATCCATTCATCCATGGACAGACACCTGGGTTGTTTCCATATCTCAGCTATTATGAATACTGCTGCAATGAGCATGGGAGTACAGATGTCTCTTTAAGATCCTGATTTCATTTCCTTTTTTATATGCCCAGATATGGGATTACTGGATCATATGGTAGTTCTATTGTTAATTTTTTGAGGAACCATATGTTTTCCATAGTGGCTGCACCAATTCACATTCCCACCAACAGTGTATAAGGGTTCCCTTTTCTCTGCATCCTCACCAACATTTTTTATCTCTTGTCTTGGTAATAGCCATCCTAGTAGGTGTGAGGTGATTTCTCATTGTGGTTTTCCCTGGTGGTAATGCTGAGCATGTACCTGTTCATGCCCATATGCCTGTTGGCCAGTTGTATATCTTCTTTGGGAAAATGTCTGTTAATATCCTTTGCCTATTTTTTAATCACAGTATTTGGGTTTTTGCTATTAAGTTTTATGAGCTCCTTACATATTTTGGATATTAATTCATTATCAGATATATGGTTTGCAAATATCTTCTCCTATTCTGTAGGTTGCCCTTTCATTTTGTTGATCTTTAATTCCGTGAGTGAGACAAGCTACAGTTATAATGCTTCAGAAAAGAGGGACCCTGCGTATGAATTTAGAGAGGTGGCAGGGGGTGGACAGGATAAGGCTTTGTGGAGGACTTCACACTTGTTGGCTGGGATAAACCTTGGAAGATGGACAAGGTAGACAAAGAGGTGAGTAGGAGGTTAAGGTAGAAGGAATGGTCATTAGCAAGTCTGAGAGGTGGAAAGGCCCTCAGGTGGAAGAGAGTGTTTGCAGAACAGTTATGGCTGCAAGATCAAATGAACATATGGGGGAACACAGATGAGGATGAATGGTAATGACACAGTATGAAGGCACACTCTGGGGGTCTGGCAGAAAGGCCTTGAGGAGCTCTGGGGGACCTGAGCAGGGGGGTGAAAGTTCACCAGTCATCTGCACGATGGTTTGTCAAGGGACAACCAGAGGAGGAGAAAGTTAAGTGGCTACTAGAATGTTCTAAGCAAGAAGGAAAGAGGTGTCAGATTCAGAAGATAACAAGATGGGAAAGGATGAATCCAAAACGTTATTCTGACCCATCAAAAGGTGAGGGAGTCTGCAACCAGGTGAGCCTAAAGATGAGCAGTCTTCTTTTCCCACAAAGGGCCAGACAGAGCATGACCAGGGATCCCAAGTCAGCCCGAGGAGAGAAACAGATAATATTTACTGAAGGTGTGATGTGTATCAGATATAGCACTTAGTGTACCTTATCTCATTCTAATCTCTGAATCTACCTACTCTGAGAGTTATGCTCTATGATCACCAATTTACAGATGAAAAAACATAGGTTTACAGAAGTCAAATGACTTGCCTATGCTCAAAGAATAAATAGTGAAGAGGGTGAATAACCCAACAGATATTAATTAGAATAGCATCCACTATTTGTCAGGGACTGTGGGAAACAATGGCAAACAGGGAGATATGGTCCCTCCCGCTGTATTCAAACTCAGACCTGATGCTTAGCTCTTCCCTTTCTTCCTTCCACCACTGCTTTACTCTTATAAAAGAAGCCCCTGGTCTAACACAGTTATAGCTTTTGACTAACGCCATGTTGTGCTGATATTAAGCCTAAATTTATTTTTTTTAAATCATTATTATTTGGCGGAAGAATGTGTTTTAACCCTTTCATTTAAAATGGTGATGATCACAGGAATCCACAGTACTTTGTGCTCAACTGTTCATTATTCATATTTTAAGCAAGAAAAGCTGATACCATCTCTGAGATCAATGTAAAGGAACAGTTTACACCAAAACTTGGGCCTTCTCCTCACTCTTGCCATCCACGATTATTTTAGCTTCAAAATAATCTGCCAGATATCAGAATAGAGTACAAAAATCTATTTAGGGCTTCCCTGGTGGCTCAGTGGTTGAGAATCTGCCTGCCAATGCAGGGGACATGGGTTCGAGCCCTGGTCTGGGAGGATCCCACATGCCGTGGAGCAACGAGGCTCGTGAGCCACAACTACTGAGCCTGCGCGTCTGGAGCCTGTGCTCCGCAACAAGAGAGGCCACCATAGTGAGAGGCCCGCGCACCGCGATGAAGAGTGGCCCCGCTTGCCACAACTAGAGAAAGTCCTCGCACAGAAACGAAGACCCAACACAGCAAAAATAAATTAATTAATTAATAAAAACTCCTACCCTCAACATCTTTTAAAAAATCTATTTAGGTCAGACTACCTAATTAATTTGAATAGATCACACTAGAAAGAAAAATCCATGAATAATTTGCATATTTTATATGCAGGATGTTAAAAATTGAAATACACATGGAATTCTCTGAGAATTAGAAAACATTTCTTCATTCACTTAATAAATATTTATTGAATACTTACTAAGCCTGAGGCAACATTATAAGTGTTGTGAGAGATACTGAAATTACTCAGACAGGATACTGTTTCTAGATGTTTCAGTGTGGTAGAGTGTAAGATACAAGGAAGACAGACATAATTCTAGTTTAAGGCATGGGTCTCTTGCACTTCTGCATGTATTATGAGTGAGGCACTGACTGTCCTTGTTCTGAAATCTCATTTCAGGGATGTTTCTATAGCAAATAGCCTTCGATGACAGAGTGATATCTCCCTTCAGAGCAAAGAGCAGTTCTGTTTACTCAGAGAGAGAATGTTTCTTTGCAGAGCAAAGGGTAGGCATGCTTACTGTCCAGTATAATAATGTTTTCTTCCAGAGCAAAGGACAGACGTGTTTCCTACGCATATAAAAGATTCAGGTTCCCTAAGCTCAATGATCGTCAATGATCCAACCCATTTTGTGTGACTTAAGAGTTTCATGTCTTCTAGCAGCATCTCTGAACCAGTGATAGACTAACTTGTTGGTTTCCAACTTGGATAAATCACAAATGTTTGACAGTTCTTGACAGTGGTAGGTTACAAAAATGGCAACAAATTCTTCCCCTGCCTGCATCCATGCCCTTTGGTATCCTCACTGACACTGACTCAGCCTGGCCACGTGACTTGCTTGACCAATGGGACATTAGTAAACAGGACACAAACAGGAGCTTGAAAAGCACCTGTGCATTGAAGATAGCCCTCTTGCTGTTTTTAGAATTTAGCTGTCATGTGAAAAAGCCCAGGCTAGCCTGTTTGTGAGAAATACATGCCCACTGTCCCCTACAACTCCAGCCATAAGCCTACCAATCACCAGACAGGTAAACAAAGCCAACTCAGATCATCCAGTCTCCAGGCAACTCTCCAGTTAACCACTGACGTAAGAATGAATCCAGCATAGATCAGAGAAACTGGCAGACCAGAGGAACTACTATCCAGCTTCTAAGTTTTGGGGTGGTTTCTTACGACAAAAGCTAACAAAAGATACAGGGTATATGGCAAAAACAACGTCCAGTATAATGACTATATTACAAGCTCCGTAGGGTTCAGTCTATGTCTGGTTAAATCTTATCACAATGCCTAGAAAAGAGATAAGTGCCAAGAGTTCCAACTTTGTCTTGGTTTCTGCATCTGAACAATCAATACACCTCACAAGCAGGTCATGAGATTGAAGGGACTGCGTATGAATCCAGCAGGGCACATGGTTAAGTGGAAAAAGCACAACTTAGTACTCAAGGAGACAGGTGCTCTGGTGTGTGAAAATCAGCTCTCCTACTTAATATCTGGCAGTCCTTGGGCAAGTTATTTAAACATATTGTACTTCAGTTTCCTTATCTACAGAATGGGAATAATAAAGCTTTCTTCACAGGCTTTATAACATCAGTATTTTAAAGGAGGCACTCTGTGCATGACGTATCAGAGTATGACAGGCATTGTGGTAAAAGAGGTGAATAACTTGGAATAGCTGCAAACATCGTTAAATGCCAGCAGCAAGTAAAATGCTCTTCAGTGCTCACATGTATGCATTCACTTGCACATTCCCTCTCTCATATACACACAGGCACAAAATCAAACCCCAAATTAAATTCAAAATCCAACCCACAGAGACCTAGGAGGAGAGAAGCCAAGCACCAAGAGGTCTATATTATGGTCCACAAGAAGAAAAAACTCGTATTTTATAATGTGCACATGTTATATATAACAATCCAAAGTATGTTGTTTCAAAAGCCCTCCAAATAATATAAGCTTTCTGGAAGATTAATCCCTGACAATGTGAGAGTGTATAAAATGTACATTATATTAATGAAACTAGAAGGTCACTTTACAGATACTCCGCTTCATTTCTGCAGTTTACAATTATGTAAATCCCTACTTTTAATTTTAGATAGATATTTTAAGTAATTACTTCTTTATCTTCTACATTACCAGGTTTCATCACATTTACAACTTTTTTTAATCTTTCTTTTACGATTTGGCATCTTTGAAAATTCTCTTTAACTGCTAGTCAGCAATTGAGTACAGCTGATATCATCTCTTAAACATCAAAATACAAGGTGACTATTGAAAATTTCCAAATCAAACCAAAAAATTGCCCCTGGCTGGATTTGGTTTCTGTATCATTTAAGACTTTGGTAAGAAAAAGTTTTTTTAATTCACAATTAAATTTATATTCTAATTTATATAGAAATTGTATACTATTGTGTTTTGAATTTCTTACCTAATCACTAGTTAACTGAAATAACATTGAAAAAAATTAAATAAGAATTAAATCATGTATATTCAGAAATTAATACTTCAAAAAAATTTGGTTATTAATTGTCACAATTTTCTTTCTTATATCCCTATAAGGGGTAGAATGGAATGCTGGTTAAGACTCAGACATGGATTTCAATTGTAGATCTGCCACTTAGGAACTGTGTGACTTATTACTTCACCTCTGGGTTACGTCAAATTACCTAATCTTTGAGATTCAGTTTCCTTACATGTAAAATGGTGATTTTTATAGCATGTGCATGTGTTTATAAAATGGATTGCTGTGACGATTCAATGAGATATGTATATAAAGTCCTTTGCCCATGACCTGAATCATAGGAAATATTAAATTAAATTAAATTTAGCTAAAACCATACTATACACTCACCTTCAAAAAACAACAACAAACACATCATCACATATCATTAGCCACTGGAAATCAAACTCCAAAGTTCTACTTAACAAGACAACGTCTTCAGCTAAACAGGCACCCACATGTCAACCATAAATATCCTTTAGGTCAATTCCATCTCCGTCCCTGGAGCAGAGACTTGGAAAGCTCTAAGACGAGAACATCCATAGAAAATAAAAAAATCAGAAACACTACATATATTTAGAGACCTTTTAAGAAATAAATTGTCTTACAGATTGTCCTTCTGATCCTGAATCCAGAAACATCCTGTCCTCAGCCTGCACCCCCATTATGGTACACTACAATGCCACACTTTCTTTTGGTGGTAGAGTGTCAAATGCCCCTCAGCTCAGATCCAAAGGAGAGGTCTGCTCTCCACTGGAGGGACATCCAGGTGTCCAGCCCAGGGAGGATCCCGATGGGGCCCCAATCTCAGTCTGACCAGAAAACCCCCCAACAGTCACAACTCTGGGGACGATTATCTAATTGGCTGATGATTGTGCGACAGTTCAGGAAAACTGTCATCCTCTGTTTATTAATATCTTAAGAGAAACAAATAAACAAACAAACCACCTTGACTTACCCGGAAATAGTCGCTGCAGGCTGCTAGGACTGCCTTGTGAGCATGGAATTTCTGTTCCTCAGCAATCAGGGTGACGTCGCAAAGGATGCCGTCACTTCTCTGCTGATTCAGCGCTGCCAGGACGCTATCGGTGTGAGATTCTGAGTGGCAGAGCCTCTGGCCTGTCAGCATTTCTTGAATACTGCGAGGAGGAGAGAAGAGAGCAATCCAGTCAATGTTGTTCCTCTCATCAGTCCAGTCGCCCCCAGGCTCCCTCCCTCCTTCAAGAGCAACTCAGGGAGTGTGGATTCCAGTGCCTATAGTGGTATGACCTTCCTAGTCCCCACTGTCCTCTTGCTTTCTTTTTCTCTAATTCTCTCTTTTCCTCCCCCCCAACAGGACCTCTTTCTCCTTCCTACTGGTCCCTCTCTTTGAGAATTTGTGTTTGTTGTGTGTCCATCTGTGTCTGTGTATTGGCCCATGTCTGTAGGCCTGTGAGCCTCTGCTTCTGGGCCCCTGTCCCCTCAGTATGTATACATCTCTGAGTGCAAAGCTTTTTCTGGATGTGTGTCTAGATGTGTGTATATATGTGTGCAAATCATTCCACTCTGGGACCCCCTCCCTAGCTCTCTGATTCCTTTTCTAGCTTTGTACCACCTGTGTGGGGTTAGCACAAGCTCAGAACTTGCCATGCACTGCTCCAGCACAGAACCCACTGCATGGCTCACCAGAGACACAAGAAGTTTCTCAGTCTCCCCACAAGACACTATACTCCGTTAATAAATAAAATGAAACTGAGCAAATGTTAGTTAGGGGGAAAAAAGGCTACTGGTGACCACTTCATGTAAAAGGCCATTAATTAAGCCATAGTGGCTTATTATTAAACTTAGGAAATTATGCACCACCAGGAAAACATCAAAAGAAATGCCATCATAAAGAAAAAATTTAAGGCTGAAAGTAAAATATATCTATCTTATTAGCCTGCAACATCTTGTGTGATCTTCATATTAGACTTATGAATGACTATGCAATCTATTTTCTGCTCTATTTTGTGAAATTACTAAACTTACCCATTGTGAAACTTATCCCTTCCCTCCCTACCCCAACCTAAAATATTCATCCCATATCCTTTCAAAACTCCTGGGTGAAACCCCAGATCTTCCTTTAATAATGTAGAAGTGATGCTATAAACACCAAACGCAAACGGAATTTGTGGCTAGTTATGAACAATTCCAGCTTAGGTACATGAAAATCTCCACGGCACTCTAGAATCTCAGAACCGACACTGGACTAAGATGAGTGAGCTGCACCAGTCCTAAGTTACTCCCAGAATGAGAGCAAGGGCCATCAAGCTCTATTTCTGGCCTGCGACTCTTCTTGAAACCGAGTAAAGTTGCCATAAGGATGAACGAGCACTGTCTCTCCCATCCTGATAACTCGACATCCTCTGAATGTGAAAGAGCCTCTCAGGAGAGCCAGGGTGTTGCCACCAGCCGAGCCTGCATGGTTGTGCCACCAGTTGGCTGGTAAATTACGGTTCAGCATAAATCACCTTAAAGTAAACCAAAGGCTTCCTGGGAAATGCCAGAGTGCAGCCAGTAAGCTTTATCGGACACTTTTGACTGGGGAGCCTCAAAAATGTCAGAACTATTGAAAGAAAAAATAAATTTGACAGGAGATGATGATATAGTAAGTTCTCGTGGGAAGGTGGGAGGATTATTTTCAGTTGAAATGCAGCAGTGAGTTTTGAAATGGTTACTGTCATCGAATATTCATCTAGCGGCTCTAGCTACAGGCAGACTTTTAAAGTCAGTAATTGAAAACCACACTCAGAAGCATAAATAACACTTACACAAATTGCTAGGCAAAGGCTAGAACGGAGATTAATTAGCATAGCTCAAAGAAATGAGGGAATAGAATAGTAATAGAAACATTATCTCAGCTAAGTAAGCTTTAGGATAGTCCTTGAAAATCCTTCCTAAAAGGATGACATTTTTATATATTTTACAAACACAAAGCCCTTACTATGTTCCATGAATTAGTCTTAGTGATATACAATTATCAATTCATTTAATCTTCATAACAACATTATGAGACAGGTACTAATATCTCCATTTCACAGATAAGAAACCCGATGATGCAAGATTAGGCATTTTGAGAACCTATTACCATGAACATAATAATGTAATTTGTCCTCCTGCTTAAAGTCTAAAAGAAACAGAGACTTCCCTGGCAGCCCAGCGGTTAAGACTCTACACTTCCAATGCAGGGGGCACGGATTTGATCCCTGGTCAGGGAACTAAGATCCCACATGCCGCGTGGCCAAAAAAATTTAAAACATAAAAAATAAATAAAAGAAACAAACAAAACCTGAAACAAAACCAAAAACTGATAATCTGTAAAGAAGATCTCAAAAAATCTATGCTGGGGGGAAAAAAATCAGAAAGTCCATATTAATTTTATATTTAGATTGTGCATAGTTAATCTCAAAATCAAAGTTACCTTTGAAAAATAATATACATTAATATAACATGAGATAGTGATAGGAAATGTTTGAAATCATGCTTCAAAAACATTTATCATTGCACTAAGATAAGTTTGGGGAGAGAAAACAGATTTTACTGATACCTTTATTTAAAACTCTCATAACTTTTCTCCCTTTTAATATCACCTTAAATGCTACATAAATGTATTTTGAAATTTCATTTGTAGTGGAACAGAAGAATACATTAAAATAATTGCTTATAATGTTTCCTTACTCATTTTCCAAATATAGAGCCACAATTCATGTCCTTATTATTAAGACTGAATCAGTATTTGCATTTCAGATATCTATAGACAGTGAATAAATCTTGCCAGGGAAAGAGCAGCTGTAAACTGAAATTTGGCAAAGAATAAAGGGCTCAGCTCTGAAACAATTGTGATGCTGCACAATTTCACAGGATCATTCAGTTGGGCTTGAAATATTCAAGCTTAAAGAAAACAGCATGCTAAATATTTAAGGCAACACTTGGCACAAGATTCCAAATATTTTGGAACCAATATGTTAGGACTCCTTAAAAGCAGAAACAAATACTCCAACATTTGGCAAGGAATAAAGGCTTATTAATCAACAGGTCATTATTGTATTCTGAAACTTCCCACTCAACTCTCAGGTGTAAATCTGCAAAAGACTTCAACCGTGTAAGTGTTAAGGCACAAGTGGTCACAGAACACAGCTGAAAAGCCATAGGCCCATGTGATAAAGCCAATAATTATAAACCAGGGTCGAGGTGATTCAAAGACTATCATGAACCATGTCTAAATTAGAATGGGAAGCAGACACATCCTTACGTATGGCTCCCTTGGCATCAAAATTATACAACTTAGCAATCTAAACCTCCCACCTTAGAGCAATGTCTCTCCATTATTTGGGAAACGAAGAAGAAAGGAAAAGTATATTCCTAAAACTTCTGAAATTACCAAGAAAACAAACAAACAAAAAACTCCGTAAAACAGGAGTCACATATCCCAAGGGTATACAGATTTGTGTGTCATCCGAATATTGGGAAAGGTCTTCCATGGAAGCAATATTGCCACCTCAAAATTCACAAGTGGGTGCAAGAGGGTGACCTGGCTTCCTCAAGGCAACCCCAATACCCTTTCCTCTGTGGAATTCTTTAGAACTGCACTGTCCAGTATAATAGCCACTAGCTACATGTGGCTATTGTGAACTTAAAATGTGTGTAGTCCAAATTGAAATGTGCTGTAAGTGGAAAATGTATGCTGGATGTCAAAGACATAGTGTGAAATAAAAGAATGTAAAAATATCTCATTAATATTTCTATATTGATTACATGTTGAAATGATAATATTTGGGGTATACTGGGTTAAATAGAATATATTGTTAAAATTCATTTTACCTGTTTCTTTTTACTTTTTAAAAACTGTGTCTACTTGAAAAGTTTAAATTATATATATACTTCGCACTATGGTTCTACAGGACAGTCTAAAAGTTCCCTGGGGAGGTGTCCCTCATTTCACCTGAACTCTAGAAGGGCTTCAGGTACCCCATCAGGTTGCCAATGAGCCTGGCTGTTCCTGAATCTCACAGGACCCAGCTTCTTCCAGGTACAACATGGGAAGCCCCAGACTCCTTGAGCAAGAAATTGCTTTTTAGTGATGCCACAGAGCAACCATCTGATTGGTCAAATGTCAGCATCCAGTAACAGGGAGATAAATAAATGAGGTCTCAAGGACAGGACTATTTATGCCTTCAAATCTTTAACTTTCATTCTGGAATTGATGGAAGAACTAAAAAGTCAAATGCAGAGCATGATGTTCATAACATGGTACAGCTCACTCACAGTGAAGCACTGTGTTAGTGTAAATCACTATTTCAAGTTCATAGTGAAGATTTTTGATCACAGAAATCTCTCAGATTCTCATTTTTTATAGCATAAATTTTGACTGAGTTCTGTCAGTTTGCAAGACATGAATTCCAAAACAGCTGTCTGGTGTTTAAACATCTGTATCTCAAATTTAAAAATTCAAGTCAATTTCTATATCAATGTTTACTTAGTATTTAGATATACAAAATATATTCAGGTAGTTTTCAAGTAAGGTCACCAATAAGGTATTATATACTTATATATCAAACACAGTCAAGTAGCATAGAGATCCTCATTGCTTAAATAGATTACTTTACACAAAAAAGAAAAGGACTGGGCAAAAAACCTGATAGTACTAGGATTATGCATGATTATCTCAGTTCAGTCTATTGATAAACTGTGCCCTAATCACTTCAATTCCACAGTCAAAATATTTTAATACAAATTAAATACATCAATATTGAAACAATCTTATTTATTTAAGCATATAGGCTGTGAAAAAAAACCCAACATGGAACTTAATTTTATTTTTTATAGAATACTTTGTAATTTGTAAATACCTTAAAATTAATTCTAGCAATTAATAACAATGGTCAAAATAATAAGCAAAGGAAATACGATATGCTTAGCGAATGACCAAGAATAATGAAGACTATGCAAGTTAATTACAAATGGATACTTAAGGAAAGGAACTTAAATATAAATGGATAGTCTTGTTGCATTCCTTCATTCACTCAAACATTTATTCATCCTGTGCCAGGTATTGGACCAGACACTGGAGATAAAATGGTAAACAAACCAAACTCTGTAGCAGCCCTCACAGAACCCTCAGTTTAGCGAGGTAGTTATATTTTAATAAAATAATCTGGCCTCCCTGAAGAAGTAATGCTGGAGCTGCAGGCTGAAGGATGAGAACAAGTTACCATGGCAAAATGGGGACAGCAGAGTTTTCCAGGTAGAGGAACAGCAAATGCTGATCCTGTGGCAGTGGGGGGCATGGACCTAACACACAGTCCACAGAATGTTCAGGGCTGGGACCCTGAGGACAAGCGCCGGCGTGGTACAGGATCTGGAGCTCAGAAAGAGGTCTTGGCTAGAGGTGTAAAACTCATGTGGATAGAGAGAATAACGGAAGCACAGCTGTGTCTCCAGAACACAGCTGAGAGACAACCAATAGTCAAAGGCTGCTGAGAAGAAAGATAGGATTCAAAACATAGAAGCGGGGCTGGGCTCAGCTATGGGAAAGGACTGCCTTTTGAGTAGCAGGAGGGAGCGAATATTAAAACTTTGGGCATTTTTTGGCTTGTTGAATCTAAAGATTCAGTGGAACCAATCTCCACTGGACAATGAAGGCATGGAAACACATGGGTTCATCTGGGTTGGGATTTTGTCAGGTAACTGGATCAAAAATGCAGAGAGCAAGGGAAATTAAGGATTTAAAAGAGTGATAGATTCTAAACTGGCTAAGAACGGAAATGAGGCAAGGAAAGTGTTGACGGATTGGTAGAAGGTGGCTGGGCCAGTTGCTTTACAATGTTGTGCTAGTTTCTACCATACAACAAAGTGAATCAGCTATACGTATACATATATCCCTCCTTTTTTGGATTTTCTTCCCATTTAGGTCACCACAGAGCACTGAGTAGAGTTCCCTGTGCTATACAGTAGGTTCTCATTATTTATTTTATACATAGTATCAATAGTGTATATATATCAATCTCAACCTCCCAATTATAAAGCAACTACACTCCAATAAAAATTAATTAAAAAAATAAACAATAAGACCCTACTGTATAGCACAGTGAACTCTACTCAATACTCTGTAATAAACTTTGTGGGAAAAGAATCTGAAAAAGAATGAATATACATATATATATATGTATAACTGAATCACTTTGCTGTACACCTGAAACTAACACAATATTTTAAATCAACTATACTCCAAAAAAATTTAATAAAAAGAAAAGAAAAGAAAGAAAGTGGCCGGGCCAGTAATGAGACATTGCCACGAGGTCAAAGTACAACCACTGTGGAGGTAGGTAAATCAGGAAGCTAGGAGAGGAGGTCCTGCTAAGAATAAAGCGGCTGATGCAGTAGTTTCAGAAATAGAGCAACTACTGGGGATGCATGATCCACAGTGTGACCATCAGAGTAGGTGGTTCAGTGAGGAAGGTCATAAGCAGGTTGAAGACCGAAGGCCACAAAGTCGGGCAGATCCTCCAGGCAAACACTGAGGCCACTGGGAAGTTGTAAAGGGTCTGTGGTGAGAAGGAAGACTGTCAGCCAGATGCCAAATGCTCAGTGAATGCGGGGAGATGGCCCTGCGAACAGTGGAGAGGAAGAAGGGATGGAGAGAGCTGCAGAGCATCACCTTCAGAAGAGCCCGTCTTTGTTGTCGTTTTGTTGTCGACATCTTCTCAAACAACCGGTATGAGGAGTAACGACCTAGAAGCAAAACTATGTCCCAGGGTGACAACCATCTCTCTACCCATCCCTAAAATACATGAGATTTGAGGAAATAAGGCCACCACTTGAGAAGGCTACAAAGAAGTGGTGCCTCAGAAGAAGACAGGTCTCAGTGAAAGCAGGAGGTGCTTGGAGTTTTTCAGGGTGAGGAAGATGACCCAGCACAGCACATGTATGTTGCTGGTGCAACAGTTCCAAGTGGCACAGGGGAAGTTTGAAAAGTACACAAGGAGGTGTCTGTGTCCCAGCAGAGACGATGGTGCTATGGAGGACAGATGGCAGTGGAATCAGAGTTGATCAGTGAAAGCAGAGATAGCAGATCTAAAGTAAAAAATCATTTGGAGAAGAATGCACATGGATCCTATTAGCCAGAAATAAATCACTTGGCTTAGTTGGTGGCAGACAGATACCATGGTCTCTATGTGCTATGCTGGCTGGATGCCAGATCCAGAGCAGGATTTCCTGACCTCAAACTGACATTCTGACATTTTTTGCTATGGGCATTATCCTGTACTTTGTTAAGATGTTTAGCAGGATCCCTGGCCTCTACCCACTAGATGCCAATAGCACCCCCTATCCTGGTGACAATCAAAAATGATGCCAGATATTACACAATGTACCCTGAGGGCAAAATATCCCCCACTGAGAGTCACCCATCTACAGCAACACTCACTTGGGGAGCACAGAGGCACTATACTGGCAGTAGCAATGCCTCCATTTCTGAACACATTTTTGGAACTAGTCATCTCTAATAGCTTCAGAGTCATGGAAGAAAGCTGGTCTCATTATTTCATAGACATACTCAATTCTTAGTATTTAAAAAGAAGGCATTTCCCAGGCTTATCACCTCTCTCATTCTTTGCTTTGAAGATCCTTTTGACGGGTTCCGCGGAGGATGATGAAGACTTGCCTCCACTGAGAATATTCAAAGGAATACCCTGCATTTTCTTATTGACTGGCCCCCTCAGTTCTGGGAATGTGCCAGGCTCCTTCCTGCCTGAGGGCATTTCCCCATGTCTTTCCCACCCTTCAAATCTCAGGTCATAGAGCACTTCTTCAGGAAGGTACTACCTCATTCTATCAATCTTTCAAAGCACTTTCACAGTTATATTTGTGTTGTTACTGGTGTGATTTGTTTAATATCTGTTTCCCCCACAGAATATATATTTCATGAGAGCAGGAACCTTATTTGTTTTATTCACTGCTGGATCCTCTGCACAAATAAATATCTGTTAAATAAGTACTAAAGTAAAATCTTATGAATATTTTAAGAATACATATTATAGGGCTTCCCTGGTGGCGCAGTGGTTGAGAGTCCACCTGCCGATGCAGGGGACACGGGTTCGTGCCCCAGTCCGGGAAGATCCCACATGCCGTGGAGCAGCTGGGCCCGTGAGCCATGGCCGCTGAGCCTGCGCGTCCGGAGCCTGTGCTCCGCAACGGGAGAGGCCACAACAGTGAGAGGCCCGCGTACCGCAAAAAAAAAAAAAGAATACATATTATACACCCTAAAGTGATTGCTTTAAAGGGGACAATAATCATATATATGTATAGTTTTCTGATTATTTTTTTAAATCATATACCTTCAGAGAAGTCTACCTTTTGTTTGAGGGAGGTTAGCATCCTAAATAAGAAAAAGATAAAAAGTAGTATCAAAGAATCCTTAACATATCTAAGTTTGGCCAGTAATTACATCTCAGTGGTTAGCCCTTATGCTACCATACTAAACTCACACACACTCTCAGACTGGTTTGCTTAATTCTTCAAATATACATTGAGCCCCCTCCCTGTGCTTGGTCCTAGAATGTGCGGTGTGAGGATTTCAAGTCACACATGTCTCGCTACACAAGCAAAGACGTATCCTACAGGACCAACCTGAGGAAGCGTTCAGACGGCATTCTCCAGCTGGGTTCCTCAGGGTCTCAGCCTTAGAAGTTTGCAGAGGAGTCGGCAAGCATTCCAGCTGAATAAAAAAAACAAGAAAGAGAAGCACAGTAAGCTAAATGCAAAAAAGCACACTCTGGGCCTTAATGATGCTAATGCTTTAGAATGCTAAAGAGGCACCCTGGAGAGTTTTATCATCAAGGTATAACAATCTGACTGAAAGCTCTTATAATAGGCAATGGTTTGGAATGCTTCTAAATTTTAAAGTTTTTTCACCTTACTGGAACTTCAGGGACTAAGAAGTCAAAATGTATTTGAGAACCAAAAATAGCTAAAGTAAGAGTTACAGTAAAAATTAAAACATCAGACAGCCAAAAGGAAAAATTAAGATTTAATAAAATACTGATACGATTTATGTCAGAGAATGTTTTGCCTATGTTCTCTTCTAGGAGTTTTACTGTGCCATGTCTTATAGTTAAGTCTTTAAGCCATTTTAAGCTTATTTTTTTGTATGGTGTGAGAGAGTGTTCTAACTTCATTGATTTACATGTGGCTGTCCAGCTTTCCCAGCAGCAGTTACTGTAGAAATAAAAACAAAAATAAACAAATGGGACCTAATCAAACAAGCTTTTGCACAGCAAAGGAAACCATAAATAAAACAAAAAGACAACCTGCAGACTGGGAGAAAATATTTGCAAACAATGTGACCAACAAGGGCTTAATTTCCAAAATACACAAACAGCTCATGCAGCTCAATATCAAAAAAACAAACAACCTAATCAAAAAATGGGAAGAAGACCTTAACAGACCTTTCTCCAAAGAAGACATACAGATGGCCAAGAGGCATATGAAAAGATGCTCGACATTGCTAATTACTAGAGAAATGCAAATCAAAACTACAATGAGGTATCTATCACCTCACACTGGATAGAACAGCCATCATCAAAAAGTCTACAAATAGGGGCTTCCCTGGTGGCACAGTGGTTGGGAGTCCGCCTGCCGATGCAGGGAGCACGGGTTCGTGCCCCGGTCCGGGAGGATCCCACGTGCCGCGGAGCGGCTGGGCCCGTGAGCCATGGCCGCTGAGCCTGTGCGTCCGGAGCCTGTGCTCCGCAACGGGAGAGGCCACAGCAGTGAGAGGCCCGCGTACCACAAAAAAAAAAAAAAAAAAAAAAGTCTACAAATAATAAATGCTGGAGAGGATGTGGAGAAAAGGGAACCCTTCTATACTGTTGATGGGAATGTAAATTGGTGCAGCCACTATAGAAAACTGCATGGAGGTTCCTTAAAAAACTAAAAATAGAGCTACCATTTGATCCAGCAATCCCACTCCTGGGCATATATCCAGAAAAGAGAAAAACTCTAATTCGAAAAGATACATGCTCACCAACGTTCATAACAGCATTATTTACAGTAGCCAAGACATGAAAGCAACCTAAGTGTCCATCAACAGAGGAATGGATAAAGAAGATGCGGTATATATATACAATGGAATATTTCTCAGCCATAAAAAAGAATGAAATGTTGCCATTTGCAGCAACATGGATGGACCTAGAGATTATCATACTAAGTGAAGTAAGTCAGACAGAGGAAGACAAATATTCTATGATATCGCTTATATGTGGAATCTAAAAAAATAATACAAATGAACTTATTTACAAAACAGATTCACAGACATAGAAAACAAACTATGATTACCAAAGGGAAAGGGGGGAGGGATAAATTAGTATGTGATTAACAGATACACACTACTATTGATATATATAAAATACATAAACAAGGATTTACTGTATAGCACAGGGAACTTATATTCAATATCTTGTAATAACCTATAATGGAAAAGAATCTGAAAAAGAATATAAACATAATCTATCTCTCTCTCTCTCTCTATATATATATATATATATAAAACATTGAATCACTTTGCTGTATACCTGAAACTATCACAATATTATAAATCAACTAACTATATTTCAATTTTAAAAAACTGACAAAATAAAGTTGCAGAGGCTAAACCACAAATATTAGTTGACTTGTCCTTTAGTGAAGTTAAAATCAACTATGTCTTGGGCATCTACAGAAAGACCATTTTCTATTCAAGGAGTGAATTTCTGAAAAATAAATAGAAAAATAACATATAGAAAGGATGAAAATTATAAGGAAATGGAAAACAGATTTTTCAGGAGCTTTAGGATTAGCATAATTGGAAATATGTAATTGGATGAAGTTGTCAGGCTTGAAATCACTCCTTGGCTATATATTCATTCAATCTCACAGTCCGTACCCCTGCCTTTGTTTTCAATCATTGTTGTAACTCTAAACAGAGAAGTAAATTATTTGAAAAGTCTGGAACGTGCTCCATGACTATGCTTTACAACTCTCATTAGAGGGTCTAGTTCCCATTTTCTAACACACCCAAGCAGCAAAATTAATTCCAATTTGGATAATCTTAAACAGGCTCTAAGTTTCATTTTGAAAAGCAATACAGTGTAAAAACACTTATGAAAGGAATGTGTAAAGCTGTGCCTATTTCTCTGATTTGTATAAAAGAGAGACCTATGATTTCCAATCTAACTAATATATAGTATTTGTTACATTGTATCCAAACCCTCATACTGTAGTAATTCACATAGATATATCATAATTTGCTGAGAATTCCACTGTTACTGAACAGATTGTTTCAAACATTTTTCACACATTTATACTTATTTCTTGCTTTCTTTTTTAATTACTGAAAATAGTATACCTATACTTTCATTTATTTCTAATTTAAGTTTTGACGAATCTAAAAATGAGCATCATTTTCAACTGATCCATTACAACTGGCAGTAAAAAGGATCAGAATAATTCAAGGCATGTTGTTTCATTAGCTAAGAGACTTTCTTAGCAACCTACCACTGCTACAGATTCCTTTCAGAAATTAGGTTATAAATTCCATGCTCTATTGCCTAACACAAACACTAACAGAGATGGACACTTGAGCATTAAGATGGCATAAGAATATTTATTACTACAGAGAGGTAAAAAAAACCTTAATCTTTCGGAAAGTCTAATATTTTTAAATGCTCCCAATAACTAGGTGAATGTAGAATAAGAATCCTAAAAGTTAAAATAATCCAAAATTAAAGAACACTTTTACCTTGATATTTTTCAGACATTCCAAACATGACAATTAAAAATCTTAAGATAAATTCCCTTATTGTTTGGAGATCAACGCACTAAATTAGCTTTCCTCAGAAACTACCTAATTATAATCTGCTCCATTCTACAATGTTTAGTGAAATGAACACCATTTTAAAGGTGAGTTAAAATGAGTTAAAGGATGACTCAACCCCTAAATATTACTGTTATTTATTATTTACTATTTTTACTACATATTATTTACAACTTACTACATATATTTTATATAAATTGTATCACTGGATTATAACTTTCTTTTTGTATAAATAACATTTGTTTTTACATTTTGTTTATTAATTCTATTTTATATTTTAAGTTTCCCTTACATGAAGCATGTCTTTTGGCCAGCCAGACCTCTTTATCCTCTTGTCTTCTTGCACTTTTTCCCATGCCTGGGATGTGGGTTCCTTCTTAACTCAAGGCTCTTACCTTTTCCCAAGAGCCCATGGAAATCCGGGCCAGCCTCCTGCATTTCCCCTCCTTGAAATCCAGAAATGGATTCAGCGCTGGGCCAATTTGGTGGGGCCGTAGGAAGCAGAATAGTAGGAAAAAAAGGCTAGAGTCGCTCTCCAAGCATGTAGCTCTTAGGGCTGCTCACACCCCATTAGACATATAATGACAGTTAGCACAAGCCCTAAGGGTAGTGCTATGTGGGGTTGGGAGCATATGACGTGGTTCTTCTTCTACGAATTGAGAGTGATCACGGTCAAGGTCCCTTTGTGACCATCTACAATTTCCTGAGCCTGTTGGCACCATGGAATCAAATCATCATATGATGAATTATATTCATCTCAGCCCCCCACACCCATGGCCCTAAAACTATCAAGGCAACACATTCCCTTCCACCAAATTAGCCTTTGTGATCACCTGTGCAAAGAGCATGCAACTCTGATCTGTCTGCTTCCACTCAGGGCACAATGCTCCTCCCAGCCTTGCCTCACTATAAGGACCAGCACTCCTGAGGTCTCAGATCTGCTCCCTTGGCCCACCTGTTCCCAAACCAGGGTCCACACATGTCCCCTCAAGTCCTGGGCATCCATTATTCAGCCCCAGATCAAATGAAATCCCTGAGGACTAACCTTCACCATCAGTGTTGCACAATTAGGGCAGAATTCGATATAGCTTGGTCAAAACTACCTCCAAAATTGTGGAGATTTTTTTTCACTGATTCATGAGAGAAATCTTTCTTGAAGAACTACTTTATGCAAGACCTGGAGCTGGGTTCCTAGGATACAGTAATTAATACATGAGGTTTTCCTTTCACAGGGCTTGTAGGGGGCCACAGTGGACAGCAAGGAGTGGCTTGACAGTATTTTAGCCTTCACAACCATCATTCATCTCTCTCAAAGCAATCCCAAGTAAGCAGGCAGCCCAGGGCACAGCATGCTCTGCTATGCAAACACAGCCTCGAGACCAGCTCCTAGCGCTCCCCTTCTAAACAAAAGGCTGCTCTTCAGCCCTATCCTGGCCCACTGCCAGTGCCTGTATAATTCATTCTTTAATCGTAATTGTGATAAGTGCAAGGGTCTCTAAGCACAGCTTCCTCATCTTAAAAATAGTAATACCCACCTCATAGAGTTGTTGTGAGGATTCAACAAATTGGAATTCTCAGAAGGTGCCTGTCACATGGTGTTAGTTGTTATTATTGTTGTTGTTTTAGTACTATTTATGATTTATTATCATTTTACATAGCAGGAAACTTGGCCCATCCTGTGTGATCAGAAAAGGGGCTTCCTTGAGGATGTGACATCTGAGCGCATCTCTGAAAGATAATTATCAACTGGGTAAGGGGTGGGGAAAGGGATTCTGGGAGGCATCCTGGGCAGAGCCAACAGCCCGGGCAAAGGCCCTAAAGCAGAAAGAAGCAGGGCCTATCAGAGGCTAGAGGGCAGATCACACAAGCAGTGTTAAGAATACTGCTTGGTCATTATCCTAAAACCAGTGGGAGTCCACGGAAGGTTTTAAAGCAAGAGACTTGCACGATGCGATCTGCATTTAGAAAGATCACTCTGGTCGTAGTTTGTAAGTTATTGGAAAGGTAGAAGAGTTCCCAAAGGAATAAAAGGCAACCTTGGACTTCCCTGGTGGCGCAGTGCTTAAGAATCTACTTGCCAATGCAGGGGACATGGGTTCAAGCCCTGGTCCTGGAAGATCCCACATGCCACAGAGCAACTAAGCCCATGCGTCACAGCTACTGAGCCTGTGCTCCAGAACCCGTGAGCCACAACTACTAAAGCCCACGCACCTAGAGCCCATGCTCCGCAACAAGAGAAGCCACCACAGTGAGAAGCCCGCGCACCACAATGAAGAGTAGCCCCTGCTCACCGCAACTAGAGAAAGCCCGCGTGCAGCAACAAAGACCCAATGCAGCCAAAAATAAATAAATATTAAAAAAAAAAAAGGCAACCTTGTACTCTTTGGCCCATTGTACAAGGGTAATCACCAGGTCACACAATCAACCTCTCCCCAACAGCAAAAGCTCTCTGGCTTTCTGTCTGAGGGGTGGCATCTACTTTCCCTCATCAGACATTTATCCTGACCAACCGTGCCAAGTACATTTCTCCTGGGCCTTGTACCTGGCTGGCACTAACTCACTGGTTGGCTGAAATTAAATCCCCTGTTCAGATGGGCTCAACTCTCCCTTTCAGGGCTTGGTAAGTTTAGTGCTGGCATCTAAAGAGGAACCTTAAGGTGGGGAGAAGGAGAGACAAAGTGCCAGATTTACCTGGCTTACTCGACCCTGACCAGTGTCCTCACATGCATGAACGTGGTACTGTGTCAGAGTGAACACCTGTTCTTGTACCTGCCCAACCGCCCACAAGGTTCTGTTGGTATCGAGCACCTCCCACCACCCAGCCTTAGCTGATGGGTCTAAGAGTCCGGGTGGAATCCAAGCTGAGCCAATCAGAGCTCTTCTCTGGGATTTGGAATTAGAACCACCAGTCTTCAGATCAGTTGTGCTGCTCACTTGCAAGTAGAAAACAATACAGGAACTGACAGAGATGGCTCCTTTTATACTAATCCTATCGTCATTAAAATTTTTATATTTTGTTCATCATCTTTGAAATATTGCATTAAAATATTATTTATCTTGATCATCTAATTTTTTGATGCCCTCTCAAATTTTGCACCTCACTCCAGTCTCAACTCTGTCTTCTGCCATGTGGATTAGGAAACCAAGAAAACAATTCTGCAGGAAAAGAAACAGCAAAAGAAGTGTACAGAGAAAAAGTTACAGGCAACAGATGGAAAGAGAGGACATTCTCGATTTTCCATGCATTTTTGCCTCTGGGAGTACATGAAACAACCTAGATTTTTATAACAAATTCCTTGTTTTATTTAGGCGAACTCAACTGAGGGTTAAAAGATTCCCAAGAAATTCAATTAGGGTTCTACCTAAGATTTTGTTTGTGAAGAAATGGGGGTGGGCGGCTCTGCTGCTTTAAAAACACACAGAGATGCACATATTCGCTTATTATGAGCTTATCTGAAAACTTAACCACCGTTTAAACTTTAAATCTTGCTTCTATGAGAAAATGCACTCCAAGAACTCCCCCGAGGGCTTCCCTGGTGGCGCAGTGGTTGGGAGTCCGCCTGCCGATGCAGGGGACACGGGTTCGTGGCCCGGTCCAGGAGGATGCCACATGCCGCAGAGCGGCTGGGCCCGTGAGCCATGGCCGCTGAGCCTGCGCGTCCGGAGCCTGTGCTCCGCAACTGGAGAGGCCACAACAGTGAGAGGCCCGCGTACCGCAAAAAAAAAAAACCAAAAAAAAAACCTGACTCTCGGATGACGTTAAGAGAAATGTGGCGGAATGCTGGCGCTCGTGCACCTGCACAGGTCATCCCATGTGTGGCCGTGCAGCTGTTTCTGTGTCATGTTAAAGAGGAGGGCTGGCAAAGATGAAAATGATAGGACAACCTCTACTAAGCACCTGCTAAGTGTTCAGCATAGGAATTGCTTTCCATACCTTATTTAATCCATTGCGTACTTTACTATCCTTTTTTATGGTGTAAAATATTAAAGCATAAAGAGGTCAAGTAATGTGTTAAAAGCCACACAACCAGTTAGTGGTGAAACCAAGCTTGGAACCAAGCTTAGCAGACTAACTCCAGAGTCCACACGTTCAGGACACTTAACACTAATGAAGGGAACGTATTCCAGGCTGCAGTCACATCCTCAAGTGCTGAAAACAGCACCAAGAGCCACAGGCACCTAGTACCAGGGCCAGAGAACGAAGGAAAAATCAACCTTCTCTGACTCAGTACAATGTTTCCAGTAATCTAAGATGCCCAATGACCAAACAAGTAACTATGCAAAGCAATATCTCCCTCACTGTAAGTCAAAAATGGGACCATAACACATTCAAGGTTGTTCTGAAGGGAACTCAAATGGCCCTAGGCCTGCATGACCCATAGAAGCCAACAGCTGGGGATCAGTACCTGCAACCACCACTAGCTGGTGTCCCCCTCTGAGGTCCCTGCTATGGGCTGAACTGGGTTCCCCCAAACTTACATGTTCGAGTCCTAACCCTCAGTCCCTTAGAATGTGACTATACTTGGAGACAGGGCCTTTAAAGCAGTAATTAAGGTAAAATGAGGTTATATGGGTGATCTCTAACCCAATATGACTGGTGTCGTTATAAGAAGAGGAGATAGGACACATGCAGACAAAGAGGAAAGACCATGTGAGGACACAGCAAGAAGGCAGCCATCTATAAGCCAAGGAGGGAGGCTTCAGAAGAAACTAACTCTGCCTACACCTTGATCTCAGACTTCTAACTTCCAGAACCAAGAAAAAATAAATTTCTAAGTCACCCAGTCTGTGGGGCTTTGTTATGGCAGCCCCAGCAAACTATACAGCCCCCAGGGGAGGGCATAGCCCAACAGGAGCAGGTCCTTGCCCTGGCTGCCCTCTGCTCCATGATTGAAATCAGTCTTTTCTAGCCACAGCTGACACGGCCTGCCAGTCTCCTCCAAGCTTCTGAGGCTCACAGGGTGTTCCAGGCCCGCTGACCACCCTACCTCCAGGTTTGGGAAAACTGGTGCTTTGCTCAAAGCTGGATCACAGGTGACTCTAAGAAATGTCAGCCTCAGAGGACCCGTGGGGCCTAGACAGCTGCCTCTCCACCATTGCTCCCTTGAGCATCTGGCTCCTGGCTTTCACATATCCAACCAGTGCTCACTTTTGCTAAATCTCACCACTCTGAGAGGAAACTTCCTAGGGATATAGTTTGTTTGTTTTACAGGAGCCCTCTCCTTCCCAGGTTGCATAAGTACTGCAGGGGCCCAAGCAGAGAGAGATGAGGTCCAGAGCGTGGAAGCACAGCCTGGTCATGTGCTGAAGCACCTGCCACCTCCCCGGACTCTGACTCTGAGGCCAAGCTATGTGCACCTGTGAGCCTTCCACAAAACTTCAGGTGATTATTTTCCCCAGGTGGGCTTCCACCAAACTCCCGTGGGTAACCCCACCAGTCTGTCGCTAACAACTGCAACTGTCTGCACCCTTTCCAACGTAGTCCTGATCTAGATCCACCCACACAGGGAAGGGGGAATACTGCCCGTCTCCACACGCTGGGGGATGTGGAGACCAAGCCCCAGACAAGACACCTGGGTACTCGGCAGTCAAATGAATGCAGGCAAAAGCCCTTAACCACCTGATCATTTCAATGCTCTGCTTAAAACTGCTGTGATAAAAGTCCAATTCCTTAAAATGGTAACCCCACCAACATTTCCAGCCTTCTGTTCTACCACTTGATTTCTTGTTTCCTGGTCACAATCATACAGATCCACTCATCCACACTGAGCTATTCTCCCCCTTCGGGATACTGGTATCAATCATCTTCTCTGCCCAGAACTTTCTACGTCCTCTTTGCCTGGTTAGCTCCTATGCATCCTGCAAGTCCCACATGTCACCTCCTCTGGGAAGCCTTCCCTAAAACCCCCCTAGGTCTGAGTTTGTTACTCTCCTACGAGCTCCAATAATACCTATACATTCACACTCAGAGCATAATTAGCACTCTACGTAATTACTTGTTTGGGGAAAGGGGAGGCAGAAGCTATTAGCTCAGCCTCATTTCCACCCCTAATCCCACCCCAAGACAGTAAGCTCTTTAAATAGGGTGACCATCCTGGGGTAACCACAGTTTTGTCTATTTTCCCAGCGCAATTACTAATTGCACCCTCCATTTGTTTTCTTTGGTTTCCCAGTTTGGATCATAAATTATTTGGTCACCCTGTCTATATAGGCAGGATCCACATCTGTCTTGCTCACTGTCTTGAACCCACAGACTACCATTATTCTCACAAAATCCCCAAAAGCAGAAAAAGCAAAAGTATGATGTATCTCTGTTTTAGAATGAAGAGCATGAGATTGTAATGCCAGCTTATTTGCATATATTAAATCATAATGTTTTAGTTTATATTATCAAAATGCATACCCCAAAAAAATTCTGCACTGAATATTAAAAATTCCTCTAGTGAGAACAAGGATGAAGTATCTAGTCACCCTCATGAATACAGCTGGAGACCTTGGGAACCAAACTAAAATATGTTTAAGTCAGTTCTTCCAGTCACATTAACACACCCCTTTTCAGCTCTTACTTTAATTTTTAGCTCCATCACTCCTCTATGAATAGAAACATAAAATGCTTGGATCAGTTACACATTCTTGTCAAAATAACCTAACCTGCAATTATAACATCGTAAGGTGCTTTTTAAAAATGTTGCCATGAAAACTTTTTCATTAAAGAATTTCTTATGGCTCCCAGACCACTGAAAATTAAACAATCCATTTGTATCTTTATAGATGACAAAATGTAGATCTTGAGTATTCTGCTATATAAAAATTATCTGTATGACAACAACATCATTGTATGGAAAAAATCAATGTGCTACATTTATGTAATTATTTTATTTCATTAGAAAATTCTGTATAAAAAAGTTATTAATCAGCGAATGAACATTCTTCTCTGATTAATGATTGCCTTCTAACGAATAGAAAATATACAGTTTCTAGTTCTCTAACCTTTGATCTAGATGTAATCCTAACTCCATTTTCAAATAGAGAGACAGTCTTCTTGTTAAATTTTAAACCATGGATTCTTCATTCATTCAGATATTTACTAAAGGCTTAATATATTTCCAGCAATCACTGAACAAGATGTGATGACAGACACGAAAGAATTAAAAATAGTCTCTGCCCTTCAAATAGCTTGTAATCTGCAAGTAAGGCATAACATCCACATTTCCATCACCCTAATAGTACAAGACATTCTGCATTTTCATCAACTGAGAGATTTACAATTTTTTTCTTGTTAAAATTTCTAAAATTGAGGCTGTATCTTAAATCAATTGCTGATGTACTGAAAAGCTGATGTGTATCTTACATCTGCAAGAAGCATTAGAACTGGGGAAGCACCATAGTTCAAGTGCCTAAATAAGGAGACTAGGATTACGTGCAATCTTACATTTAATTCTTACATTGACCTAGTATTATCAGAATTAACTGAGTCCATTTTTTTCAGAATAAAAAGCAGAGGCCCAGCAAGCTGAAATGCTTGAGGTAAAAAAACAACTGGGAACTGGTGAAGCCGAGACTCAAATCCAGCTCTGTTACATTCTGCTGCATCACATCGCCCTACCAAAGGCAAGATGGATGTCGGTGAGAACAGTGGAGGAAGGTTAAGTGGAGGAGCACTGAAGGATCCAGAGAGAAAGGAGGAGGCTTTCCAGATGAAAAGTACAACACTCTGAAAGCTACGGGGGCTTCCAAGTTATACTCTTGTAAAATAAGAACTCTGTACCATCTGGAGACGCAATGTAGACATGTATTCAGTCTGCCATCTTTAACAGGAAGCCCTTTCAGTAAGCTCTATTTTTATACACATTTTCCTGATTGGGAAATGGAGGTTTAGAGAAACTAAGTAACTTCATGAAGGTCACACAACCAGTATGGGAGCCGGGGTGAAAACCTAGCTAGTCTATATCCAGACCCACTCTTTTCAACCAGTAAGCTAGCCTGCATCTCCAGCTAGTACAGGGTTCTTATTTTACAAAAGTATAACTCAGAAGCCTCCATATCTTTGCATGTGTTGCACCTCTCATCTGGAAAGCCTATAACAGACATGCTCATTCTCTCAGACAAAATAGTTGGTTTTCCATGAAAACACAGATCTGACCGGGCTGAATAACAAAGAATTCCTCTAACCATTCAGTAACATCTTCTCTCTCACTCATTCAACATTTAAACTGCATTTACCATACGCCAGGAATGCATATAAAGGAGTAAGATTTAAATGACTTTGTAAACCCAAATGTCTGGGTTTTTTTTTTAACATGACAAGTGATAAAAGCTATCACTTCTTTTTTTTTTTTTTTTTGCGGTATGCGGGCCTCTCACTGTTGTGGCCTCTCCCGTTGCGGAGCACAGGCTCCGGATGCGCAGGCCCAGCGGCCATGGCTCACGGGCCCAGCCGCTCCGCGGCATATGGGATCCTCCCAGACCGGGGCACGAACCCGTATCCCCTGCATCGGCAGGCGGACTCTCAACCACTGCGCCACCAGGGAGGCCCCAAGCTATCACTTCTTAAAGCACACTTTTCTTTTTAAAGAGGCACGCAAGGTAGAAGGAAGGACGTAGGCATGAGGTTAAGTTCCTTCAGCTGAGTTGAGCTGCTCCTTAAATGACATCTTAACTGTGAATTACAGGGGTAGGGACCATGTCCCACTCACCTCTGTTAGAAGGAGCTTTGTTCCCAGAAGACTTGCTAATAAATGAATTGTTTATAAATAGTCTTGTTTAGGGAGTTAATGCACTTTTATCACAAATGCAGAAGTTCCAGACCTCTCCAAAAACACATTTCCGTGTCATTACAAAGGCACTCCAAGTCTTTTACAAAATATGCACACAATCCTAACCACTTCAAGATATCAAAACCAGGGCTTCCCTGGTGGCGCAGTGGTTGAGAGTCCGCCTGCCGATGCAGGGGACACGGGTTCGTGCCCCAGTCCGGGAAGATCCCACATGCCGCGGAGCGGCTGGGCCCGTGAGCCATGGCTGCTAAGCCTGCGCGTCCGGAGCCTGTGCTTCGCAACGGGAGAGACCACAACAATGAGAGGCCCACATACCGCAAAAAAAAAAAAAAAAAAAAAAAAAAGATATCAAAACCAGAAAGATACCCAAATTTCAATTTCATTTAAAAAATTAGTGTCACTTTGAACCTTCAGTGCAACAGTGAACAAAACTGTGATGTGACAGAGTCAATGGGCGTTTGGTTTGAGGGGTCAGGGAAAGCCTCCAAAGAAATGAAGTGCACCTAAAACATCACTTAATCATACAGACGACAAAATACTAAAGAATATTCCCAAGTCAGAGACAAGAAAGTTTTCCACATTATGTTTTGTGATTTGAGACATGTTTTGAATTGCTCCATGACTTTTTGGCATGAGTCAGAAGAGGAGGAGAGTGGAGTCTGTTTTCTTGGCTCAGTCAATAGGCTTGGGTGGGCTCAACAAGTGGGAGGACAAATCTCAGAAGAGTGCGGAGGAGGTAGAGGGGAAAAAAAAGCTGTCAAATCCATGCTGGTTGATATTTCACAATGACTGAAGTAGAATCCTTTCTTTATCAATCCTAATTTTCCCAATGCACAAAATCTAAGATCACATAATTTTTAAGTGTATTTTCTAATGGAGACAGTATTGCCCTTTGGTGATATTCTACCTATTTACAGGATATACTGTAAATAGTGCTATATACTATTAGTGAAAACAACATCATCATGTTTATGTCATGAAGAAAGCACACTATAATTATATCCCATGGTTTCATTTATTGTGTATAACAGAAAAATGGACTTGCCCACGTACATCACAAAAACTTGAAGTCCCAGGAACTATCTAATGTCTTTGTTAAATATTTTTTATCCACGTACCATCAAAAACAACAATGACTTTGGGTCTCTCTGGGGAAACTGCTAAGAATGCCACCTATAGGAACCTACCAAGCAGAGAATATGAATCCAACATCAAGTCTGAGCTAAAGGTGAAGTAACTTTCCCAAGGTCAGTGAGCTAGTAAGTGACAGAGCCGGGACTGAAACCCAGGCAAGTCTGACTAGAGTTCACACCCCTCATCATAGACCGTGTTGTCTCCAGAATTAGCAACACAGAATAGCTGGACTCCAGGGATTTCTACTAAGCAAAATCTCTTTCATAATTGCTCAATAATTTCCAAGGTGTCAGCTATCACAGATAATTTTCTGGAAAATACTCAGCACAACCATTTCTCTTGTGGACCTTCTAAAATCTGGTCTTGGGTTCTAGAAAGGCATTTAGCACGAGGATAACTGTGCAAATATCATAATTAACCTGGTTTCAACTCCCACCTCACTAGCAATATGACGTTGGGCAGGTATGTAACCCGTCTGTGTCTCAGTTTCCTCCTTCTGTAAAATGATGTTAACACCACCTACCTCACAGCATAGTTACAGGGCTTTAAAGAGTCAATATAAGTATTAAGAACAGTGCTAAGAACATAAAATCAACAAGTTTTAGCTGTCGTCATTATAACACCAGAGTGAAAAACGCTACAGACTTCAACTCTATCATACCTCCTCATCCGTACCCCCAAATTACTGCCACTCTACATACTAAGGCATAAGGTAAATAAAAGCCTTAGAGGGGCTCCCCTGGTGGCGCAGTGGTTGAAAGTCTGCCTGCCGATGCGGGGGACGCAGGTTTGTGCCCCGGTCCGGGAGGATCCCACATGCCGCGGAGCGGCTGGGCCCGTGAGCCATGGCCGCTGGACCTGCGCGTCCGGAGCCTGTGCTCCGCAATGGGAGAGGCTCCGGCAGTGAGAGGCCCGCGTACCGCAAAAAAATAAAAAAATAAAAAATAAATAAAGCCTTAGAGAAGGTGCTGTGATAACCCTGTAAAGATACCTGGTAGACAATGCTCATGACTTTCATTTTGCAGCGTCCTTTTCAATGAGAATCTTGAGAGGGATTTCTTTCTGGTCCTAGTATAAAGAAATGAATTGTACTGATGCTCCTGAACAATTGGTTTTGTTTTTTACTATTTACTCATAAATGCTTTAAATCAAGTAACTAATCAAGCTTCACATTTTACAAAAACTGCCAAGAATATTTAGAATGAAACATATTCCCCCTCTTACTAAGTATCAAGAACCTAATGGTATGCATTTTTCTATAATTGTTCTTGGTTCACTGAATGGCCATTCCCTTTCTTTTTACTTTGCCAGCCAACTCACATTTAATTTTTTTTTTCTTTTGAATAACCAAGGTATGAGACAAAATGTCTGGAGGAATAGGAAAGGAAATAAAAGTAAGAGTGATGATCTCATTTGGATCTTCTAGGTCTGTACGAGCAGGGCTGGCATCTGCTTCTGAGCTAAAGGCTTAGGAAGGGCAAAAACATAAGTTAAAAGTCACAGATTTGGAAGTGGTCTGCCACAAGCATGCCCTCACCCATAGGTAATCTGCCCGACGATCAGTCTCAGAAAGGAATTCTCCAGGCCCCTATGCTTCACTGTCCATTCCTCACAAAACAAAACACATATAATTCCAAGTCCACAGGCAATGAAATGACAGATTCTTGACTTAATAATCAACAAGTGTTTGCTGAGTGCCCACCATGTTTCAGGCATTTTTCCAGGCACTTGGAGTATATTGGCAAGTGGAACAGACAAAATGCCTGCCCCATTGAGCTTAACTTCTACATGAGAAGACAAACAATAACCATGGCAAATAAGCAAATTATAGGGTGTGTCAGGGAGTGATAAGTGCTATGAAAAAATCAAGCAAGCTAAATTGGATCTGGGTGAAGGAGTCATGTAAAAAAACAATTTTTTACCAGAAACTGAAAATAGATACTATAATAATTTTGAATGGTTACATTGGTTAGAATGATACATATGAATTTTTCAAAATAAACTTTTTGTCCTAAACTCACATTTTAAATGTTTAAAAACTTAACTCTGTTGATGTTTCTTCAGTAAATACGTTTTCATAAAACAAAATAAATCACATCTTATCATTTGTATGAACCCTTTATTTCCCAGCCACTTCAGCAAAAACTAGGATTCCAGAAACTGTTACATAACGTTTCCTTTCTGGTCTTGCACCCACACCCATAACTTTGGAAACTCCAAGTGCAAAGGGAAGACAGGTCATCAGTTCCAGCGTTTGTCTCACCCGCTCTCAAAAACATAACCATCCTCTCAGCTGCCATATTCTCACTTGTCCACTATGCAAAAATGCCCACTGCTGAATCTATGAATGCATACCCCAGAGGGCACAGGCTCATGCTAAAATCACCAACAATGGCAGTAAAGCCCATGACAGCCCTTAGGTGCTACAAAGACACTCCTGTGAAGGAGTCACTGCCCAAAAGTACCCTTTCCTAAAATGACCACAATTCTAAGTGCTAGCACTGCCCACTACTCCAATGTTACCATGTACTCAGGATCCCTTAGGGGTTTGAAACAATGTGTTTTTATCTTTCTTGCTCTTTGTAAAGTATCCCTCTTTTACTAGGACTTGGGCTTGAGGCCAAGTGTACTTGGGCCAGGGGACAATCTGGTGGCAGACACTGTGGTGTATGTGGATTCAAGCTTTTGCTCTGACACTGGCCCACTGGGCTGGAACTAAGCTTGTTAAGCTTTGATACTCTCCAGATGATCTGTGATCTCTAGAAGAGCTTGCCTGCAAGTTCTCCAGACATGCTTCAATCTTAGGGTACATCCTGGGATTTCTGATCTATGGGAGTTGTATGTGGGCTTCCAGTTCTTTGGGAGAGAAGCACAGTTATAGGTTATATGGCATCAGGTGAACTTTGGAAAGTGTTGGAGTTGGCCCTGCTATGCACTGTCTAAAACCAGCACAAAGAGCTGGCACAGCAATGTGCTGAGATAAGGGACAATGACTGAAAACAACAAATAAAAATGAAGTATGGGAAGCTACATCAAATTTCTCAAGGAAATGCCTTCCAAATTAAAATATTTGGGGTAGTTCATAATAAGAGATCTACAAATTCAGTACAAAAATACTGGAACTATCCAATATAGGGCAGTCATATCCTATATGTGAAAAGAGTTATCAAAATAGTGTTAGGACTTCCCTGGTGGCACAGTGGTTGAGAGTCCACCTGCCAATGCAGGGGACACGGGTTCGTGCCCCGGTCCGGGAAGATCCCACATGCCACGGAGTGGCTAGGCCCATGAGCCATGGCCGCTGAGCCTGTGCGTCCGGAGCCTGTGCTCCACAATGGGAGAGGCCACAACAGTGAGAGGCCCACATACCGCAAAAAAAAAAGGAAAAACAATAGTGTTATATTCTTAGAGTTATAAATTTAAGAGTGAGAACTATGAGATACTGATGAAAGAAATCAAAAACAACACAAAGAGATGGAGAGATACATCATGTTCTTGGATTGGAAGAATCAATACTGTGAAAATGACTATACTACCCAAAGCAATCTACAGATTCAATGCAATCCCTATCAAATTGCCAATGGCATTTTTCACAGAACTAGAACAAAAAATTTTACAGTCTGTATTGAAATATAAAAGACCCCAAATAGCCAAAGCAACCTTGAGAAAGAAAAACGGAGCTGGAGGAATCAGGCTCCCTGACTTCAGACTATACTACAGAGCTACAGTAATCAAGACAGTATGGTACTGGCACAAAAACAGAAATATAGATCAATGGAACAGGATAGAAAGCCCAGAGATAAACCCACGCATATATGGACACCTAATCTAAGAAAAAGGAGGCAAGAATACACATGGAGAAAAGACAGCCTCTTCAATAAGTGGTGCTGAGAAAACTGGACAGCTACGTGTAAAAGAATGAAATTAGAACGCTCCCTAACACCATACACAAAAATAATCTCAAAATGGATTAAAGACCTAAATGTAAGGCCAGACACTATAAAACTCTTAGAGGAAAACATAGGAAGAACACTTTGACATAAATCACAGCAAGATCTTTTTTGACCCATTCCTAGAGTAATGGAAATAAAATAAAAAATAAACAAATGGGACCTAATGAAACTTAAAAGCTTTTGCACAGCAAAGGAAACCATAAACAAGACAAAAAGACAACCCTCAGAATGGGAGAAAATATTTGCAAATGAAGCAACTGACGAAGGATTAATCTTCAAAATATACAAACAGCTCATGAAGCTCAATATCAAAAAAATAAACAACCCAATCAAAAAATGGGCGGAAGACTTAAATAGACATTTCTCCAAAGGAGACATACAGATGGCCAAGAGGCACATGAAAAGATGCTCAACATCACTAATTATTAGAGAAATGCAAATAAAAACTATAATGAGGTATCACCTCACAGCAGTCAGAAAGGCCATCATCAAAAAATCTACAAACAATAAATGCTGGAGAGGGTGTAGAGAAAAGGGAACACTCTTATACTGTTGGTGGCAATGTACATTGATACAGCCACTATGGAGGTTCCTTAAAAAACGAAAAATAGAACTACCATATGACCCAGCAATCCCATTACTGGGCATATACCCAGAGAAAACCATAATTCAAAAAGACACATGCACCCCAATGTTCATTGCAGCACTGTTTACACTAGCCACGTCATGGAAGCAACCTAAATGTCCATCAACAGAGGAATGGATAAAGAAGACGTGCTACATATATACAATGGAATATTAATCAGCCATAAAAGGGAACGAAATCGGGTCATTTGAAGAGATGTGGATGGACCTAGAGACTGTCATACAGAGTGAAGTTAAGTCAGAAAGAGAAAAACAAATAGCGTATATTAATGCATATACATGGAATCTAGAAAAACGGTATAGATGATCTTATGTGCAAAGCAGAAGTAGAGACACAGACATAGAGAATAAAGGTATGGATACTAAGGGGAAAAAGTGGGGGGTAGGAATTGGAAGATTGGGATTGACATAAATACACTATTGATACTATGTATAAAGTAGACAACTAATAAGAACCTACTATATAGCACGGGGAGCTCTACTCGATGCTCTGTAGTGACCTAAATGGGAAAGAAATCCAAAAAAGAGGGGAGGGACTTCCCTAGTGGTCCAGTGGTAGAGAATCCACCTTCCAACGCAGGGGACGCGGGTTCATTCCCTGGTCGGGGAGCTAAGATCCCACATGCCGCGGGGCAACTAAGCCCTGTACGCCACAACTATTGAGCTCGCGCACCTCAATGAGAGAGCCCACGTGCTGCAAACTACAGAGCCCACGCACCCTGGAGCCCACGTGCCACAACTAGAGAGAAGCCCAAGCACCTCAACGAAAAGATCCCACATGCCTCAATGACCCAGTGCAGCCAAAAAAAACAAACAAACAAAAAGAGAGGGAATATATATATATATATATACACACACACACACACACACACACACACACACATATGGATGATTCACTTTGCTGTACGGTGGAAACTAACACAACACTGTAAATCAACTATACTCCAATAAAAACTAATTTTAAAAAATGACGATCAATCTTCCAATGAAGAAAATTCTATATGGCTATTAAAAGCATTTTTTCCTTCTTGTGACTATTTATTCTTCTGATAAAGAGTAGATCCAGAAGATTCCACCAAAGAAGACAGTGTTTCTTATATTTTCCCCTGAATATAAGAAATGTAGCAAGGATATATTATAGAATTTTCTGCCACCTCGCAGATTTGGAAAGTGTTATGAAATCATAAACAAATCTTAGGTTCTAACCCAACCTCACAATGTATTATTTGTGTAACCTGGGTAAATCACTTGGCCTTTCTCATCCAACATTTACTTCTACATAAGACAGGGGTAGCACAACTCTTCCACATATACTTTCACTGACACTAAATGAAATGATGAGTTTGAAAGTACTTTCTACACAATGAGGTGCAATATAAGCAAACAACCTCATCAAACTCCCTCTCGTCGATGTACTCATTCTGTAGCAGATGGGGCATTTATCTCATAATATCCTGAGAAAGCTTAGAAAACTGACTTTTTCACCCAAAACCGCATTCCTCCAGATCTTATTACATAATTCTATTTTGTAAAGAAGTGAAAAAAGACAACTGGTCAAACTCAAAGTTCATTTTCTCCACAGAGCAATGTTAGCCAGGATATCTGAATAAAACGAGAGGAAAACATTCTATTATTGCCTAGGCTACTCTACATAAAGCCTTTTTTCTGACACCTTGAATCATTGCCTGCCTCATAGGTAACATTTTCAATTATTCAAGCACTAGTTAATACTGTTGGTGTTGGCATGATCAGTAATTACTGTCTTTAATAATCACAGGCATCTGATTCCAGCTGCTCCCATCTTTGATATAACCATGAGCAACAGCCTGGCGGACAGGAACCGACAGGGAAAGAATACAGCCGGGGGTCAAGTTGATGCTGGTGGTGTACTAGCTTTCAGTGAGCTACCAGAGTCAGAAAGACATGCTGTAAAGTGAGACCGCAGATTAAGAAAGAATGAATGTCCTGAGAGTTTTGTACAAAATAAAATATTTTCTGAACATGAGAATGATTTTTGAATTTAGATCTGAAAAAGCTGGCTAAATAAATCATACCTTCAACAACCTTCTTTTGAGTAATTATAAAAAGAATTCATCTGCATACGCATTCCCCTGCCAGATATGACTTTTCCCTTCCCCAGATGGCTGGGGTGAGTGTCTGTGCATATGGCAAAGGAAAAACAGCAGGAGCTCAAAGTGCGTAAAAAGAAGTGAAGGCTTACAAAACGTGTATGGTGTGAGACACCAAGGGGACTATAAAACCAAAGAAGACCAACCAATGAACGCAAAGCCTGGGAGACCCACGTCCTGGCCCCAGCTCCGTCTCCCTTGCACAAGCCAGTTTGCTTTTCTGGGCTTCTGCTTTCTCATGTGGACAGTAGTGTGATCCAACTCTAATCAGTCTGAGAGTTCTCTATAGCCTATGTGAAATTATCCAATGTTGAGGGTCAGTAAAAATAGGTAAAGCAATGTCCCTCAGTATCCACGGGGGACTGGTTCCAGGACCCGCTGCAGATACCAAAATACACAGATGCTGAAGTCCCATAGTCAGCCCTCTGTATCTGTGGACACAGAACTCATCGATACAGAGGCCCAGCCTTAGAAGTAAAAATCATACCACTGCCTGGATCCTGTGTGAACACCACCAAGAGACCCAGCCCTGGTTCTAGGGGAATATGGAATCTGCATCTACCATAAATCAAATATATTTTTAGAAAAAAATTAATGGGGGAATGAGAATGTGTGTGCATGTGTAGGGATGCATATGTGTGTGCAGATGTGGGTAAAGGTATGCATGTGTGTGTGTGTGTGTGTGTGTGTGTGTGTGTGTGTGTGTGTGTGTGTGTGTGTGTGTGTGTGTGTGTGTGTGTGTGTGTGTGTGTGTGTGTGTGTGTGTGTGTGTGTGTGTGTGTGTGTGTGTGTGTGTGTGTGTGTGTAGAGGGGAGCATAGACAATCCGTCTCATTCCTCTGCTTCCCTTTTTGTCTATCGTCCCTCCTCTAAATCTCTGGCACTGAGTGCTAATTTAATTTAATTTTTAACCAAGGCATGTGGGCAAGGAAGATATGAAAGAGGCTGCATATTTATTTCCCAGGCTAGCTCAGAAGCCAGTCTGCATTAGGGAGTGATTCTCTGTAGAATGGGGACAGTAACGGATTAGTGATGTTGGCGGACAGGAAAATAGTGGCATCAGAATCAACTAAGGAAAGGCTTTTTCAATATCTCTATGCTTTCTGCTCTCTCTCTCCTTCCTTGAGATTCTCATATGATCCTGAAAGGACAGTCTGAATGCACCCACACACACACACATACACACACACACACTCATCACAACTGCAAGTTACTGCTACTGGTTTGCTGAGGTGGAATAAAAGATGAAGGATTTCACCTTTAATGTCCTTTCCTGCTCTGACACTTTAGGACTTTGCTCCTACCACTGATATACCTTCTAATTAAGGAAACACTTAAGGTGACCAGAGAACAACAGAGGTGACACCACATAACTATGTAGGAAACTGAGTGGCAAATAGATGAGGACTTCTAAAATAAGGAAATATATTGTACGGTAGAGCTAATCAGGAGTTGGTTTTTCATGGAGGAAATAGGCTAAACCTTGGTGCACAGATCTTAGAAGGAGAGGGACGTAAAGCAGCGTGCCAGGGGCCAGGCATGTACAGGATCAAATATATGCAGGAGGGCACGATCTAGAAGGACAGTGAGGGGGACAGTGCCAGTGCTGGGAGGAGTGCCAGGTCGGGATGACCAGGATAAATGGGGCCAGCGGACCTTGGGCTGCAAACTGCAGGGCGCCAGAACTTAGAGCGGCAACTGTGGAATCACCACTGGCTCTAAAGCAAGAGACCGCTAGAATAAAACACGTGTCTGAGGAAGCGACTTCAGATCCTAGTGCCCTAGACGGGTCAGAGCAGAAGGTTCTAACCTGGGATCCAGGAACAGACTTCAAGTACTCGACAGCCCCTGCTGTTCTCTGCCACTCTTCTTCTGAATCCACATGCATACAAGCATTTTGTACAGGAAAGAGGAATGTATTACATTCTCAAAAAGGTAAGTGACAACTGCTTTCCCCATCCGACCCCCATCCCACCCACACACAACACAGGAAACCTGAGAATTCTATAGTGTTTGCAAATTTTCCTTGTGGGTGGGGGAGGTGCTTCTCCTGGTTCAGGTGGAGCAAATCAGTAAAGGGTAAAACGGGACAAGAGCAGCTAGTTGGCAGCATCCCAGGTGATCCTTGTGTAGCGGAGGACCCAGCAGAGGCTCCAGAGGGGAAGGGTGAGAAGGCACTTTCCCAGGCTCGCTTTTTAGGGAGGTGTTGATACAAGGGGCATTCGTGGATTGTAGAAAGTTGGCTACAACAGCAGTCTTATCCTGAATTGGTTTACGATTATCACCTCATACCAAACCTCTTTTGCATTATAAAGCCAGTTTCTCAGAGCTATAGTGTCACATAAAATGTGTCTAAGTCATTCAGGAAACTAATTTAAGGAATTAGATCAAGTATGGCTAATTCTTAATGGAGATACAAACAGGCTTCCAAAAAAAGAAAGCAGAAATCATCATATTTCTTAAATCAAGTATCAAAATCCACATTTGACCACTTCCACTTATTTAGTAGGGATATTTCTCAAAATTAGTATTTTAAAAACTAGAGTCAATCCAGGTTGAAAGAATAAAACACACCTTTTTCACTGTCTATTTTCTACCAAAAGCAGTGTTGACTTTTTGGGTACTTCAGTTAAATTTAGTTATTGGAACATATGAATCATAAAAGCTGTACCTTTAAAAGAGTTTTTAGGAAAATTTTATTTTTTGAAATTTCAACCTGGTAAGCAAACCTCTGAAAAAGACTTGGAAAATTTGTTTGCAAAAGTACAAAGAAAGAAGCAACACCTGAGAAAGTCTAGTGAGCTATCGGTGACACTCTAAATTCTAAGGTGTTAATTATGTCAGGTTTCCAGGAGGCTTCTGCCCTGAAATATGCTCAGTTTCTGACTGTGCAATTCACGTTTCTATTTTTGATTGTACATGCCACATCTTCTATTAAGCTTTCCCTTCTCGAATTCCAACAATTTGTGCCTGTGCTAGGGACACTTACATTAGGTCTAGATGACAGTTATAGATGTATTATAGTTATATCTTTCCTCTCTGCTGTTCTGTGAATGTATTCAGGACATGGAGCACCTCTCATCCACCTTCCACGAAAATATCCAACAAAGTCTGCTGAATGAACAAGTAGACATTGTTTAGAGAGTAGGTATGAACCTTACGGCAAACTCGTTGTGCAAAAAAATTAAAAGCTTATCTCCCTGTTTTCTACAACTCAAATTCAATTTCTATTCTCTCAGTTGGGAAGCTCTGCCTTCTTGGGTTGCTCAAGCAGAGTTATGGCATGGTTCTGGGATTTACATTGTGGTAAAGTTACGAGAGCTGGGCTGCCAGGTGCCTTCGGTCTCCAAGTCACCATGTAACCTTAGCTTGACTGTCATTAAATTATCATTTTCAGTCCTTGACTTACTGGGTATTGGCAACATCCAAAACGGATAAATGCTCTCTCCTTCCTGAATCTTGCTACTTCCTTGGCTTCTATGAGTCCATCCTCTCTTGGTTTTCCCCCTTCCCCTCTGGCTACATATTTTTGTGTGTATTTTTTTGGTTTTTTTTTTGCGGGGGGGCTTTGTTTTTTTGCTTCTCCCTCTCTACCTAATCATTATGTGCTGTAGTTCCATGAGCTTCAGAGTTCACTGATCTACTTTATCTCTAGGCAATTCCAACAACCCCTATTAAAAATCGTATCACATGGGCTTCCCTGGTGGCACAGTGGTTGAGAGTCCACCTGCCGATGCAGGGGACACGGGTTCATGCCCCAGTCCGGGAGGATCTCACATGCCACGGAGCGGCTGGGCCCGTGAGCCATGGCCGTTGAGCCTGCGCGTCCGGAGCCTGTGCTCCGCAACGGGAGAGGCCACATTGGTGAGAGGTCTGCATACAGCAAAAAAAAAAAAAATTGTATCACAGGCCCAGAGTCTTCTATCATGTCCAAACATACCATAACCTCCTATTTGATATCTTCATTTGAGTATCTTAAGACAGCTCAAATTTAATACTGCCATAACCACACGTAATTTCCTTCACCCATCCCACCCAGCCCCCAACAGTTCCTCTTCTAGAAGCCCTTTCTTGATGAATTATACCAACATGCACCCAACTGCATGGAATGTCACCACCATGCAGTTGTATGGATTAGTATCACCATCCATGCAGACGGTACCTCCACTCACACAGCTGTATGGAATGGCACCACCACCCCCATAGATGTAGGATTCATAGGGCTCTCTCTCCCTCATTCTCAATATCCAATCGAGCACCAAGATCTGAAAATTTTACCTCTTAGTCCTTAAATGGTCTTCCCTCTTTCTCCCCACCTCCTTAGGCCAAGCTACTACCATCACCTCTGATCTGAACCAGAGCAACAGACAGCAACACCTTCCTACACTGATGAGTGCTTTCCTTCAATCAGAAGCCACTGTCAGCCTTCCAGGTCCTGTCACCCTTTGACTAAAACCATTCCTCGGGGGCTTCCCACTGTTTTTAGGACAAAGACCCAGGTGTGGTCCTGCCCTACCCACCCTCCAGCATCATCTCCCCCAACACTCTCCCTGGCTCTCAGCACCCCAATGTACCTTGCTGTCACCACTGTTTTCCCCCAGCGCTGCACTGGGCCTCTGTATATGAATTTTTTCCTCCTTTATTGGAAGCATTCTCCGCCCTCTGGCTTTCACCTCATTAACTCATCACATCCTTCAGACCCCCAACCCTACTTTCTCAGGGAAGGCTTCCGCACCACCCCCGTCAAAGCAAGTCAAACCCTTTTTACACTTTCATAACACCATGAACCTCCTATTCTCAGCATTTATTTCAGTTGTAATTTTACCCATATTTGTGAAATCATTTGATGAGTGCCCATCACTTCCACTGGGGTGTCAGCTCCAAGACGACAGAGCTCTGATCTGTTTTCCTCACCACTGAATCATCAGCACTTGGCACAGAGCCTGGCATCTAACAGATGCCCCATAACTATGTGCCGAATGAGCATTCTTGACAGCATAGAATAATATTAATGAGAAAACTGGCGATGCTCTTAAAAGCAAAAACACCAATGGCAGCATATTTAAGAAACAACAACAACACAGGATCTTTTAGAGTTTTCGTCCTGAAATGAGAGCATAAGGGTCACACAGACCCACCAGGTGTGGCCAGTGAATCACAGCTGTCCTTCAGCATTAGACACTGAATACTGGAAAACACAGGTGGTAGTCAAAATAAAAGTGCCTACATTCTCATTACCCCCACACCCAGGAAGAGGTGATAATGGGAAGAAAGACCTGCTCTCCCCAATAATAGGGGAGCAACCTTAGCTCCCAGGCCCTCCAGCCTCTGCTTAAGAATAATGATATAGTAGATAGCAAAAATTTACTGAGTGCCTACTTCCTGCTGGACAAGGAAACTTACATACATTATCGCACTTCATCCACATAATTATACTGCAGAGTAGGTATAACTGTCTCCAGAACACAAAGGAGGATACTCAGGTTCAAAGAGATAAATAACTTTCCAAACAACTAGTAAACAAAAGAACCAGGATTCAACCTTAGGGCTCTCTTTCTCTAAAGCCATCCCACTGATGCACCCCACTGCTGCTGCTACACAAAGCAAGAAAGGCAGCTACAAGCAGCCAAAGCCGCACTGGCTGTGGAGGAGGTAAGTGGCTGGTGGACACTGTAGTCCAAAGATAGCCTTAATATCACTTGTCATCGAAAAGGGCCAGAGCAGCCAAAAGCAGTAACAACAGCACGGAGAAGGTTGGATGTGACGACATCTGTGGCACATGAGAAGCACCTGAGAAGGCTGGATCCCAGAAGAAAAGGTCTCCACTGTGGGACCCAGCCCTGCCCAGTACCCTCCAGCAAGGAACAACAGTGTGAACACAGAACAGTGAAATAGAGCCGAGGTCTGCTCCTGATGCTGGAGTGAGTGCCTTAGCCAGACATGTGTTGTTTTGTTTCCACTGTGGAATTAATCCTGGAACTTTCCTTCACTACAATGATGGCCAAAGAAACCCTTGATTAAATAAAAACAAAAATTAAAAACCTTGGTATAAAGCAAGTTTGGAAGTGTTGTTATTTTGAGAATACTCAACATAAGGAAATATAAGAGAGATAAATTACTGGATTCCTTTAAATAGCCAACTCCCAGAGCTTTAAAGATTTTTTCGTTGTTGTTTTATTAAATCTTGCATTACTTGACAAAGAGGCTTAGAAATTAGATATACACAATACTAGAGGTTGTAGAGAAACCTTTCAGTACCTCCTGAAAGCCTGTTTATTTACAGAGCCTGAGAAAGGGAAATGGTTCACATTGGGAAGAAATAGAAGGCAGGTGGGGAAATGCTTTTTGTTTGTTTCTTTCTTTCTTTCGTTTTAATTTTATTTTTTTAATTGGAGTATAATTGCTTTACAATGGTGTGTTAGTTTCTGCTTTACAACAAAGTGAATCAGTTATACATATACATATGTTCCCATATCTCTTCCCTCTTGTGTCTCCCTCCCTCCCACTCTCCCTATCCCACCACCCCTCTAGGTGGTCACAAAGCACCGAGCTGATCTCCCTGTGCTATGGCAGCTAGTGGGAAGCAGCTGCATAGCACAGGGAAATGCTTTTTGAGACTAATTTAGCCATGGGTCTTAGAGTCACAGGGGTTTTTAGAAAGAAGAGTGAGATAAAGAAAGCCAAGTTTCTAAAGATATTAGTCTGCAGCAGTCCACAGGAAGGGATGGAAGAAAAAAGAAAGTGGCACAGAGAGACCAGTAAAGAAGCTACGGTGCTGAGGACGTGAATCAGAAAAGCAGCCCGGAGAACAGAGGGGAGAGGAGGGCATGCGAGATGCTGGGAAGGAGAAACTGAGAGGCCTGGGGACTGAATACTGAGATGACAGCCTAGTTAGCTGCAGGTAAGGTCAGACACACACAAATAGAGTAATATTTTACTTTTACACAAACATGCAGCTCCTTTAACACACACTTCCTGAGCACTGGTGGTACCAAGTCAGAGAAGACCAAGATGCAAATGTCTAGAAAAGGCACATTTATTGATACAGAAGATCAGAGGTTACCTAGGATGAAGTGGGAGTGGGAATAAACTTTGGGGGTTGATACAAATGTTCTAAAAGTGGATTGAGGTGATGGCTGCACAACTCTATATACATAGACTAAAAATTACTAAGCTGTGCACTTACAACGGGTGAAGTTTATGGTCTGTAAATTCACCCTCAGTAAAGCTGTTCGTTTTGGTTTTTTTTGGAACAGAGAAAGGTTTATTGCAGGGCCATGCAAGGAGACGGTGGCTCATGCCTTAAAATGCCCAAACTCCCCGAAAGCTTTCAGCAAATCCCATTTATAGGAAAGATGAGGGAGGGGCATGGTTAGTTGTTGCAAAATTTTTGGTTTCAGATCCTTTGTTCTTGAGGTCAGGTAATGATGTTCCTGTAAATCTCCACCAAAACAAATGTTATTCTCTGTTCTGACAAGAAAGCGCAAGGCCCCAAGGCACAACTTTCACCCTCAGAGGTCCAGGTCCTTCCTCATAAGAAGGGGGTCCCCGCTCAGGCCAGTTACCCTGTCTGTGAGCATCCATCCAGCACTCAGTCTGGGTCCTCCCGCCGGTGCCCAGGCCCAGATGAAGAGTCAGATCTTAGCTGGCAGTGCCTTCAGGGTCAGGTTCCCAGACCCTACCCAGAAGTCATCACTGAGGGAGCAAGGCACCCAGGATCCAGCTGGCCCTCAGGCTCCTCAGGCCACCCAAACATGGGGTGGGGGGGTATGCCGGGTCCTGCAGACTGCAACACATGCAGACTGCTACTGCCACTAGGTCGCAGAGGCAGGGACAGGGGAGAGGTTCGCGTTGCCCAGAGGCCTGGGCCCAGATAGTGGGTGGCCACGGCAAGGGCTCTGGAACTCTGCAGACACAGCCCCCAGCCTTCTCCCCAGGGCCCCCGGCTCACCCACCAGCCAGAGGCTGGAGGGCCTACAGCAGCGGTCCCCAATCTTTTTGGCACCAGGGACTAGTTTCATAGAAGACACTTGTACCACGGACCGGGTTGGGGGAGAGTTCAGACGGTAATGCAAGCGATGGGGAGCAGCAGACGAAGCTTCAATCGCTCCCTTCTGCTCACCTCCTGCTGTGCGGCCCAGAGCATGGTAACCCCTGGCCTGGAGGACCCGGGGGAGAAGGCTGCGACCCGCCTCTTACCGCACTCTCGGCCGCGACAACCACCACTCGGCCGACCGATGGCCCAGCGGGGCCTCTAACCACCGCACTAGTTGTCTTGCGCTGACAGCTGCCTGGTAACGGTCGTTCAGGTGCGTCTGCTAACAGCTGCGTGCCACCTTGCTTCTATTACTATTCCTCCCTTTTCTGATACTCCTCAATGTTGAGGAGAAAATGTGGGTATGTCTTGGATAGAGTGGTTAATCATAAACTCAGTAGAAGAACTGGGTTTTAGGGGGACTTGGTTTCAACCTCCAATCCTGTTTCGTCCTTCACAAATTAGTAAAGCTGCTCTCAAAAAGTGATGAGAGCTATGGAGAAGGGACAGTAATACACGGTACGGAGAACTGAGAGTGAAGGGGTGGGGGGGGTAGTTTGCGTTTTAAATAGGCGATCACAGTGGACCTCAGTGAGAAGGTGACATCTGCGCAAAGACCCAAAGGAGGTGAGGGAGGGAGCCTGGGGACAGCCAAGAGGAGGAGAGTCCAGGTAGAGGAAACCAGGGACGACGTGCGCAGGTTCTAAAGTAGAAAAGGAGGCCAGTGAGACCAGGGCAGGAGTGGACAGTGAACGGTAGAAGGTAAGGACAGAGGAGGATAGGAGGGGATAGATGGTATAGATTGTGTTGGTTCTTGGGATGGAATCTAATGCAGTTTTAAGCTAAAGACTAAGGTGATCTAAGTCCGGTTTTAAAAGGATCACCCCAGCTGCAGTACTGGGAACAGTCTCTGGGAAGCAAAGGAGACCAGCCGGGAATCTGCTGCAGTAGTTTAAGCATCAGCTGGTGTTCACTGGGGCAATGGTGGGAGCAGGAAGGTGGTCAGAAACGGTCAGATTCCAGGTATATTTTGAAGGTAAAACCAACAGAATTTCCTGACTGCTTGGATGCGAGCTGTCAGAGAAAGAAGCAAGGAAGACTCCACGGTTCTGGGCCTGAGCAGCTAAAGATGGGGAAGCTCTGGATGAGGCAGGTTTGAAGGAAAAAAAGTAAAAAGCATGTACTGGGAACTTTGCTACTAAACTATATTATATCTGCCAAAGTCGCTTCACATAATTTTGGTAACATTCTTCTAAAGGCCAATTTGACTCTAAGGTAGGTTTCCTTCCAACACGTTCATTAGTTGGGGTACTTTAGGGAAATGAATTGGCCATGAAAAATGTAGAAATATTTATTTAAAATTCTGATTCTTGGCCTTCTTTTTATTCTTAGGACTGCTGAACAGCTTATTTTCTTATAACTTCTTAATTATGCTTCTAATGACATTAGATTTAACCTGCCTGGAAAGGTCCTGCTGTTGGTCCAAAGTGAACCAACAGAAAAGAGCAGTGACACCAGTGACAGTCACTTATCCCTCAGTGATTCTTCTTAAACAGAGCCACTGAGCTGGGAAAAGGCCCAATCAATGAATGTTGGGCTATGTTAATGAACTCCATCGCCTATAAAAATATCAGTGTTAGAGCAAGATTCATGAAGTGTCACAAAGAAGTGCCAAAATTCAAGGTCAATCTCTCTTGTGAGTTATTTCTCCTTAGAAGAAGGCTCTCTAAAGAGATGAAGGTAGAAAAGGTTAAATTCCTATCTGTAGATTTAAATAATACCTACTCTCATTTCACAATGTAAACCACAGATCTTCCTTTCTTGCACTTCTAAATTTATATGTGTGTGTTGGGTTCTATTTATTCTGCACATCTGGCCACCGGACTTTTCCATGAGATCATTATCATTAACACACGAGTTAGAAATACACATTAGGCTCAGCAGCTGTGCCCAAGGCCATTACTTCCTCTCATTTGGCACAGATGGCCAAAGAGATGATTTTGGCACACGAGCCAAGTGCTAGCCACCTAATGAAGCTGCAGCCTCAAACCCAACTGATGGTAAATGCAGTTTTACAGTTATCCTCACCCTCCTCCCTCTCTCTCCCTCTCTCCCCCTCTCTCCCCCCGCTCTCATCCTTGACACAAAAAGCAGAAGAAAGTGTACACCCTAACTCTAAGTTGCCAAAGCTCTAAACACACCATTTCATCTGATTTTCCAAGGAGGAAAAGGTAACTCAACAAAACAATTCCAGTTCTAAAATGGTCATTCTTTAGGTCAAAAGCCTTTTTTCTTCAACTCAAAAATAATCCTGGGGCTTCCCTGGTGGTGCAGTGGTTGAGAGTCTGCCTGCTAATGCAGGGGACACAGGTTCGAGCCCTGCTCTGGGAGGATCCCACATGCCGCGGAGCGACTAGGCCCGTGAGCCACAACTACTGAGCCTGCGCGTCTGGAGCCTGTGCTCTGCAATGGGAGAGGCCGCGATAGTGAGAGGCCCGCGCACCGCGAAGAAGAGTGGCCCCCGCTTGCCCCAACTAGAGAAAGCCCTCGCACAGAAACGAAGACCCAACACAGCAAAAATAAATAAACTAATTAATAAACTCCTACCCCCAACATCTTCTTTAAAAAAAAAATAATCCTGCCAAAGGGATTAAGCTGGTTTGTACCTAACTCAATACCAGAGAAACCATCACAATAGTCATAATAATGATTAAACGAACACAGACAAACAAATATAAGTATGGTATCTGCCCTTCTTTCATATACTCACACGCCTTAAAATGACTTCTCTTAAAACTATAAGTAGGCAATATCCTCACCATGCATAACTCTCTTAGATTGTAAAATTCACTTATAATTTCATAAGCTGTTTAATGGCAAGGTTTCTTTTTCTCCTTATCTGTATGCTAGTGCTTAAGAGTTGCATATCTCCTCAAAATGCCTGATGTTCAAATGTTTTGATGCTTTAAGATCATGATAGTGAAGGTCATGAAATTCCCCTCAGACATAAAAGATGCACACACACAGTGACACTCTGTTTCAGCCAGTTTCTGAGGACAGAATATTAAATTTAAAAGCCTATTAAAAACCTGCAAAACACCCTCCAAACCTGCCCTAAAATAAAGAGCAAACGACAATTCAAAATTACGGTTTCTCTGATCCCAGAGAAATCCTGCTGTAAAGATCTATACTATTCTGCCACAGTTCACTACAGATAGACCTGTTAATCAATGACTCATAGGACTTGATCCACAGTAGAAACTATATTCTCCAGTTGGCTTATATAATGCCATGTAATCACCATCAACACTCTAAATCTAAAAAGGTATAAAAAAAGCATCTTATTTTATCTTGTGCAGAAATGTCTATTTTTTTTAATCAATCAATCTGCTTCAATGTTGGGTAATACTACTATGAGGATATTTATAAAGATGCTCTCTGCAGTAATTCACCTGATTACTTGTACACAAATTTGAGTGGAAAATCCTAACTTCTGTTTCAGCAGTGAAGATGTTAATCACACATTACGACTCCTATCCAGAGTACTTAGTAAGGAATCGCCTGCAATGTTTTCTTTTGTTTTGGGGGGTTTTTTGCGATACGCGGGCCTCTCACTGTTGTGGAGCACAGGCTCCGGACGCGCAGGCTCAGCGGCCATGGCTCACAGGCCCAGCTGCTCCACAGCATGTGGGATCTTCCCGGACCGGGGCACGAACCCGCGTCCCCTGCATCGGCAGGCGGACTCTCAACCACTGCGCCACCAGGGAAGCCCGCCTACAATGTTTAAACATCCACTGAATATCCATAGAGTTGGGTGACCTCAGAACTTATTTACCTTGCTCTTTTTTGTTAAGTATGAATGGCAAGAAAACTGAGGCCCAGATTCAGGTGGCACGGCGGGTCCTTGGGAGGTAGGAATAAGGAGCAGAGTGTGTGCAGGTCACTGTGCTCTTGACCTGCAGCTCGGGGATTAGATCCACCATCAGAACCACTCGGGAAGGGTGTTCTAATACACAGGGGCTCAGTACCAATACAGATTCCAACACAATAAATATAGACTCCAGGAATCTATATTTTTAAAACAACTCCAGGTCCTTCCGAGGACCATCTCTTTACAGAGCCTGGTTGCAACCTCTGTAGAACAGTGATCATGTATGATTTTCTAAAGCAAGGCTCCAGAACAGCCAAACAAATAAATAATGGAGCTCTCTAGTATAAACAGAGCTTTTTAAAAATATATCTAATTTTGTTCTCATGATTCTTACTATTATCCCAGTTATAAAGGAGACTCGGGCACAGAGCTCCCGCGGCAGAGCTGGAAACTCAAGGACTCTGACTCCGAGGGCCCTTGTTCTCCCGATCCACTTCATTGCGCATGGCCCCCAGGCTCACCTTACGTACAGAAATACAGCCAGTGAGGGATTTTCAGTTCTGCTCTGGGACCCAAGCAACCACAGGTGGGAGCAGTCTTAAGAAAAGGCCTTATCAACAACACTGGCACTGCCCTCAGGAAGCCTGCAAGTTGGCCTGAGAGGGAAATGTGGCTGGTTCCTGGGAGGATCCTCTTTCCTGGCTGAGATACTGATGGACGCCGTGCCACCGTATAGAAAAAGCCTCTCCTGAAACTCAATCTGCTCCCATCCCTGAGGTCAACCATGAGGTTCCAGATAAGAAGAGAGAGAACTAAAAAAGTTCTTGAGTCAGTGATACCCGGGCTTCTTATTTATTTTTTTAACGTCTTTATTGGAGTATAATTGCTTTACAATGGACTGTTACTTTCTGCTGTATAACAAAGTGAATCAGCTATACATATACATATATCCCCATATCTCCTCCCTCTTGCAACTCCCTCCCTCCCTCCCTATCCCACCCCTCTAGGTGGTCACAAAACACGGAGCTGACCTCCCTGTGCTATGCGGCTGCTTCCCACTAGCCACCTATTTTACATTTGGTAGTGTACATATGTCAAGCCCACTCTCTCACTTCGTCCCAGCTCACCCTTCCCCCTCCGTGTGTCCTCAAGTCCATTCTCTATGTCTGCATCTTTATTCCTGTCCTGCCCCTAGTGGGCTTCTTACATATCTTGCTCTATGGCTGGTTACTGTCCAACACACTTCATGGGCTCACTTAACGTTGAGATGCAAGAGGTCCTCTTTCATCCTTGCCTCTGTCTCTTCATCAATCAACACATGAATAAAGAAAAGGAACAGAATACCAATAGCTGCTGATGGAGGCACTGCAAGTTTGCACATGAGCCAGGAACGATAGCAACAAAACCCTTCAGCAATCATAGGATATAGTTTTCCAAACAGAGGCCAATATAGAGGAAGTAGAAGAACTCCAAGAATACAGTGCCCAGAAAGAAAAATACAATAATCAAGGCACATATTGAGGAGGTCTGGGAATTTCATGCCCCATTAGGACAAGGGGTAATGTATGTCCTTATTTACAAAGGCAATACATAGCTAAACCATGTAACTGACTCTTCCTGTCCCAGTTCAACACTTATCAAACCCTGAGCCACAAAGAGACAAGGTGCTGGCCAATGAGCTCCACCCACATCTGCAAACTCTTCAGCAGTTACATACATCAAATATATCAATATTCCACTCTAAAGCAATTGATAATATGTAGTGACAATAAATTAACTACAGACTTCTGGAGAGCAATACTGATAGAACAACAGGAAACACAAATCAAAAGTTGACAACTTTGTGAAAGATAACAAGGTCAGAAAAGGAAATTTAATCATAAAACCCTACGGATGACACTAAGATTCACAAATTAGAGTTTCAGTAAAAAGTCAAGTTAAATACTGTGTAGAAAGGCCTTAGGGCTGTGCTCGAGTTTCTCAAATGACATTTGATCAATTCGGATGCCCTATCTTTAGATGATACTAAATACCTTCAAGAAATGATAAGTAGCTTTGACCCAAAGCTAAAGAAGATAAGCTGTGTCCAAATTAAATCAGATTGTAGGTAATTAATGTTTCCACAGAAGAAAAAACCAAAACCTTCATTCCATATTTCTTTAGGCTTTGAATTCTCAAAAAACCAATCAGTCATATCAGCTCAAAGACATCAGTCTGAGAAAGACTAGTGAATCTTTGCAGCTGAAGGGTTATTGGATTATATCTATACTACTGCCTATCACAAAAACAGCACTTTAAAAAAAAGTCTCCTTTCAGGGAATGTCAAACAGAATAGATGAGGAAGCAAGTCAAAGAGAGACTCTATCAAAATAAATCTCTTCCATTTGGATATCTACCTCAATTATGAATCTAAATTTCCAAAATAATAACCACAGCTGTCACTTGGGAAGTGGTTGAGAATATGCTCATATTAAAAGATTTTTTTTCCTTAGTAATATGATTTTGTAACTTTGCTGTTGTGTGAATTAGATGCAAACACAAGATCTGGCACTGATGTCATCTTGGCTACCACATTTTTCATCCTGGAATTCAAACCTCACCATAATTAATATCTACTATATACTGAATCTTTTTTTTTTTTTTTTTTTTTGCGGTACGCGGGCCTCTCACTGTTGCGGCCTCTCCCGTTGCGGAGCACAGGCTTCGGACGTGCAGGCTCAGCGGCCATGGCTCACGGGCCCAGCCGCTCCGCGGCACGTGGGATCCTCCCAGACTGGGGCACGAACCCGCGTCCCCTGCATCGGCAGGCGGACCCCCAACCACTGCGCCACCAGGGAAGCCCTGAATCTTTTTTTTTTTTTTTAATTTTACTATATTCTCTTCTGGATTCGCAGAGAGTAAAGACATAGGTAAAGGATATTCTGTCTTTGACAAATGATCACAAATTTAACATGAGCAATTCCCTAAGCCTTTCTTATTTTAGGTATCTAAACTAATGTTACTTACCAACTACTAAACATATATCTGAATTATTATATTGCAACATATTTAAAGAAACACTGAAATAGATAAATACATACATACATACCAGAGCACATTTAGCACAAGAAACAGCCTTTTCTATAATGAAGTGCTTTGTAATTCACTGTATGATAAAAACAGAACTTAGCATGGTATATAGGCTCCTAAAATTTACTTCTCAGACTACCTTCCTATAAATGTTCTTTGTTATCACTACTACAAAAGTCAACAGTGTAGTAGGCTGCTAGTAGTTCCCACAGCTGTCTGGGTTACCCCAAGCCCATGAGCTGGGGGGTAACCTTGAAAAAAGTCAGGACACACTAACCTCACCTGCACCCCTAGGTCATCAGAGAACCAAATGATATCAAAAAAGCAGAAAGATCACTCTGCCGTTTGTGAAGATGAGGACTTGCTTGGCAGGGGCGGGGGAGGGGACAGAGAGTGGTACAGAGAAAAAAGAAAAAAACAGATTTAACTAGGAAGTATTCTCTTTGGGAAGACTTTAATCCTATCTGACTTGAAAGTGAATTTGAAGAGTTTTTTCTTTGAGCCTGGGGAGCTCTTGACCTTTTCATAAAATCTACATAATTCAGCATGAAGGGAAACCCCTAGTTGAATAGAAAGATGTGGGCAACTAGAACTTGATCTCAGAGAAAGGTTAGGAGGTCTGTACCCACCAGGTAATAGATGCTGCTTTCATTAATCCACAGGGGACACAAGAGGAAGCTTTGTGCTTTTTACAGATGGGGACCCCTGAAGAGATCCTATAATAGGGCCCCAGTGAGCTGCCTAGACAGGAGAAAACTGACCCTCCCTCCTTTTCACTGTGGCTTCAGGAGTTGCAGAAAAGAGGGGGAAGGCTTGCCAGAGCCTCTGACAGACATTAACCCCAGCATACACATTCCTCTCCCCAGGAGAGCCCACCTAAGCAGTCAGTCCACTGCTCACTCAAAGCTGCATTACACAAAGAGGCTAGCTCCTTGCTAAGGCTGGCAGACCAGATTAAGACATTTTACATGGAACACACAATTTAAGTGAATTCTACCCTCATGTTGAGGAAGGCAAAGGTAGGAGGGAAGGGGAAGGCAAAGAGAAGGAATTAGTGAGTACTGAGATTTTATTATGCACCGGGCATCATGCTAGATGTTTACTATGCGTATCTTATTTAGTCTGAGAGTAGCCCTGTCATCAAGGTAATAGAATTCCCATTTTACAGATGAGGAAAATGAGACTGAGGGGAGATATGTTAGCTCGATCCCAGAGCCAGTACCAAGATCACACAGCCAAGAAGTGTCAGGTTTAGCATTCAAATCCAGGCTCCAAGGCTGTGCCACGCTACCTTGCACACAAATACAACGTGCAAGAACTGGAAGAACTAAAACTTATAAATAATAAGCCTTCTAAGCAATGATTTAAAATGAGGCACCAGAACTTGTGTCATAAAAAAATTGCAAAATGCCTCCTCCACTGCTCTTGGCATCTGTCCCATTAGCATTGACTGCGTTCCCACTGAAGCGATCAGCTTGGATGGGACTACTTATTCGAACAATATCCTGTATGCCAAACAGGCTGTGCTAGGGAGCAGGGGGATTATAGAAAAGTCCTGCTTCTAAGTAACTGGAACTAGCTCATCTGGCATGGAAAGCAGACTATATTATACCTCAAACAAACATATAGGAGCAAGTCAAGAGTCTACGAAAACTGCCAAAGATTTTCCTTCTTCATTTAAAAATCATCTTATCAGTTAGTTAATTCCAACCTTGTAAAACTCTTTTAGACAAATTTACAGCTTTCAGTGCTTTCACCATATGTGGAATTAATCTGACTCCAAGTCAGGTTTGCAACTGTTATTTTTTTATACATAGTTCTTATAAAATCTCATCGAAATTTATAGCGCCATATGTCTAAATCAAGTTAAATGCATTAATGCATCACAATGTGCATATGAAACATGGCAAGAGCAAAAGAAATATGAAGAAAGTTGAGTGCTTCTTCCACCTCTTAGGTAAAGATCTCAGCAAGAAGGGTACGAGCATGAAGGACCCTATCAGAATCACAGAACCAGGGAAAAGAAGAACAAAACGAATTTCATCTATTTATTCCCAATACGTGGGAAAGCAAGATGTTCTAGGATAAATCCTCAAGTTCTACTCTCCAAACCGGAAGAAATTCTGAGATAATGGGAACCAGATACAGAAGAAAGGAAGGGGGGAGTGAGGCACTGCCTGACACAGAGACAAAACCAGGTCTATCTCCACTGTCATCAAAAGCTCTGTTTAATAAGAAAGAAGGGCTCCTAACATCATGTGTTCATAATATTTTCCATTACTTGCCAAATATATCTGTGAAGAGCAAATCATCACATTGGCTTATACTGTACTTGACTGGAATTAAAATCCCTCCAAGTTCAAAGTGAACTCCTGTCATGCCAAATGTCCTCAGGGCTAGACTCTAGCTGGCTGTCATGTTTTCTATTTTATTTCATCCTGTTACCTTGTGCCCATGATTCTAACAGGCAGTTCTCCCACCCAGTCATTCCAAATCTAGTACTTGAATCCAAGTCTAACTTCCACTTACTTGTCACATTTTTTATTTCATATTTCCACTCAGGAAACAAAAAGTTGACCCAATCAGGATCAAGAGCAGAGGACAGGGGCTTCCCTGGTGGCGCAGTGGTTGAGAGTCTGCCTGCCGATGGCAGGGGACACGGGTTCGTGCCCCGGTCCGGGAAGATCCCACATGCCGCGGAGCGGCTGGGCCCGTGAGCCGTGGCCGCTGAGCCTGCGCGTCTGGAGCCTGTGCTCCGCAACGGGAGAGGCCACAGCAGTGAGAGGCCCGCGTACCGGAAAAAAAAAAAAAAAGAGCAGAGGACATTCATCTGTTACTAAAGGCTTCTCTCTGGGTGTGAGTATAGATTTCCAAACAGCTAACACACAGCATACATTTCTCCTCACTTATCCCACAGATATGAGACTTCATCAAAGGTGTATCTAACATTAAAATCTCTATCTGCAAGAGCCTCCCTAACCTCCAAGCCTGTGACCCTACGAAAAGAAAATGTTTACACTGATATGTTCTTTTCTCATCTAATTTTCACAATCTCTTCCCACTTCTAAAAATCCAGTTATTTGTCTACTCTAATTGCATTCATGTAAAATATCTATATATGCTTTCTTTCCACAGAAAAGTGATAACATGAGAGGAAATTACGTGCCAGTTGTTAGATATTAAGAATACAGAAACGCCATAATAGTTAATGGGTATTTATTGTGTACCAGACTCTGTATAGAGAACTTAATACTTGGTTCATCCTTTGCCTTATGTTCAGTCTTTTAGAAGAATCAGCACTACACTCTCTGGATTCTCCTCTATGTCTACAACTTCCCTCTTGGTCTCCTTCACCAACTTGTCTTCCTCCACCCCCTCCCTACATCCCCAGTTCCTTCTTCTTGCTGCACTCCAATTGTAGACCATATTTCTTCCCATAGCCTGTGTCATCCCTTCAGTTACAATGATGAACTCATCAATGTCAGAGATCATGTACATTATCCTCTCAGCTCACAATTCCAACTGACTGTCTGGCAGAACCTTCCATCTTTCGACAGCTAAAGGGATCTTCATTTACTATAAGCACACCCAGCCATCGAGGTCCAGCACTAATCCTCCTCCTACACAGGATTTACCTGACCTCCACAGTCAGAATATTTTTTAATTTTTTCTTGTATCTGTGTTTCTGTGGGATTTTGTATCTCTGTCGTAGCATTTAACACACAACTGCCTCAAAATCACAATTATATACATGTCTATAACCTCCATTAGGTAACTGGCAGAGAAGAGTGGGTATGAAGTGAGGAGAGCTGCTGAGGTTTAAAGTTTTCTTTCACTGGTCCAGTTTAACATCACGTAATCTTGGATCCTTCATCTGTCAAATGGAAATAACATGCGCACTTTATAGGGATGTTGTGAAGACAATATGGAAAGCAGTTTGCATGTAGAAGGGGCTGGAAAAGTAGAAGCTGCCAGGAGCAATATGTTTGTTTGCTTTGAATCCTTAAGGGCAGAGATGTTATCTCCACAGCACCCAGGCAGGACTTTGTTATATCAGTATTGACTAACACCTTCATGGCTCTTTTATTAGATGTGTGACACATTTCCAGGAATTGAAAACTAAAATTTACTTATTTATCACTAAAGCCTCCTTCCAGGGGATGATTTTAGAATAACAGAACTATTAGAAGCAACTGTCCAAGTGTTGGTTTTTTCTTTTTTAGTGAGACCTATTTGGATCCACAAAAGAAATGATGTAAATAAAATAACACTCCTTTCTGACCACCAGGTCTTCTTCAGTGAAGTCTACTGACATCTTTGTAGTTTAGTAGACATACGAGAAAGTGGCAGCCTCTCAAAAATATTTGCTTCATTACAAGATTACTTAAGGAGTAGACTATTTTCTCTGCCAGGGTCCTGGAATCGAATGTCCCTTTGAGTTTCCAGTTACATTTTTGTTCCTTTGGAACCTTGCAATATTCTGTGGTAGGTTTTAACTAATTACCTAAAGCCTTAATAGGAACTTTTCATTGAAAGGTTCAGGATGCTCCTTTTTTCTGACCAACTTTCTATTCTACCTCTTCCTGCAATGACAGGTACCCGACTGACTTTTCCTATACTTCTTAGTCCTACGCGCAGAATAAATTTTTCAAGCATGAAAAGTTTTAAACTATAAATGCTTTTGTTTCACCAGATTCAAAAATTCCTCTTTTGGAGCACTTCATGCTCTTTCACTTTCTCTGAGATATGAGAAAGAGACCTAGGAATCCTCAGGAACAAACTTGGACCTGTTTATTGGATGTTGAGCACGTCTGTTAGAGATTTTAATATCAAAATCAGAAAACTCCCAATCACTCTCATAATGATGGATGTATTTGTTTACATCAGTATTCTGTTAGAGAAAAACAGTTTAGAATTGAATGAGACCTCAGTAGTTATGGACTGCAAACAGGTAGGCCCCAGGCCACTTGTGGCCCAGATATATTTTTAATGTGGTCCTTACCGTTTTATAAATTAACGACTTCAAATTTTAAAATCTGGAAGTTTCTTTTTTTCTTGAAAAAAAGAGAACCTTTTAAATCCAGGGTGGTAACAACCAGCAACAGGCAAGTAGGAGCTGACCCCTTTACAGTGGTTTGCATGTTCCAGCCATAATCCACACCACCTCTCTCCCACGTGTTTCCCCCTGGGCCTGCTCCAGTCCCTTACCCTGCCTATCAGACCCCTGCACACACTGGACAAGCAGACACAGGATTTTTTAAAAGGCAAAGAGCCTGGATCCAAAAAGGGCTTTCCCATTCACTAGCTCTGTGACCTTGAGCAAGCTCTGAGTCCCTCAGCTTTAAACTGTTTAAAGCTGAGTTTAAACTGCTTTAAACTGCTTAAAGCTGAGTTTAAACTGCTTTAAACTGTTTACAGCTGAGTTTAAAGCTGAGTCCCTCAGCTTTAAACTGAAGATACTTCCTTGACCTCACAAAGTTGTTACGGGGATTAAAAAAGAAGTGTACAGAAAGTACTTTGTAAACTGGAATATAAAATGTTTGTCATCCTTATTCATTTCACAGCACCTGCCCACCGTCAGTAGCACAAATCCCCTCCACCTACCTCAGTTATGATCGCTTCCCTTCTTCCTCCTATAATTACACTCTGTATGACACAGTTTAAAATCTAAATAAAAAGAATTTGATATATTTCCTGGCCTCACTTAATAAAAGGTAGAAAAAAGGAACAAATATCAAAGGAAAACAAAATGAACTGTTGAATGCCAGTGGGTCTTTACTAGGCCACTTCTGTTTGTAATGAAGGTATGAAGTTAGTGCAGAGTGTAATTACTGGACTGCAGATCTCTCCAAGTGCTGTGTGATAAGTTCACCCATCAGGTGCCTGAGGCCTAAAGGTGAAACTGACAGCCCAGTTCTTAGGGGTTCCTGTGAGGCAGACCTCCTCTTGGGCCTCACCAGTGCTCCAGTAAAGGATCCAATCTATCAGAAAAAAACCAACAGGATCTAGAAAGCTGGGCTTCCTTCCTCTCTGCATTTTAATATAAGCTCTAAACGCTTAGAATCTGGTGTATTAAGCTATGGCACACATTTTATATCTATATCTACCTACATATAGATAGATATACATCAAAAATCAATAAGAGACTTGAAAGAAAACAGACTCTTCTCAGAAATGGGCAGGGGTGCAAAAAACTACACTCAAAGAGTGATGCAGTGGATACAGAAATGTTAGCAAAGATGTATGCTATGAAAGCTATCTCCTTACATTAGGAATTCACATATGTATTCCTGTTCTGGTCATTTTACAACAGAAGATCATCCTTGTGTGGGGAACCATAATTAATTCATCTTCTGCTTTTAATGTTAAGACAATCACGCCTGAGTGAACTGCAAAATATACTGTGGAAAGAGAGGGGAAGAAGGGATTTTAATTGGAATCAGCGTTCTTTATAAGATCACCAAAATGGGAGTAATTTATGATTCAAGACTCAACCGGCTGAAAAATCCATCTGATGAATCCTTTTTAAAGCACTCCATACAGTGCAATTACCGCTTTTCTTGAAGTTGAATGAAACCGTCGCCTGAATACAGATTAACGAATGCCAAATTACCACAAGGTCCTCAGTGTACATTTCACTTTTAAAAATCAAAATAAATAACAGCATCATTTAAGAAACCAGTTCTTTCAACAGACGCCCCAAGGCTGATGTTTAAGCAAGTCTCCTTGGCAACCAAGGAGCAAAGTACATCTTGGGCTACGAGGAAGGGGAGAAAAGGGGGAGCAACTCCAGGGCTGGGTAAAATAAGTAACCGGGAATAGTAATTGCTCCCGCTAGACGACGCTGCTAGAGGCTGCATGCCCCTGAAATTTCAACTCCGGTCTCGCCCCCACTGGCTCACCAGCAGTCTCCCACCCTCTCCCTCCGGTCTGCAGGCACCAACCCCGAACAGGTTACGAGGAGAGAGAGACTAGCTTACCCGAGGGGGTGAGCGGTCTCCGGGGTTACGTACCCGAGGCGGCAGCGCAGGCACCGGGCTTTCCCTGATGCACAATGGCCCTGCTTCGCCCGACGATGCGGAGGTTAAGAGAAACCGCAGTAGCTTCTCTCCGCCGGTTTGGGGACGCAGCTGTGAAGAATTAGCGCGCTAGCGCGTGTGTGCGCGTGTGTATGTGTGTGTCCGTGAACGTGTGTGCGAGCGTGTGTGTTAGTGAGCGTGTGTGTGTCTGCGCGCTCCCGGACTCTCCCGCGGGGAAACAGTGTCTCCTAGTAAATGAAAGCAGCTGCCAGCCCCGCGGGTGGCGCGTCCAGCTCGCTCTGCTCTAGGCAACAGCGTCAGCCTGGACACGAACCTCGGCGGAACAGCGCGGGCTCAGACAGCGAAGGGCTCCGCCCCCTCCCGCCTCCGGCGAGCCAGCGCGCACGCACACCCCGCCCCCTCCGCCGGGGAGCGCGCGCGTCCCCCTCCGCCCCCACCGCCGGGGAGGCGCGCACGCCGGTCAACCCCGTCCCGCTCCCGACGGCGCGCCAGCTCTCCCCGGAAGTCGGCCTCTTCCGTGACGGTCCTCTATTGCCCGGCACTTGCACTGCTAGCCGCTGGATCGCTTGCACCGCCTGCAGCATCAGCTGCGGCTCCTCCTGCGACGACCGAGATCCTGGGACCCAGCCCGCCTGTTCCCAGACTGTCTCCCAGGGCTGGAGAGCGACCTGCGGGAACAGACGCCGTGACCCCAACTTGGTGTGGCCGCGGGCTCTGGCCCTCTGCTTCCCTCCCCCGACCCAACTAACTTGTAAAGTTCAAATTGCTCCTATTCCTAGTGGCCCCTTTACAGGACCGATGTCGTGGCCCTCCTTAGGATAGCATACTTTATGGTACTGTCGAAAACGGCTTTCTGGTAACCTTAAGAAATGACAAGGGATCTCCAGGGATGGACGAATCTGAGGAATGAGGAAGAGTATTTGGTTGCAGCTAACTCAGCATCAAAACTGCAAACAGACAACAACCCCAGAATACCACCATTAAATTTCGGGGCCTGGCCCACTCGTATCACTTGCGGGTCATTCCTGTCATTCCTGTGTAAAACATCCTTAGAAACGCAAACCTAAGAAAGTGAATAATTTTGATAGGTAAAAATATTACATATTTCACTTTTGAATTGAAAACCTTGGTCCGATGTGGAGTTATGCAACCTGGTAAACATGAAATGAAACTCTAAATTGGAGTAAGCTGTGTTTTGTAGGAGTTCGGGGTTTAAAGTACTAGGAAGATGAAATTTCACAGAATGTTAAGTCCCTTCTCTTGCAGGTGTGTTCTTCCACAGTTGGGCTAGGAACAGTTGCCCTGATCTGTTTCAGGTGTCCCTAACATTCTCATTAGTCTCAAATCAATGGTTCAGCACTTTTTCCACTTTCAGACCCGCAAGTTTTCTGGCCCTGTCCCCCCCGCACCCACTCCCTTGGGGCCCATCTGGCTTTCAGTGCTTCATTCCCATGGTCTTGGTATTTGGACTTTAGATCCTCGGTCCTACTTGTCTAGAAGTCCTGGACACCAAGATAGGCACAGGAAAAAGAATGACAAACACCTGACTACAAACATGAAGTGCAGTGTCATTTTCTAGAATTTTTCATAAGCAGTTTTATGTTTTTTATTAGGTTTTGTTTTATACCAGAAGATCAAATGTCGAAGCATGTTTGAACCCAAAATACTGACAATGACTTGGTGTCAATAAATAAAACATTCCCTTAAGATTCATAAAGTATTTGTCACTAAAGTGAATGTACTTAAAATTTTAAACCCCATCTATAAGGATTAGATTATCTGTTTGTTTAGAATAAACAGAAGCTATTTATCAAAAACAAATAGAAAAGAAAAGAATATAACAGTATTTACACAGAAAAAAATATGCCACCAACTCACCAACTGTGTGACTATGGAAGGGTTTCTTACTGCCCAAGCTGGGTCTGTCTTGTTCATCATTGTATTCCTACAAGTTAGCACAATGCCTGTCACATATTAGGGGCTCAATAAATATTGCTGACACATAGATACTGAGGGTTACATAAGGAAATATACATTAAATGTCTAGTAAAATGTCTAGTTCAGAGAGGCAATTTTTTCCCTGTATGACTCCCTAAGATTGATTTAAAGCATAGTTTTATTTTAATTAAGAAAGCCTTGGGCTTCCCTGGTGGCGCAGTGGTTGAGAGTCCGCCTGCCGATGCAGGGGACGTGGGTTCGCGCCCCGGTCTGGGAAGATCCCACATGCCGCGGAGCGGCTGGGCCCGTGAGCCATGGCCGCTGAACCTGCGCATCTGGAGCCTGTGCTCCGCAACGGGAGAGACCACAACAGTGAGAGGCCCGCATACCACACACACACACACAAAAAAAGCCTTTTATTTCTCTGAAATAAAAGACTCCGTATTTGTTATATAGCCATAAAAATCCAACCCAAGCGTGTTTTCCAATATACTGTTAGCAGAGGAGCAAATAGCTTTTAGGCACTATCTCTCTTGGGCACCATTGTATATGGTCTCTTTGTTAAGAAAATAGTTTAAAACAATGCTTCACAAAAGCTATGCTTTGGAATACTAGTTATTTGTTCAACAAAAACAATTTTTTTGAGCTCTTAGAATGTGTTGCACAGTTTGATCAGTGTAGGGCTTCAGTTGTCAATAAATAGACATTTTCCCTGTTTCAGTCTAGTGATATGAGAGATAAGCTTCAATTCCAGAACAAACACCTGTCATAGCTGCCTTGTCCCATATCAAATGAGGAGTTAAGCATCCTTCTTAATGCCAGTGTCATGGTTTTCTGTCACAAACCAGTAGTGACATTAAGGAATCGCTGAGCCGAATTTCTAATTACTGAACTTCCAGAGAAAACGGATCATTATTAATTATGCCAAAACCAAAATTGATTTTTTTTGGCTGATATTCTCCAGTTTTCAAGTGGAAAATACAAAATACCTCTAGCTAACACCTCAATTTATTCAATTACCTGTTGGGTACATTTTGTAGCTAATTCATTCTGCTCATCAGGAGCTAGTGTCACTCAAAACGAGTAATGCTGGGCTTCCCTGGTGGCGCAGTGGTTGGGAGTCTGCCTGCCGATGCAGGGGACATGGGTTCGTGCCCTGGTCTGGGAAGATCCCACATGCCGCGGAGCGGCTGGGCCCGTGAGCCGGGCCCGCTGAGCCTGCACGTCTGGAGCCTGTGCTCCGCAACGGGAAAGGCCACAGTGGTGAGAGGCCCGCGCACCGCAAAAAAAAAAAAAAAAAAAAAAAAAAAATTATTTATTTGGGCTGCGCTGGGTCTCAGCTGCGGCACGCAGGATCTTCATTGAAGCACATGGGATCCTTTAGTTGCAGCATGCAAACTCAGTTGCAGCATGCATGCAGGATCTAGTTCCCCAACCACGGACCGAACCCAGACCCCCGGAATTGGGAGCACAGAGTCTTACCCATTGGGCCACCAGGGAAGTCCCTCGGAATTATTTTGAAACAAATTAATGGAAGTTCTTTCCAATGATATAAATTCTTTTAAAAGTAATGAGTAACCTATTAAATGTAAGGATGACATCTCAGGGACCCTATTTAGAAAATTCTCTCTCTTATGTTTAGGCCACCTATCATGGAATTTAAATTGAACACTTGATGATACATCAGAATTTTGGTTTCTAATCTTAGAACTATCTGTGTGGGATCAATTTCACAGAAAGTTCATCACTATCTTACAGTACTATAATGTAGAATGTTCCTGATGCTTCTAAAATTCTAATCCCACAGCAGTAATGTATGAATTCAAGCATGCCATTAAGAAAAAAAAACTAACTTCATTCATTAAAATCATCTTTTTATTCAAACTTTGCTAATGTTTCCCAGGTCACATCAGCCTAAAGGTAAAATAGGTCGTGTAACTGTCAAAACTAAAAATATTTTTCCAGCTTCAGCCTGTTGCTTAACAGAACAGCAGCTCCACTTCAAGTTGTCTCAGAAATATTTTCCCCAGGATCTCTGACGACTCTCCCGACACATTTTGGTAGCAGAAGAGGCAGGCTTTTTGCTGCAGACGCAGTAAGTGCTGCCTCCACTCATGCCTTGGACATCAGCTCTTGTCCTTTTACTTACTTTTTTTTTTCTTAATACCTCCTTTCTTCCAGAACAAAGGCAATCCTGCCTCCCAGGGGCATAATGTCTGGAGGCGTTATTGTTATTCATGACTGGAAAAGGAGGGTGCTACTGGCATCTAGAGGGTAGATCTAGGGATGCTGCTAAACGTTCTGCAATGCACAGGACAGCTCCCCCACACACCCAACAAGCAATATCTGGACCCAAATGCCATTAGCGCTGGGGCAGAAAGACCCTTCTCTGGACTGAGACCTGAGTCTCAAGAGAGCTGGCCTAAGGGACAATCTGAGGAACAAAGCTGTTCCATCCTCAAAAATCACCAGTCCTCTGGTATCTTTTTTTTTTTTTTTTTTTTTTTTTTTTTTGCGGTACACGGGCCTCTCACTGTTGCGGCCTCTCCCGTTGCAGAGCGCAGGCTCAGCGGCCATGGCTCACGGGCTCAGCCGCTCCGCGGCACGTGGGATCCTCCCGGACCGGGGCACGAACCCATGTCCCCCGCATCGGCAGGCGGACTCTCAACCACTGCGCCACCAGGGAAGCCCCCTCTGGTATCTTTAAACAAAACATGCTCCTCCTCTTTGCCTTCCCTTAGGATGATAGGACTCTTGCAACGTCAAAGGTAGAATTGCTTCCTCTTTAGAGAATGTAATGATCATTTGGGGCACTGAACAAGATACAGTCCCTCTGTCATGGCTATTGTTTTCTGTTACCACACTTCTCTCTGGCCCCAAGCTTCTGCTGGTAACAGATCCCACTCCCTTGACCTCAGTGGGTGGGACTGTAACTCAGGTGAGCCAGACAATAGGCCTTCCCCAGCAGGTTTTTCTTTTTAATTCACGCTAAGGAAAGAGAATCTCTTTTCTGGTCTGAAGGTTATAAGGCAAGAGGCTCTGGGGGGAACCATCTTGACAGTGAAGCTCTCCTGCAGAGAGGAAGGAAAGCAAGGAGAGAAGAGAAAGTGAGGGCTTTCATCCTAGGTCATCCCAAATCCAGCTCCATTCTTATACTTCCTACCGTTTGATTTTATGTGCAATCAATGTTCGTCTGCTGTTTAAGCTAGGTTAATTTGGGTCTTTATCATCATTTCCAACATAAGAATCTTGGCTAATATACCTGTCTTCAAAATCCTTACAGTTAATTACAACAGTATAGGGCAGCTCATGAAAAGTGCTTATATGAAGTACACACAGGGCTCCTGAAGTTCTGGTTATGTTTTTTTACTCAAAAAGTGTTCAAGATTGTTCATTTCTTAACTATCCTTTGAGTTGTATGTTTATGTTTTATGGAAGAAGCAGTTCCTTTATGATAAGCACTAAAAAATAGCAACTTAAAGGAATTTAAGGGAAGAAATTTAAAGGAAGGAAAAAAAATGGTATTTGACCTAGGCCATTGATAATGGGTTTTATTTAAATAAGAGTAGGGGAGGGAAAAAAAAACTTTTCCTCTACTCACTTGTTATATGCCTGAGGCCCATGAATTAAACTTTCAAAAGACAGATTAATAGGAGAGAAAGCATCCAAACTTTATTTGATGCTAATATTTTAACTTTATGCATGTGGAGGTCTTCATAGAAAAGAAGTGAAGACACTAAGAATTGGTTATACCTGGGGGCTTATAAAACATTTTAACAAAGGGCAGTAAATTGTAGACAAGACAAAGGAAAGGTGGTTTGGGTTTTAGGGGTGGTAAATTGTGGAAAGGTAAATATTGGGGGAAACCAATGGAATATAAGGGTCACTTTAGTAAGTGCAGACCCATCTCTGTGCTGATTTTCTGGCTCCAGTGATAAGCCTTATTCTCCTGGTACGGGAGAGGGGAGGGGAAACACCTTCACAAAGGGAAATTTGAGCAGCTAGAGGGAAAAGAGCTCTTTCTGTGTTTGCTGCTTCTTAATTGCCTTCAGCAAGAAATAATCCTTAGGCCAAAGTGGCATATTTTGGGGTGGCATGTTCTGATCCCTTTCATAAGTAAACTGGAATCTTATATATTTTACATTTTTCAGATTACAGAGCATTCTTAATTCTCACTCTTACTACTCACAATTCTATGAGTATTCTCTATCCCATTTTTTTCTTCATGAATAAATACTCAGCAATTCATCTAATTCATCAAGAAATTAATTGAATTAATTGCAGAAATGGGGCTGAAATCCAGGTGTCCAGCTCACACTCAGTGTCCTTTCCATTAAGGCGCAGCTGCTTCTGAACGGGGGGAAGGAAACACGAAGAAGAAAGGCTAGGCCACTCCCCCCACTGAGCTCCCAGGCCACCTGGCATGTACCCCTATCATTCACTGTCATATGTTACTGAACTTTTGTGTGCATATTTCAATATCCTCCTTTAGGCTGTAAGTTTTACCCTTTTGTTTTTGGTCTTATTTATTCCCATGCCCAGGACAGGTGTTAGAAAAGTAATCAGTAAATATTTGTTAGATGATAAACGGATAGATGAATGCATGGATGCGAGTTAAGAAGCAGCGAAATGCAAAACAGCTTTAGGGATCATTGTGATTGAACTATACACTTCAGCAGAGGAATATTGAGAAATACCTTCAGCAAAGTAGATTGGGGCAAAATTATGGGAGGCTGTGAATGCCAACCCAAGGTGTTGGTACTTTAGCCAAGAGGCACAGGTGATACTAATTCTTTCTCTTCAGGAGGACTGACCTTCCTAATGGGTTGGAGGAAGACTTACTGTAATTGTCCAGGATTTAGGTGCTGGGAATGTGGCTGAGGGGACTGAGGAAATGGAAAAGGAAGGAACAATGTTGGGGCTATTACTAGTTAAATCCCCTTCTGCCTCATGAACAGACTGGTGCCTGCTAAATGGGCAGTGGTGCACAGAGTTAGACAATCAGTCTATCAAGTCAGGTTTCAAATGCCAGCAAGATGGAGTACCACTAAGATGAAAGGGCCAGGGCTTCCCTGGTGGCGCAGTGGTTGGGAGTCCGCCTGCCGATGCAGGGGACACGGGTTCGTGCCCCGGTCCGGGAAGATCCCACATGCCGCGGAGCGGCTGTGCCCGTGGGCCATGGCTGCTGAGCCTGCGCATCCGGAGCCCGTGCTCCGCAGCAGGAGAGGCCACGGCAGTGAGAGGCCAAAAAGGATGAAAGGGCCAAAGGCAGAATTATAGTTAAGGTTGCAGAGACAAGGATTTGGAGCCCACAGGATACGGAGTCAAAGTTAAGCAAGTCCTTAGCAAGTGCAGAGGGTCCTTGATAGTGTTTAATAGCGATACGCCTTTGCATTAGTTTCCTATTGCTGCCATAACAAATTACCACAAATATACTGTTGTGTTGCTTGAAACTTATTATACTACAGTTCTGTAGGTTGGAAGTCCAATATGGGTCTCACTGGGCTGATATCAAGATGTCAGCGGGGCTGAGTTACTTCCTGGAGGAAGTAGGAGCAAATCTGTCTCCTGGCCTCTCTGCCAGCTTCTAGAGGCTGTCCACAGTGCTTCACGCGTGGGCCCTTCCTCTATCTTCAAAGCTAGGAACACTGGGCCAATTCCTGCTCATGCTGCCATCTCTCTGTTTCTCTTTCTTCTGCCTTTCTCTTCTACTTTTACGAACCCTTGAGATTACATTGGTCTCCCTAGATAATCCAGGATAATCTCCCTATTCTAAAGTCAATTGATTACCCGCTTTAATTCCATCTGCACTCTTAACTCCCCTTTGCCATTAAGGTTACATATGCATAGATTGCACAGATTAGGACATGGACACTGTGTGTGTGTGGTGGGGGGGACTCATTATTCTCTCTGCCACACCTTCACCCTGGGAGGGAAAGCATCAGGCCTGGCTTGCAGGATGACAGCCCTACTTGCTGAGGTGCACAAATGCCAAGAGAAAGCCTAGAGATCATCTGAGCCAGGCCAGTCTCAGAAATCACCACTTTTTCTCAGATTTTTTTCCTAGTCATGATGAATATTTATTCATGGAAATAGAGTTCACATAGTCCCTCTACCCGCCCAGCCAGACTGGTGTACTGGAGCCAGCTTGTAAGGCTTGCAGAAAGTTTTTGTTACATTTTCAAGAATTTTGCAACATCAGGTTGACATCAACTAAGGTAGGACTATTTACACCATGGCAATGAACAAACACTACAGATTAGCACCTTTCCCCTGGGAGATGTAGGTATTACACATTTGCCATGCCACTGAGTTTGTATGAATTTAAAAGTGAGCACCATCAACAGGCAGGCTGGGACCCACATTATTTCAAAGGTAGTGGCTAGCTACTGCAATTAGTCTGGGTCTCCCAGACAAATGCCAAAATCAAATAAATTACAATTTTGTCTAATTAGCTTCTGCTCTCCAGTAGGACATACAGGATTCAGTTTATTAGTTGCTAGGGTGTTGCCAAGGCTAACTGGAGTCATGATGTACCTAAGCTGGGTGGGCACACCAGGAAGGACATACTTTGTTAATAATATTTCCTGATCTTAGCAAGGTTATAGATACCCACAAATCCACCCTTGATGAGGGCTCAAGCACTTCAAATCTGGTCCAGGAAGTGGAGAATTAGCAGAACGGATAGCAATATCACATTGGAATCATGTTTCATCCATATTCTTTTAGTCAACCAAAAATTTGGGGCTTGTACTAGGAATACAGAACACCACAGTAAAAATGACAGTTATGGTTCCTGCCAAGATTCACAGGCTACTTTGGAGGGAAGTGTGTGTGTGTGTGTGTGTGTGTGTGTGTGTAGGCAGTGCGGAGAGGAGAAAACAGACAAATGAACAGGCAATTACAATGCAGGGTGACTGGTTCCTGGAAGTATTTATGAGGGTCATCTTACTGAGCTTGTCCAGGTCAGGCAAGAAGTCCTGGATGGAGTGACATATAAACTGAATCCAACAAGTAGTAGTAGTAGTAGAAGTAGTAGTAGTAGTAGTAGTAACTAACATTTACTGAGTACCTTCCATGCTTCAGTCTACATCCTAATGTCTTAAACTCATTTACTTCAATTAGGTCTTCTGACACCCATGAAGTAGGTATAATTATTATCCCCATTTTACAAAGAGGAAACTGAAGCACAGCTAACTTAAATAAAGTTGCCCAAGGTCTCATAGTGAGAGTAGAACTGGGAGAGTAGGAGTTAGCCATTTTAAAGGATGTTGGAGAGAAGACTGTTCCAGTAAAGGGAACAGCATATGGAAAGTCATGATGGGTTCCAAGAAAAGAAAACAAGCTGTTTGATTAAAGATTCAAGCGGAGGGTGATGAACTATGAAAGCTGCAGAGAAAAGCACAGACTGGATCATAAAGGACCTGGTAAGCAGTGTTTATTTGTTTGATCGTTAATCCAGGTCATGAGCAATTTGGCTTATTTTAAAAGGATCACTGCAGTGTAAGTACGGAAGCAGAGGGAGAAAAGCCAGTAAGGAGCATATAAACCAGGAGAGAGATGAGAGGGGATGAATGTGCATGATGAAGGGAGTGCAGAAGGGGTGAGAGTTGAGGATACGCCCCATGTCTGCCTTGTACCGCTGGAGAGGTGGTGATGTCCATCACTGTGATGGACAACACAGATGGAAGATCAGGTTTATGGCGGAAGATAACAAGTTCAGGTTCAGAACACTAAATCTGAAAGGCCTATAGGACACCCGGGAGGAAGTGTCCAGGAAGCAGGTGGATCAATGGGTTTGGTGCTAAATAATATTGTATAGGTATAACACTGTGGGAAAGTGTTAGAAAAAGTTGATATCATCTCTCAGAATATGGGAGTAACAGTGATGTGGAAAAGGCTTTGATCGATGGTGGTTTGTGAGTGCAGTGTTGGTGGGTCCACCTGCCCCTCTTGCCAGCTGAACCACGAGTGCTGGAAACTGGACACTGTCATTCTGTATGGTGTAGACGTAGCTTCTCTATCACCTATTTTTTCCTGGTGTCAAAAGACTCAGTATGGAAGTCTACAGCAGAGGCTCCACATTCCTCTGCCCTGGCTTAAAGAGAGGGGGGGTTGGCCTGACAGCTGGGTTTCTCAAAGTTAAAGGCTTTCCCAAGCTGCACAGAGCATCAGAGACAGAGTGTTCAGAGGTGAGAGTTAAGTGGGAATCTAAAATCAGTGAATCATGGAAAGTGCCCCTTGCAATCACAAATGAAAGAGCAGAGGCAGTTATCAAAAGCTAGGAATGGAGGTCAGGGATTTGAAAGTCTCGCTGCAGAGAACAGGAGGCAATGACTCCAATGAGGAAGTGGCAGGAACCTTTGGCTGAATACTGGAGAGTAGTGCTCTTCTTGGTGGAGAATGATTCTACTTCTTTCCAGCAGTGAATTATGGGGGATGAAAAGGGGAAGATGCCAACAGACTTAACATATCACTGAATTGCTTGTATCAGAGGTGCATACAAGAAAAACAAGAGCCACAGGGAAACAACAGACCAGCTTTCCTAACATTTGATCAAGTGCCCAAGAAACTTCAATGTGGGGGCAAAACATGAGGCTGAGCATAGGGCTCATATTTAACGCTAAAGGGGGGCATCTATGTCTTCTCCCCTGAATCTGCCCATTTGACTCCCAAGCCCTAAGTGTAAGATGTCACCATCATCTGAGAGAAAGCCCAGGCTGAAGCACACTCACCTGGGCCAAGGGTCAGTACTGGCAGGAGAGGCCCTGATAAACACCACCCCCTCCCCCATCCCCAGTGCAGTGTGACTGGGAGGCATGCGGCTCAGGCCCCGAAGCTGTGGTGCCTGCCAGGAGCTTCTGACTCCCTCTGCTAACACTGTGACGTGAAGGCATGCATCAGGGAGGGCATGAGCCGGCCGCCCTTGGGCCTAGGAGCTCTAACTGCTAGCAGTGCAGCTGGCCCAAACTGCCCTCACCAGGAGGAAGAGCAGACCCGTGGCTGGTCTGTTTTCAGGATGACAGCTCGAAGTGCAAGGGAAAGAGAAGGTGCAGGCCTGGATCCTGCTTTAAGACATAATAACCTCATCCAAAAGAATGCGGCCTAATGAATGTTGGTCAGGTTACATTCACCATTCTTCTTGCTCCTTTGTGGGAGCAAAATGGGATAGAAAGACGGGTTCACCTTCTCTGCCATAGGTAAGGAGCAGAATCAGGCCTACTTTCTCTAATTAGGAGGGAAAGAAATGGGACCTGATTTGAACAAATCAATCGCTTAGTTAGACATAAAGAAAAACTTCTTAACTGTAAGACTGTGTAGTGGGTTGAACTGTGTCCCCCTAACTCATCTCAGAATATGACCTTGCTTGGAGATGGGGTCATTGTAGATGTACTTAGTTAAGGTGAGGTCATCCTGGAGTGGGACCAGTCACTAATCAAACATGAATGATGTTCTCATCCAAAGGGGGGGATTTGGACATAGACACGCACACAGGAGAAGGCCATGTGAAGATGAAGGCAGAGATCAGCACTTTTGCAAGCCAAGGAACACCAAGGATTGTCAGTAAACCACCAGAAACCAGGCCAGAGGCTTACAACAGATTCTTTCTCACGGCCTTTACAAGGCACCGACCCTGCCAAAACCTTGACCTCAGATTTCTAGCCTTCAGAACTGCAAGGCAATAAATTTCTGTTGTTTAAGCCACCCAGTCCGTGGTACTTTATTAAGGCAGCCCTAGAAAACTAATATAGAATGTCAAAGCACTATCTGTAGTTTTTAAAAGATATTTAAAATAGAGTTGTACCAGGTATTATTCATATAAGTAACCATATTCACTTTACAATACATATTCACATCAAATTAATCATATATAACGTTTAAATAACTATAACTTTAGTAAATAGTTTTATTTATTTGTTTATTACTAAATAAAATATATTTATTTAGTAAATATTTTAAATAAACAATTATTTGCTCTGCACAGCACCTGCTTGAGTGTCAAAGCTTGAGTTTCTTCTAGTTTTATGTCTTTCTAATTTTATCAACAAACTGTACCAAATCTCATTGCTTCATGGTAATCCAGATTAAAATCATATTTCTATTAATAACTGAGGATTTACCTAAAAGGCTTAAGGGATTATATGTGGCAAGACAGCAAAGATTGAGGAATAAATCAGTAACTTCCATTAAGATACAACTGATCTTTTAAAATAAACAAAAATTATAAACTTGCATTTTATTATCAGCAATAAACATTTGTCAAGTATCTATTTCAAATCACCATATGCAGTGCTGGAGATCTATGGAGGAGGTGATAAAGATACTGTCCCACGGGTCTTACAATACAGTTGGGAAAGCCAGTGCAAAAGGAGAAACAATAAACAACACAAGTTAGTGTCCACAGAAAATGCTGTAGATACTGTTGCTTATCTAAATACTGTTTACATTTTCTCTCATGAACAAGGGAGTTGATCTTCACACTATCATATAAACTGATCCTTGGATATTGTCCTATGAGTAACCTCTCTGACTTAGCCATGAAAAAAGGACAATTTTATTTATTTTTTGCATTATCTACTGTAGGACCAGGGTCATTAAGAACAGGGAGGTCCTAGATTGAGGGCTTCTCAGATGCTACTCCCTGGTTCCAAAGGAGAGAGACTCTATGGAAGGGGTGTGCTGTGGGTAGTGGAAAGGTCTGCTGTGGGTGCAAGAACCTGGTACAGCTCTTCACTCCTAAAGTTGAGAGGCTGCTATCATGGAGTCTAGGGAAAGTGCCATCTCAGAGCTGCAGTTGGCTTCAGTAACCTGGCTCACTTCCCAAGCTGGCTATGTGTGCCTTGTCTCTGAACTCCTGGCACATACTTCTAGTCCTCGTCTGGCCACTTCTCCTTCCCTACCCATCGCATGTATGGAAAAGTGAAAAGTCCTTTAAATCTTCCGATTCAAAACTACCATCGATCTTCTTAATAATTACACAATTCCAGCAGGACAACATGGTTGATATTCTATTTCTCACTTTTAATGTGTCCAAAACACAATCCCAGCCCTGTGTATAAAAGACACAGCACTTTCAATCTCTTCTGAATGTGCTGATATCCTAGCAATAACTCTATCCATTTTCCTTTTCTGGTTAGGTCTCAAATGCTAAACTGAATATTATTCCATGCAGAAGGAAAGAGCACTGGATGGGGAATCAGTATACCTGGATTCTAGTTCTGAACCTGCCCTTAACTATCCGTGGGATCTCAGGTAAGTCACCCCTTCTCTCCTGAGTCTGTTTCTTCCCAGCTGTTCATTATGGAGCTCAGAAATGGGACTGCCTTACATAAAGAGTAACCCAGAACAAGAGGATCAGGGTAGTAGAAGATTGGCTCTTTTAAAGCTGTGGGATAAACTGGGTTGCAAAGCATAGTCCAGAACCAAAATCAAGACCAATCACACAAGGTGTTGAGTCAAAAAACCAAGTCATTAAAACCGCAAAGAGGCCCCAAAATAAGCCTTTGTGACACACGTGAAATTCCAGAGCAGAGAGGTAATTTTAGGAGCTGACAGGAGTGTTTTTCTCCAGGCAGCATCTCTCTCTTTACCACCTCCACCTCCATGAGGTTCTGGTAGAGATGCCTAATACTCCATCACCTACTACATGAACCACGTCAGGTCACTTAGTGTCCCTCTTGCTGGGAATTTAAATCTGGGGCCGAAAAAATTCCAGCAGCACAAGGCAGCTGGACTTGAGTGACCAAATGGTGGCATCTCAGCCCTCCTTCTGAGAGCTCCAGAGCTGCCTTTGTAAAGCATTTCTTCTATCAGTATCTTTCAAATAAACCTTCTTTTTGGCTAAAGTGGCCATTCATTTTCTCTTGTTTTCAACCAAAGAACAAAGTGTCTCCCCAAACAATTAGAATTCAAATAAGCACAAGTAAAAAGCTCTGGTCTTCATGGACAGCAGAACCCATCTGCTGGCCAGGATTGGGCAGAAAGCATGTGGGAGTGCCCGGAAGTGGTGAATGGGAGGGGTAGGCAGTGGTGGGAGGATGGGGCTGTGGCGGGAGGACAGTAGACAGTTTCTCATTGACAAATGAGCTGATTATGCCAGAGGATTTCTAAGCTCTGACATCCTATGATTCAAAGTGGTCAATTCCATGGGCCAAATGATTAGTACCACGTTTAAGTGGGATGGAGAGAGAAAAGCCTTTGTCTTTTTCTCTTTCAGTCTTAACTGTTTTGGGTAAGGGCTTAGTGAATGGGAGTATTCAGAAGTATAGGGTGATGCATGAATCCAAGAACTCTGATTCACAACTGTAAATGTAGAGAGGCATGCAGGTGACCGAGCCCTGGTAATAACACTCATGTGACATTTTTCATATGTCTCATAAATCAATCCTGCCAGATCATTAGGTGAGCCCAGTTTTATCACAGAATGTATATATTTATCCTTGGACACCTCTGTGTGTGTGGCAGTATTGGTGTTTTTCTGCTTTTCCAGGAATATTTTTAACTCAACATCAGTATGCACTTTTGTATCCTGGGTTACAATGACACAAGAAACCCTCCATTCATCTTGAAATTGAGCTGAGGCGCACAAGCTCAGTAGTTGTGGCGTGTGGGCTTGGTTGCCCCTCAGCATATGGGATCTTCCCCGACCAGGGATTGAACCCACATGCCCTGCATTGTAAGGCAGATTCTTTACCACTGGACCACCAGGGAAGTCCTTATGTACTTGATTATTATCTTTACCTACCAGAATAACAAGCTCCATGAGCAGGGATATTTATCTATTTAATCAGTACTGGATCCCCAATGGCTAGAGTAATGCCTGGTACATACACATTGGTTAAATGAATTAATGAGTTCAGACACATAAGACAGGACATTCCTTCCTTCCTTGAAACCATGGATTCTAAAGGCACATGACAAGACTCAACCTCAAGTAGGCTGCATTCCACTGAGAGAGTTGAGAAGGTAAAGGGTATATCCCCGGTAGTCTTACAGGCTGAAATTCCATCATTAGAAAATTATCCCTTGATTCAAAGTCTCCTGTCTGTTGGGACAGAGTTTTCATTATGAGCAGCTAAGGGTGAGTGATCAGATGACTGCCTGCAAGGATCAGGGCTCAGGAAAGATTTCAGCACCTGGAGAGCATGTGACAGGTGGCAGGCCTGGGCCAGGTGTCCTGTGGCAGACCACACTGGTGCTCGACACTCGGAGGTTAGTGTAGCATCAGGCAAGGGAAGGCATAGCCAGAGAAGCCCCAGGGGAAGGTAAAGTTGTAAGAGATGATGAGCCTGACCCTCATGATTTTCTCTCGCCCTAGCTCTATAAAGGTTACTTTTTAGCAAAAGACTCGAGGGGGTCAATCTGTGAGCATCAAGAGACTAAACAGGGTTAAGGAGTGAAAATATTTGGGGAGGGCTTCCCTGGTGGCACAGTGGTTGAGAGTCTGCCTGCCGATGCAGGGGACACAGGTTCGTGTCCAGGTCTGGGAAAATCCCACATGCCGCAGAGTGGCTGGGCCCCGTGAGCCACGGCTGCTGAGCCTGCGCGTCTGGAGCCTGTGCTCCGCAACGGGAGAGGCCACAGCAGTGAGAGGCCCGCATACCGCAAAAAAAAAAAAAAAAAAAAACAGGAGTTAAAAGACATGGGATCTAGAGCAGCTATACCTCAACTCGGCCATGTTATCTCAGGTAGGACTGTGACGACCTCTTGTATTAGTCTCCTATGGCTGCTGTACCAACTTACAGCAAGCTTCGTGGCTTAAAACCATACACATCTAATTCTCTTACAGTTCTGCAGATCAGAATTCTGAAATCAGTTTAACTGGGGTGAAATCAAGGTGTCTTCAGGGCCATGTTCCCTCTGGAGTCTCTAGGGGAGGATCTGTTTCTTTGACTTATGGCCTCTTCCTCCATCTTCAAAGCCAGTAAGATAGCATCTTGCTTCAGTGATTACATCACCGTCTTCTGTGTCAAATCTTCCTCTTTTATGGAAATTTATAACGCATTTAGGGTTCAGCAGGATGATATCCTCATCTCAAGAGCCTTACATTAATCATGCCTGCAAAGTCTCTTTTTCCAGACAAGGTATTTTCACAGGTTCCAGGGATTAGGACCTGAATGTGTTTGGGGTCATCATTCGGCTACCACACCCCTAGATCTTATTTGACCCACGTGTTAAGTTTAGGAATTTTGCTGTATGATCTACTATTCACGAGTATAGGAGTCTTCTGTCTGTTCTATTGAATTCAAAAGATGAAAAATTAATTAGCCACTCACATGCAAAGTAGAGCTATTGGTTGTACATCTTGGGCACTAAACAGAACCTTGATTTCAGGGGGTGAAGTTAGGGGGCTGGCAAGGGAGCAGGGATGGGATGTTGTCAGTCACATGAACCATTCTTCACTTGTCATCTGGATCAATCAACCAGTTAAAAACAAAAATGGCCTGGTAGCAAGAATTGATACAGAAATGAGCTGGGTGAGTTCAGTTTTGGCATCTTGAGATTACAGAATCATTCTTCTGATGAACAGCCAACTCTAGAGCCTTTTGGAGGGAGGAAGACCAGTGAAAGGGAAGCCTGTGGGCAGTGAGGAGCGCAGAGAGGTTGAGACACAATTTCAAGACCTTCTTGTGCATGAAGTGTTTAACAGCCATACTATGACGTTATTGTTCAAGTTCACTGAAAGCAAATATTAACAAATTTACCAAATATAAACCCATCCAAAAGTCTCCACCTTTTTCTCACTCACAGCTTTTTAAAAAAGACTGACATTGCTTTATGGTTGTTGGGCAAGATGCCCTTAGAATGATAAGATGAATAGGATTTGTCTCAAAATAACCAGGGAAGGTCGGAAAATGGGAAGGTATACAAGAAAAAATTAGGTTGGCCATGAACTGATAATGAATAATGCTGAATGACTGATTCTGAGTGATGGGTACATGGTGATTCGCTATACTAACTCTGCACATTGATTTGTGTTTGAAATTTCATAATCAAAAGTTGGCTTTTGTTTTTTTGCGGTACACTGGCTTCTCACTGTTGTGGCCTCTCCTGTTGCGGAGCACAGCCTCTGGATGCACAGGCCCAGCGGCCATGGCTCACGGGCCCAGCCGCTCCGCGGCACGTGGGATCTTCCCGGACCAGGGCACGAACCCGTGTCCCCTGCATCGGCAGGTGGACTCTCAACCACTGCGCCACCAGGGAAGCCCCATGAGTGTTTTTGACAGAAACCGAAACCTCTGTACTAGCTTATTAGATCATACTATTGAGATTTGTAGACAGAACTGATACTTTTAGCTTTCTCTGGAAGTATAGGTGTTACTTTGCCTGTGGCTGTGGGTTGGGAACCTGAAAGTCAACAGGATCACACTGGTACATTCTGAGCTTCTGTTCAATCAAAAGCTCTGTAAAAGATTAACTACACCAAGAGTGGCATGAGAATATGAAAATAGCTGACTACATTTCATGCTCCAGCCTCTGAATCCCAAATCCCACTATCTACTCATCCAGCTTATGGGGCAGATATATGTAAACAGTGCCCTTCCAAAGATCCCTCATTAAATAGGTGTCCCTAAGGAAACTGGACCAAAAAATTCTTACCTCCCATATGGACAATAGTAACAGCATCTTACCTGGTCTCACTCTCTCTTCCAAACCATCCTTTATGTAGATGTCAATCATCTTTCTAAAACAGGTCTATGACTCTCTAACTTCCATTCAAGAGACCTTCACACGTAGAGAATAAAGACCAAACTCTGTATTCCATCATTTAAAAACCTCAACAACAGCTTCATCCCATTCTCCCTGCCCCGCCTCTTTCTTCCGAACATGCCTCTCCCTTTTTTTTTTTTTTTAAATCCCTGATGGCATGTGTTTTGATTCTTTGAACTGGTTGTAAATCTTGCCAGTTCCCTCATTCATGAGTTAAACAAATCATTGACTCGTGTTTTTATATAAAGTATGAGTCGTGATTTCTCCCTTTTACTGGCAAAACCTCTGTGTAACTTCAGGTATGCTTACCCCTACCCTCTTGTGCCTTTGGTTCGTAGTACGTTCTTTCTGTTACTAGTCTCATGTGATAACACTGCCTCACAATACTGTCACCCCTGGTCACAAGAATCTGACCTTGACTTTATCCCCGGTGCTTCATACAGTGCTTTGGTGTGTTGTCAGGCACTTGACATGTTGAGTGAGACCTGGGGGAGAGGATGCAATCCTTGGGCTCCCCTGGGTTTGCAGGTTTGGGGAGGGCACATATTGCTCAGGCTTTATGACTGCCTGGGTCCTCCACCACCCGCTTCATCCCGAACCTGACTTTCACACTACCTGCCATATTCATTCTCTACTGCTGCATAACTAGTCACCACAAACGTAGAGGCTTAAAACAATATCCGTTTATTACCTCATGGTTCTGTAGGTCAGAAGCCCAGGCAGGCTCGTCTGGGTTCTGTGCTCAGGGTCCCTAGGAATCATACAATTCTGCCTCCCATACCTGCCTACCTGCTAACAGTGCCACATGCAACAGAAATGAGATTCAGAAGGGCATCCTGTGCACTAAAGTTTACGGAGAGAAGCTGGCAAAAGGGGAGCCTCTTGGGGTAAAAGGACAGAGTTGTGCCTGCAAGGGCAAAGACTGACAATAAGAAACTGCTCTCCAAAGCCCATGGGCAAGAGCACTTCATGTACTTCCTATACCCACCACTTAAAAAATAACAGGCAACTAAATTCACCTTCTGAAATCTGTCTAACATGGATAAAATTCTAGAGAGGGTTGCCAGACATATTAATGAAATAATGTATCTGAAAATACTAATTTCTAAACTATAAAGTACGAACCAAACCTGAAGTTATTACTATTCAAATGTTTCATGTTATTAATATTCTTGTTATGTAAAAGAAGAACTAACAGTTTTTGAATTTTTGCTATATGCCAAGTCCTACACCTTCACACGGATTATGTCTCACAGCAACCCTCTCTGGTGAGTAGTAGTATTATTCCCATTTTATAGATGAGGAAACTGATTACCAGAAAGTTTAAGAGAGTTACCCCAAACTCATGCAGTCAGGAAAATAGAGCCAAGATTCAAATGCAGGTCTGTCTAGTGCCAAGACTGTTTGTGATCATTATGCTTTTCTATGGCTGCTAAGGAAAGAGTTAGAGAGACAGTTACAATCAGGGAGAAAGACCTGAAGATGGACAGACAAATGGAGAATACAAACATGGACCCAAGCTCTGCAGGGTTGGGTTCACTAGCTAAGGTAACCTGCTCTAGTTGCAGTTTGCTTTTCACAGCTTTTCTGGAATCCTCTGGAATTCTGTTTCATATTCCCTGTTTTCATAATGTTTGACATGAAATTAGTTCTTGAGTATTCACTTGTTCTTTATGACTTTCACTTTTTTTTCCTTGCCAAATTGTCAGGGATACCTTCTGTGGCTGGGGCCAAGATGGAGAATTACCATACTGATTAAATTGCTATGGACTGAACAAAATTACCTCATTGGAATTAAACCAAAACCTAGCCATGACTAAACATTCCCTACTTCTATGAAAAGCAAAACAGTGGGGTTTGGAGGACAGATACATTATGAAAGCTGTCTCACGGAAGGAAAACTAAAGAGAAAAAAGTGTGAAAAGGAAGCCAGTGACACGTGGGAACAGGGAGAAGGGGAAATGGTGGACTGGTAAAGCAATGATGTTGGAAATGTGGCTATCCATTTATGGGGGAAAAGTTAGCTCTTTACATCACAGGGTGATTTAAAATATCACCAAGTATATAATTAGATCTGTCTTGCCACTGTTCTACTTGCTGATTTATTTATAAAAAAATAAACAAATTCCTATATCAATATCGCACTGTAAGGTTTTATATTGTATTCTGATATCTTATAGGGTAGGACTTCCCCATTGCTGTTTTTCAAAAATTTACTGGTTCCAAAGCAATGTACAGAAAGAACAAAGCTGAAGGCATCATGCTCCTTGATTTCAAACTATATTATAAATTATAGCAATGAAAATAGGATAGTACACAGATCAATGGAACAGAATAGGCAGCCTAGAAATAAACCCACACATATATGGTAAATTAATTTATGACAAAGCAGCCAAGAATATACAATGAGGAAAGGACAGTCTCTTCCCAATAAATGGTGTTGAGAAAACTGGACAGCCACACGCTAAAGAATCAAACTTGACCACAATCTTACACAATAACATAAAAATTAATTCAAAATGAATTAAAGACTTGAACATGAGACCTGAAACCATAAAACTCCTAGAAGAAAACATAGGTGGCAAGCTCCTTGATATAGGTCTTGGTGATTATTTTCTGAATCTGACACCAAAAGCAAAAGCAACAAAGGCAAAAATAAATAAGTGGGATTACATCTTACTAAAAAGCTTCTGCACAGCAAAGGAAACCATCAACAACATGAAAAGGCAACTTACTAAATGGGAGAAAATAGTTGCAAATCATATATATGATAAGGAGCTAATATCCAAAATACATAAAGAACCCATACAAGTCAATGGCAAGAAAAACAATCTGATTTAAAAACTGGCAGAGGATCTGAATAGACATTTTTCCAAAGAAAACATACAGGTAGCTAACAGGTATGTGAAAAGATCCTCAACATCATTAATCATCAGGGAAATGCAAATAAAACCACAAGAGATATCACCTCATATCTGTAAGAATGGTTATTATCAAAAAGGCAAGAAATAACAAGTGTTGGAGAGGATGTGAAGAAAAGAGAACCTTTGTGCATTGGTGTTGGGAATGTAAATTGGTGGAGCCACCATGGAAAAGAGTACGGCGGTTCCTCAAAATATTAAAAATAGAACTACCATATGATCCAGCAATCCCATTTTGGGTATTTATCCACAGAAAATGAAAACACTAACTCGAACAGATATATGCACCCCCATGTTCACTGCAGCATTAGTTACAATAGCTAAGATATGGAAATAACCTAAGTGTCCACTGATGGATAAATGTATAAAGAAATCAAGGTATATATACCTACAATGGAATATTATTCAGCCATAAAAATAATGAAATCTTGCCATTTATGACAACATGGAGGAACCTCGAGGGAATTATACTAAGTGAAATAAGTCAGAGAAAGACAAATACCATACAACCTTTCTTATATGTAAAATCTTAAAAAAACAAAAACAAAAGAACATACAAGTTCATAGATACAGAGAACTGATTGGTGGTTGCCAGAGGCAGGCATGGGGAGAGGGAAAAATGGGTGAAGGGAGTATAAATTTATTTTAATTAATTAATTTGCTTGTTTGTTTATTTGTTTATGGCTGCATTGGGTCTTCGTTGCTGTGCACGGGCTTTCTCTAGTTATGGCAAGCAGGGGTTAGTCTTCATTGTGGTGTGTGGGCTTCTCATTGAGATGGCTTCTCTTGTTGCCGAGCATGGGGTCTAGGCACGCGGACTTCAGTAGCTGTGGCACGTGGGCTCAGTAGTTGTGGCTCACAGGCTCTAGAGCACAGGCTCAGTAGTTGTGGTGCACAGGCTTAGTTGCTCCGCGGCATGTGGGATCTTCCTGGACCAGGGTTCGAACCCATGTCCCCTGCATTGGCAGGTGGATTCATAACCACTGCACCACCAGGGTAGTCCCAAAGGGGTATAAATTTATTTTAAAAGAAAAAGAGAAAAAGAGGAAAGTGTAAAACAATATATATCGTATGCTACATTTGTGAAAAAAATTTATTGGCTATTTTTTTCGCATTTTCTGTTCCAGATGAACTTTAGTATCAGCTGTCAAGTTTCACTTTATAATTTCAATTGAAAGTGTATCAAATTCATGAATTAATAATTGACATTTTTACACTCTTGAGACTTTGCATCAAGGAACCTGTTATGTGTACCACTTGTTCTTTTTGTCTTTTCATAAATTTTGTGGTTTACATAATTTGGGTTTTACACATTTTTGGAAGTTTATTCCTAGATGCATAATAGTTTTTGTGGCCATTGTCCATGGAATTTTATTTTATTTTATTTTATTTTATTTTTTTTGCGGTACGCGGGCCTCTCACCGTTGTGACCTCTCCCGTTGCGGAGCACAGGCTCCGGATGCGCAGGCTCAGTGGCCATGGCTCACGGGCCCAGCTGCTCCGCGCCATGTGGGATCCTCCCGGACCGGGGCAGGAACCCGTGTCCCCTGAATCGGCAGGCAGACTCTCAACCACTGTGCCACCAGGGAAGCCCCTGTATTTAATTTTTGATAGTTTGATTAATACATGTCTTGGTGTGTTTCTCCTTGGTTTTATTCTGTATGAGACTCTATGTGCTTCCAGGGCTTGATTGACTATTTCCTTTCCCATGTTAGGGAAGTTTTCAACTATAATCTCTTCAAATATTTTTCAGACCCTTTCTTTTTCTCTTCTTCCTCTGGGACCCCTATAATTCGAATGTTGTTGCTTTAAGGTTGTTCCAGAGTTCTCTGAGACTGTCTTCAATTCTTTTCATTCTTTTTTCTTTATTCTGCTCTGTGGCAGTTATTTCCACTATTTTATCTTCCAGGTCACTTATCCGTTCTTCTGCCTCAATTATTCTGCTATTGTTTCCTTCTAAAGAATTTTTAATTTCATTTATTGTGTTGTTCATCGTTTGTTTGCTCTTTAGTTCTTCTAGGTCCTTGTTAAACATTTCTTGTATTTCCTCCATTCTATTTCCAAGATTTTGGATCATCTTTACTATCATTACTGTGAATTCTTTTTCAGGTAGACTGCCTTTTTCCTCTTCATCTGTTTGGTCTGGTGGGTTTTTACCTTGCTCCTTCATCTGCTGTTTCTCTGTCTTCTCATCTTGTTTAACTTACAGTGTTTGGGGTCTACTTTTCACAGGCTGCAGGTTCGTAATTCCCATTGTTCTTGGTGTCTGCCCCCAGTGGGTGAGGTTGGTTCAGTGACTTGTATAGGCTTCCTGGTGGAGGGGACTGGTGCCTGTGTTCAGGTAGGTAGGCTTGGATCTTGTCCTTCTGGTGGGCACAGCCACATACAGTCGTGCATTTTGGGGTGTCTGTGAACTTAGTATGACTTTAGACAGCCTCTTTGCTCGTGGGTGGGGTTGTGTTCCTGTCTTGCTAGTTGTTTGGCATGGGCGTCCAGCACTGGAACTTGCTGGCTGTCTGGTGGAGGTGGTTCTTAGTGTTGAGATGGAGATCTCTGTGAGATCTCTCGCTGATTGATATTACAAGGGACAAGGAGGTCTGGTCATCCAATGTCCTGGACCAGCTCTGCCACCTCAGAGGCTCAGGTCTGATACCCAGCCAGAGCACCAAGACCCTGCCAGCTACATGGTTCTGAACAAAAGGAAGGAAAAGAAAGGAAAAAAATCCCCACAAACAGAGAGAACCTCAAACCAAATGGTGAAAGCAAAAAAAAATTTTTTAATAAAAAATATATTAAAAAGTAATTTTTTTAAAAAAAGAGAGCTACCAAACCAATAAACAAGTCCTCCAATGACAGCAAGCACTAAAAAGTTAACTAAGATATACATAAAAACCAGAAACAAATCAGATGAAGAAAGCAAACCACAAGTCTACTGTTGCTCCCAAAGTCCACTACCTCAGTTTTGGGAACATTCATTGTCTATTCAGGTATTTAACAAATGAGGCATTCATCAAGTTGCTTGTGGGTATTTAATCTGCTGCTCCTGAGGCTGCATGGAGAAATTTCCTTTTCTCTTTTTGTTCGCACAGCTCCTGGTGTTCAGCTTTGGTTTTGACCCCGCCTTTGCGTGTAGGCCATCCTCAGGCATCTGTTCCCTGCCCAGAAAGGAGGGAGTTAAAGCAGCAGCTGATTAGGGTTCTCTTGCTCACTCAGGCCAGGGAGAGGGAGGGGTATGGTAGTCATAACTGGAATGCGGGGGGAGCTGCGGCGGCAGAGGCTGGCGTGACACTGCAAGAGCATGAGGCGTGCCGTGTATTCTCCCAGGGAAGTTGTCCCTGGATCACGGGACCCTGGCAGTGGCAGGCTGCACTGGCTCCCAGGGTAGGGGGTATGGATAGTGACCTGTACTTGCACACAGGATTCTTGGTGGCAGCGGTGGCAACGTTAGTGTTTCATGCCTGTCTCTGTGGTCCAAGCTAATAGCTGCAACTCATGCCTGTCTCTGGAGCTCACTTAGGTGGTCCTCTGTCTTTTGTGGGCACACGGAACAGGAAGCCCCTCTCCTTGCGCACCCTCAAACAATGGTCTCTTGCCTCTTAGGCAGGTCCAGACTTTTTCCCGGACTCCCTCCTGGCTAGCTGTGGCTCACAAGCCCCCTTCAGGCTGTGTTCACACAGCCAACCCCAGTCCTTTCTCTGAGATCTGAACTCCAAAGCCTGAGCCTCAGCTCCCAGCCCCCACCCACCCTGGTGGGTGAGCAGACAAGTGTCTCAGGTTGGTGAGTGCTGGTCGGCACCAATCCTCTGTGCGGGAATCTCTCTGCTTTGCCTTCTGCACCCCTGTTGCTGCGCTCTCCTCTGTGACTCTGAAGCTTCTCTTCCCCTGCCACACCCCGTCTCCACCAATTAAGGGGCTTCTTTGTGTGCGGAAACTTTTCCTCCTTCACAGCTCCCTCCCAGAGGTGCAGGTCCCATCCCTATTCTTCTGTCTCTGTTTATTCTTTTTTCTTTTGCCCTACCCAGGTACGTGGGGAATTTCTTGCCTCTTGGGAAGTCTGAGGTCTTCTGCCAGCGTTCAGCAGGTGTTCTGTAGGAGCTGTTCCACATGTAGATGTATTTTTTATCTATTTGTGGGGAGGAAGGTCATCTCCGCGTCTTACTCCTCCGCCCTCTTGAAGGTCTCATTGATAACTCCTTCTTTTAACGTTTTTCATTTCTAAAGAGTTTGTACAAGGAGAACAACAGGAGCAACAGCTGCTCTCCCTCTCTGTCCCACATTTCAGACAGCTATTTTCTTCCAGTCTGAGTCCAGAGAACTGATAAACTCTCCCACAAATGGCCTGCATTCCCCAAGAGTACCTGCCTTTTAAAAGTGGATACAGCAGAGAAGAGGAGAAAAACCTTAACGTAAAGAAAGGAATGGATGGGTGATTTTGAAACTCTAAGCTGAGAGGGAAGTAATGGAGTGGGAAGAAGAGGAAGGTGGTAGACCTCTGGTGTCTCTGAGACACCATAATTAGGAAAAGTAGTCATGCTGCTTTATATACAAGGAAGATACATACTCTTGCTCACTGAGGCTTCTCAGACACAGGTGTTCCAGAAAGGTGAGAACTTGGGACCCAAGAAGAATTGCTTCTCTGTGCAGTGTACAGAACTGGCAAAGCAGTGGCACATTTGCTAGTGAGCTACCATGGCTCTTAGGCAAACTCTGACAGAAAGAATACAACTGCTCGAGCAAAATGGTTTTATTCTTTCAACAATTAGTTTGTTTTATTGGAATATAAACACTGTGGAGCTGAACAAAAAAATACTAGACATTCTCTCCATCGTTCTAGTTTTGAATTTTACTAATTTGATCATAGACACACTCGTAGATATGGATATTCTGAAGATGGTTACTGTGCTGGGCAGAACGTGGTACCCCAAAGACATCCACTCTTAATCCCCAGAACCTGCAAAAGGTACTTTGCAGATGTGATTAAATTAAGGATTTTGAAACAGGAGATCATCCTGGATTATCCACGTTAGGGCCAATGTAATCACAAGAGTGTTTTATAAGGGGAAAAGGGAGACAGGAGAGTCACGATCAGAGAAGGAGATATGACAGTGAAATGATTCATTTGCTGGCTGCCAAATGCTATAAGTGTCTGGAAGCCAGAAAAGACAAGGAAAAGAATTCTCCTCTGGAGCCTCCAAGATGAAGACAACTCTGCTGGCACCTTGATTTTAGCCTCCTAAGACCCATTTCCAGCTTTCCAACTTGTGACCTCCAGAACTGTAACATTACAGTTTGTTCTGTTTTAAGGCACCGTTCGGTGGTAATTTGTTACTAGTGACAGGAAACTAATATAATGACAAAAGTCATGAGTGCAGTAGCCACAGAGCAGGCATCTGGGTATAACTGCTGGCTGATAATTCTAATCTGTGAAACCTAGTGTGAAACCTAGTGTTTCTCAGTATGAATACTGGATCTGACCAAGCCTAGTTTGTTTTGGTTTTTGGTTTTGGTTTTTTTCTGAAATATTCTAGGTTTCACAAACCGACCACACTATCTCACTATGCATCACTATGGAACTGGTTAAGCTTGGGAATCTGTTAAATGACCTCAGCTGGACTCACAAATTCCTTGGCCCCTGGAGCTGGAGTGCAGGGCCTGGAGAAGTTCCATCTGAACCTGGATACCTCTGCCGATATAAGTCATTCCTCCACAAATCTGCTGTGCTGCTCACTAGTAGTTGGGGTTTGGTCAATGAAACCTCTGGGGACTGTCCTGAGCATCCTGAGTCACCTGTCACTTAGGTTCAGTGACTGCAATCCTTTGGAGAACACAGAATGCCTTTGAATTATGTTCAAAGGAAGGAGTTCGCATAGGTACAAGTCTAGGCAGAGAGAAAAAGATTGAGGGTGAAGGAGGGACTGGCAAGGGACTCTTTCTGCTGCCAATACAGGCAAAGGCAGGTGGCATTTTGTGCCTCTGAGCTAATGATTCCCACCCAATTTCCAACCTTAATGAGCTCAGCAATGCCACCACATGTGCAGAGCATGCTTATCAGAGAAAAAAAATTGAATTTGGAATACCTATTTTTTAAAATTAAATTCTTAAAGAACCCAAATCTTACTTTATTTTCAAGTATTTAGTTATTTTACTCACCTATAGACCAGGGCTTCAGAATATCTAGTCCTTTTTCAAACTTCCCTCTGTTCCTCTGGAAAATAGAAAGCAATGCAAATATTGAACATCATATTCTGAGCTAGGCACTGTATTAGACACTTTATATTTTTAAATAGTGTGAAACCTATTAGATAATCACTATCATCCCAATTTTAAGATGAAGAAGTGAGCATAACCAGAGTGAGTGACTTTCACAAGGACTCACTTCTGGCAGAGGGGCTGTTGTTCAGGCAGAGAGCCTGTCTAGGGCCTAGACTCCATCCAGCTCAGGGGCCCTTCTCGTCTTTGGGTTCATTTAATATTTATCTGACATTTGTTTAGTACCTACTATGTACCAGGCACTGTTCAATGAGATGCAGACAGCAGTGAACAAAACAGACAATAATTCCTGTCCTCATAGAATTTACATTCGATTCTGTTGGCAAGGCCCTGGGTTTTTTCCCTGGTACCCTAGGATATTCAGCAATACATACCCATCATACACCATACAGAGAGATGCTTCATTCTGAGCATCATCCTTGTTATACTTTCCTTGGGGACCTGACTTCAACCCTAAAATAAACACAGGGAGAGTTCTGAGTTCAGACTTCATGTTAATTTGCATATTTGACAAGAAGAATTGGAATTATGCATTTGTGATTCAGGTTTTATTTCCTGATGATTCCCAAGGGGTGACAGCCAATTGTGCCTTTCTGGTGACGTACCCCTGCCTTCTGTTCTGCTCTTTGAGGGCTTGAACAGGTCAGGACTAGGCAAAGCAGCTGGCCCAGGTTGGATGATCCTTTATATATTGAATCCAAACTCTACTTAAATGTGGGAATTCAAGGAATTCTTTCATGTGGTAATTCCCATAGCCCCCTACACTTCCTGTAACTTCTGTCTCACATTACTTTTTCATGCTGCCAGAAGTATAGTGGAATTTCTATGAAAATGAGTTTTTCACTTTTAACATATTTTAACAGGTAGTGAATGGAATTGCTACCATAATTGCTGAAACACATGGATACATGAGGCAAACGAAAATGTATTGGTATCCACAGAAATATGAATACCTGTGCTATAAAGCACTTAGTTAGAGGCATGCTTGTCTCAAAGATGGAAATCTTGGAGCAGCCTGCCACCTTCAGGACAACTTTCCAACTAACTCTACCAGAGAACACTGGTTTTAGCTTCTATAAATTCCGACTACCAATTCCAGTTAAAAACACTTCATGATAATCAATGGTGGAAGCTATGTTCCTTATAAAACTTTTGCTATTATTATTATATGTAATAATTACCTTATTTTTCTTTAAATAAAACGGCCCCTTTCTTTACTTCAAGATTCTTTTTAAAAATTATTACTTCAATTCAATTATCTTTACATCAATTATTTCATTGCTTTTAACTTTGAGGTAGGAGGTAGATGGGCCCCCGGGGCAAATGGTTTGAGTTCGTTCCTGTGGACTGATACTCTGAGACAAGAATAACAGGACAATTGAGAGAGGAGGCTGGGCCCTGCCCAGGTAGAACATGAGACCACATATTCCTCATTCTCAGTCAGGAGACCTCCCCGACTACACATGGATAGAAAGGCTCCTTGGAGGTCAGAAGGGGAGTGATGCCAGGTGATGTTGTCTACCCATATGCCTTTTCGGTAGAATCCATCTTGGCTAAGAGATGTGTGTGCACACATGGGAAGATCCTGAGATACACCAAATACGGACTTTGAACCAGGCAAATCAAAATGATTGGTCAAAGGAAACCGGGAACAAATACCCCATAAAAGTGATTCAAACTGCCACGAGGGTGCGACTCTCTCTGAACCCACCCGTGTGTCTATCCACATGTACTGTACGCTTTTTTTCTCCTAATAAATACTTTACTTGTTTCACTACTTTCCGTCTTTGTGGGAATTCTTTTTCTGCAAAGCTGTAGGGCCAGGGCCTTGTCACTGACCACTGGTCTAGTGGCTAGGATTCGGTGCTCTCACCGCCACGACCAGACCTCAATCACTGGCCAGGAACTGAAACCCTGCTTCAAGCCGCTGCTGGCCGAGGCCACCTTCATTTCACTAAGGAGAGCTGAGAACACTAAAAACAGATCTTGCAGCCACAGTCTGAAAAATACTGTAACCTTTGGAAACTCTGCTACTTCCTAGTGGGTTCTTTGATTATGGATTAATGACAGTATTTCTAAAGAATCTTAAATAAAAGCAGCAACACAATAATCCATTCAGAAACAGGAGGAGGAAGAGGGAGAAAGGGAAAGAGGGAGAGAGGGAAAGAGGGAACGAGACAGAGAGAAAGAGAAAGAAAATATGTACAGCACTCGCTTTGTTTGTTTTTTCCCTATTGTCTGTTCCTTTCATTAAGTTAAAGGAGGTGTCCCTGGCTTAAAAAGAATGAGGAAGGCAGAACAAAGGAGAAATAGGCTAAGGAATGACGCGGTGACTCAGCACTTAATAGTATGGAGATATAACACAAATTAGTATCAAAAATACACAAAGAGAAGGGAAAGGTCAGCATAACGAAATCAATATAATTAGATCAAATGGGTTATGAGAGAGGGATGTAAAAGATTATGGAAAAAGAGAACACGACTCAGATTCAAACTTATCAGGCAAGGGGACAGGAAAATAAGGGACATTTAAATAAAAGAGTGACAGAACAAATATTCATGGAGAATGATTAAACTTTCATTATTTCCTTTCACAAAAGCAGGAAGGGGCCATTTTAGAACCTTCCTTTACCCTGGTGCCATTAGTTCCATTTCTACTGGCTTCCTCTTTGGTTGCACTGACCTGTGAAAGGACTTCAAGGTCAGTTTGCTTAGACTTTCTCAGCCTGCAACTTTGGAATCACGAGGGAAGCTTGAACCAATGCCGGGCCTCACTTGGGAGGAACTAAATCAGAAAATCTGGGGTGAGGCTCGGCATGAAACTGCTTTAAAACTTCCCGACCGGGCTTCCCTGGTGGCGCAGTGGTTGAGAGTCCGCCTGCCGATGCAGGGAACACGGGTTCGTGCCCCGGTCCGGGAAGATCCCACATGCCGCGGAGCGGCTGGGCCCGTGAGCCATGGCCGCTGAGCCTGCGCGTCCGGAGCCTGTGCTCCGCAACTGGAGAGGCCACAACAGTGAGAGGCCCGCGTACCGCAAAAAAAACACAAAACAAAACTTCCCGCCCGACTCCACCAGTCTCCGTAGAGGAAAGCCATCGTGTGTCCGAACCTTAAGTCCCGCCCCATCTCGCCGGAAGCGGCCACAGGGGGGAGCACATCCAGGCCCCGGAGGGAGGCGCGCTCCCTTTGAGATACTCTGGGCGGAGATGCTGCGTGCGCCCTCCCGACCGCTGGGGGGCGAACGGCGCGCGATCAGCGTCCACTTTCCGGCGCGCGGCCAGGGCGACCCTGGACATGCGCATGCTCCGGTGCGTCCCGGAGGTCCCTAGCGCCGGTGTTTAACCACGTGTGGTGTGAATTTAAGGGCATCATGTTATGAAGAGATGGGTGCTGCGGTGACTCGCGCCATCAGGAATTTCAACCTAGAGAACCGGGCGGAACGGGAAATCAGCAGGATGAAGCCCTCCCCCGCTCCGAGGCACCCCTCCACCAAGAACCTCTTGCGAGAGCAGATGAACAGTAAGTGGTGCCAGGGCGCGTGGGGCCTCGCGTTGCGGGCTCCCTGTGCGGGCTGGGCTGTTCCACGCCGGTGGACCTCCGTCCGGTGGTGGGGGTGACCGGGGTCGGCTGCAGTCACTCAGGTCAGCCGAGCGCGGGAAGGGGGAGCCACCAGGCCGGTGACATTGAGACAGTCCCCTTGCGCTCGCGGTGGAGGCGGCGGCTCTGCCTACTTCGTAGTCCTGGCGGTGTTAGCTTGTGCCCCCGCTCCCCCGCCCTCCCCGGCTTTTGTCTTTAATGTTCAGTGACTTGACACAGGGAATCAAAATCAGAAGGGATTGTGTGCAAGAGAACTCTCTAGATGTCTTCACAGAATGATAGACACCGAGCTTGACCTAGCATTTTGAGTTACACTTAAAACATGTTCTGTAGTGTTCGAGTGATTGTTGATTAAGCAAAAAATTAAAAGTGACTGTCTTGTGTTAAGTGTTTAGGATCTTAGAGGAAATTTTCTTTGGCTTTAAATATTGTGACATTCTTTTTCTTTCCTTAGGCCATCCAGAAATTAAGGGACAAATTGCTAGAAAAGATGACAAACTGCTGTCATTACTAAAAGATGTGTATGTCGATTCCAAAGATCCCGTGTCTTTTGTGCAGGTAATGTGTGTTTTAATTAAGTAAATACATAATTTAACCCTTTGGGGCTCCAGGAGAATGACCAAGAGAAGTGTGGCAAATAGTAAAAAAGAGAGTGAGCGCTCTGCAAGTGTAATAATGTCGGTGTGCTTATGACCAGAATGCAGAGCATTGGCAAAGTTGAAGTACAGCAGTCTAAGCCAGACACATATGCCTCCGTTCATTGGATATTTTCCGAAATTCTAAAAGACTTGTGAAAGTATTGATTGTGTGCAACTCGGTGAATTATTTGGTATTATTTCAGAATTTGTAGGATTTGGTAAGGTACTTCTAGTGGTTGTCATTGGAATGACCACGGGAGGGCTTTAATACTATTTTCTCATACTTCAGTGGACTGAGGTATGTTTTAATATCAGAGATTCCTTTAGTGTTGTGTTGTTGGTGCTTGGTTGTTTTCTTTATTTTGTTTTTTAAGAACATTATTAAGATAGAATACATAAAGATAGGGAGATCACAGAATACACTGGGAACGGGAACCTGTTTGTAAGTGCCAGGCACAAGTGCTTTGCATACAGAGAAGAACAAAACATTTCTAGTCCTTGCTTTCACGGTGCTTATAGTGTTGTGAAGGACACAGGCATTAAACAGATGAGCAACCATAGGTACATAGTTACTAATAGCTCTCTGAAGGAGAAATATAGACACTGTGAGCATATCAGAGGGACCTTTTTGAGACTGAAGGATCAGGGATGGTTTCTGAGGAAGTGACATTCAAACTCAGGCCTGAAGGATGGGTGGGAGTTAACCAGATGAGTTTGTGGGTCAGGAAGGTTCTAAGTAGGAGGAAGAGTTTGATTGAAGGAGAAGGAATTGCCAATGACCGTTCCTATCTTTCCATTCTAAAATTCTCTGGTTGTCTCTGTAGATAGGCAATAGACGGTTTGCACAGATAAAGTTATTAGTATGATTTTCACTAGAGAAGAGATATAAAACTCATGTACAATAAGGTATGTAAATTGTTGCACACAATAGCAGTTATAGGGTTCAATTATCACCATATACTCGTAAGAAATATATGTATAGGGGTTGATGTTCATGTTCTTTATGTTATTTTTAGGCAGGAGTTAGATAATACTTCTAAGTATTGTTTCTCTCACATGTACTTATTCATTCGAAAATTGGCTCTTGGGGAGCCAAAAACATTTAACACTTCTTATGTATAAAACACAGAAATGTAGTTATAATACATAGGAGATACACAGTGGTATTAAAATTTCTTGGGGGGGTATTAGGAAAAGTCTGAAAAGACTCACGCAGAGTGATAATGAAGAAAAGGTTGAAGTGCCTATTTATGTTCTTTGTCCCTTTTTTTCTTTTGGGCAGTTCATAATTTTCTTAATGATTTGTGATGTCTCTGGACATCAGTGGAAAGTGAAGAAGTTGTTAGGAGTATTTCAGGCCAGAGTTACAGTATGAAGGTAGGAGAGAGTGTGATGCCTTTAGAGTTCAGTACAGTTAGGAGAAAGTATGAGGGATGAATTTGGGAGAAATGAGGTGGGGTAGAGAGTAATAGGGGCCAGATCATGAAGATCCTTATTTGTCTTGCTAAGGAATTTGGGTTTTATCCTGAGGACAGTGGGAAGTCATTGAAGAGTTTCCTGTCGAACAGTGACATCAGATTTGCTTCATTCTGGGGGCAGTTTTGAGAGTGGGCTGGGAAGGAACGAAATGCATTTTATCTCGTTAGAGGAGACCAGGGTTTTGCAGTAGTTCCTGCAAGAGATGTTGGCTTGGACAAGGGTGATTTAGTGACTGGGAGAGAAGTGAACGGGTTTGAGAGGGACTTTGGTAGTATCAGCAGGATTTGGTCGTTGATTGCCTGTAATGAGAGAGAGGGGGAGATGTAAGGTATCACGTAAGAGAAGCTCTGGGTTTTGGAGTGGGATATGGGAAGTGGGTGGTATTAGTTACCGAGCTAGAGGATATGGGGATAGAATCGGATTTTCAGAGGAAAGGGATAAGTTCAGTTTTAGACATGTTGATTTTGGTGTGCTTATAGATTATCCAAGTAAAGATGCCATTTGTCATTTGGGAATTCGGATCTGGAAGTCAGGAGAAAGGTCGAGGTTTGAGATGGGATTCGAGAGTCATTAACACGTAGATAATAATAATAAGGGGGTGTGTGGGATTGCTTGGGAGGAATGTGTAGAGTGAGAAGACAGCCTGGGCTAGAACTTGGTGCACACTAACATTTACGGGGCATCTGAAGGGAAATAGTCCACAAAGGAAACAGAAGGAACCACTACAGAGACAGATGGAAAACTAGGAGAGGGGTGGTATGGAAACCAAAGGAAAGACAGTTGTGGGTCTGTGGGAGTGGTCAGCAGTGTCAGGTGCTGTAGTGAGTTCAGATAAAGCCTGAAAAGTGTCCTCTGGATGCAGATCTAATCTTCTGGATTTGAGATCACATGTATCTCTTTTAAAGTTGAACTAAAAAGAAGGAAACTGGTCATAAAAAAAGTGTTGGTTTTGGGTTTGTTGGGTGTTTGTAAAATTTGGTGACTACAGCATTTTCATATTTTGACCAAACAGCAGTAAATAGGCAGGGTGCCTTTGAAAGGAAAGGTAAAGAGGGATGGTTGGTGTAGCTGATAGAGGAATGGAATACAGAGCACAAATGCAAGGGTTAAGCTTGGGCGGGACAGACAGATGGAAAGATGGGTGTTATAGGTAGTTTTATTCATATTTATTGCGGTCTTGGAGGCATTAGTTTATTTTCTCTGAAGAGGCAAGATCTCTAGCAATATTTGAATTCATTCAAGGTGTTTGGAGGCACTGAATATGAAATACAAAACTAGGAAACAGAATGGAGATTATCAAGTACACCGTTAGAGCAGCATCAGAATCCTGCCCTTTTAAAGCAGTTTTTTATCTTTTCTAAGCAGTGCATTATTGTTGTTCTTTTAATATATATGAAGGTGGGAGGGAGGGAGATGCATGAGGGAAGGGATGTGGGAACAGATGTATATGTATGACTCATTCACTTTGTTATAAAGCAGAAACTAATTAAAAAAATTAAAAAGAAAAATAAAATTTAAAAAAAAAAATATATATATATATATATGAAATAATGTGGTAAGTGGATGGTATACATTTGATTATTATTTTCTAGAACTACCTAAATTTTCTAATGATTGACTTATGGTTATGAAATGATGATATGGCAAAAGTGCCATTGAACTATGACTCATTACAATGAGAAAATATAGTTTAGAAAATCATGGGTAGTATTTATTTGAAGAAGAATAATAGAGATTCTAGAATCATGGAAATAGGTGTCAAATCTTTGCTCTCATCTTGAAAGCTTATTTTTTGGTTTTTGTTTCTTGATACTAGGTAAAGGATGCTGGAACACCTCAGAAGCCAAAGGAGTTCAGGTTGCCAAAAGACCATCATTCTGACATGATGAATGTTAAGAACATTCCCAAAGGCAAAATTTCCATTGTAGAGGCACTGACACTTCTCAATAATCATAAACTTTATCCAGACACATGGACTGCTGAGAAAATAGCTGAAGAATACCATCTAGAGCAGCAAGATGTAAATTCCCTTCTCAAATATTTTGTTACTTTTGAAGTCAAAATCTTACCCCCTGAAGGCAAGAAAGCAATAAAATCAAAATGAAGAGAATCTTGAAATAACTTTTCCTTTATGTACTCTGCATCCCTGTACCCTGTTTATTTTCTCACTTTTAGCATATTAAATTATATAAATTACCAAATGTGTTAAGCTCCCTCCTTGTGACAGCATGCTATTTATTGAGCTCTACTGAATTTTCAGGATTGCTGTTAGAATTAGTTTTGTTCTCTTTTAAACTTTAATTTGGTTTAGGCATATGTTCTTATGTAATATCAGCATGACTAATCAGTACATGTATAAATTTATTATAAATAAAAGAGTTATCGTACTTTAGACAAATCATATCATCAGCTTTTAAATTGATCATATAACCTCTTGGGAAATGTCCTGAATCCCTCGTTTAACATTCAAAGCTTCATCTTCCAATTTTGGTGGTTAGTTTATGTATGAAATAACTTTTAAAAAATATAAACGGGAATTGGTGTATTTAAAATTTTAGCAGTCTCTGCTTTGACAAACAGGTAAGTTCAAAAACTTTCAGAGAGACAGGCATAGTGGAACCTATCTGAAAAAAATAACTTTTCTCTGGACTTAGCATAGAAATACAAGAAAATTTTAAAGAGTGGATAAATCACAGAACTATGGTAAATTGAATTTGGTGATCAAATACATATATTTTTTTCTAATTTAAATGCTGGTTGAAAGAAGAGAAAAATAGCAAGTAGAAATATAAAGTGTGATTACTGGAAGGGACTTAGGAAATTGCTGCTTCATCCATTTAACAAACTTCTGAGCACAGTGTGTGCCAGTACTAGGGTCTTTTTTTTTTTTTTTTTTTTTTTTGCGGTATGTGGGCCTCTCACTGTTGTGGCCTCTCCCGTTGCGGAGCACAGGCTCCGGACGCACAGGCCCAGTGGCCATGGCTCATGGGCCTAGCCGCTCTGCGGCATGTGGGATCTTCCCAGACCGGGGCACGAACCCATTTCCCCTGCATCGGCAGGCGGACTCTCAACCACTGCGCCACCAGGGAAGCCCAGTACTAGGGTCTTAAATGAGATTGTGTAACTTGAGCTCTGTCATATTACTACCTGTGGGATTTTGGGTAGATTGTGTAACCTCTTTGAGATTGAATTTCCTCTATAAAAAGTACAGTGCTGCCTTATTAAATCAGAACTGTGAAGATACGTAAGATAACAAAGGACTACAAAGGACTGAACAAATTCGACTCATTTTTTTCCAACTGATGAGAGCAGCCTGGGGAGGTTTCATGACCTAGCTAAGATTATTCTGTAGTTTATGATATAGCCAGGCCCAGAATTTCGGTTTTCAAAGTCCTAGTGGTATGTTTTTTTCAAAAAATATATCTCAAAAGTGTACAAGGTGTGAGTTGTGGGAATATTCAGAGAATATGGTAAGAAAAATTCCAGGTTATCAGTGTCTTTCTGAGGGAAAACAGGCATTCCCTACTTTCCAGGGATTTCCCTGGAAATGGTATGGAAGTTGCTGAGGAATTCAGCATGATGATGGAATGAGGCATTTGTAATGCTGAGAAGAGAAAAACTGAGATGGGTAAGTTTTAAGCTGTATTCAGGTGCAGTTTCATTATGTGAATAAACTATACCTACCTTATATTTGGTTCAAAACTAGTTCTTTTAAGAAAAAAAGAATTCTTAATATAAAATTGTATTTTAAAACTCCGATAACTCAATTATCAAAACTGTTTTCTTTTACCAAATAAAGGTCAATACTTGTACTTTAATCACTAATACTGCTATTTCTGAGCCATCTTCCCTATTCAAATCTACACTGTGGTTAGGCGGCTGTAAATATAGCTGTTGTTATGTGTGTCACATGATAAAGTACTTCCCATATCATTCATTGGCCTATTACTGCTTTTTATTACAGGTAGGAGAGTGTTGGGTACTAGTGGTGTCACAGAAGGCATGGAGTTGAGATTCAGAAAAATCTAGATGTAGATCTCAGCGTCCCTCTAGCCATGTGATGTTAGAAATGTCCTCAACTGTAAAACAGGTAATAATTGCTAACATCCTAAAAGCAGTTACTGTACTAGGCATTGATCAAGTAAATGTATTAGGCATGAGGATAAGTACTGTAAACCATATTTTACAGGGAAAATTGAAGCACAGAAATCTAAAGTAACTTTTGAAAGATTACCTAGCAAACATTGGAACCTGGATTTAAATCCTCGTAGGTTATTTTCAAAACCTTGTGCTCCTAACTACTACACTATGTTGTCTCTGGGGGTTTATAAGAATTAAGTGAGGAGGGACCTTCAAGATGGCGGAGGAGTAAGATGTGGAGATCACCTTCCTCCCCACAGATACATCAAATATACATCTACATGTGGAACAACTCCTACAGAACACCTACCGAACTCTGGCAGAAGACTTCAGACTTCCCAAAAGGCAAGAAAATCCCCACATACCTGGGTGGGGCAAAAGAGAAAACAGACAAAAGAATAGGAATGGGACCTGAACCTCTGGGAGGGAGCTGTGAAGAGGGAAAAGCTTCCACACACTGGAAAGCCCCTTCACTGGTGGAGACAGGGGGCAGGCAGGGGGGAAGCTTCAGAGCCACGGAGGAGAGCGCAGCAACAAGGGTGCAGAGGGCAAAGCGGAGAGATTCCCGCACAGAGGATTGGCAGTGACCAGCACTCACCAGCCCGTGAGGCTTCTCTGCTCACCCACTGGGGTGGGCAGGGGCTGGAAGCTGAGGCTCAGGCTTTGGAGGTCAGATCCCAGGGAGAGGACTGGGGTTGGCTGTGTGAACACAGCCTGAAGGGGGCTAGTGCGCCACAGCTAGCAGGGAGGGAGTCTGGGAAAAAGTCTAGACCAGCCTAAGAGGCAAGAGACCATTGTTTCAGGGTGTACGAGGAGAGGGGATTCCTTCCCCATGTTCCCACAGAAGGCAGAACACTGCCTAAGTGAGCTGCAGAGATGGGCAGGAGCCACGGCTATCAGCTTGGACACCAGAGAAAGGCATGAAATGCTAATGCTGCCCCCGCTGCCACCAAGAATCCTGCGTGCAAGCACAGGTCAGTATCGAACCCCCCGCCCCCTGCTGGGAGCCCGTGCAGCCTGCCACTGTCAGTGTCCCATGATCCAGGGACAACCCCCGGAGAACACACGGCACGCCTCAGGCTGTTGCAACATCATGGCGGCCTCTGCTGCCACAGGCTTGCCCTGCATTCCAATTATGACTACCATACCCCTCCCTCTCCCCAGCCTGAGTGAGCACAAGCGCCCTAATCAGCTGCTGCTTAACCCCCTCCTGTCTGAGCATGGAACAGACTCCTGAGGGCGGCCTACATGCAGAGGTGGGGCCAAAACCAAAACTGAATCCCAGGAGCTGTGCAAAGAAAGAGGGAAAGGGAAATCTCTCCCTGCAGCCTCAGGAGCAGCAGATTAAATCCCCACAATCAACTTGATGAACCCTGAATCTGAAGAATACCTGAGTAGACAACGAATGTTCCCAAATTGAGGTTGTGGACTTTGGGAGCAACTGTAGACTTTGGGTTTGCTGTCTGAGACTGATTTGTTTCTGATTTTTATATTTATCTTAGTTTAGTTTTTAGTGCTTGTTATCATTGGTGGATTTATTGTTTTTGTTGCTCTCTTCTTTTTTTATTATTTTTTTATTTTAATAATTTAAAAAAATTTTCCTATTTTTTTCTTTCTTCTCCCTTCTCTCTGAGCCATGTGGCTGACAGGGTCTTGATGCTCTGGCAGGCCTGAGCCTCTCAGGTGGGAGAGCCGAGTTCAGGACATTGATCCACCAGAGACCTCCTGGCTCCACGTAATATCAATCAGTGAGAACTCTCCCAGAGATCTCCATCTAAACGCCAAGACCCAGCCCCACCCAATGGCCAGCAAGCTCCAGTGCTGGACACTCCAGGCCAAACAACTAGCAAGACAGGAACACAACCCCACTCATTAGCAGAGAGGCTACCTGAAATCATACTAAGTTCACAGACACACCAAAACACACCACTGGACTTGGCCCTGCCCACCAGAAAGACAAGATCCAGCCCCACCGACCAGAAAATGGCACCAGTCCCCTCCACCAGGAAGCCTACACAAGCCACTGAAATAACCTCACCCACTGGGGGCAGACACCAAAAACAATGGGAATTAATGAACCTGCAGCCTGCGAAAAGAAGACCCCAAACACAGTAAGTTAAACAAAATGAGAAGACAGAAATACGCAGCAGATGAAGGAGCACGGTAAAAACCCACCAGACCAAACAGATGAAGAGGAAATACACAGTCTACCTGAAAAAGAATTCAGACTAATGATAGTAGAAGTGATCCAAAATCTTGGAAGTAGAATGGAGAAAATACAAGCAGCATTTAACAAGGACCTAGAAGAACTAAAGAGCAAACAAACAATGATGAACAACACAATAAATGAAATTAAAAATTCTCTAGAAAGAATCAATAGAATAACTGAGGAAGAAGAATGGATAAGTGACCTGGAAGACAAAATAGTGGAAATAACTGCCACAGAGCAGAATAAAGAAAAAGGAATGAAAAGAATTGAGGACAGTCTCAGAGACCTCTGGGACAATATTAAATGCACCAACATTCAAATTATAGGGTTCCCAGAAGAAGAAGAGAAAAAGAAAGGGTCTAAGAAAATATTTGAAGAGACTATAGTTCAAAACTTCCCTAACACGGGGAAAGAAAATAGTCAATCAAGTCCAGGAAGCACAGAGAGTCCCATACAGGATAAATCCAAGGAGAAACATGCCAAGACATATATTAATCAAGCTATCAAAAATTAAATACAAAGAAAAAATATTAAAAGCAACAAGGGAAAAGCAACAAATAACAAACAAGGGAATCCCCATAAGATTATGGGCTGATCTTTCACAGAAACTCTACAAGCCAGAAGGAAGTGGCAGGACATATTTAAAGTGATGAAAGGGAAAAACCTACAACCAAGATTACCCAGCAAGGATCTCATTCAGATTTGACGGAGAAATTAAAACCTCCACAGACAAGCAAAAGTTAAGGGAATTCAGCACCACCAAACCAGCTTTACAATAAATACTAAAGGAACTTCTCTGGGCAGGAAACACGAGATGGAAAAGACCTTCAACAACAAACCCAAAACAATTAAGAAAATGGTAATAGAAACATACATATCAATGATTACCTTAAATGTAATTGGATTAAATGCTCCAATCAAAAGACATAGACTGGCTGAATGGATACAAAAACAAGACCTGTACATATGCTGTCTACAAGAGACCTACTTCAGACCTAGGGACACATACAGACTGAAAGTGAGGGGATGGAAAAAGATATTCCATGCAAATGGAAATCAAAAGAGAGCTACAGTAGCAATTCTCATATCAGACAAAAGAGAGTTTAAGATAAAGACTATTACAAGAGACAAAGAAGGACACTACATAATGATCAAGAGATCAATCCAAGAAGAAGATACAACAATTGTAAATATTTATGCATAGCATAAATGCTCCTAACATAGGAGCACCTCAATACATAAGTCAAATGCTAACAGCCATAAAAGGGGAAATTGACAGTAACACAATCATAGTAGGGGACTTTAACAGCCTACTTTCACCAATGGACAGATCATCCAAAATGAAGATAAATAAGGAAACACAAGCTTTAAATGATACATTAAACCAGATGCACTTAATTGATATTTTAGGACATTCCATCCCAAAACAACAGAATACACTTTCTTTTCAAGTGCCCATGGAACATTCTCCAGGATCATATCTTGGGTCACAAATCAAACCTCGGTAAATTTAAGAAAATTGAAATTGTATCAAGTATCTTTTTGGACCACAAGTTATGAGACTAGATATCAATTACAGGGAAAAAAAACTGTAAAAAATACAAACTGGTGGAGGCTAAAGAATACACTACTAATAGCCAAGAGATCACAAGAAATCAAAGAGGAAGTCAAAAAATATCTAGAAAAAAATGACTGAAAACAGGACATTTTCAAAACCTATGGGATGCAGCAAAAGCAGTTCTAAGAGGGAAGTTTATACTAATACAATCCTACCTCAAGAAACAAGAAAAATCACAAACAACCTAACCTTGGGGCAGGGCACAAGTTTTGAAAGAATGACATAGCCCAAGGACATGACATAAACGGATTAGAACCAAATGGGTCCAAAATGGTGGACAAGTCGACTTCCGCTAGACATTGAGCTTCAGTATATGCTTATTGTAACATCAGCAAGCTAAATGAAACACCCACAGGCATCATGACAGTTCTAAGGTGACCATAAAGATCAAAAAGTGGGTGGTGGCCCAATTCCTGCAAATCCCTGCCCCTTCCTGAAATAGTTGGAATACTCCTCCCACTCATTAGCCTATGAAATTACCCACCACTATAAAAACTCACAACCATATATCCTGGTGCCTTTCTCATCTTCTGAGATGGCCCACACTCTGTGGAGTGTGTTTCTCTCTAAATAAATCCACTTCTTACCTAAAAAAAGAAAACAGAAAAACAAAAACCTAACCTTACACCTAAAGCAATTAGAGAAAGAAGAACAACAACAAAAAAAGAATTCCGAAGTTAGCAGAAGGAAAGAAATCATAAATATCAGATCAGAAATAAATGAAAAAGAAATGAAGGAAACAATAGCAAAGATCAATAAAACTAAATGCTGGTTCTTTGAGAAGATAAACAAATTGATAAACCATTACCCAGACTCATCAAGAAAAAAAGGGAGTAGACTCAAATCAACAGAATTAGAAATGAAAAAGGAGAAGTAACAACTGACACTGCAGAAATATAAAAGATCATGAGAGATTACTGCAAGCAACTCTATGCCAATAAAATGGACAACCTGGAAGAAATGGACAAATTCTGAGAAAAGCACAACCTTCCGAGACTGAACCCAGATATAATAGAAAATATAAACAGACCAGTCACAAGGCCTGAAATTGAAACTGTGATTAAAACTGTACCCACAAACAAAAGCCCAGAACCAGATGGCTTCACAGTCAAATTCTATCAAACATTCAGAGAAGAGCTAACACCCATCCTTCTCAAACTCTTCCAAAAAATTGCAGAGGAAGGAACACTCCCAAACTCATTCTATGAGGCCACCATCACCCTGATACCAAAACCAGACAAAGATGTCACCAAAAAAGAAACTACAGGCCAAAATCACTGATGAACATAGATGCAAAAATCCTCAACAAAATACTAGCAAACAGAATCCAGCAGCACATTGAAAGGATCATATACCATGATCAAGTGGGGTTTATCCCAGGAATGCAAGGATTTTTCAGTATATGCAAATCAATCAATGTGATAAACCATATTAACAAATTGAAGAATAAAAACCATATGATCTTCTCAATAGATGCAGAAAAAGTTCTGATAAAATTCAACACCCATTTATGATAAAAACTCTCCAGAAAGTAGGCATAGAGGGAACCTACCTCAACATAATAAAGGCCATATATGACAAACCCACAGCCAACATCATTCTCAGTGGTGAAAAACTGAAACAATTTCCTCTAGGATCAGGAACAAGACAAGGTTGCCCACTCTCACCACTATTATTCAACATAGTTTTGGAAGTTTTAGCCACGGCAGTCAGAGAAGAAAAAGAAATAAAAGGAATCCAAATCCAAAAAGAAGAAGTAAAACTGTCACTGTTTGCAGATAACATGATACTATACAAAGAGAATCCTAAATATGCTACCAGAAAACTACTAGAGCTAATCAATGAATTGGTAAAGTAGCAGGATAAAAAATTAATGCAGAGAAATCTCTTGCATTCCTATACACTAAGGATGAAAAATATGAAAGAGAAATTTAGGAAAAATTCCCATTTACCATTGCAACAAAAAGGATAAAATACCTAGGAATAAACCTACCTAAGGAGATGAAAGACCTGTATGCAGAAAACTATAAGACACTGATGAAAGAAATTAAAGATGATACAAACAGATGGAGATATATACCATGTTCTTGGATTGGAAGAATCAACATTGTGAAAATGACCCTACTACCCAAAGCAATCTACAGATTCAGTGCAATCCCTATCAAACTGCCAATGGCATTTTTCACAGAAGTAGAACAAAAAATTTCACAATTTTTATGGAAACACAAAAACCCCAAATAGCCAAAGCAACCTGGAGAAAGAAAAACGGAGCTGAGGAATCAGGCTCTCAGACTTCAGACTATATTACAAAGCTACAGAAATCAAACAGTAGAGTACTGGCACAAAAACAGAAATATAGATAAATGGAACAGGATAGAAAGCCCAGAGATAAACCCACACACATATGGTCACCTCATTTTGACAAAGGAGGCAAGAATATAAAATGGAGAAAAGACAGCTTCAATAAGTGGTGCTGGGAAAACTGGACAGCTACATATAAAAGAAAGAAATTAGAACACTTCCTAACACCATAAACAAAAATAAACTCAAAATGGATTAAAGACCTAAATGTAAGGCCAGACACTATCAAACTCTTAGAGGAAAACAGAGGCAGAACACTCTATGACCTAAATCACAGCAAGATCCTTTTTGACCCACTCTTAGAGTAATGATAATAAAAACAAAAATAAACAAACGGGACCTAAAGAAACTTAAAAGCTTTTGCATGGCACAGGAAACCATAAAGAAGACAAAAGGACAATCCTCAGAATGGGAGAAAATATTTGCAAACGAAGCAACTGACAAAGGATTAATCTCAAAAATATACAAGCAGCTCATGCAGCTCATATCAAAAAAAAACAAACAACCCAATCCAAAAATGGGCAGAAGACCTAAATAGACATTTCTCCAAAGAAGATATACAGATTGCCATCAAACACATGAAAGGGTGCTCAACATCACTAATCATTAGAGAAATGGAAATCAAAACTACAATGAGGTATCACCTCACACAGGTCAGAATGTCCATCATCAAAAAAGCTGCAAACAATAAATCCTGGAGAGTGTAGGAAGAAAAGGGAAACCTCTTGCACTGTTGGTGGGAATGTAAATTGATACAACCACTATGTCGAACAGCATGGAGGTTCCTTCAAAAAGTAAAAATAGAATTACCATATGACCCAGCAGTCCCACTACTGGGCATATACCCTGAGAAAACCATAATTCAAATAGAGACGTGTACCACAATGTTCATTGTAGCACTATTTACAGTAGCCAGGACATGGAAGCAACTTTAGTGTCCATTGACAGATGAATGGATAAAGAAGATGGGGCACATATATACAATGGAATATTACTCAGCCATAAAAAGAAACAAGTTGTGTTACTTGTAGTGAGGTGGATGGACCTAGAGTCTGTCATACAGAGTGAAGTAAGTCAGAAAGAGACAAACAAATACCATATGCTAACACATATATATGGAATCTAAAAAAAAAAAAAAGGTTCTGATGAACTAGAGGCAGTACAGGAATAAAGACAAAGACTTAGAGAATGGACTTGAGGACTTGGGGAGGTGGGGAAGGGGAAGCTGGGACGAAGAGAGAGTAGCACTGACATATGTAGGCTACCAAATGTAAAATAGATAGCTAATGGGAAGCAGCTGCAAAGAACAGGGAGATCAGCTCTGTGCTTTGTAACCACCTAGAGGGGTGGGATAGGGAGGGTGTGAGGGAGATACAAGAGGGAGGGGATATGGGGATATATATATACATATAGCTGATACACTTTGTTATACAGAAGAAACTAACACAACATTGTAAAAAATTTAAAAAAAAAAAAAGGAATTAAGTGAGATGGCTCACAAGGTGCCTGGGCCATGTGAAGCCAGGATGACTCAGTGCCCACTGTATATGAGAATCGTCTGGACCTCTGGAAAGATTGGTGTCTGGGCCTTCTCTGCTGTGGTTAACTGCTTTAGTAAGGGTGAGAGACTCCTTTGTTGATGAGCTTTGGATCAGTATGTTTTGAAAATATTTAATGGCCAGTGTGGCACCAGACTGTCGAAATTGTGCAGACCATCTGTGCAGTTTGAATATCAGCATTGTCTGGGTCTAAAGTTTCCTGTGAAAAAAGGAGCAGGAGTTAGGAGGGTGAATTTGAGGGAGTTTGAAGGAGAGAAGCTTTCCAGGGCATGAAAAAGGGAAGAAGGAAAGAATTCCTGGAGATGAAAAGATTTGGGTTAGCAGGGTCAGGGGAAGAGGCAGGGAGGTTAATCATAGGGTGGGCAGGAGAACTGGGATCCAGGAAGCTGATTCAGGAATGCTGCCCAAGTGGGTGGATTTGGCAAAGTTCTACCATTAATAGGGTTACCATATAATTTACTGGCCAAACTAGAACACTTCTGAGAGTGAAAAGGGCACCAATTACATTAGGACAATTGGGACAATAGTCCATATATAAAAACCAAAGCTTTACATTCAGAGCATTTGGGTGACTAATTCCATGGTTTTTCTTTGCCATTGTCAGTACTCCAACAATAGAATTATGTCTTGGGGAGCACACATGAGAAGAATTGTAGAAGTTAGAAGAACAGAATCCTGAGCAGAGATGAAGTTCCGTAAGTTTTAATGTATTAATGTTGTGAAGTACATAGCAGATAATACCAAAATTGATTCTTCCTTACTTCCTGTGAGGAAAAAGGCAACGTGTACATCACTATAAAGATGAATAATTTGAAGACAAGAATTTAGTCAAATGGGATAAACCAGTACTTGGAAATTGAGAAGTATTCCCTGAGATGAAAGGAAATAGGTAACAGGGTACAGCCTTGAGGAGCAGGAAGATTTCTTCGCTGTGTGAGAGAATATAACCTTTGGAAATGTTATCTAATTTTGAAAGAAGAAAGCCACAGCAATGCCACCTGAATGACAATGAACTCTGCTTGTGGCTCCAAAGAAAATAAACTAATGAAAGGATTTATGTGTAGGATTGTTTACTGACATTCACATCAGGAAACAGAGTGGGGTCACTGAGGAAAAAAAAAAAGCAGTATTTAATTTATTTGTAAAATAAGCCTCAGGCCTCCTTCTTACTCCAGAAGAGTAAGTAATGATTAAATATAATACATATATGTTTGGGAGTAAAAATTCCATTTAGAGATAATGATTTTGAGCAGTTTTGCTCTTTTAGTATACTTTGTAGCACTTATGCATGGGAAATATCATAGCCAGATTTTTCTTTAAATGACTTCCTGCATTTCTAGGTAAGCATAATAGTTCAGTTAAATTAATCTAATAATTTAACTGAACTATATAATGAAGTTCATTATTTTTATTTTGTAATTATCTATAGATTCCTTTCATTTTTCAGTGAGGCTTATTGCACAATAGTATGGTTTTGTGTAATATTTAAATTTCATTTTTCATTTAGTTTAGTTTTTTCAATATATGGCATTATGATTTCACACAAATTTATATGAATTAGTGAGTAAACAGATGCTGCTTTTTAATTTTTCAATTAAGAAATAAGTGGGCTCCTATTTATTATTTAGATTTTCATTAGTGTAGGGAAACCCCTGCATAGAGTACTCAATTCTTACTAACTGTATTTACTGCTCCTTAGGCCATTATCTGTTATTCAGTCATTTCTATTTCAGCCTTTCTGTTCCTAGTGCTGGTCCACAACTGATGCTGTCGGTTCAGATAAGGTGCTTAGAAATGGAAAACCACTTAAAATATCACAATGTCACCAAAGTGAATGAGCATCTTTTCTCCTCTTTGGTTATTCTTGTTACATATTTTTCCTATTGTTGCTGACCATGGTGCTTTAGGAGGAACAGCAAAATTAACATAAAATATTTTAAAAGGACCAGATTTAAGAGATTCTAAAGCCTTTAAGACAACATCCTTAATGAGCCCTTTATTAAATATTTAGGTTGCCACATTCTATTTATTAAGAGACCCACTTTTAGGTAGGTCAAATGTGTGACCCACTTCTGCATGTAGGTATAAGATTAATAGCATGATTTATTAAAACTTTGCTTGCTCAAGTAATTTGTTAAGCCAAAAGAAGACAAACATTTCAACTTTGCTTTGTAGTGTTTAAGAGAGAAGTGGCTTTTCAAATCATTTCCTCAAATCAGTAATAACTATTCATTTATCTATTCATCACCAGAAATATTTATTGCTCTATTTACTGTGTGCCAGGCACTATTCTAGAAGCTAGGGACTCAGTAGGGAAGATAACAAAATCTCATGGAACTTACAGTTTTACAACATTAGCTGCTGTTTTAATTATCTATTGCTCCACAACAAATCATCTCAAAATCTAGCAGCTTAAGAAAAACAATTCCTTATTATCTTTCAGGGTTTTGTAGATTGTTGGAGCTCAGCTGGGCAGTTTTCCCTTGTGATCTCTCGTGTAGTTATGGTTGGGACTGGTGTTATCTGAAGGCTAAACTGGGCTGGGCATCCAAGATGGCCCACTCACATGACAGGCAGTTGATGCTAGTTGTTGGCTGAGAGTTTAGCCAAGACTGGATCAGAGCATCTGTAGGCAAGCTCTCCATGTGGCATGGGCTTCTTATAGCATGGTGACAGGCTGGGTTCCAAAAGCAAATGTTGCAGGACAAAGAAAGTAGAACCGTCAGAAATTGTCAGAGCATCACTTCTTTACTCTATTTGTCAGTGCAGTCACAGAGCATGGCTTGATTCAAGGGTAGGGGGCATAGGCCATACCTCCTGATGGGAAAATTGTCAAAGAATTTGTTGTCATCTTTGCCCTTTGCAGTGCATCATATCAGGTAATGCATGCTGTCAATTTGTCTCATTTGGAAGATGTTAACTTTGACAGCTTGTTTAAGGTGGTATCTGCCATATTTTCTCTGTAAAATTACTAGTTTTTCCCTTATAATTAATAACTTATTGATTAAGAAGGGAGATGAGAGGTACTGAAAGTGTTCTCTGTTTTGATCTGGGCAGACATTGCATTTATTATATACCTATGTACAAATACATCAAGCTGTTCATTTCAAAATAAAGCATTTAGGGCTTCCCTGGTGGCGCAGTGGTTGAGAGTCCGCCTGCCGATGCAGGGGACACGGGTTTGTGCCCTGGTCCGGGAAGATCCCACATGCCGCGGAGTGGCTGGGCCCATGAGCCATGGCTGCTGAGCCTGCACATCCAGAGCCTGTGCTCCGCAATGGGAGAGGCCACAACAGCTAGAGGCCCGCATACAGCAAAATAAAGCATTTTACGTACTTTAGTATAATATGCTTAATATTTCGATAAAAAAGAAAAAAAATTTTTTTCACTCTTCACCTTTATACCTTGCCCAGTTGTACTTTGGTTGGTTTGACAATGATTCCACTAATCTCCCAATTACAAAGACCAAAAAAGTCAGACACCTCTTCACTGTTCTCTAACTTACCCCCACCTGCAGCTTCTGGCCTCTGTCATGACTCTCTATAATTCGTTTTCCAACTGGCACCCAGACTAATTTTTCTTAAAAAATGCAACTGTGAAACTGTTGTTCCCCTGCTTTAAATTCATTTCATCACCCCTAGGATAAAATCCAAGTTCCTTGAATTATAAGTAACTCCATGCCTGCTTAATCTCTCCAAACTCATCTCTCATGACTCTCAGTGTGAACTCAGTCTTCCTTACTTAGTTTCCTACTGACGTAGGTATTTGCCTATGACCTAAAAGGCAAAATAACACTTCAGTGGTTTATTGAATGGTAATTTAGTTCAATTCTGTTTGATGAATATTACTGAGTATTAATTGAGTGCAAGTCTCTGAGCTAGGTATAGAGGTAAGTGTTATGATAAGGAATGAATGTAGTCCTTGCTTCCTGTTGGGATAAGAAAAGTGTACAAATACCCCACTACAGAGCAGAATTTAATAAGTACCCTAAGAAGTATAAACACAATGCAATGGGAATTCATAGGAGGAAGACATGAAAGCCTTGCTGATCAGGGTTTGTCTTAATTAATGCTACTGTTTCAAGGAGAATGAAGCTGCCATATAAGGGGAAAATCATGTAAAAGTAATTAGCTAGTCAAAAAATTAAGGTTCCAGAGAGCCCAGTCTGTTGATGTGGGTGGTGTCTTTGGTGACTGCAAGCAGGTCTTCCACTCCCTGTGAACATACTTTCACATTTCTTGAGTGGTTATTGAAAGTATTTGTTTTTTGTGTGGTTTCAATTTTCTTATGCTGGTAGTTACTGTTTCCATTTTTATTTTCTTGTAGAGCACTGCTGTGGCTGATGCACTGTAGTCTGACCCTCTCACTGTGATGCTCACTATGGAGCTTTTGTGCTGAGCATGCTACCCTGAGTGGGATCTCTTTGATTCTTACGGAGAAGGTGTGACCTCTCAGATCTTCATATTTCATTAGGTACCTAACATTCCTTTTACTTAGTATTTATATTTATACACATTAGAATCCTTTGATTATATAACTGGTATAGAAGAACCAACTATATTAATTTGCTAGGGTTGTCATAGCAAAGTACCATATACTTGGTGGCCTAAACAACAGAAGTTGATTTTCTCACAGTTCTGGAGTCTAGAAGTCTGAGATCAAGGTGTTGGCAGGGCTGTTTCTTCTGAGGCCATTCTCCTTGGCTTGAAGATAGCCATCTTCTCCCCATGTCTTCACAAGGTCTTTCCTCTGTGCCTGTCTGTGTCCTAATCACCTCTTTTTATAAGAACACCAGTCACATTGGATTAGGGCCCATGGTAATCACCTCACTTAGTCTTAATTACCTCTTTTTTAAAAATTTTATTTATTTAAAAAATTTTTTCACTATTATATTTTTAACATCTTTATTGGAATATAATTGCTTAACAATGGTGTGTTAGTTTCTGCTTTATAACAAAGTGAATCAGTTACACATATACATATGTTCCCATATCTCTTCCCTCTTGCATCTCCCTCCCTCCCACCCTCCCTATCCTACCCCTCTAGGTGGTCACAAACCACCGAGCTGATCGCCCTCTACCATGTGGCTGCTTCCCACTAGCTATCTATTTTACGTTTGGCAGTGTATGTATGTCCATGCCACTCTCTCATTTTGTCACAGCTTACCCTTCCACCTCCCCATATCCTCAAGTCCGTACTCTAGTAGGTCTGTGTCTTTATTCCCGTCCTGCCCCTAAGTTCTTCATGAACAATTTTTTATTTGTTTCTTTGTTTTAGATTCCGTATATATGTGTTAGCATACGGTATTTGTTTTTCTCTTTCTGACTTACTTCACTCTGTATGACAGACTCTAGGTCCATCCACCTCACTACAAATAACTCAATTTTCTTTCTTTTTATGGTTGAGTAATATTCCATTGTATACATGTGCAACATCTTTATCCATTCATCTGTTGATGGACACTAAGGTTGCTTCCATGTCCTGGCTATTGTAAATAGAGCTGCAATGAACACTGTGGTACATGACTCTTTTTAAATTATGGTTTTCTCAGGGTATATGCCCAGTAGTGGGATTGCTGGGTCGTATGGTAGTTCTATTTATAGTTTTTTAAGGACCCTCCATACTGTTCTCCATAGTGGCTGTATCAATTTACATTCCCACCAACAGTGCAAGAGGGTTCCCTTTTCTCCACACCCTCTCCAGCATTTATTGTTTGTAGATTTTTTGATGATGGCCATTCTGACCGGTGTGAGATGATATCTCATTGTAGTTTTGATTTGCATTTCTCTAATGACTAATGATGTTGAGCATTCTTTCATGTGTTTGTTGGCAATCTGTATATCTTCTTTGGAGAAATGTCTATTTAGGTCTACTGCCCATTTTTGGATTGGGTCGTTTGTTTTTTTGCTATTGAGCTGCTTGTATATTTTGGAGATAATACCTTGTCAGTTGCTTCCCTTGCAAATATTTTCTCCCATTCTGAGGGCTGTTGTTTCGTCTTGTTTATGGATTCCTTTGCTGTGCAAAAGCTTTTAAGTTTCATTAGGTCCCACTGGTTTATTTTTGTTTTTATTTCGATTTCTCTAGGAGGTGGATCAAAATGATCTTGCTGTGATTTAGGTCATAGAGTGTTCTGCCTCTGTTTTCCTCTAAGAGTTTGATAGTGTCTGGCCTTACATTTAGGTCTTTAATCCATTTTGAGTTTATTTTTGTGTATGGTGTTAGGGAGTGTTCTAATTTCATACTTTCACATGTACCCGTCCAGTTTTCCCAGCACCACATATTGAAGAGACTGTCTTTTCTCCACTGTATATTCTTGCCTCCTTTATCAAAGATAAGGTGACCATATGCACATGTGTTTATCTCTGGGCTTTCTATACTGTTCCGTTGATCTATATTTCTGTTTTTGTTCCAGTACCATACTGTCTTGATTACTGTAGCTTTATAGTATAGTCTGAAGTCAGGGAGCCTGATTCCTCCAGCTCCGTTTTTCGTTCTCAAGATTGCTTTGGCTATTCGGGGTCTTTTGTTTCTCCAAACACATTTTGAAATTTTTTGTTCTAGTTCTGTGAAAAATGCCAGTGGTAGTTTGATAGGGATTGCATTGAATCTGTAGATTGCTTTGGGTAGTAGAGTCATTTTCACAGTGTTGATTCTTCGAATCCAAGAACATGGTACATCTCTCCATCTATTTGTATCATCTTTAATTTCTTTCATCAGTGTCTTACAATTTTCTGCATACAGGTCTTTTATCTCCTTAGGTAGGTTTATTCCTAGATATTTTATTCTTTTTATTGCAATGGTAAATGGGAGTGTTTTCTTAATTTCACTTTCAGAATTTTCATCATTAGTGTATAGGAATGTTAGAGATTTCTGTACATTAATTTTGTATCCTGCTACTTTACCAAATTCATTGATTAGCTCTAGTAGTTTTCTGGTAGCATATTTAGGATTCTCTATGTATAGTATCATGTCATCTACAAACAGTGACAGCTTTACTTCTTTTCTGATTTGGATTCCTTTTATTTCTTTTTTTTCTCTGATTGCTGTGGCTAAAACTTCCAAAACTAAGTTGAATAAGAGTGGTGAGAGTGGGCAGCCTTGTCTTGTTCCTGATCTTAGTGGAAAAGGTTTCAGTTTTTCACCATTGAGGATGATGTTGACAGTGGGTTTGTCATATATGGCCTTTATTATGTTGAGGTAGGTTCCCTCTATGCCTACCTTCTTCAGGGTTTTTATCATAAATGGGTGTTGAATTTTGTCTAAAGCTTTCTCTGCATTGATTCAGATGATTATATGTTTTTTATTCTTCAGTTTGTTAATATGGTGTATCACATTGATTGATTTGCATATATTGAAGAATGCTTGCATTCCTGGGACAAACCACACTTGGTCATGGTGTATGATCCTTTTAATGTGCTGCTGGATTCTGTTTGCTAGTATTTTGTTGAGGATTTTTGCATCTATGTTCATCAGTGATATTGGCCTGTAGTTTTCTTTCTTTGTGACATCTTTGTCTGGATTTGGTATCAGGGTGATGGTGCCTCGTAGAATGAGTTTGGGAGTGTTCCTCCCTCTGCTATATTTTGGAAGAGTGTGAGAGGGATAGGTGTTAGCTCTTCTCTAAATGTTTGATAGAATTTGCCTGTGAAACCGTCTGGTCCTGGGCTTTTGTTTGTGGGAAGATTTTTAATCACAGTTTCAATTTCAGGGCTTGTGATTGGTCTGTTTATATTTTCTACTTCTTCCTGATTCAGTCTTGGCAGGTTGTGCTTTTCTAAGAATTTGTCCATTTCTTCCAGGTTGTCCATTTTATTGGCATAGAGTTGCTTGTAGCAATCTCCCATGATCCTTTGTATTTCTGCAGTGTCAGTTGTTACTTCTCCTTTTTCATTTCTAATTCTATTGATTTGAGTCTTCTCCCTTTTTTTCTTGATGAGTCTGGCTAATGGTTTATCAATTTTGTTTATCTTCTCAAAGAACCAGCTTTTAGTTTTATTGATCTTTGCTATTGTTTCCTTCATTTCTTTTTCATTTATTTCTGATCTGATCTTTATGATTTCTTTCCTTCTGCTAACTTTGGGGGTTTTTTGTTCTTCTTTCTCTAATTGCTTTAGGTGTAAGGTTAGGTTGTTTATTTGAGATGTTTCTTATTTCCTAAGGTAGGATTATATTGCTATAAACTTCCCTCTTAGAACTGCTTTTGTTGCATCCCATAGGTTTTGGGTCGTCATGTTTTCATTGTCATTTGTTTCTAGGTATTTTTTTATTTCCTCTTTGTTTTCTTCAGTGATCTCTTGGTTATTAAATAGTGTATTGTTTAGCCTCCATGCGTTTGTAGTTTTTACAGATTTTTTCCTGTAGTTGATATCTAGTCTCATAGTGTTGTGGTCAGAAAAGGTACTTGATAAGATTTCAACTTTGTTGAATTTACCAAGGCCTGATTTGTGACCCAAGATATGATGTATCCTGGAGAATGTTCCATGAGCACTTGAGAAGAATGTGTATTTTGTTGTTTTTGGATGGAATGTCCTATAAATATCAATTAAGTCCATCGTGTTTAATGTGTCATTTAAACCTTGTGTTTGGATGATATGTCCATTTTTGAAAGTGGGGTGTTAAAGTCCCCTACTATGTTTGTGTTACTGTCAATTTCCCCTTTTATGGCTGTTAGTATTTGCCTTATGTATTGAGGTGCTCCTATGTTGGGTGCAAAAATATTTACAATTGTTATATCTTCTTGGATTGATCCCTTGATCATTATGTAGTGTCCTTCTTTGTCTCTTGTAATAGTCTTTATTTTAAAGTCTCTTTTGTCTGATATGAGAATTGCTACTCCAGCTTTCTTTTGATTTGCATTTGCATGGAATATCTTTTTCCATCCCCTCACTTTCAGTCTGTATGTGTCCCTAGGTCTGAAGTGGGTCTCTTTTAGACAGCATATATATGGGTCCTGTTTGTGTATCCATTCAACCAGTCTATGCCTTTTGGTTGGAGCATTTAATCCAATTACATTTAAGGTAATTATCGGTATGTATGTTTCTATTACCATTTTCTTAATTGTTTTGGGTTTGTTATTGTAGGTCTTTTCCATCTCTTGTGTTTCCTGCCTAGAGAAGTTCCTTTAGCATTTGTTGTAAAGCTGGTTTGGTGGTGCTGAATTTTCTTAGCTTTTGCTTGTCTTAAAGGCTTTAATTTCTCCATCAAATCTGAATGAGTTCCTTCCTGGTAGAGGAATCTTGGTTGTAGGTTTTTCTCCTTCATCACTTTAAATATGTCCTGCCACTCCCTTCTGGCTTGCAGAGTTTCTTCTGAAAGATCAACTGTTAACCTTATGGGGATTCCCTTGTGTGTTATTTGTTGTTTTTCCCTTACTTCTTTTAATATTTTTTCTTTCTATTTAATTTTTGATAGTTTGATTAATATGTTTCTCCTTGGATTTATCCTGTGTGGGACTCTCTGTGCTTCCTGGACTTGATTAACTATTTCCTTTCCCGTATTAGGAAAGTTTTCAACTATAATCTGTTCAAATATTTTCTCAGTCCCGTTCTTTTTCTCTTCTTCTTCTGGGACCCCTATAATTCGAATGTTGGTGCGTTTAATGTTGTCTCAGAGGTCTCTGAGACTGTCCTCAGTTCTTTTCATTCTTTTTTCTGTATTCTGCTCTGCAGTAGTTTTTTCCAGTATTTTATCTTCCAGGTCACTTATCCGTTCTTCTGCCTCAGGTATTCTGCTATTGATCCCTTCTAGAGAATTTTTTAATTCATTTATTGTGTTGTTCATCACTGTTTGTTTGCTCTTTAGTTCTTCTAGCTCCTTGTTAAACGTTTCTTTTATTTTCTCTATTCTATTTCCAAGATTTTGGATCATCTTTACTATCATTATTCTGAATTATTTTTTTGTTTTTGCCGTATGCAGGCCCCCCACTGCCGCAGCCCCTCCCATCGCGGAGCACACGCCCCAGACGCACAGGCCCAGCGGCCACGGCCCATGGGCCCAGCCGCTCCATGGCACGTGGGACACCCCCGGACCGGGGCACAAACCCGCGTCCCCCGCACTGGCAGGCGGGCCCCCAACCACTGCGCCACCAGGGAAGCCCTATTCTGAATTCTTTTTCAGGTAGACTGCCTATTTTCTCTTCATTTGTTAGGTCTGGTGGGGTTTTGCCTTGCTCCTTCATCTGCTGTGTGTTTTTCTGTCTTCTCATTTTGTTTAACTTACTGTGTTTGGGGTCTCCTTTTCGTAGGCTGCAGGTTTGTAGTTCCTGTTGTTTTTGGTGTTTGTCACCAGTGGCTATGGTTGGTTCAGTGGGTTGTGTAGGCTTCCTGGTGGAGGGGACTAATGCCTGTGTTCTGGTGGATGAGGCTGGATCTTGTCTTTCTGGTGGGCAGGTCCACGTCTGGTGGTGTGTTTTGGGGTGTCTCTGGCCTTATTATGATTTTAGGCAGCATCTCTGCTAATGGATGGGGTTGTGTTCCTGTCTTACTAGTTGTTTGGCATAGGGTGTCCTGCAGTGTAGCTTGCTGGTCATTGCGTGAAGCTTGGTCTTGGCGTTGAGATGGAGATCTCTGGGAGATTTTCACCGTTTGATATTACGTGGAGCTGGGAGGTCTCTTGTGGACCAGTGTCCTGAACTTGGCTGTCCCACCTCAGAGGCACAGCCCTGATGCCTCGCTAGAGCACCAAGAGCATTTCATCCACACGGCTCAGAATAAAAGGGAGAAAAAATAGAAAGAAAGAAGGTAAGAAGATAAAATAAAATAAAGTTATTAAAATAAAAAATAAAAATAATTATTAAGAAAAAAAATTTTTAAGTGAAAAAAAAACAAAAAACGGACAGACAGAACCCTAAGACAAATGGTAGAAGCAAAGCTGTACAGACAAAATTACACACAGAAGCATACACATACACACTGACAAAAAGAGAAAGAGGGGAAAAAATAAATATCTTTGCTCCCAATGTCCACATCCTCAATTTGGGATGATTCCTTGTCTATTCAGGTATTCCACAGATGCAGGGTACATCAAGTTGATTGCAGAGCTTTAATCCGCTGCTCCTGAGGCTGCTGGGAGAGATATCCCTTTCTCTTCTTTGTTCGCACAGCTCCCGGGGTTCAGTTTTGGATTTGGACCCGCCTCTGCGTGTCGGTCGCCTGAGGGCGTTTGTTCTTCGCTCAGAAGTACAGGGTTAAAAGAGCAGCTGATTCGGGGGCTCTGACTCACTCAGGCCGGTGGGAAGGAGGGGTACAGTTGCGGGGCAAGCCTGTGGCGGCCGCAGCCGGTGTGACGTTGCACCAACCTGAGGCACGCCGTGCGTTCTCCCGGGGAAGTTGTCCCTGCATCACGGGACCCTGGCAGTGGCGGGCTGCACAGGCTCCGGGAAGAGAGGTGTGGACAGTGACCTGTGCTTGCACACAGGCTTCTTGGTGGCGGCAGCAGCCTTAGCGTCTCATGCCCGTCTGTGGGGTCCGCACTAATAGCCATGGCTCGCGCCCGTCTCTGGAGCTCCTTTAAGCGGCGCTCTTAATCCCCTCTCCTCGCGCACCAGGAAACAAAGAGGCAAGAAAAAGTCTCTTGCCTCTTCAGCAGCTCCAGACCTTTTCCCGGACTCCCTCCCAGCTAGCTGTGGCGCACTAGCCCCCTTCAGGCTGTGTTCACGCAGCCAACCCCAGTCCTCTCCCTGGAATCAGACCTCCGAAGCCCGAGCCTCAGCTCCCAGCCCCCGCCCGCCCCGGCGGGTGAGCAGACAAGCCTCTCGGGCTGGTAAGTGCCGGTCGCACCGATCCGCTGTGCAGGGATCTCTCCACTTTGCCCTCAGCACCCCTGTTGCTGCGCTCTCCTCCGTGGCTCTGAAACTTCCCCCTCTGCCACCCCGTCTCCGCCCGTGAAGGGGCTTCTAGTGTGTGGAAACCTTTCCTCCTTCATGGCTCCCTCCCACTGGTGCGGGTCCTGTCCCTATTTTGTCTCTGTTTTTTCTTTTTTCTTTTGCCCTACCCAGGTATGTGGGGAGTTTCTTGCCTTTTGGGAAGTCTGAGGTCTTCTGCCAGCGTTCAGTGGGTGTTCTGTAGGAGTTGTTCCACATATAGATGTATTTCTGATGTACTTGTGGAGAGGAAGGTGATCTCTGAGTCTTACTCTTCCGCCATCTTGAAGCTCCTCTCCCCTTAATTACCTCTTTAAAGGCCCTATCTCCAAATACTGTCACATTTGGAGGTACCGGGGGTTAGGACTTCAACACAGGCATTTTGAGGGAATATAATTCAACCTGTAACACCAACCTTTGTCAGATTTTAGTTGTATATAATTATTTTTTAAGAACATATTTGATCTTGGTGCATTCTGCATTGCATAAAGTCAAGTTGGTTTATGCTGCTGTTTAGACTGCACATTTCTATTAATGATAATTGGGACTTCTTCCCGTTGAAGCATCCAATAGCATTAGATGGTATTTTAGTCAGGACCAGATTCAACTCCTTCATTTTGCAGTTTCACTGTCTAAAGTCAAACAATTAAAAGCAGAGTCTAGAACTCAGGGTCCTTGCTCCCCAGTTCACCAGGCAATATTGCACCTGCTTTGTAATACTACTTAATTTCCTAAAGATGACCTGGAAATACTGTAAGATTTTAGAATCTCTCTTTTTTCATCAGAAATAAAATTAGTAGTATTTCTAGTTTTAGGTTTAAGGCTTTAAACCTTAAAACCTTTAAACCTTGTATTCTAGCACTTTGAAAATATTTGCAATCCATATGTAATACCCATGTTAATTTTTCATAAGTAAATTAGAAGTTATAGAGCATATTAGCAAGGAAGGCATATCCGTGTTAAAATGTCAGCTTCTCCCACCTTTTGGGAAGTTAATTAAACATTCTCAATTTCATTCCCCCGGCAGTGAAGTTCCCCCACTATTTAGCTGTGAGAATATATCAAAATAAGAAGAAATAAAATTCTGATCTTTGTAATCTTCAGAATAAAACAAAGATCCCTATTATAGCATTGTACTATTTTTATATCTCCCTACCATAACTGTGATAATGATAAAAAAAAAATGGTTTCTGGGTCTGTGGTAATTCTTTTTTCATGTTATTATTTTATTTATGGATTTGTAAATTTAAATCCTTTCCACTTCAGATGTGCTTCCAGATTTATAAACTTTTATTACAATTTTGAAATTTTATCAGAACTCATAATACAGTTTATGAGTAAAAATGAGTCTTGAGAGTTCAATCAATGAAAAGGAAAGAGAATTCTGTAAAAAGATGTATTAATTTAAGAATGTCAAACATGATTTGTGATGAGTTATAGTATGAGATATGACATTAGAAAGAAGATTAATTCTTAATTATTTAACTTAATACATGTGTAATATAATCAGACTCCAGTACTTGGGATTTTTATTATTTGCCAGTACTAGACAGAAGCAGATCATTTTAAATAAAAGAGATCTCTGGGAAGAAAGCAAGTAATAGTTTGCTAAGCAAACTATTAGTTTGAGACAAGTACTGGGAACACATTTAACTTGTCCTGGAGAATAAATTGTTTTTAAAACTCAAAATTGCTTTAAAGGCTTAATATATTACTGTGTATTTGAGGAGATTATGCTAACTACAAATGTGTGATTATCTATTCTCTCTCTAGTAAGACTTCTATTTAGAAAGGTTTGTATACTTACACATCATTGCTTGTCCTGTGAATTTACAAGAGGAAAACTGCCTGCCTTTCAAAAATATTATTATTATTATTTTTTTGGCTGTGCTGCGCAGCTTGCGGGATCTTAGCTCCCCAACCAGGGATTGAACCCAGGCCCTGGCAGTGGAAGCACAGACTCCTAACCACTGGACTGCCAGGGAATTACCTAAAAATATTGTCACTGGTGTATTTTCCAATTTCATTGGCTTGATTTGGGAGATTTCAATCTAACTCTACTGATGGTAAATTTTTATGAAATGAATAATCTGTTGGAAACCCCAAAGTAAAATGTTATATTCCTTTGTAGAGTACTATAAATATATGAACCACTGAGTTCATAATGATAATGTTGATAATAATAATGATATTTTTGTGGCATATATTACAGTGTTTATTATTTACTAGACATACTGGTAAGTACTTTACACTTCTTATCTCATTTTATCCTCGCAATTATTCTATATGGTAGCTTTTTTTATTATCCCCAGATTTCAGGTGAGAAAACTGGATATTAGAGTGCTAAGTAGTTACTTGACTTACAGTCATGTTGTAAGTCAATGGGGGTAGGGCTATCCCAGCTGCACTTCCTCTCTAAAACCCAGGCCTTGACCACAGTAGCAGTGGTGGGCTACTTTACCATCACCACACCTATATTCTACTTGTCATGCTCAGTGCCTAGCAAGCAAGACTCTTTTTAACTTTGAGAGTAGAAACAAATATGACCTATAGCAAAGATTCCCAGAAAGATAAATCTCAAAGGGAAGTGATATGTCACAATGAATCTTATAGAAGTGGTTACTGGGCTACACATAAAAGGAGAGATAGGTATTTGGAGGAAAGTTTAGTGTAGAGAGAGGGAATGAACATATAAAGACTGGAAATAGTCATTTTACACAGTATTTATTTATTGAGTATGGGTCAATAATTTGTCTTACATTCTTTTACCTTACATCCCCTCTGCCCCCTGGGAAGGAGTATGCTTTTGGTTTCTTTATTTTCACAGATTTAGAACACCTAGACTATCTTGTATCACTAGAGCCTATCTTACGTCATCACTCTGTCTTGAGACTCTTTGCTGTCTTGCCTCATTTATGATGAATCAGTGCTGGCCTTTGAGGTGCACACACATGGTTCTGCATAGTATCCTTGGTGATGAGTTGCTAATAGAGGCTTTCAAATGCTGATTAACTAGACCTTCATACCTCAGACATCTCAAGGGCTCAGAAAAGAAAGGTCAGCTCCCTAAATGAGATTCCTAATGATATGCACCAAAAGCTCTCTCCTCTCTTGACAACATCTTATTATGTTAATTATGGCTTGTTAGTTGGTTGTTCTGATGATAGTTAAGGGAGAAGAGACTGAGCAAGGAAGGGGTGGTGAAAGGTTTTGCTCTGAGGGGAGGGAAATAGGCTCCAGTATCTTTTACCAAAGCGCACTCTCATTAAATGGCCTTGACTATCATGTGACCTCTGTCTGTGATGCTGGTATATTTTCCATATGTAATAAATATCCTTAAGAATCCTGGAAAAGTAAGAAAAGGACTATGATATTTGTGCTTGTTTTCTTCTGACTAGCCTCTGCCATCATTTTAAACCTCTTGACTTATATTTATAGTCATGTCCTGAAAGCAATACTGATACATCTTTTCTATTTCATTCTTTGCTAACAGCATTTAAAGTTTTCAAAGTTATTTCTCCAGTTCCATTCCTTACGTATCTGATTTTAACAATTATGATGAAAACATAATCAAGTAAACACTTGACCCTTACCATTCTTCAAGGCTCAGCTATTGACTTCTTCAAGGAGAATTAATCCACCCTATTGGTTAAGATTTTGGCAAATGTGCCCCTCTTCCTGCCCATATCTAACAGTCTTGAGAGACTGTTACAGTCTGAGAGAGTTCTGAGTAGCCAGACATCATGATGGGCTATTCCGGGACCTCTCTCCTCCCAGCTGATTGTGACAGAACGTCTTTTTAAAAAGACGCCCTATCAGACCTTGCAGGCTGTAAGGTGCCCTCTGAACAATATGGGTATGAAAGATGAAGAATAGCCTCCCTCCACAATCTCTGCTGTATTAACTTAGGATTTGGGGGGATGGGGCTTGGCCTAGATTTCCTTCTGGCCTATTTGAAACATCAAAGACTGAGACAAGGCCACTGGACACCACAGTATGAGAAACCTCTTTGCTGAAATGTGAAGGTGGAGCAGCCATCTAATTTATCGTTTAGCTCTTCCTTATGTGGCTTGCCCATTGTCACTTAGGAGAGAGAAGCTCTGTTCTCTTTCTGAAAAGGAAAACAGGGAAAGCTGGCAAGAACTTGAAGATGGTTTGAATTGTGTTTTTCCCTGGATTTTCAAAAATTGTATTTGCATGTATAAATACTTTTACATATCATTCTAAAACTGAAAGAAGAAAATGATCATTTTTGAGAAGGGGCAAGCTAGAGATAAAAATACAAGTATGGGGGCTTCCTTGGTGGCGCAGTGGTTGAGAGTCTGCCTGCCGATGCAGGGGACGCGGGTTCGTGCCCCGGTCTGGGAGGATCCCACATGGCGCGGAGCAGCTGGGCCCGTGAGCCATGGTCGCTGAGCCTGTGTGTCCGAAGCCTGTGCTCCACAACGGGAGAGGCCACAACAGTGAGAGGCCCGCGTACCGAAAAAAAAAAAAAAGTATGAAAGTTCTAAAATAATGCAAATATCTGCTGCAGTCTTGATTTACTTTCATTGTCATGGCAGAGGACATAGAGAAAAGAGATTAAGCTATTTTCTTCCTCTGGTACTCAAGCTCTTTTCTTTCCCAGAAATCTATTTTGTATTTTTTGCGAAATCCCAAATCCATGTTTAATTTTTCAATGTAGTGTACAATTTAACACGTCATTTGTCTTCTTCATTATTTTGTACACTTCATAAACATCTTGTTTTCAGGATTCCAGAAGACGCTGAAGTCACACAGGCTTATTCCCCACTTTACCTCAGAACAACACAATAATATTATCTGGGTATTTCTATTTTTACCCTATAATGAGGACACTCAATCTAAAATTGCTCACAGCCCTGAGCTGTTACATTTCTGGTTCACTTTAACCTGAATAAGGGCTTCAGATTTTCCTGAAATCGGATGATTGCAATGCCTGTTTCAAGGCAGAACATGGCTCGTTATCATCAGAATTCAATGTTTATTTCTCATTGTAATGAAAAAGGCCCCCTGGCCTTACCAGCTGTAATCTTTCACCAGTTCTGAATAAACATTTCAACCCATAATGAGTCATTGTTGGATTTGATGAAGAAAATGTAATTCGAGACAGGGTAATTTACATCTGTGCTGGCCACCCATTAAAGTTTTTCAACAAATGTGGGTGAGGCAAAAAGATGTAAGGCAAAAAGATGGCTGTGGTTTTCAGAATGTGGAGAAACAGTTGAAAACCTGTAACTGATGCTACCTTAATGTACTGCTCTAGGAAAGAAATGGGCCAAACTGGTTTCCTTGCTGGTGTGACTGACTGGTACGCAGACCTCATGCTCCATGTCAAGAAAACCTTCCGTGGAGATGAAACTGGATCCCCAAGAGCAGGGCCTAAATTTCCACCCTGGTAGCTGATCCCACAGGATCCATCCCTGTCCTACATTCCTGCACCTTCCCTTTCTCGAGATGGGAGTTTTGGTCCAGAAGGAGGACAATCTGAGGCTTCTGTGTCAAAGAGGCCTGGGCCAGCTTCCTCTCTGACCTGTGTGGCTCTCCTTGAGGCCCCGGAATGGCTGCCCTTCTGGGCGAGTCAAACCACTTGGGGTAGAGCCTGCTTTGCAGAGTCCCAGTTAATTTAGAACTCTCTCAGGTGTTTTAGGAAATTCTTCTCTGTATTCAACCTCTATTTTCTGGAAAATCACTTGGGGTGAGCCTGCCTGAGTGTCCTGTGATCCCTTTTACCCCCTTAAACCACTGGGGGTGGTTTTCTCAAATAATCAAGTGAACTTTCAACATTTTAGCCAAAACGAGTCAAGTTGTGCAACTTTAGCTTTTGAGCTTTCCACTTTTTGAAAGCTCTGGCCTTGGTGCCAGAAAATGTCCTTCTGAGTGTAAAATTGTATATTTGATATTTATAGTGGAATTTTGGGAAAGATCAGGAGCCTCAGGATGATGAATAATGGCACAGATAAACAGGTTACCACAAGAAAGAGGGAAAAGGAAGCTGGAGAATCCAGTTAATAAGCATAGGCTTCAAAGTGCAAAACCTTCTCAGCATTCAGCATTACTCCTTGGAGCAAAGGCCCACACCCCACATCTTCTGAGTTGCTGGTTTCCCTGCAGCCTCCATATCCTCTCAGAGAAGAGACAATTATGTTAATTTTATATTCACTGGTTGAATATCCTTAAACCACTTTAAATATCAGAGCAGCATGCTTACCATAAACAGAAATGTTGTTCTGAACAGATTATTTAAATGAGTTTGTCACTTTCACAGACTAGAAATCTTTTAGGGAATTTTGTTTCCAAAAGAACTTGAGAAAATACTAGCGAAGATCTTTTATTAAAGTGAGACAAGTGATGAAGAACCGAGTCTTTCTAAAATTACAGATTGTGAATCACCGGAAAAACGGATGGCTTATGCATATCAAATCTGTGCTTGAAAACATCATATTGCCAGAAGGCTGTGACTGGAATGTAGAGGAGAAGAAAGATGCAAAACGTCAGTGGTGAATGTGTAAAAATGATCAGCCAGATCATTTTTTGACAAAAGCAGACCTAGTAACTGTATTTTTGCTTCTCTAGCAGACAACGTTACCCACCTTAGATGCTGAAAAAAGACCCTTGTGTGATGGTTCCTAGCGAAAAAAAATCAGATTATTTTAAAAGATACTGACATTTACATAAGAAGCCATTTTTGCTTTCAACAGCAATGCCTTCTTTTTAACTAATGATGTTGGGCTCTTGAAAATGATTTGATTCTTGTGTCTGAGGGCATGATGATTATAAAATCTGAGATAAATGAGAGAAGGAAAGTCTATCCTCAAAGGCCCTATGGATGAGAGCAACAGATCAACTCTTTCAACTTTTTCCTTTTTTTTAAATTATTTTTTTTAAACATTTGATAAGCAAAGGGATTCTCCTTTAGCATACTCTCCACCATCCTATTTCTTGAACCCTCTTTGGGAAATTATGGCTGCACCAAGGAGCTCTCTTCTGGGTGGTAGCTGTGTTTGCCCCTACAGAGGAGGAGGATTTCATGAAGTTAAAAAAAAAAAGAAAGAAAAAGAAAAACTATATATATGAGCTTTAGATGTTGGTCTTCCCTCTTTTTGAAAGTAGACTGGTCTTTTATATTTCTGCATTTCCTCTAATTTGGAATAGAGAAAATGATCAGTAAATGATTGTTGAATGAATGAATGATTCCAAATAGAATCATTTGGATAGAATGATTAGAATCATTCTAATAGATTCTAGAATAGAATTCATAGATTCTATTCATAGAATAGAAAGCATCAAGCAGATTTCCAAATAGACAGAATCCAGCATGTATCATATCTAGAATTGATATAACATATTTAAAAAATCAACTCGAAGTTCTCTATTAAAAAAACAAGTTTTGAAGCAAGTGTAAGCTAGTTGTTTTTTTCTCACGTGTTTTCAGAGTACACTGCCACTGAGTAGACATTACCCTTTCCTCAGTAATATTGAGGGAACCAGATTGTGAAGGGCTTTATAAACCATGCCAAAGAGTTTATGCTTGATGCATTGGCCCTGGGGAGGCACCAAAGGCTTCACAGCATCAGAGACACGTAAAGAGGACGGTTGTGTACATGACAGTTAAGGCTGGGAAATAGGGACACCAGGAGGGATTCTATCACGACTTGCCCAGGTGTTGCAAGAAAGAGAATTGGTCTTAGATGGTGTCAGTAGAAATGGAAAAGAGAGGGATATGAGAGGATTTTTGAAAAACTATAAACTCCTTGAAGGCCAGGAATTTTGTTTCACTTTTCTCTGTACCTGCTCCATCACCCCAATGTAAGGGATCCAATAGACGTACGTTAAATTGAACTATGTGGGCTTCTCAGGTGGCGCAGTTGTTGGGAGTCTGCCTGCCAATGCAGGGGACATGGGTTCAAGCCCTGGTCCGGGAAGATCCCACATGCCGCGGAGCAGCTAAGCCTGTGCGCCACAACTGCTGAGCCTGCGCTCTAGAGCTCGCGAGCCACAACTGCTGAGCCTGCCACAGCTGCTGAGTCCTGCATGCCTGGAGCCTGTGCTCCACAACAGGAGAAGCCACCGCGATGAGAAGCCTGCGCGCCGTGGCCCTCTCGCCACAATTGGAGAAAAGCCCACACGCAGCAACGAAGACCCAACACAGCCAAAACAACAACCAAACAAAAAATTGATCTGTGTGACAGGACACAGCACATGAAGACTAAGTACAAAGCAATAATGCCTGTAGTGCCTATGGTGTTGTTCGGGATGACTATTATCATCTTTTTAAAAAATGATTCTAATATGCCAGTAAATAGGAAAATGATGATATCCTTGAGAGAGACTTCCCTGGGGTGAGGGTCATAATCAAACACTAACTCCATACTTGCTTATGGTGCCTTTGAACCTTCCCCGGACAGAATTCCTTGATTCTTCCTCTGTGCTCTGTGGACACTCCATTCACTAAGTATATTGTTGCTCTTATTATATTATATTACAATTAGTCCCCTCCTATTATAACTTCTTGAAGGTAGGAACCTAATCGTGTTAATTAAAAAAAATTGAGGTAGGATTGTCATGCAGTAAAATAAACACACAGTAGTGTACAGCTCACTTTGTACTTCTGTATTCACCCATGTAACCACTACCTAGATTAGGATGTAGAATATTTCAATCATATCAGAAGTTTCCTCCTGCTCCTTTTCACTCAAAAGTTGAAAATGCCTCTTCCCCTGCTCCCGGTAACCATTATTCTGATCCCTGTTATATAGATTAGCTTTGTTTGTTCTTGAATTTCATATAAATGGAAACATTCAGTGTATATTCTTTGGCCCAGCATAATATTTTTGAGGTTCATTTGTATCACTGTATCAGTTGGTTATTTTTCAAATTGTTATTTATTATTTCATTGTATGAATATATCATTTTCCTGTTGATGAATATTTGAGTTGTTTCCAATTTTGAGCTATTATGAATAATGTTGATATTAACATTCTTGTACATGTCTTTTTTTGGAACACATACAGTCATTTCACTTGGGTATGTATCTAGGGGTGGGATTGCTGCATCATAGGGAGGCATATGTTTCATTTTATTAGAAACTACCTAATAGTTTTCCAAAGTGGTTGTAGCATTTTATTGTCCCACCATTAATTAACCTTGCAGTTGGTCTAAAGCTTTACCAGTACTTGGTATGGCCAGTTGTCCAATCTTAGTCTTTTGGGTGGATAGGTAATGAGGCTTTAATTTGTATTTCTCCGATGAGCAAAGATGTTGAACACCTTCATTTGCTTATTGGCCATTTGAATCTCTTTTGCTAAGTGTCTCTTCAAGTGTTTTACACATTTTAAAAATAGAATTTTCTGTCTTTTCTTATTAATTAATCATGTTAATTTTTGAATTCCCAGTGTTCAGCATAGTAACTGACAATTAAGTATTTTTTAAAGGTTTGTTGAATAAGACAATGAGAGTAAATAAAACTGGCTTTATTTGCAAATTTTTCTCTGCCGCTGGCCACAGGAAATGGGTTGTGGAAGTAATTAGCTTCTATGGTGCATTTAAATGTGTTGGTTTTTGAAAATATCAAGACATAAATTCTAAACACAGCTGGTTATATTTGTGATAGAAGCACTTGTGATTTCGTATTAAATTTTGGTTTAAGTACCCATCATCATAGTGTCTGGAAGCCCAGAAAAATTTTGGTCTAGAATACAAATTGTAATATTACTTTCTGTTCTTCTTTCATCATGTTAATAAGGTAGATTAGATATGATATCAAAAATGCAGGTTTAGGGCTTCCCTGGTGGCGCAGTGGTTGAGAGTCTGCCTGCCGATGCAGGGGACAGAGGTTCGTGCCCCGGTCCGGGAAGATCCCACATGCCGCGGAGTGGCTGGGCCCATGAGCCATGGCCACTGAGCCTGCGCATCCAGAACCTGTGTTCCGCAACGGGAGAGGCCACAACATTGAGAGGCCCGCGTACCAAAAAACAAACAAACAAAAAATGCAGGTTTTATTCCACTAGTAAAAATTTTTACTTGATTTCTAGACTGGAAATGTGCTTTCAAATTCCTTGAAGATAAATGAGCTTTAAAAAATGTGAAAAAAAATTAAAGTCCAGATTTAAGTTTATTTTGTATTTTAATAACTTTTTATAATTATCAAAGTAAAAGCCACACAATTTTGAATATTTAGAAAATACAGCAATGTAAAGAGAAAAAATCTTTTTTAATTGAAGTATAATTGATTTACAACATTGTGTTAGTTTCAGGTGTACAGCAAAGTGATTCAGTTATTTTTTTTTAGATTATATTCCACTATAGGTAGGATATTGAATATAATTCCCTGTGCTATACAGTAAATCCTTGCTGCCTATTTTATATAGTAGTTTGTATCTATTAATCTCATACTCCTAATTTATCCCAGCCCTCACCTCCCTTACATTTTTGATAACCATAAGTTCATTTTCTATGTCTGTGAGTCTCTTTCTGTTTTGCATGTAGAGTCATTTGTATTATTTTTTAGATTCCACATGTAAGTGCTATTGTACAGTATTTGACTTTCTCTGTCTTACTTCACTAAGTGTAATATTCTCTAGGTCCATTCACGTTTCTGCAAATGGCAATATTTCATTTTTTTTGTGGCTGAGTATACTCCATTGTATATATAAACCGCATCTTCTTAAGCCAATCATCTGTTGATGGGCACTTGGGTTGTTTCCATGTCTTGGCTACGTAAATAGTATGAATATTAGGGTGCATGTGTGAATATGCTATGAATATTAGCGTGCATGTATCTTTTGGATTAGAGTTTTTGTTTTTTCCATATATATACCCAGGAGTAGGATTGCTGGATCATATGGCAGCTCTATTTTTCATTTTTAAAGGAACCTCAGTACTGTTTTGCCTATTGGCTGCACCAATTTACATTCCCACCGACAGTGTACAAGGGTTCCCTGAGAAAAACAACCTTAATTTGGCCAAATACAGATTCGTACTCTGAGCATCTGGCCATCTTTATCAGTTTTGTGTTTGTGTCTGTGTGTGTGTGTGTATAATTATCCCTACATATATGTGTAAATATGTGTGATGTATTTGACTATATGTTTACTTTTGTAGCTCCACTCAACTTTCCCCTATGGTAGTTTAGAGGATTGTATGTATATTTGTATAAAGAAGAAAGTTAGTTGTTTAATTCTGCTGGTATTTTTGTATAACTTTTTGCTTCATGTAGCAAAGCTGAAAATAGGTATTTACTAAACCTTTCCCACTCTCTGTGCCACGTCAGGATGGGAGCTATGTCCATCTTTCCTGCCCTCTGGCCCCTAACATTATGCCTTGCTGTATGTAGCAGGCACTCAGTTTAGTTTATTAACAGGCCTTTGGAGAGCTACTGGCTCTGTGAGAGGCATCTGTGTTGTAAAGAGGAGGCCAGGTTCTCTGTACTAAGTAAGAATATGCTGTTCTATGTGATTCCAAGTAGATGTAAGAAACTCATGGTTTGCTTCCACTCCTGAGGTTTTATAGACTCAGGAGCTCAAATCGATCCTTAAAGGTCTTCTCATTCACTTCCTTGCATCCAGACAGATGAATTGGTGAACTCTAGGACAGCCATGAATTCTCTTGAAGCTTTTTCAAGATGGAGACTATTGAAGTATTTTATCAAATGCAGTCTCCCACAAACATTTCATCGGTAAATTTAATCAGTAACTTAGTTATGTTTGAAATAACTCGATTCCAACTTTGACTTTTCTAACCTTAAAAGAGATAATTATATTCCATATTTAGATGGTAAGAAGACAATGATAGCAGAAAGCAGTATGCTGAATTTACAAATTAAAGAGGTTTATTCTCTAGATTTTGAATATAAAAAGTTGTAGCCCTGCAAATTAATGACATACAGTTTTAAAATATGAAAATTAAATGTGATTTTATAAAATCTCACTTACAGAGAAAAAAACCCAAAGGAAATGTATAATATAGTGATCTCTGATTATATTAATATATATAAGGGTATATTTTCCCTTATTCATTTTAATATTAATAAATGCTTTGTGTATAATGTACCTTCAAAATTACCTTCAAACATTATTTTCTTTTAAAATAAAATGAAGTTTATGTGGATCACTTGTGGAAACCTTACATGAATTTACGACTTACATCTTTAAAAACTTCAAAAGTTTTAATTAACTCAAATAAAAATCAACCCTGACCCCAAAGTTTCCCCTCAGATAAAAGATGATGCCAGGTGTGTGGAAGGATACCTCCTCCTGTATCATTTTCTTCCCAGAGTTTTCTGTTAAGCTGGAGAGAGGATCTACTCAAATCCTTTGATAGTCCAAGATGCTCTGGAAAATGGGTGTATAACCTTTCCTATTCTACGAATTTTCTGGGTGGAATATTTTTAGCAGCAATGGTACTCAGCAGCTGACCCCAGGAATGCAAAGCCGGTGCATCACTGCTGACTCCATACAGGTGAAAGGATTCTGCTTTCTCTTTCTCTGCCCTTCTCCCTTCCATAATGGTTTCACTCCCTAATAGGAAGAATTAAGCTTCTGAGTATGATCAGAGTGGATGGATTATATTTTTGAAATTGAATATGGTTAGTAAATAGGCAAATATTAATCAATACCCAATGTGGCACTGAAATCATATTATAAATCTAGTTCTTCTTACATCTGAAATATCAGTTTAACTGAGTCTGAGAAAAAGCAAACATTGGGTAAGCTTAATGGATTTAAGTTCCTTGAGTGGTTCCATATCAAAGCACTTGGTGGGGTTAAAATAATTTCATACTATATATATATTGCAACTTACCTCATACTAAGTATAGGACATTAAAATACAGTTTGTGCTTTCTGTAAGAAATGGATTCTTTGTGTGGCTTACTCTTTTAAATGCACTCCTTTAAAATAAATAAAATAGATAAGTAGATAAAATAGACACATTCTACTACTAATCCCCAACGTTGCCTTTCCCATTAGACATCAGGGCTGTTGATCGTTGCTCAGGAGAACTGGTTGGCTCCACCTGTCTTTAAATTTGCCAATTAGCAGCCTTGCCCAGATGCAGCTTGTTACCAGCCACAAAGGAGGGATGTTGTTTAAAAACAGGCAGCTTGTTTCTCCCATGATTGGGCTGAAAACATGCAAGTAGGGCTATGTGAAACAAAGGATGGCTTTGAAGTTGTTGAAATCATTCTAAAACTAAGAAGCGCTGCTGGAAATTTTACCATATGCTTCAGTACTTCTCTGCTGAGGATAAGCACCCTGGAGACTGGAAGCGATATTTTGCTTCACTCAGTGCAAACTGCTTTGAGACTCTCTGACATCATTAAGTCAAATTTTAGCCCAGGCGTTTTGTTGAGACCTAAACTCTGAATGACACTTGCTTGGTTGATTAAGAGGGAAGTACAATATCTGGGAACTGCTCATAATGTGATAGAAATGCCGAAGAGTTCAACTTGGGCTGAGATATACATATAGACATATGTTATATATTATATATCTATATCTATGTGTGTGTCTATATATCTCTATATCTTTCTATCTATCATCTATCTACATATGCATGTATCGTAGCTTTCAGTGTTTTATATCCTGCTGTGAAGATTTTAATTTTTTCTCCTTCTGACACACCTCAGCCTGGTTAATAGTTCCTGAGGTCTGGGGCATGTTTTTTTGAGAAGCGTGCACATTTTTTTTTTCCCACATGTTCCCTCTTACTTCAACTTCCCACCTCCCATCTTCTATCCCCAAAGAGTATTTGCCTTTCTATTTGTAGTCTTTCGTGTTTTATAATTTTAATACTGCAGGTTTGAGTATGACCCTATACAAAATGTCATCTAAAGAAAATAATACTGGGCCAAATTTATAAAAGATATATAAATCTAGATAAATTCATTTAAAACAAGTATTGCATACTTAATCTTGTTGGGATAAGATCTGGCCACATGCCTTTAAGTATAATAGTAGAAATACTTATATCAATAATAACAATGTTAGCATTTATTGCAATCTTATTTTGTACTAGACACTGTATAAAGTACTTTACATGCATAATCATCTAAGATAAATTCAGTGATCCCCATATTTTATATGAAGAATTTGAGGCCCAGAGAGGTTAAGTAACTAGCCTGAGGTCACACATATTAAATGGGCCCTAGGTAGGACAGAGATTTGGACTGAATCTGCCTGACTCAAAGCTGACATACATGTACAAGGCAGTAAAATATCTGTGCAAGCCATTGGGTAATCGAGTGTTCAGATGTAGAGAAGCATGTAAGAAAAGGAAAAATAATTTGAGACTTGGGTGGTTAGGAAAAGTTCTACAGAAAAGATGAATCCTCTTAGAAGTGGTAGGTTGGAAATGTGAAGAAAAGGAGCCTGGGAGAGCTCTTGAGGGAAAACTCACACCCTCTGCAAATCTGTGCAGACTGTTCCATGTGGAGTCTTTAAGTCCTCAGGGTCCCCACGTTTGCCAAAATCGTCAGGCAGCCTACAGACAGAGCAAAAATTGTGTCCATTCACTATGCCTCTGGTTGGCCTTCTACGTACAAAACCCAGTGGGTTTGGTCTGCATTATACCATTGACTTACAACTTTGGGGGAAATGTCAGCATTAGTTTCAATAAGAGAAACATAATTTGTCAGAAACTTTGTGGTTTACTTATATCTTTCAAGAAAATTATCTCATTTTGGTCCTATCAAAATGGGACTTAATTGTACTGGTTAAGAAATTAAAGCTCAGAAAAGCTTTATAAGAACAGTATCATAATATAAGCATAAGAATAGTATTTTCTTGCATCTTTTTCTTCCTTGAAAATATATCATTAGCATATTCTTATATGATTAAATATTCTTTTACACAATGATTTTAAATAGTTGCATACATTTCTCATGTAGGTATGACATAGTTGCCTTAAGCAGTTCTGTGCTGTTAGACATTCAGATTGATGATATGCCTCTATTGTCAATGGTGTGGGGAAAGATTCTCCTATGTTTTATATATTGTGGGTGGGAATATAAATTTGACAATATCTATTAAAATTTAAAATATGCATGTTTTTTGAGCAAATGACTCTACTTAGAAAAATTTGTCCATTAGAAATATTCACATATATACAACAGCATTGTTTATATTTGCAGAAACATTGGGAACAACTTATACATTCGTATATTACAAATTAGGTAGATCATGGTATATTCATACAACAAATACTCTACAGTCATGATGTGCTGTCATGGAAGGTTTTTCAAAATATGTTTTGAGTGAAAACATCAGATTGTAAAATAGTATGAACCCATTTATTAAATATGTGAGTATGTATGCATAAAACATGTTTGAAGTAATATAAATCAGGTCATAAAAAGTGATCTTTTGAAAAGTTTATGAGTGGGTGCATGTATATTTTGGACATAAATTGGAGGCAGCTTTGTATTTTATACATTTCTGGTTTCCCTTAACTTTAATATTACTTTTATTTAAAAAATATTTTTTTAATTTAAAAAAATTTTTTAAAGTTTTCTCTGGGAAAAAATAAACAAGTGTCACAGTTGGTAGAGATCTTCTCTGCTTGACTCCTGACCCCTCAACATGGCTGGACCCAGATTCCAGTTGTATTTCAGGTGCTTGGTGCCCTCCCATTCCATTGTTGGCTCTTTGCTTAGTGGAGTTGCCCTTACTCTGGGGTCCTTCCTACCCCCATCAACCACCGTCTCTCCCAACACCCTGAGCCAGCCGGATTGAACTGCCCCCCCCACCCCCAGTTCCTCCCATCTATCTCACAACCTGCCTTTACCCTTCCAATCAAGGAATTAATTGTGAGATTTTTTTTCCACCTCATTTTCTCAGAGGCCAGGCTTCTTCTTTAACGTGAAGAACTCCACAGCCAGACTGTGCTGTTCTTCAGTCTGGACCCATTTGCTCTGCATCCGATAGATACCTCTTGAAATTTCTGGTATTTCAATGGTTCATTTCCAGTGCTGATGTGTCCTCAGTCCCTATTTTTACATTTCCTTAATCGTTTTGGTCTGGAACAGAAAGAGGAGAGTTGTCTGTCTCTACTCACATTTCTATCTTTACGTGGAGCTCACAGAGCCTCATAGCAGTGAAGCCAGACCCAGGAGGGTGTACCAGGCACAGGGAGTAGCACAAGCAAAGGCACAGGGATTAGAGAGAACAAGATACACTGAGGAAACTGCAGATAATTCGGCATAGCTTGAAGATGTTACAGGAATATAAAATATGTGCCCTTAAGCTGTAATTGCACCTTCATCTACTCCTCACACGACCAAGTCATGCCTGTGCCAGAAATCACTAATTATGGAGGTGACCTCATAATCTCTCTCCACAGACTCCTCCCTCAGCCATCATCTGTGGGTATTAGTTTATGAGAGGAAACTCATTTTCCACCTTGGCTGTAAAACCTTCCCTGAGGCCCCAGGTAGAGTGCTCACTATCTTTGTAGGGCGACCTTATTATCTATAGCAGTCATGACAATACCATGCCGACAGTATTCAACGGGTGACCTTGATTCTAATTTATTTAGTAAGCAAATATATTCACTAATCTTCCTATTCATCCTTGGCAGGCAAATGGCTGTCTAAAGAGGTAAGATTGCTTGAGACTCTGGAAAAGAACTTCACTATATGATTGAGAAAGAAGTTCAGGGTTGAAAAGTTCATTGCAGTTTACAAGGGAGCGATAGAGCCACAGTTCTCTGCTGATGTATAATTTATCTCTTGAATGTTTCCCACATTTTCCATTGAATCCTTATTTCTTGAGTTTATTGTTTTGTATTTAAGTATTGTATTTATTCTCGACACTTATTTGCTGACAAGATCAGCTTTAATCAATGACAGGGAAATTTAGGACGTCTAAAATGGATGCTTCAGTGTTAATAATTGGGAACAAAAGGTGTTTATTTTAAAGTTATTTTTATTTCTGAAGCAATTAACATGCTCTTCTACATTTGACAGTCCACTTTTCCTCTTGAATGAATAGACTCTTGGAGGTACTTACAGTCTAAAAAGCCGCTGGAGTTATGGATTGAATTTAACTCTGAATCCTTCAGCACTATTTCACTTTCTCAGTTCTGTTTTCAATTAGGAGGACTTTTAATGATTATCATTAAAATGTTTACAGTTAAATTTATATTCAGTTCTTTGTATTCAAATGTTGTAAGCAACATTTGAATTAATAAAGAGAAAACAATGTTTTCCTATATATTTTTTTGTTTTTAAAATTTATTGTCCAAACCACATAAAATCAAAATGAAGGAAAAAAAAATGATCCTTTCACAATCTTATCCTCCAGCATCTCCATCTGCTTTCATTTTTATCTGTTGTCTTTAAGTTCTTATCTATGTATAACAGAAAATTTAAAATTGTACTATAACAGAAAAACAATCTTTATTTTTATTATAATAGGAATTACATTTTACATGCTATGACCAAGATGCAAATCTTTGTAAATATCAGCTTCTTATCTGGTGTCATGTTTTCCATACCAAGATTTCTTGGAGTCTCTCCAAACTCCTTTTCGGGTGTGTTCTGTCACTAAATCTACATGTCACGTGGCCTCATCGTTTAGGAAATTATTCCCTCAATCATTCCATAACACAAAAGGAGACGGAGCTCTCAAATTTTGAATCTGTTGGCTTTTTGGATAACCAAGCGTGGTTCAACCTTCTTCTTTTCTGATACTGTAACTCAGTATTTCCTGAATTTCTGTTTTTAAAACATGCCATTTATATTCTTATGAGCCTAAAGTATTTGTTACTGGATGAAATTGAAATTTTATAGGCTATCAGCACAGCAGATCCACCTTAGATAAGAAAAAGACGGTAAAAGTAATAGATTTGTGCCCAGTAGAAGGCTTGGTAAAGAGGATGATTCATCCCATCTTTCATGGATACAAGAAATTGTGGCCACAGAAGGTCCTGAAGCTAGGATGTTTGTTTCTCTAAAATACAATGACCTTGAAATCAGGGCAAGAGTTACTCTTTTCTCATGATGGCCCTGAATGTAACTCAAGTATCAGCTCTTACCAGATGTATGCCACAGAGCAACTTGTGAACGGCTATTTTTAGTTTTAAAATCAAGACTTACATTTTTTTTTTCTTTTTTTTGCAGTACGCGGGCCTCTCACTGCTGTGGCCTCTCCCGTTGCGGAGCACAGGCTCCGGACACGCAGGCTCAGCGGCCATGGCTCACGGGCCCAGCTGCTCCGCGGCATGCGGGATCCCCCCGGACCAGGGCACGAACCCGTGTCCCCTGCACCGGCAGGCAGACTCCCAACCACTGCGCCACCAGGGCAGCCCAGACCTACAATTTTTTGTATATTATATAGACTTTAAATTTTCTTCATGTATGTCAAAATCCCATTGATTTTTACAAATTATAGCCATATCTAAGACCGGCAAGAGTTTATAGTCCACTAGGTACTTGTCCAAGGAATTTCTAAAATTCCTTTGATCCTCTTGTGAACTAGGCACTGTTATTGTGTGTTTGTCCCCACTTTTAGGATGACATGACTGTTGCACAGAAAGTTTAGGTAACTTGCCCTGTTTAAGTGAAGGAGCCAGGAAGATGAACCAGGGAGTCTGGTTCTAGAGCCTACAAACCTACCCTCCAGCTACAGCAGCATCCCAACATGCAACAATGCAAAGAGCAAGAGACTTGTTTGGAAGTTGAGAATAGTCTGTAAAAACCTGTTATGGAAGCCATGGCTGCATGAATAGGAAATGGGCATTGATAGAAATATCTCATCTGTATTAATTTTGAATATTCCAGAGAAGCTATTTGGGTTTCAAATTATTTGTGGAATATAGCAAAGCCATCCCTCTTTTGTAACCTTACACAGGATGCAAAGGAACTGCTGGGATGTGATACTTCAGTGGACAGGGAGATGCCTTCCAGAGTTTGGGTGGAAACCCTTTCAGGCTGCATCTTAACCTCAAATTCCAGGTATCCTTTGGTCTCTTCACACAATAGCACCACCCAGACCCTCTTCCCTTGTCTTCTCTTTCAACATAAAGCCTTGTGTTCGCCTCCAGTGAATGATCATGAGATAATGCGAGTTGTCATTATCATGCCAAGTATCAACATTTAGGCTCCCGCAGGGCAGCTGGAGCTCAGTCCAAGATGAGCTCATTAGGATATCTGAGATAAACTGAAATTCCAGGCCTCTAAGCAACTTTCAGATCAGAGAAAAAAATAAGAGGCTGGAAACACAGTAGTTGAATGTGAGGAAGAAAAGTAATCCTCCCTAAGACTTTGCCTAGAGCCCACCAGGGTGCCACCTCCTGCTCCAGGCATCCCCCGCCTCCTCCTTCCTTACTTGGGTACAGCTGGGAGGGAGGAGGCTTGGTTTCAATGGAGATTTGGCTTCCCTTGGATTCAGCTATTTAGACTCCTTGAACTAAATCAGGGTGTCAATCAGAGCCACACTCCATCCTCTAGTTAGGATCATTTCACTTTATGCCCCTTGATAATGGTGAAATAAGTCATCTGTATTTAAGCCACTGTGGAGTTGGCCTGGGCAATCCTGTATTGTTTGCTTAAAGCTCAGTATGGGTGGAAGAAACAAGCTCAAGCCTATTGTTGCTGCATTATTTGTTCGGTTTTTTAGTTTTTATTTAAAAAATCTTAACACGTGAAAAATGGAACAACTTACTTAAGATTGCAAACTTGAATTCTACTTGGTTTAATAAACCAAATGCTCCTATGTGGAATTTGGACAAAAATCTTCAAAGATAACCAATTCGGGGACTTCCCTGGTGGCGCAGTGGTTAAGAATCCACCTGCTGATGCAGGGGACACAGGTTCGAGCCCTGGTCCGGGAAGATCCCACATGCCGCGGAGCAGCTAAGCCCGTGTGCCACAACTACTGAGCCCGCCCTCCAGAACTACTGAAGGCCGCATGTCTAGAGCCTGTGCTCCACAACAAGAGAAGCCACTGCAATGAGAAGCCCTCACACCACAACGAAGACCCAACGAAGCCAAAAATAAACGAATAAAGAACTAAAAAAATTTAAATAACCAGTTCGATTCTTCTAGTGAAAACAGCAGCAACAACAACAGGAGAAACAGGAAACTCCTCCTTCTTGTAAATAAGGGCTGCTCTGTGAATGGAAAACTGAAAAACCCAGGCTGTACCAAGAGAGAAGGAATCAGTAGACACACTGACCAAACTGAGAGGAGACAGAGATTCCTGGATGCTTGCTGATTCTTGGCTTCTGTCCTGTCTGGGGGTTGGTTTCTGTTAATTGCAGCTAGAATTGTCTTCACTAATATTATAAATAATAGGAAAAGCTCTGAAGTCTTAAAAATGAAATTCATGGCACACCTTTTGCTGAAAGAAATGTATTGGAAACACTCAAATGCTGAGGTTTGTTTGCCTTTCAAGGTTGAACAGTGAATGTCCTCGAGGGGATGGAAAAGCTGCTATCGCAGCATTTCTCAGACCAGACCTCCACACCTAAAGGGGAAGGAATGTAACCTGAGGGTAATAAGAGGTCACAGAATTAACACAGGAAGGCACGATTCTCTCAGGGTAAGAGAGTGCAAACCTCTGTTTGCCCATTGTTGCCTTTGGCTCAAGGAGTTGTACACTTGTGTACAACAGAATACTGGGGTATTTCAGGAAGGGCTTGTGGGACAAGATTCTGACAGGGAGATGCCATCTGTACTAGATCTTTTATCCTGATAGCACTTCCTAATCCCACAAGATGCTCAAAAGAAACCACAAGTAGAGAATGGAAAGAGAGAGAAATCAAGAATTTAGAATAACTTGAAAAGACATAAATATAAGATTTAAGTGGGTGAAATACAGAAGTACTTGTCTTGATCTCGAAGTTGCTTCAACAGGTAAACAGAGAAGAGGCACGAAGGTGTGTGTGCTTCAGGCGCCTGAAAATGGCTTGAGGAAGGAAAAAATGAGTGGATAAAAATAATGTGGAACTAGTGTGATTGGGAGGCACATAAAAATATATGACTTGAGAAAATAAACATGGGGAGGGCAGGATGTGAATGTTCAGATGTGTTCAATTTAGACACTTCATAAATTTTGTTTCATTTTATCTTTGATGCCCTAGAAATATAAATCGAAATATTATACTTCTTCACCATCCAGGAGAGTTTAAAGAGACAACCCTTCCTGCCCTTGAGAAAAGAAAAAATAGTTTTAAGATTTAGGCCCTGGGTATAGTGAGATTTCACAGCTCATTATGAAAGAGCAAGAGGGAGTAGACGGTTTATGAAAAGGAATGGAATAGCATGGAGTAGCTGAAGCAAGAGGGGACTTCCTCAGCCTGGAATGAGATCCCCCTGGGAGTAGGGAGTAGAAGGGGTTCACAGCATCCGGCATCTGTCGTTCCAGAAATGGCTGCAAGGTAAGCCTATGGAGGTGAGATCCTAAGTACCAGAGCTGCCAGCCTCCTGGAAGATCCCAAGGCCTGCTCAAGGCATGCAAGCTAAGAGTTTAAGAGACCTTATCAGGCTTGATTAATGAGGATGCCTGCAGCAGCCATGGCAAAAGGAATATTCGAAGTCTTTTGTCTCCAGACACCTGGCGTGCCTCTTGTTTCTGACAAAGCTCTGAGATGGGATTAGGGGTCCTAATAATGTCCCAGATAGAATTGACCTCCAGTGAGATAGGCTTTAAGATAAAACTTGGATTGAATTCATGAAAATTAGGTAAGTTTTCCCTTATGCTTGAGGCTGTGGACTGAGTTTGTCGCTAGCTACATAGCTTTACCCAATATTGATCTCGGTCCAAACACTAACAGTGCAGCTGCTCTTGTTTTCTGTGAAGGTAATTTAGATGTACACTTCTCTACGAAGCCTGTATTGCCTTCCTTTCGGAACTCAGCACTTGCCTTCCCTACCTGCTCCCCACTTTGGTCTTATGGAATCTAACACAAATACTGAGAGTGAATAAAATTACTGTAGATTTACAAGATTCCCCAAATATATGGAAGTATTCTGTACCCATCATTTCCTTAATTCTGGTTGAAAAGGAGTAGGTGTTAACATGTATGATGAGGGTTTCTCTGATAGAGTCAGGCTTCACTTCATTTGGTCACTAATTTCAGGTGTCTCGTCTTCTAAGTAGACTGGATAAAGGGAACTTAGATTTACACAAGCATCTGATCTGTTTTGCATGAATGGAAGCATGGAATTTAAAGAAAAACGTTCTTACCTGAGGTAATTGTTGCTTATAAAGTTATATCAAAGTCCCATTTTCTCTTCCTTGTGTTAGTTCTCAGATGAACGCCCTAGGGTGTGGAGTAGCAAAGTCTTAAATCTCTGATGATAACTCAGGGGTCTTGCCTTGAGAGAAATTTCTGTGAAGTAGAAGCAGCAGAGGGAAGATTTGGATTTGATTTGGGCAAGTGCTACTACCTATGAAGTGCTGAAAGCTTTGCAAAGGAAACATGAATTCCAAGGTGGAGACCACACTATCATAGACATGTGGTTGTGTTTATAATGTGTTGGATTAGATGTAGAAGAGGGAAGGATAGAAAGATACCAAATTCGTTTGAAGAGTTATCTTCTCCTAATGATAAAAGTATTACATGCTCGATTGAGGAAAATGTGGAAAATTAAATATAGAGAAGAAAACAAATCTAGTTTCATCCAGAAATAACTATTATAAACATTTTGGTGCATTTCTATACAGTGTTTCTCTATGTATGGATACATAGAGAAATGCATATACATATATACATGTAAACTGATATTCCATCAGAAATGTGTAGAATAACTTATTTAACCATCTTTTTTTAGGGATCTTTTTATGATGAAAATCATTGTACATAAACCTTAGACATACTTCTGTTATTTCCTCATGACAGATTAGTAGAGGTAGAATCACTTGGGGAGACAAAAGATATGAACGTTTCTGTGGCTCCTAATTTATATTATGAAACAGCTTTCTAGAAAGGTTGTACCAGTTTATGCAAGAGTGCCCATTTTATTATACCTTGAAGATCTGGAACAGTATCTCTGAAACTCTTTGCAACTCAAAATGCTTAAAAAATTGCAGTGGTTTGAATTTACATTTCTTTGATTGTGAGCTTGAACATATTTCATGGCTTACCAGTCACATACATTTCCTCTTTTGTAAATATATCTTTCACTTGCTTTTCTGTTGGGGGTTTTAGTGTTTTTCTTAACAGGTCTATTGTTATATTGAAACTAGTAATCCTTTGCTATATTTGTGATATACATTGTGAATTACGTGGTATATGTGTACTTCTGTATTAAGACTATACAACTCTTTGTCTTTGCTGGAATCTATTTTTGTTTTGTGTACATATCCTCCTCTGAAGTTCTTATCAATTCTGCAGGGGCCAAGTCAAATCTTATATCCCTGAGGTGAAATGAAACTTCTCCCCTTCTCCCCTTCCACATTACCTTCATATTTGGTTTTGTTACTCTATACCACCTGTTTCCAACTGCTTTAGAAGAAAGCTTCCCCCTTTAGAAATAACTATTCTGTTGTACCGACTTTGATATACTTCCCAGTACTCACACAATCCTTTGCACAAAACAATTGTCCAATATATGCTTGTTGTGTTAAATGAAGTGACATCAAAGCCATTATAACTTAACTTTCAAAGATGGTAGATCCTTATCATCTTGCAATTGCATGTGCAGTAGACTTGACAAAATCAGCTATAATCTGGTTGAATTCTTTAAAAAAAAAAACTTGCCATGAACTTTTCTCTCATAATCCAAGCACAGGCTATGGGATTTATGACTCTACAATAGTTAGGTTGAAGTTAGTCACGCATATGAACTTTTTCTAAACTATAACCTTGATCTCATATCATTAAATTTCACTGGGAGAATATATCATAAAAACCACTCTGGGCTTCCCTGGTGGCGCAGTGGTTGAGAGTCCGCCTGCCGATGCAGGGGACACGGGTTCGTGCCCCGGTCCGGGAGGATCCCACATGCTGCAGAGCGGCTGGGCCCTTGAGCCATGGCCGCTGAGCCTGCATGTCCGGAGCCTGTGCTCCACAGCGGGAGAGGCCACAACAGTCAGAGGCCCGCGTAGCGCAAAAAAAAAAAAAAAAAAAAAAGTTTAAAAACCACTCTAAGTAACACAGTTATGAAAAAGAAAAATAGAAGCTACGCAGGCACACAACTTCTAATGGGATTAGAAATACGAAAACAACGACCAAAACAACAATACATCCAAGAATTAAATTTGCTGAGTTAAAATTGCCAGGAGTGATTGTGAGTGGTATAATTTTGTTTCATTGGTACCTAGGGCCTTTAAGGAGACAGAATAGAGAGATAAACATAACCAATAAATAGGACAGTACATGGTGTAGTGGCAGTCTATTCAACAGGAAAGCAGATATAAAAGGCTTTGACTACTCAGCTGTAAAACTCAGAGCCTCGATTTTCTTTGAGAAGCAAGAATTGTCTTGTTTTTGTTTTTTGGGGTTTTTTTTTGTGGTACGCAGGCCTCTCACTGCTGTGGCCTCTCCCGTTGTGGAGCACAGGCTCCAGATGCACAGGCTCAGCGGCCATGGCTCACGGGTCCAGCTGCTCCACGGCATGTGGGATCCTCCCGGACCGGGGCACGAACCCGTGTCCCCTGCATTGGCAGGCGGGCTCTCAACCACTGCGCCACCAGGGAAGCCCTGTCTTGTTTTTTAAGGAACATTTATATGAATATAGGTCTAAAAGATGGGCCACAAGCCCGGGACTACTGTTAAGATGGCAGTTAATAGCAGGATTACTTGTGCCCAGTCCCTTTGGCTCAGTGAGGATGGAGATCCATCTGGTGTCTGGCTGTCCTCACTCCTCCAGATTGACAGAAACTATCCCTGAGGCTGCTACCACTGTTGTTTTGGGGGAAGTGATTTCGGAGTAAGCACATCCTCTAGAACTCGGAAGCCAAAAAAGAAGGAAACCCTTAGTGTAAGACGTGCTATTTTCTTAAGCTTTGATGTTCTAAATGTACAATCTAGGTGTGATGCACAAGAGGTCTGGGACAGGCACATCAATTGTTCTGCCAACAAGGTAAAAGAGTTCTAACACCAAGTCACAGAGTTGGAAGAGAAGCAGAGTTATGTGCAGCACTTGCCTCTCCAGCCCTCCCTCTTTCCTGTCTTCACTTCCTCTCCTAAAAACAAACTTTATTTTTTTTTTTATGGAGGATGCAGCAGAGAACACAAGAGGAGCTGTCCCCAGCATTTTTGAAAGATCCCAAAGTAAAGGGAACTTTTTCTCAGCCGATGTTCCCAGGCCACCAGACATGGGAAGTCTAACAGAGAGGGTGGCAAGAGGATAATGGACCCATATGAGTGCTCAGTTAAAAGATAAAATTATAGTCAGAAGGTAAATGCTACACTGGAATAGTGGTAGAAAAATTTAATTTTACAACTGGAATGCACTTCAATGATGACCTATTCAAACTCTCACATTTTACAGATGAGGTGGTCTGACCAGAAAGTTTAATTACTTATCAAAACAACTCAGTTCATTGGCGGCAGAGTCCAGATTAGAATCCAAGCCTTCTGCTGCCCTGGTGCTCCTGCTCTCCAACAGCCCAACTCCTTGTCCTCCCAGGGTTTCTAAACTCTGACCCCAAGCATTTCTTTTACAGCTTTGCATTTTATAATCTTTACCTAATTAAAATATTTTATTAAGGCACATATATAAAGAAAGTTATTTTTAAAAAGAAAACCAAAGTCCACAGAGGGACTAGGAAGAAAAGTAACAAGACTGGATCTAAGTTTCTTCTATTCCACTCTACAAATGCAATTATGTTAACTCTTTTCTTCATTGTTCTTCTTGTATTCCTTTTGGTCTTTATCTCAAAATAAAATACTGGTATGTTTATCGTTTAATTTATCAGTTTCAGAGTTTGCTTATGGATTTGATAGAAGGGGATTTATTTCCTTACCTCCACCCTCCTGTCTTTCTTCCAAACCCACACAATCCATCACCGTTCATTACCAATGACTCTCTCTAACTTTCCGTGCAGAGCACGGGGTATGCAACTCAATTTCTTGATCACAGACCTGTGTAGAGCATTGTTATGTCTTTTTCCTTTATTGTTTTTTTTAAAAAAATACATTATTTGATATATAACTATATGTAGATTACATACTTAATACAGTTTTAACATCTATATGGGTGATGCTTAAAAGTACATTGCTCAGTTTTGCTTGTTTTTGGACTCTAAAATACTTATAGTAGCATATTTTAAGTAGTCTTCTTGGACTTGCTTTGTTTACTCAATGTTATGTTTCCAAGAGTAATCAATTGTGTTGCATTTTTTCTGAGTTCATTATAACATCTTTGTGATATTCCATTATGTGAATGCACTATAATTTATTTATCCATTCTTCTGCTGTCTCTACGGACACTTGTTTTTCCTTTTCTTCCCCCTCCTGTTAGGAGTACTGAGATGAGGAGCATTCTTGTGTCTCCTGGTGTGCATATGCCCAGAGTTTCTCTTGGGTGCAAAGTTAGGAGTGAGACTGCTGGGTCACCTGCTATAACAATGTCCAGCTTTTAGAGATATTGCCAAATTAGTCTTCCCTATCACCAGTGATATCAAACACTGTGAAATGATATTCTAATGAGGTTGAACAGTTTTTACATTTTATATAGTGATTGGCCATTAATTTTTCTCTTCTGTAAAAATCCTACTTACATCTTTTCTTGATTTTTCTTTTAGATTGTCTTTTTCATATGGATTCATAGGAGTCATTTATTATGAATACTGATCTTTTGTTTGTTGTGTGGTATAATCAGCAAGGGTCCTGTCAGGAAAAAAAAAACACATCAATTATCTGAACAGGGAAAATTTAATATAAAGAATCATTAAGTAATAGAAGGTAGTTATCTACTAAAAGGGTTGAAAGATGGAGCTAACAGGTCCAGAAGTAGCAGGTGCTTAGCCTCCCAACCTCCCACTGCCAAGGCTGAGATTCAGACATCTTTGAAGAGGGAAACGTCTCTTCAAAAACCTACTAGTGGTGAAGAGAGTTTTGAGAGAGTGTGGCCAGAGCTAGTCTATTAGAAACACCTGCCAGTTCAGAAGGTGTGGGCAAGCTGAGTGTGGTCTCTAGAAGTGGCTCACCATTGCTGGAGGGCATAGGTGGGTGAGAGCTGGTCTGTAGAAGCCATCAACTATTGCAGATGATGTGGTGGCTGGGGGATGGCCAGAAGCTGTGTCTTAAGGTTTGATTAGATTCAGATGAAACATTGTTGGCAAGACTACTTCATAGGTGACGTTATATTCTGCTACTTGACCACGTCAGGAAGCAACTACTGGTAAGTTAGTTCTTGCTATCACCTATCGATCTCCATGATAAACCCACATTCCCTTTTTGCTATAAGATGAAATGATATGTTGCACTCTGAGAACATACTGTTCCTTGACAACCTTTCATATAATTTTATAATTTTTAAAAATACGTTTTACCTTGATCAAATAATACATTGGGAATTGCAAAATGGTAGTGATTCCAATTCTATGGTGCTGTTTGCATTTATTAGCCTGCATTCTTCTGTAAAGAAGTACTTTCTTTTCACTTTTCTATTTTTCTAATGACAGCAAGTAAGCAAATACCAAAGACTAACTGATAATGTCAAAAAGCTGCAGAAGTCAGCCAGAAGATGCTTTCATGGGCCAAATTTGGGACAATTTGAGCACCAAAAAGAATAATAATATAATTAATTCTAATGTATTCAGTAAATAAAATTCATAAGTGTATAGTGATACAGAGAGCACAGAGAGAAAGAGATCTTTGAACTACTGAGTTTAATCTATTTATATTTTTGTTATGATCATCGATCATATGGTTAAGATGATTATTATGCTATTTGGAATTATTTTTATACTATTACATTTTGACATCTATTTAGGTACCACTTTTTCTGTGATTCTAGTTTTGGTGAAATTGAATTTAGTTGTTAGTGTTCATTTACTTTTTATTTCTCCTTATTCTATTTTCCCCCTTCACATATTCTGAATTTATATACTATTTTCATTTATTAGTGTTTGTCTTTAAAAATTACCATTTATATTTAGTTTTCCAAGTCTCAAGATTAAAAAAAAAAACCCGCTGTGTCTCCCTCCTGGACATACAAAAACCTTAGAACACTAACAAGTTACCCTTCTGCCTCGTGTACTATTATTGTCCAGCATTTTGTTCCATTTTTGGGGGGTGTGGTGTTTTTTTTAAAACATTTAAAATTAGAAACTATCATTATCTTATTTTTAAAATTGAGGTATAGTTGATGTACAATATTATATAAGTTTCAGGTATATATCATCATTGTTATTTTATAAAGAAAATTTTTATTTTGATTTATGCTACTGTTTAACATTTTATTAATTTACTATTCTTTCCAGTATATAGACCCTTCTTCTAGGCTTATTTTGCTTCCTCCTAAATTACATCTTCTAGTAGATGCTTTAGCAATGATCTCGTGGTAGAAAATGTAGATTTGGCTTATTTGTAAATGTCTTTATTTCACTTGCATTCTTTTTTTTTAATGTTTTCTTTAATATTTATTTATTTATTTATTTATTTATTTATTTATTTATGGCTGTGTTGGGTCTTCGTTTCTGTGCGAGAGCTTTCTCCAGTTGCGGCAAGCGGGGGCCACTCTTCATCGCGGTGTGCGGGCCTCTCACTATCGCAGCCTCTCTTGTTGCGGAGCACAGGCTCCAGATGCACAGGCTCGGTAGTTGTGGCTCACGGGCTTGGTTGCTCCACGGCATGTGGGATCCTCCCAGACCAGGGCTCGAACCTGTGTCCCCTGCATTGGCAGGCAGATTCTCAACCACTGTACCACCAGGGAAGCCCCACTTGCGTTCTTTTTTTTTTTTTTTTTACATTTTGGATTTTTTTTTTAATAACAAATTTAATCAGTTATACATATACATATGTTTCCATATCCCCTCCCTTTTGCGTCTCCCTCCCACCCTCCCTATCCCACCCCTCCAGGCTGTCACAAAGCACCGACCTGATCTCCCTGTGCTATGCGGCTGCTTCCCACTAGCTATCTACCTTACGTTTGGTAGTGTATATATGTCCATGCCGCTCTTTCACTTTGTCACAGCTTACCCTTCCCCCTCCCCATATCCTCAAGTCCATTCTCTAGTAGGTCTGTGTCTTTACCCACTTGCGTTCTTAAAGAAACAGTTTTGCTGGCTACCCATTTCTAGGTTGATTATTTTCTCTCAACACTTTGGTGACATTATCCCACTCTCTTCCAATTCCATTGTTGCTACTGAGGAGTGTGTGTCATTCTAACTGCTGTTCCTTTGTGAGGGAACAGTCTTTTATTCTGCCTATTTTTTAAGATCTCCTCTTTGTTTATAGTGTTCTGCAGTTCTACTACTTTGTATCTAGCTGTGGATTTCTTTCTCTTTATACTGCTTGTGTGCAGTTCTTGAATCTGTAAAGTCATAATTTTAATCAATTCTAGAAATGTTTCTGTTATTAACTTGCTAAACATTTCCTCTTCTCTCTTATAACTATTCTTTCTTCTTCTAAGACTCATTTTATACATGTTAAGCTCTCTCATTTCACTCTCACAATTCTTTGTGTCCTTGTATTAGTCAGGGTTCTCTAGAGAAACAGAAAAATATAGGATGTGTAGGCACACAAACACATACACACACATACTCACATGCACACATCTTGGCGGGGTAGGTTAAAGAGAGAGAGAGAAAGAGTGAGGAATTGGCTCACATGATCGTGGAAGCTTGGCAAATCCAAAATCTGTAGGGCGGAGACTCACAAAAGAGTTGCAGTTGGATTCCAATCCAAATGTGGTCTACTGGTAAAATTCTCTCTTCATCAGGGAGGTCAGTCTGTTTTTTACTAAGGACTTCAACTGATTGGAAAAGACCAACCCACATTATGGAAAATAATCAACTTTATTAAAAGTCTACCAATAATATAAATGTTAATCTCATCTAAACAATACCTTCATTCACAGAAACATCTAGAAAAATGTTTTACCAAATATCTGGGTATCATAACCCAGCCAAGCTGACATACAAAATTAACCAACACAGTTCCTTCCATGTTTTCTCTCCTGTTATTCTATTATGCATTCTGAATAATTTCTTTGCATCTATTGCAGCCACTGTCTAGCTCTCAGATTCGTTTTAGTTGTACATAACCTGCTATTTAATAATTAATTGAGTTCTTATTTCAAAAAATATATTTTTAATTTCTAGAAGTCATACTTTTAAATGTCTGCTTATTCTATGTATTCTAACAGTTACTATTTGGTTGATCATCTGTTGTGAGTCCATTCTTCCATTTTTTAAGAACATACCTGGATAACTGCTTCATATTCTGGACTTAATAAAATTCTAACATCTGCAATACTTGGGTTCTAAATCTGTTGTTTGTTGGTTTTCTGAATCTCAGTCATTCTAGTTTGCTTTCTCATATGTTGTTTTCTTATATAATGATCTTTGATTATAAACCCACTGATTGATCCTAATAGGTGGAAATCCTGTGAGCCTAATTTGAGGAGAAAATTTGCTTCTGCTTTTAATGATATTCAGATGGTGTCACTAACATAGGACCATTTCAGCTCCTCATGATAGACTGGGCTCATCCCAGAGTCCCAGACTCCCCATATTCTGTTGCTATCTGTGACCACTGCCAGACTACTCCACCCAGATATTTGGTTCCAGTTCCAGGTAACAGTTGTTCTATCTCAGCTCATGTGTAGTTAATCACTATGATAACAATGATCAATGAGACAATATTATCCTATATGATCAGTAATGATGATAAGGATCGTAGGTAGCATCTGCTATCTTCTCTCCTAGATATTGTACAATAAGAAAAAGGAGGAATGCAAACTGTGAATGTCCAGCTGAGAACATTTGTGGAGAATCAACTTCCACAGCAACTTTGAAAGAGTCCCTCTCCCCCGTAGGTTGCAGGGCAGATATGGCTGAGGCTCAAGCCCGAGGGCCTGGTTGGAAGGCCTGTAGGGTATAACATCGATGAAATGCTCCACTCTACTAGATCTCTCATTCGAAGACAAGGGTGCTGGTGGGAAAGGTGTGGATGAGGATATCTGAGCAGACAGATGTGAAGCTGAGAGATTTAAACCCTCCAGTCTTTGAAAATCTCTCTTGGCAGAGAAGCTCTCTCCTGCTGTTTAGGAAAGCAGCTTAACTCTGCATCAAAGTCTTTCAATGACTGCACTATAGGCTGTGTTGCACAAACTGATACCAAATCTCCTCAGGACCCGTCCCCTCACTGTCTTTTATTGTCCCTGGGTTCATATATAAGAGTTATATCACAACATGATCCAGAAAAACAATATGAGGAAACAGTTTTTGTCCCAAAAGTTACAATACCTCACTGAATTCTATTGTCAGGAGTGTGAACAGCATGTATGAGAGTGAATTCTAATGATATTCATTCAAGGAAGATGGACCAGAAGTCTTGATTGGGCTGAATTCTTTGCTTAAGTGTGCTCACATGGAATTCTGAATTTAATGTTTTGGTTCAAGTGCTTGTGATGGTACCACCATCCTCTACTACTCTGAAATTCCATTTTTGTCACTGAGATCAGGGAACCCAATTCCATTGCAGCATCTTCTATCAACATCTATGGCTTAATAAGGGCAGCTACCAAAGAGCTGGAAGTGGAAGAATGATGATGGCCCCTCTTCAATGTATTTCTTAATGCCTTGGTGACAAGAGGACCTTAAGGTCTCATGGAGGGGTATGTTTAGGAGGTGGCTGAGAATATTGCATACACTAGAAGCATTCTAACAATTCCATCTCCCTGAGCTTTCAGATGCCTTCCTCTATAACTCTGGTTCTCAAAGTGTGGGTTCTAGTACCAGCAATGTCAGCATTACCTGGGCACTTGTTAGAAATTCAACTTCTTGAACACCAACCTGACCTACTGAATCAGAAGCTCTGGAGTGAATCCCCCAAATCTGTGTTTTAAAAAACCCTCCTGAGATTCTGTTGCATACCAAACTTTGAAAACCAGTGCTATGAGACTCTGAAACACACCATGTAAGAAGTCCAGCCACCCTGCGGTCACCAGGCTGGAGAGACTATGCAGAGAGACAACATAGAAACAGAGAAAGAGGCCCAAGGGCCCCCCACAGATCCAGCCCCTTGCTGTTTGACATTCACTTCTAATGTTTTTAAATGTCTTTGAATAGATATATGACTTTAAGAAGTATGTAGTGTTGTTTATGTATGTGTCTTTCATTTTCATAAGTAGTACTGTCTTGTATTATTTCTTACATTTTCCACCTAACAGTATGTTTTCATATATTTCTCACCACTGCATGGTAATTCATCATATGTATCTACTACCTGTAACACTCATTCTCCAAATGATGGGCATCCAGGTTGCCTTCAACACCCTACTACCACAAACGATGATCAACATCCTCCTGTACGCCCTGCCCCACTTCATGCCCTGAAAAGAATATACTGATGGAGAAAAACATAAATTCCCATTTTTATTTTATTTTTTAAATTTATTTATTTATTTAGGCTGCGTTGGGTCTTCGTTCCCGCGCGTGGGCTTTCTCTAGCTGCGGCGAGTGTGGGCTACTCTTTGTTGCGGTGCGTGGGCTTCTCCTTGCCGTGGCTTCTCTTGTTGCAGAGCAAGGGCTCTAGGTATGCGGGCATCAGTAGTTGTGGCTCACAGGCTTAGTTGCTCCGCAGCATGTGGGATCTTTCAAGACCAGGGTTCGAACCTGTGTCCCCTGCATTGGCAGGCGGATTCTTAACCACTGCACCACCAGGGAAGTCCCAAATTCCCATTTTTAATTAGAAATAATTCTATTAAAAGATAAGGTTTTCCTGTCTGAAATTTTAAAAGACTGGTTGGGAGACAGCCAATGTGTGTGTGTGTGTGTGTGTGTGTGTGTGATATATCACATACATACAAACGTAACTCCATATTCTTGGTTTTTGTATTGAAACAAACAAAAAAGTAACACAAGTGACGTTGTTAATAGCTATGATATTTTTTACTGAAGTCCATACTAATTGATGCTTTTCTTATAAACTATGTACACATGAAACCAGCTGAAAAGTGCATTTCCCTGTGGGAATGTGAATTTCCTAGATGGTTGGCAATAACATAGTTTAGTAAATATGTAACCAGTTGTCAGTGAAGGAGCCATGGGTTAGCACTAAGTGCTTTAAGAATATTCATGGAGTTAACTGCTATCTTAACAACAGGTCATTCTTCAGGACTTATATTGGTATCTGTTATTTTGTGAATTTCTTAACCACTCAGAAACAAATGTAATGTCCTTAGAAATACAAACAGTATATGTATTCCATAGGCCTCTTGAAAGCACTTCTATTTTATTATGTGGTATTTGAACTGTGATCTCGTTTACACATAAGTTAACTCTCTATTACCCATGCTTGAAGGAGAAGAATGAGGAGTTAGTGTTAGTGTAATGTTTCCTCAAATTCCACCACTCCCCCCTCCTCCCCTCTAGGGTTCCCTCGCTGATAGAGTGGACTAAGCCAATTGACGAAACAATGAATAGGCTTATATATTAATAACCAGGAGCATATCTGATGCTTAAAGTCAAGAATTGGCTAAGCCAGAGAGGTATCTGCTATGCATTTGAATTGAGTGTATCCAGGCTGTTGGACCTCCTAATTTACTCATCCAGGAAAGGACAGGGGAGGATGTCCAGGTCTGATGGGGAGATTGTCTACAAGAGGCTGAAGGCTTACCCACTGCACACAAGAACAGGACCTAATGGAAATGATTGGTTTGGTTTCTTCCTTTAAGGCACAATTTCATTGTGCATTAAATAATTGTGGCTTAATGAGGGTTGATCCACTTGACAAATATTTACTGAGAATATATTTAACCAGATACAAAGAAGAAGAACACACTTTATTCTAGGAGTTCACATGTTAGAACAATCTTTTACAAAATATGTATTTCAAAAAACAGGTGCTGGGCACAGAATAGATCTGTGGTCAGGAAAGTTTGAGAAAGGCTGAATTGTTTTGGTCTGCTCAGGCTACTATAACAAAAATCCCAGAGACTGGGGGACCTAAACAACAAATATTTATTTCTCACCATTCTGGAGGCTGGGAAGTCCAAGATTAAGGAGCCTGCAGATTCAGTGTCTGATAGGGCGCTGATTCCTAGTTCATAGCCAGCTGTCTTCTCACTGTGCTTTCACATGGCAGAAAGAGAGTGAGAGAGCCCTCTGGGGTCCTTTTATAAAGGCACTAATCCCGTTCAGAAGGGTGTCACCCTCATAACCTAGTCACCTCCCAAAGGCCCCATCTCCTAATACTGTCACGTTGAGTGTTAGGATTTCAACATATGAATTGGGGGGGGACACAAACATTCCGTCCATTGCATGTGTTATAAATATTAAACAGGTTGCTTTTGGCAGGACTTCCTAGAGCATTTAATATGTAGAGGACATTGTGATTCTCCAAGGGAAACAGAGACTATAGTATTTCCCAAACTGACTAAGGAACTAATTTGGAACTCATTTCAAGAGACACTGACCTCATCTATTCCTCTCCTCTTCTCCAGGTGCACTGATCTCCTGGCTGTTCTTTGACTATTCCAGCCTCTCAACCAGAGGCATGGCCTTGATGTTCCTCCTGCCTGGGGCACTTTTCCCCAGATAGTCACTGCCCTGACCACTCTGTAATAATTTTATTAATTGCTCCTCCAGCCCCCTTGTTCGCCCTTCTCTACTTTCTTTTTCTCCACAGTAAGTATCACCTCCTAACATACTGTACACTTCACTTACTTATTGTGTTTCTTGTCTGTCTCTTCCCAGGAGAATGTAAGCTCCTTGAAGGCAGGAGTTTGTTTTTTGATTGAAGTATACTAATTTACAATATTGTGTTAGTTTCAGGTGTACAGCAAAGTGATTCAGTTATATCTATATATATTTTGATTATTTTCCATTATAGGTTATTACAAGATATTGAATATAGTTCCCTGTGCTATACAGTACAAGAACCCTTGTTCTTGTCTATTTTACATGTATATACACATTATATATACATATATATAGACACACACACAATGGAATATTACTCAGCCATGAAAGAATAAAATATTGCCATTTGCAGCAATGTGGATGGACCTAGGAGTTTTGACTGTTTTGTTCACTGCTAACTTCCAATAGCCCTTGGCACTGAATATATGACTGAAGGAAGAACTGGTCTAGAGGAAGAATTGCTGTGAGTGAGAGATATATTGCGCAATAACCTTAAAATTCTAAACAATTACTTTATTCTTATCTGTGAATATTCCACATTATCCCTCCTCCTATGTTTTCAGGGACCTAAGCCTTTTTTTAAAAAATAATTTTTATTGGAGTATAGTTGCTTTACAATGTTGCGTTAATTTCTGCTGTACAGCAAAGTGAATCAACTATATGTATACATATATCCCTGCCTTTTTGGATTTCCTTCCAATTTAGGTCACCACAGAGCACTGAGTAGAGTTCCCTGTGCTATACACTAGGTTCTCATTAGTTATCTCTTTTATACATAGTACTGTATATATGTCAATCCCAGTCTCCCAATTCATCCCACCCCTGACTTTCCCCCCTTCATGTCCATATGTTTGTTCTCTATGTCTGTGTCTATATTTCCACTTTGCAAATAGGTTAATCTGTAGCATTTTTCTAGATTCCACATATATGTGTTAGTATATGATATTTGTTTTTCTCTTTCTGCCTTACTTCACTCCATATGATACTCTCTAGATCCACCCATGTCTCTGCAATGGCACAGTTTTGTTCCTTCTTATGGCTGAGTAATGTTCCACTGTATATATGTACCACATCTTCTTTTTCCATTTCTCTGTTGATGGACATTTAGGTTGCTTCCATATCCTGGCTAAATAGTGCTGCAATGAACAGCGGGGTGCATGTATATTTTGGAATTATGGTTTTCTCTGGGTATATGCCCAGGAGTAGGATTGCTGGGTCATATAGTAGTTCTATTTTTAGCTTTTTAAGGAACCTTCATACTCTTCTCCATAGTGGCTGTAGCAATTTGCATTCCCACCAACAGGGTAAGAGGGTTCCCTTTTCTCCACACCCTCTCCAGCATTTATTGTTTGTAGATTTTTTGATGAAGGCCATTCTGACCAGTGTGAGGTGATACCTCATTGTAGTTTTGATTTGCATTTCTCTAATAATTAGTGATGTTGAGCAGCTTTTCATGTGTCTCGTGGCCATCTGTATGTCTTCTTTGAAGAAATGTCTATTCAGGTCTTCTGCCCATTTTTTGATTGGGTTGTTTGTTTTTTTGATATTGAGCTGCATGAGCTGTTTATATACTTTGGAGATTAATCCCTTGTCAGTTGCTTCAGACCTAAGAATTTAATGTCAATAAATTTCTTTATGACAATTTTAAAAGGAAAAACTACTATTTAATTCTAAAACTTGCTTCACCCAGATTCTACTTGCTGTAAAGGTATTGATGAAAAGGAAGTGGGTCTGAATTTAAAGTTACTTTTCAAATTTCATGGAGCACTAATCTAATAAGACAAGATACATATGATGTATCCAGAGAAAAGCCTGAGAACTTTTAATTTTGACCTTAAGTTCGTTCTGTCCCTACTATTGTCCCTCTTAGTAGTAAGTCATTATAGAAATATATTCTTAACTAGGGCCCTGTGAACCTGAAAAAATGTACCTCTTCCCCTTTCTTTTTCCCCCATCCTATGTTGAATGTTTATTTACTAAATTTTCATCAAGTGTAATTTGATTAAATTGTGTTCATTTATGCTTATATCCCTGTATGCCACAACAAGGCTAACTGGTTATAAAAATTAACAAAAATAAGAAAGAAGAAAATAATACAACTCATTTTAGTTTCATCTCCCTTTAAAAAATAAACTCATGAAAATCTAACTTTTCTGATCTAATTTTTAAGAAGTGTTGGGTGTGAATTCCAAGTTTTAATCAGACTGTAATAAACTTTAATACATTTTTGTGTGATGAAAGTTTTCAAACAGAAGTAGAGAGAATAATACAATACTACATATCTCTACTCTAGCTTCAATATCTATCCACATTATATCATCCTTGGGCTAGACATTTAAATATATGAAAAATTAGTTTTCCTTTCCCAAAAGAGTTCTGTTTTCAGTACTACATCAAGTCTAAGATTCATTAGATTGTAAGACATGTCTTGATTTCACACCATTCTATCCTAGAATCAGTGAAAAATGTTAATAACTGAAACTGACCAGAGAGCAGAGGGCTCTGCTTGACCTACGGTCCAGAGGTAAGAGGGGGAGATTCCCTATAGTATGGCTGAAGGCAGTGGTGGGAGGAAAAGAAGAAAGCTTTTTCCTTTTGTTTCCTATTTGTGTCCCTCTCAAGTTTATTGTACTTAATAAAATAATAACTCATTAATATTATTTACCATTTATTGTGCCATCTTCTCTGTTCTAGGCAATTTCTTATTTCCATGATAAATAATTCTTTATTCAGTTTTCACCAACCCTACAAACTAGTTATCCCCATTTTACAGATGGGGCAATTGAAGATCAGAATGGCTAAATAAGTTTCTATGGTTGCCCAGAATCTAGAGAACAGGGCTGGGATTCATACTTAGGTCTGCCTAACTCTTAACCAGTTATACACCAGTCTACACCCACCCACCCCCAGGCCATGATGTCCCTGGTCCTGACTCTGTGACTCTTCTGTGACACTCCCTGCAAGTCTCTTTACCTTCATGTAGAAGATGCTGTGATCACCCTGCTCAATACCCTTGTCAAGTAATACTTGCATGCAAGCTAGCTACACTTCTGACTGTCAGAACCTTATTCTCTGCCTGAGGGCTCTTTCCCACCTCTGGAGTCAGTTCGTTCCCAGCACAGGATAGATGGATGTTCCAGAGAATTACCACTCCCTACTCAACTAGCGACTGACAGGAGCTAAATATCCCAGCTCCCGCATCCTTGGGCATGCTAACTCTGAAGGGCTAGCTCTGCCCTGGCTCCAGAGTTTCTCAGCAGTATTAATTCTAGTTGCATGTGGTGGAAACATACCCTTTAATGATTTTCTTCCCTTCTGTCTCATTTTCCCACCTCCTAAATTAACCTCTGGCACTCAAATTCTTGTCAGGATCTGCATTTAAAGGAACTGAGGCTTTTTATATGCCTCAAGTTCCTTAACTGTAAAAAGTAAAGGTGTTTTTATGAAGTGAATTCAAGAATTCTATTGTATAAGTTTTGAAAATTCCTGAAGGACTTAATCTCTTTTTTTTTCAATTTTTTTTAAATTTTTTGCTTTATAACAAATTTAATCAGTTATACATATACATATGTTTCCATATCCCCTCCCTTTTGCGTCTCCCTCCCACCCTCCCTACCCCACCCCTCCAGGCGGTCACAAAGCACCGAGCTGATCTCCCTGTGCTATGCAGCTGCTTCCCACTAGCTATCTACCTTATGTTTGGTAGTGTATATATGTCCATGCCGCTCTTTCACTTTGTCACAGCTTACCCTTCCCCCTCCCATATCCTCAAGTCCATTCTCTAGTAGGTCTGTGTCTTTATTCCTGTCTTACCCCTATGTTCTTCATGACATTTTTTTCTTAAATTCCATATATATGTGTTAGCATACAGTATTTGTCTTTCTCTTTCTGACTTACTTCACTCTGTATGACAGACTCTAGGTCTATCCACCTCATTACAAATAGCTCAATTTCATTTCTTTTTATGGCTGAGTAATATTCCATTGTATATATGTGCCACATCTTCTTTATCCATTCATCCGATGATGGACACTTAGGTTGTTTCCATCTCCGGGCGATTGTAAATAGGGCTGCTATGAACGTTTTGGTACATGTCTCTTTTTGAATTATGGTTTTCTCAGGGTATATGCCCAGTAGTGGGATTGCTGGGTCATATGGTAGTTCTATTTGTAGTTTTTTAAGGAACCTCCATACCGTTCTCCATAGAGGCTGTACCAATTCACATTCCCACCAGCAGTGCAAGAGTGTTCCCTTTTTTCCACACCCTCTCCAGCATTTATTGTTTCTAGATTTTTTGATGATGGCCATTCTGACTGGTGTGAGATCATATCTCATTGTAGTTTTGATTTGCATTTCTCTAATGAGTAAAGATGTTGAGCATCTTTCATGTGTTTGTTGGCAGTCTGTATATCTTCTGTGGAGAAATGTCTATTTAGGTCTTCTGCCCATTTTTGGATTGGGTTGTTTGTTTTTTTGTTATTGAGCTGCATGAGCTGCTTATAAATTTTGGAGATTAATCCTTTGTCAGTTGCTTCATTTGCAAATATTTTCTCCCATTCTGAGGGTTGTCTTTTGGTCTTGTTGATGGTTTCCTTGGCTGTGCAAAAACTTTTAAGTTTCATTAGGTCCCATGTGTTTATTTTTGTCTTTATTTACATTTCTCTAGGAGGTGGGTCCAAAAGGATCTTGCTGTGATTTATGTCATAGAGTGTTCTGCCTATGCTTTCCTCTAAGAGTTTGATAGTGTCTGGCCTTATATTTAGGTCTTTAATCCATTTTGAGCTTATTTTTGTGTATGGTGTTAGGGAATGATCAAATCTCATACTTTTACATGTCCCTGTCCAGTTTTCCCAGCAACACTTATTGAAGAGACTGTCCTTTCTCCACTGTACATTCCTGCCTCCTTTATCAAAGATAAGGTGACCATATGTCCGTGGGTTTAACTCTGGGCTTTCTATCCTGTTCCATTGATCTATCTTTCTGTTTTTGTGCCAGTACCATACTGTCTTGATTACTGTAGCTTTGTAGTATAGTCTGAAGTCAGGGAGCCTGATTCCTCCAGCTCCATTTTTCGTTCTCAAGATTGCTTTGGCTATTCGGGGTCTTTTGTGTTTCCATACACATTGTGAAATTTTTTGTTCTGGTTCTGTGAAAAATGCCAGTGTAGTTTGATAGGGATTGCATTGAATCTGTAGATTGCTTTGGGTAGTAGAGTCATTTTCACAATGTTGATTCTTCCAATCCAAGAACATGGTACATCTCTCCATCTATTTGTATCATCTTTAATTTCTTTCATCAGTGTCTTATAATTTTCTGCATACAGGTCTTTTGTCTCCTTAGGTAGGTTTATTCCTAGATATTTTATTCTTTTTGTTGCAATGGTAAATGGGAGTGTTTCCTTGATTTCACTTTCAGATTTTTCATCATTAGTATATAGGAATGCCAGAGATTTTCTGTGCATTAATTTTGTATCCTGCAACTTTACCAAATTCATTGATTAACTCTAGTAGTTTTCTGGTAGCATCTTTAGGATTCTCTATGTATAGTATCATGTCATCTGCAAACAGTGACAGCTTTACTTCTTCTTTTCCAATTTGGATTCCTTTTATTTCCTTTTCTTCTCTGATTGCTGTGGCTAAAACTTCCAAAACTAGGTTGAATAAGAGTGGTGAGAGTGGGCAACCTTGTCTTGTTCCTGATCTTAGTGGAAATGGTTTCAGTTTTTCACCATTGAGGACGATGCTGGCTGTGGGTTTGTCATATATGGCCTTTATTATGTTGAGGAAAGTTCCCTCTATGCCTACTTTCTGCAGGGTTTTTATCATAAATGGGTGTTGAATTTTGTCTTAAGCTTTCTCTGCATCTATTGAGATGATCATATGGTTTTTCTCCTTCAATTTGTTAATATGGTGTATCACGTTGATTGATTTGCGTATATTGAAGAATCCTTGCATTCCTGGAATAAACCCCACTTGATCATGGTGTATGATCCTTTTAATGTGCTGTTGGATTCTGTTTGCTAGTATTTTGTTGAGGATTTTTGCATCTATGTTCATCAGTGATATTGGCCTGTAGTTTTCTTTCTTTGTGACATCCTTGTCTGGTTTTGGTATCAAGGTGATGGTGGCCTCGTAGAATGAGTTTGGGAGTGTTCCTCCCTCTGCTATATTTTGGAAGAGTTTCAGAAGGATAGGTGTTAGCTCTTCTCTAAATGCTTGATAGAATTCGCCTGTGAAGCCATCTGGTCCTGGGCTTTTGTTTGTTGGAAGATTTTTTATCACAGTTTCAATTTCAGTGCTTGTGATTGGTCTGTTCATATTTTCTATTTCTTCCTGATTCAGTCTTGGCAGGTTGTGCATTTCTAAGAATTTGTCCATTTCTTCCAGGTTGTCCATTTTATTGGCATAGAGTTGCTTATAGTAATCTCTCATGATCTTTTGTATTTCTGCAGTGTCAGTTGTTACTTCTCCTTTTTCATTTCTAATTCTATTGATTTGAGTCTTCTCCCTTTTTTTCTTGATGAGTCTGGCTAATGGTTTATCAATTTTGTTTATCTTCTCAAAGAACCAGCTTTTAGTTTTATTGATCTTTGCTATCGTTTCCTTCATTTCTTTTTCATTTATTTCTGATCTGATTTTTATGATTTCTTTCCTTCTGCTAACTTTGGGATGTTTTTGTTCTTCTTTCTCTAATTGCTTTAGGTGCAAGGTTAGGTTGTTTATTCGAGATGTTTCCTGTTTCTTAAGGTGGGATTGTATTGCTATAAACTTCCCTCTTAGAACTGCTTTTGCTGCATCCCATAGGTTTTGGGTCGTCGTATCTCCATTGTCATTTGTTTCTAGGTATTTTTTAATTTCCCCTTTGATTTCTTCAGTGATCACTTCGTTATTAAGTAGTGTATTGTTTAGCCTCCATGTGTTTGTATTTTTTACAGCTCTTTTCCTGTAATTGATGTCTAGTCTCATAGCATTGTGGTCGGAAAAGATACTTGATACAATTTCAATTTTCTTAAATTTACCAAGGCTTGATTTGTGACCTAAGATATGATCTATCCTGGAGAATGTTCCATGAGCACTTGAGAAAAATGTGTATTTTGTTGTTTTTGGATGGAATGTCCTATAAATATCAATTAAGTCCATCTTGTTTAATGTATCATTTAAAGCTTGTGTTTCCTTATTTATTTTCATTTTGGATGATCTGTCCATTGGTGAAAGTGGGGTGTTAAAGTCCCCTACTATGAGTGTGTTACTGTCGATTTCTCCTTTAATGGCTGTTAGTATTTGCCTTATGTATTGAGGTGCTCCTATGTTTGGTGCATAAATATTTACAATTGTTATATCTTCTTCTTGGATCGATCCCTTGATCATTATGTAGTGTCCTTCTTTGTCTCTTCTAGTAGTCTTTATTTTAAAGTCTATTTTTCTGATATGAGAATTGCTACTCCAGCTTTCTTCTGGTTTCCATTTGCATGGAATATCTTTTTCCATCCCCTTACTTTCAGTCTGTATGTGTCTCTAGGTCTGAAGTGGGTCTCTTGTAGACAGCATATATATGGGTCTTGTTTTTGTATCCATTCAGCCAATCTGTATCTTTTGGTGGGAGCATTTAGTCCATTTACATTTAAGGTAATTATCGATATGTATGTTCCTATTCCCATTTTCTTAACTGGTTTGGGTTCGTTATTGTAGGTCTTTTACTTCTGTTGTGTTTCTTGCCTAGAGAAGTTCCTTTAGCATTTGTTGTAAAGCTGGTTTGGTGGTGCTGATCTCTCTCAGCTTTTTTTTTTTTTTTTTTTTTTTTTTTTCTTTTTGCGGTATGTGGGCCTCTCACTGTTGTGGCCTCTCCCACTGCGGAGCACAGGCTCCGGACGCACAGGCCCAGCGGCCATGGCTCACGGGCCCAGCCGCTCCGCGGCATATGGGATCTTCCCAGACCGGGGCACGAACCCGCCTCCCCTGCATCGGCAGGCGGACTCTCAACCACTGCGCCACCAGGGAAGCCCCTCTCTCAGCTTTTGCTTGTCTGTAAACGTTTTAATTTCTCCATCAAATCTGAATGAGATCCTTGCTGGGTAGAGTAATCTTGGTTGCAGGTTTTTCTCCTTCATCACTTTAATTATGTCCTGCCACTCCCTTCTGGCTTGTAGAGTTTCTGCTGAGAGATCAGCTGTTATCCTGATGGGGATTCTCTTGTGTGTTATTTGTTGTTTTTGCCTTGCTGCTTTTAATATGATTTCTTTGTGTTTAATTTTTGACAGTTTGATTAATATGTGTCTTGGCGTATTTCTCCTTGGATTTATTCTGTATGGGACTCTCTGTGCCTCCTGGACTTGATTAATTATTTCCTTTCCCATATTAGGGAAGTTTTCAACTATAATCTCTTCAAATATTTTCTCAGTCCCTTTCTTTTTCTCTTCTTCTTCTGGAACCCCTATAATTCGAATGTTGGTGCGTTTAATGTTGTCCCAGAGGTCTCTGAGACTCTCCTCTGTTCTTTTCATTCTTTTTTCTTTATTTTGCTCTGCAGCAGTTATTTCCACTATTTTATCTTCCACCTCACTTATCCTTTCTTCTGCCTCAGTTATTCTGCTATTGATCCCATCTAGAGTATTTTTTATTTCATGTATTATGTTTTTAATCAATGCTTGATTCATCTTTAGTTCTTCTAGGTCCTTGTTAACTGTTTCTTGCATTTTGTCTATTCTATTTCCAAGATTTTGGATCTGGGAAATAGAATCTTGGATCATCTTTACCATCATTATTCTGAATTCTTTTTCAGGTAGACTGCCTATTACCTCTTCATTTGTTAGATCTGGTGGATTTTTATCTTGCTCCTTCTCCTGCTGTGTGTTTTTCTGTCTTCTCATTTTTCTTATGTTACTGTGTTTGGGGTCTCCTTTTTGCAGGCTGCAGGTTCGTAGCTCCCGTTGTTTTTGGTGTCTGTCCCCAGTGGCTAAGGTTGGTTCAATGGGTTGTGTAGGCTTCCTGGTGGAGGGGACTAGTGCCTGTGTTCTGGTGGATGAGGCTGGATCTTGTCTTTCTGGTGGGCAGGTCCACGTCTGGTGGTGTGTTTTGGGGTGTCTGCGGACTTTTTATGATTTTAGGCCACCTCTCTGCTAATGGGTGGCGTTGTGTTCCTGTCTTGCTAATTGTTTGGCTTAGGGTGTCCAGCACTGTAGCTTGCTGGTCGTTGAGTGAAGCTGGGTGCTGGTGTTGAGATGGAGATCTCTGGAAGATTTTCGCCGTTTGATATTATGTGGAGCTGGGAGGTCTCTTGTGGACCAGTACCCCGAAGTTGGCTCTCCCACCTCAGAGGCACAGCACTGACTCCTGACTCCTCAATTTGGGATGATGTGTTGTCTATTCATGTATTCCACAGATGCAGGGTACATCAAGTTGATTGTGGAGCTTTAATCCGCTGCTTCTGAGGCTGCTGGGAGAGGTTTCCCTTTCTCTTCTTTGTTCTCACAGCTCCTGGGTCTCAGCTTTGGATTTGGCCCCGCCTCTGCGTGTAGGTCGCCGGAGGGCGTCTGTTCTTCGCTCAGACAGGACAGGGTTAAAGGAGCAGCCTCTTCGGGGACTCTGGCTCACTCAGGCTGGACGGAAGGGAGGGGCACGGAGTGCGGGGCGAGCCTGCAGCGGCAGAGGTCGGCGTGACGTTGCACCAGCCCGAGGCGCGCCGTGCGTTCTCTCAGGGAAGCCGCCCCTGGATCCCGGGACCCCGGCAGTGGCGGGCTGCACAGGCTCCCGGAAGGGCGGTGTGGGCAGTGACCTGTGCTCGCACACAGGCTTCTTGGCGGCGGCAGCAGCAGCCCCAGCGTCCCACGCCCGTCACTGGGCTCCGCGCTTTCAGTCGCGACTCGCGCCCGTCTGTGGAGCCCCTTTAAGCAGTGCTCTTAATCCCCTCTCCTCGCGCACCAGGAAACCAAGAGGGAAGAAAAAGTCTCTTGCCTCTTCGGCAGCTCGAGAGTTTTCCCGGACTCCCTCCCGGCTAGCTGTGGCACATTAGCCCCCTTCAGGCTGAGTTCTCGCCGCCAGCCCCAGTCCTCTCCCTGCGCTCTGACCGAAGCCCGAGCCTCAGCTTCCAGCGCTGCGCGCCCCGGCGGGCGAGCAGAGAAGCCTCTCGGGCTGGTGAGTGCCGCTCGGCACCAATCCTCTGTGTGGGGATCTCTCCGCTTTGCCCTACCCAGGTATGTGGGGTGTTTCTTGCCTTTTGGGAGGTCTGGGGTCTTCTGCCAGCGTTCAGTAGGTGTTCTGTAGGAGTTGTTCCACGTGTAGCTGTATTTCTGGTGTATCCGTGGGGAGGAAGGTGATCTCCGCGTCTTACTCTTCCGCCATCTTACCCGGAAGTCTCTAGGACTTAAGCTCTTATGCTCACATCTACATCCCAGGCTTCTGCTTTTTTTATTTTATTTATTTATTTATTTATTTATTTATTTATTTATTTATTTATTTATTTATTGGCTGTGTTGGGTCTTCATTGCTGAGTGCAGGCTTTCTCTAGTTGCGGCGAGCAGGGGCTACTCTACGTTGCGGTGCGCGGGCTTCTCATTGCAGTGGTTTCTCTTGCTGTGGAGCATGGGTTTTAGGTGCGTGGACTTCAGTAGTTGCAGCACGCAGGCTCAGTAGTTGCGGCATGCGGTCCCTAGAGCATGCGGGCTTCAGTAGTTGCAGCGTGTGGGCTCAGTAGTTGTGGTGCCTGGGCTTAATTGTTCCACAGCATGTGGGATCTTCCTGGACCAGGGATCGAACCCGTGTCCTCTGCATTGGCAGGTGGATCCTTAACCACTGTGCCACCAGGGAAATCCTGCTTCTGCTTTTTTAGATACTCTAGTCTGTACCATGTAAACCTAAGTAGGGATTTCAGCTATGAATTATCTTTAAGTAAACAAACACCAACCAAAAACAATTGTCCTAAAAGCATTTGCAACTTAGTCAGACTTTAATGCATTTCTGGAGAGAAGATGAAGGAGTGGTCTGAGTTCTAAAAGCACAAATAGCTAAAAGCAGAATAGCTCTTATCACGAATCTTACAACGTCCTTTGAGAACCCCACCGCTGGGGAATTTCATGGATCTTTCCCTCATCTAGTTTCAGGCCTTCTCCCTCTCTTTCTTCCTCCTCTCTTTGGCTCTTCACTCTCTCTCTCTTTGTTCCTCTCAGGAGCAATAACATCTCACCCCCTGTCCATGCAATCCAGCTTCTTCCTTCTGGAATATTCTGGCACGTTTGTCATCTAAGACTTAACAGCCTTGCTTATATCAGCTGGCCTCATCAATTTATTCTCCTGAACAGTGACACATTCCTACTTAGGGAGACTTCTGATTCAGTGATCCCTTTGCTTTCCCCCAACCCCTTCCCATAGGAGTTGGAAATAGTTCTTTTCTTTCTCTTCCTCTAGTTGGCACTGCTATTATTGCTTTGACTTACCAAAACAGTAATGCTACACTAGTTTTCACTTTTTCTGTTTCATATTCTTTTTTTTAATTGAAGTTATATTCGATTTACAATATTATATTAGTTTCATGTGTACAGCATAGTGATTCAGTATTTTTACAGATTATGCACCATTAAAAGTTATTACAAGATAATGGCTATAATTCCCTGTGCTGTACAATATTTCCTTGTTGCTTATCTATTTTATGAATAGTAGTTTGTGTCTGCTAATCCCATACTCCTAATTCATTCCTCCCCCTCCATTTGCAGCCACTAATTTGTTTTCTGTGTCTGTGAGTCTGTTTCTGTTTAGCATGTACATTCATTTGTATTATTTTTTAGATTCCACCTATAAGAGATATCATACAGTATTTGCCTTTCTCTGTCTGACTTATTTCACTAAGCATAATATTTTCTAGGTCCATCCATGTTGCTGCAAATGGCAGAATTTCATTCTTTTTTATGGCTAAAACATATCCCATATATAGATATATGGAATCCACTAGTGTCTGTTGAATGACACTTGGGTTGCTTCTATATCTTGGCTATTGTAAATAGTCCTTCTGTGACTATTGGGGTGCACGTATCTTTTTGAATTAGTGTTTTCGGTTTTTTCCAGATATATACCCAGAAGTGGAATTGATGGATTATATGATAATTCTATTTTTAGTTTTTTCAGGAATCTCCTTGCTGTTTTCCATAGTGGCTGCACCTATTTACATTCCCATCAACAGTGTACAAGGGTTCCCTTTTCTCCACATCCTCTCTAACATTTGTTATTTGTAGACTTTTTGATGATAGCCATTCTGACAGGTGTTAGGTGATAGCTCACTGTGGTTTTGATTTGCATTTCTCAAATAATTCACGATGTTGAACATCTTTTCATATGCCTGTTACCCATCTATAGGTCTTCTTTGGAAAAATGTCTATTTAGATCTTCTGCCCATTTTTTGATTGGGTTGTTTTTGATATAGAGTTGTATGAGCTATTTATGTATTTGGTATATTAATCTCTTATCGGTCATATAATTTGCAAATATTTTCCCCCATTCCATAAGTTTTCTTTTCATTTTGTCGATGGTTTCCTTTACTGTGAAAAAGCTTTTAAGTTTAATTAGGTCCCATTGGTTTGTTTCTACTTTTCTTTCTTTTGCCTTAGGAAATAGATCCAAAAAAAAATATTGCTCCGATTTATGTCAAAGAGTGCTCTATATATGTTCTTTTCTAGGAGCTTTATGGTTTCATGTCTTACATTTAGGTCTATGATCCATTTTGAGTTTATTTTTGTATAAGGTCTGGGAAAATATTCTACTTTTATTCTTTTACATGTAGCTGTCCAGTTTTCCCAGCACCACTTATTGAAGAGACTATCTTTTCTCCATTGTATATTCTTGCCTCCTTCATCTTAGATTAATTGGTCATAAGTGTAAAGGTTTATTTCTGGGCTCTCTATTCTGTTCCACTCATCTATGTGCCTATTTTCATGCCAGTACCATGCTGTTTTGATTACTGTATCTTTGTAGTATCGTCTGAAGTCTGGGAGGGTTATGCCTCTAGCTTTGTTCTTTTTTCCTCAAGATTGCTTTGTCAGTTTGGGGTCTTTTGTGGCTCCATATAAATTTTAGGATTATTTATTCTAGTGCTGTGAAAAATGTCATGGGTATTTTGATAGGGATCGCATTAAATCTATAGATTACTTTGGGTAGTATGGCCATTTTCACAGTATTAATTCTTCCAATCCAAGGCATGGGATATCTTTCCATTTATTTGTATTCTGTTTCATATTCTTACCTTTCTCTCTCCTATGGCTAACATCTTTAGTTCTCTTTTCCAGGCAGTCCTTAATGCTGGTCTCTGCTTCATTGTAACTATGTCACGCCTTTCTCAAAGTTGCAGATGGCTTCTCACTGTTTCACAGGTAATGTACATGATGGTCCTTCAAGGAAGTCTTCCTGCATTGAGAGAAAGAAGTATACACTATTTCCTCGTGTCCCTAGGCTGGCTGTGCTACAACTTCCCTACCCTTTCTAATTAAATCTCAATTATGCTCTTATTTTTGTTTCTTAACTGTCAAATTCATGTTACCTGAGTTTGTTTGTCTTTGCCCACCAAGAAGCAGACACCAAGATGGGATAAGTTTTGCCACATATGTTGGTGGAAATATCAGTGAAAGGTAAAGAAGAGGAAGGAGGAAAGCAGGGGAGACTTCTGAGCATGATGCAGGTCTCACACCTGTGCCTGGAGAGAGGGAAGGAAGGAGGACTGGCTATAAAGAATCTCAGACTGTAGCACAATTCTGAGAAAGTTTGACCAGGCTGTTGATGAGTCCTGGAGCCAAAGTTACATGTTAGAGGAGTCCCAGGTGTGCAGGACTGGGCCCACACTATTTCCCCAGCCATTCTTTGTCATTGGCTGAGTGTAGGCCTAGGGAAGTGTGGCCCCATTTAATGCAGTGGTGGATCTTTAGGCTGGCAGTGATATGGATTCCAGCAGTAGGACAGTTGAGTGCATTTTAATAGCCACCACAGTGAGCTTATTCAACATTTTTATTTCTATTCATATATTAATTTATTACTTGCCCATTATCTATATAAGTTACATATCTAACATCAGCAGAAAACCTTCAGAAGGTGAATATTATATGTCAAATAATTATGTAAAATAAGGAACCAAAATGATTTTATATACTAATTTTGAGAATAATTGTTTTCTTTTAGTGATTTGTGTTCTAAAATGGAGGATTTTTGCTTACTTCAAGAAAACCAAAAAATTTGAACAACATCCCTTTTAACTCAACCAAATGTTTATTATATTTTTAAAAAACTAAAATACTGAGATTTTATAACTTCTAAATATTCTTTAAAAGTTCTTTGCAAGGGCCAAGTATAATTGTTTTTAAAAATATCAATTGTATGAAAAATGAGTGATTGATTACAAAAGAGATAAAATGGGAATTCCCTGGCATTCCAGTGGTTAGGACTCCATGTTTTCATTGCCAAGGGCCCAGGTTCAGTCCCTGGTTGGGGAACTTAGATTCCGCAAGACTTGCAGCACGGCCAAAAAAACCCACAAAAAGCAAAAGAGAGAGAGAGAGAGAGAGAGAGAGAGAGATAAAAGGTGATAAAACTTACTATCAGCAGGGTAAGAACTACTTCACTTGTTAAAAAATTCATGCTGAAAAAAACTACTCACAGTAGTTTGAATATTGTTAGTTATATTTCTGAATGGAAAATTTTCAAATCAGCTGCTTATTATTCTACAACTTTCTAAAAGGGAATGAGATAAAAGAATACCTAGAAAACACAAACTCTGTGCCTTTAGTGATGGCTCTAACATGCATTGACATTAACTTTGTGTTGGAGACTGTTAAGTGTTTTAGATGAATGTCTTAATACTAGTAACACTTCATTCTTATTTTCAATTTACAGATGAAGAAAGTGAGGGTTAAAGAGGTTAAATAATTGCCTTGTGTCCCTTCATCATGGTGGCACTAGAAGTAGAACTTGTGATTATTAAATGCTAAAGGATTTACTTACCTACTACACTACCTTGCACTTCTAGTGAAGCTCCTGCTCAATTGGGCTAGCATTGTGTGAGCTGTGAAACCTCTTTCTGTTTCTATAGATAAAGGTAGAATTTCAAAACTCTTGTTGTTTATGAAACACCAGTTGTTTATGAAACACCTTTGCAAATTCGGTGATATCCTCAAAGTAGCCATACTTTTGTTCATTTAGGTTTTTTTTAACTGATATTTTTTAAAACTTAGCTTCGTTGGGGCTTCCCTGGTGGTGCAGTGGTTGAGAGTCCGCCTGCCGATGCAGGGGACACAGGTTCGTGCCCCAGTCCGGGAAGATCCCACATGCCGCGGAGCGGCTGGGCCCGTGAGCCATGGCCGCTGAGCCTACGTGTCCAGAGCCTGTGCTCCACAACAGGAGAGGCCACAGCAGTGAGAGGCCCGCCTACCGCAAAAATAAAAACAAAAAACTTAGCTTCATCTAAAGAAGTAATACTCAGGAAACTGATGTGCTCGTTATATTTTCTAATTCATAACAAATTAAATACACATAGTAAAGGTTACCCCCTTCTAAAGTGAAATCATATGCCAATAGACACACACACACCAGTGTTGGAGAAACACTGGCCTAAGACATAGACTGAAAGCAGGCTGAATGGCTGCTCTCTATCTCCTCTCACTGGTCTTGGCCTGCTGCATCTTACTACTGCAATGTTTACTTGGTATGTGTGTGTCCATACATTCATGTGTGAGTGTGCATCTGCTGTAGGGGGTGGGAAATAGTGTGATGGGGTAAAGTGGGGGCAGGGAAAAGGCTAAGAGATCATGTCTCCACTACAGCTTACCAAAAAATAGAAACATCCAGTCAGTTAGTCTCTATGGACTTACCTGTAGACTTTACCATGGACATTCCAAGGTGGAGGCAACCAAAGCTAGTCATTGGAGATAGTTATTGGGGCACAGAGACACTTGTAGAGCAGGCACGTGTTATACAGAGGGCAAGCTGTGTTGGGTAGTTGAGTACTCTTCCCACAGAGGCCCTCTTTTTGTCCAACCCTATGCCCCTGAGGGATCCCTTAGCAAAAGGATTGGCTTTGGAGCTTTGTCTCCAGTGTGCACTGACTTGAACAATGCTTTGAATGTGACCAGTAAATACTGGCCAAAAATATTATAATAAAAGACTTTTGAGCCTAAATCCTTGCTTCTAAAGATACTCAAGATGTACCAAGGCTCACACTGATATGTATTTATCACTGCCCTATTGGCAAAACCAAGAGAAGGATTTTAATAAAAGGTCAACTCAACATCAAATACATCAAAGACAAGGTTTTTTTTTTTTAAAATAACTTTATTAGGGGACTTTCCAAATACACACAATAATGGGAAGTGTAAGATAATAAACCTCCCTGTATCTGTCCCCCAGCTTCAAAAATTATCAATCATTTTTCATCTATTCTTCCTTCCATTTTTTTTTGCAGGATTACAAAATTCTTCAGTAGGTACCTCTGATGACATTTCTGTTTTACACATAATTGTTATGCCATTATCACATCTAACAATATTAAGAATAATTCATTTATAGTACCTAATGCTGGACTTAGTCTATAATCTGATTTTCCTGACTGTCCCAAGGGTTCTTTTCATAGGTGCTTTGGTCAAAAGAGAACACAAAGTCCACACATTGCATTTCATGATTATGATTCTTAAATCTCTTTCACTCTTTTATAATTGGTCCCCTGCTTTTCCATGCGATTGATTTGATAGAGAACCAAGGTCATTTTTCTTGTTGAGTGTTCAACGTTCTAAATTTGACTGATTGCTTCCTTGAGGTGGTTTTTAAACTTGATCCTTTGTCCCTTGTATTTCTTATTAGGTCTAGAGGCTTGATTAGATTCAGGCAAGAAGACCTTATAGTGGTTCTGGGTACTGATTTTGTCATATCATGGCACACATAATGTCTGGGTGTTGGATTTTGGGGTTTAGTTTTTTTCTTTTTCTTTCTTAGTTGCTCTCTCTCATTGGCAAGGTTCAAAATTATGCTACATTTATTTCCTTTTTCCAACCAGAAAAAAAAGTCAAGATCTACATAGACAAAATGACTAGGCAGAATACCAGTGGTTCTGAATCTCTTGGACAATCTGTATTTGAAGAAAGCTTCTCCTGCTTCGTACACAAAGGAGTTGACTGTACAAGGGAAAATGTATGAGATATGAACACTTAGGGATTACTGAATGTGAAATTACAAAAAACACATCACTAATTACTATATTTAGAAGCTAAACTATAAAAATCAGGTTGAAAATAACTGAAATGTAATGAGTCATTTGCTAATTATTTAGCTTATGGATTTCCAATGCCATTTGCTTCTAGCTCTTTTCTTCTTCCTTAGGGAATTTTTGGTGGCACTGCTTCTTAACACCTCCAGAAACTATTGTATGCTGATAACTGACCATAAATTGTACATGTGGAGAGACACATAAGAGATTATGACTCAGCATCCATGCTGTGTTATTGACTGAGATAAACCATGAGTGGATTGTACCACAGTTGAGGACTTTCAGAGCAGAAAGTAGTTAGAATTCTGCTGACTAATCAGTATGCTATCTATTGCTTGGTAGAGAATTAGAAACGTAAATCAAGAAGGTGAATATGCCCCTTGAAGAGAGACAGAGTATCACCATGCTTCTCAGGTGCTAGACGTGTTCAGTTATGGGTCCAGCCCATGGGTTTGCAGCCATAACTGTACCTGGGCAGCTTTTAAACTTACTGATGCCTGGACTCTACCCCAGAACTGAGTCTGGGTCTCTGAGGGTGGGTTCCAGACATTGGTATTTTGAAAAATCTCTTTAGGTGATTCTAATATGCAGCCAGGGCTGAAACTCTTCAATCTAGCCAGCAAACAAGAGGTACCATTTATAGGTCTTACTCTGTGCAAAAGACTGCGCTGGAAATCTCTTGCACATATGGAAAATGATGCTTGGAGAGATGTTATTCACTCACTGTTTTGCTACAAAGAGTTTCACACTCATTCTATCTGGATTCAGAACTATGTGTTTTGAAATATTTTTGAAAGTGACCAGAAGTATGAAATGAAATTTATATCATAACTTAGGAACACAGAAGATAATGAAACAAGTTCAACAAATAATCTTATTAAGTGTGATGCACTTTAATATTTTTTATTTTAATTAAAAAATACTAGTCAAAACCTACTAAAATGATTTCATGACCTGCAGTTTGAAACACTCTTATAAACCATGACAGTGCAGATTTCCTTTCAGTTCCAAACACATGGCAAAATCTTTTCCCCCTCAATCCTGCTCATATTTTCTCTTCTTACCTGGAAAACCATTATTTTTTTTCTCTGCATTTTTAAAAGGCCATCAGGTTGTTTCCTGGCTGAAAAGCATTTCCCAGACTACTTCAGCTCATTGTGTCTCTTATTTCAGTGCCTATAGCTAACACGCAGAGCTCATCACACTTTTTTTTTTTTACACTAAATCATGTGATATACTGTGATGCTCTGTAATTGTCCTATATCTTAGATGGTTATGTCTCCTTGATTAAATTTAACCGTTCTGAGGGCAGTGATTATGTTGCATGCTTTTGCTTCTATACTTTTCAAGATGCCTAGCACAGAGCAGGGCAGATCACAAAAGCTAAACGCTGTCCTGTGACCCTAGGCAAGTCAATCTCTTACGTTTTATTTCTTCCTCCTTAAAACGAAGGGGGCTGTTTTAGGTTAATCCTAAAGTTTCCTCCAGGTTTTTAAGTCTATTTGTGTATAATATCTATGAACTTCTTCTATAAATACAGAAGTGAAGAATACATTAAACATTTTTATGAGCAACCAAAGGAAAGTTCTCGTGTGGGAAGAAAAAAGGCTGAAATTATTTGGCAGTTTTGGTAGGCAAAATATAAACTCCTCTGTGCTATCTCTGAAAAGAAAAAGAAGAACTTACTGGAGTTTGGAAATGGAATTGGGCCCTGGGTCATTTGGATTCTGATATGTGATTATTCACAGGCCGCATTTCTTTTTCAAGTTGAATGAATATATGGGTAGCAAGAAATATCCATGGGCTCTTTATATTATTATGAATTGATCACATAATAACACAAGAATTAACAATGAATGTGGGGTTGTGGGAGGCGTGTGGAGGAAGAGGTAGCATGATTTAGGGAAAAAATTATTGAATACAATTACAGTTTAGGTATTGTTTGTTTGCAAGTGGTTTGTTAACATCACTGAGGCTCTTCTGAGTGGCTTCTGAGGTGAAAGGATGTGGCTGGCTGGGTCAGTTACTTGCATTCTTCTGAACCAGAGGCTATAGGCAGAGTAGCCAGAGAGATAGGTGCTGCGTGTATGTGTGTGTGTTAGGGAATGGGAGGTGTGGGGAATAGGCCAACTATGGACTTTACCTGCTTATTATTATACCAATTATACCAATCCATGGTTATAATGGTTAGTTCAGAGATGGGCATAGGATCTAAGCAAGTCCAATGAGACTCATTCCTTGGCCTGCTTTCTTGTTAATGGGACCAATTGCTAAGGAGGTGGGAGGAGGGGGAAAACCTGCGGCTGTAGGTCTAGGCCCTGATTAGAGAAAATAAAGCCAGTGCAATGAAAGCACAACCACGATATGAAGAGAAACAGAGTCCTAACACTTTTTGAGCACCTGGAGAAAAGCAAGGATTTTTTTTTTTTTACCTTTTTTTTAAAAAAAGCAACATTTTATTAATTTATTTAATATCTTTATTGGAATATAATTGCTTTACAATGTTGTGTTAGTTTCTGTTGTACAACAAAGTGAATCAGCTATACATATACATATATCCCCATATCCCCTCCCTCTTGCATCTCCCTTCCATCCTCCCTATCCCACCCCTCTAGAAAATCAAGGATTTTGAAAAGCATTTTTTTTTTTCTGCCAGTTCTACTCTTGGGGTTTATAAGCATATGAGTCAATACATTACAACCTCCTTTGCTGTAGGCTTTCAAAAGTCAGTTTGAGTAGGGTATCTATTACATCCAACTATCCTGACTACACAGGAGTTTATCATAAAACCAGTATAGCTTCACTCTTGCTCACTGCTAACCTCCTCTCTCATCTTATCCTTTGGTGAAACAGGGCCATGTCTCCTGCTTTTATAGAGCCCAACATTCGTTTCCTCTCCATCTGGTAAGAAAGGTTTCTCCAACCTTCTGCGCATGGTCTTCCAGGTGTCTTCCTCCACAAGTTAACATGTGCTTGTTTCACAACAGCAAGTGGCAGGAGAGGAAAAAACCGAGGTCCAGTCTTAGGCAAGTGATGCGACTGCCTTTGTGTCTATTACAAAATACCTCTCCCTCAGAGTCCCCACCCGCCCAGCACTCCCATTCTTTGGAGCCCAGGCTGGATTTTAATCTTCAATTGCCTGTCCACCTCCACCTCAGCCAGAGGACATTGGGCAGGCTACAAAGGACAGGGTACAAAAGACTGTGCTGAGGTCCCACAGTACTAAGAAGAAGCAAGAGCTGGAGTCAAGAGGTAGAAAAGCAAGCCCACATCCACACCCACACCCACTGTTACTGTGGTCTCTTCCTAAGGTGTTGATAGCTGCTGATGCTGTGTCTCTGAGCATCGACACACTGGGCATATCCCGCTGTGCAGTGATCACAAATGTTGATGATAGCTGGAAAAACAGTATCACTTGTCACTTGAAAGCAGTATTTCCCAGTATCATTTAGATCTTAAGGTTGATATCTTTTCTTAAGGGCCTTCCTGAATTCAGTTTGGTGATCTTTACAGCCAGTCTTTGCTGATGAAAGTCAATAGTTCAAGACGTCCAGTTGGAGGCCACCTGGCCATTGGCCATTGGAAGAGAACAGAGCACATGGTAAAGCAGGGCATTTGGTAAGTCTCCCCTGACACACCAGTGACACCTTCAGGGGTCAGTCTAGGGGCCCCATCTGGTCTTAGTTTTTTCTGTCTCCTGCACTCCTGGGGTGGGTGGGGGGACTCTCAACACTGTGTTGGAGACAGGAAGAAAAAGCAGGAAACACGGGAGGAAACGCAATTCCACTAGGCAGTCTCCAGCGGCGCGCACGGGCTTCGGGGGCGTAGGTGTGGGCGGTGCCTCTGTGGAGGCGGGAAGACAAGCCCCTAAGGGGGATGGGGCGAGTAGGAGAAGGGGCGAAGTTCCAACACCATCGTGGGCGCAAGCCAACGGCGAGGGCTGCCCGCCGGTGCCAGGTCCCAGCACTTGCCCTGTTTTGGCCCAGGCGGAGGGGCTACCTGACCCGGCGGAGAGCTGGGGCAGCCCGGGTTCTGGCCCCTGGAATCTCTCCGTGTCTGCAAGCTCCCTCCCTATTTTCTTGCTTCCTCCCCCCTCGCCGCCCGTCCGAAAACGCGGCGCCTTTAAGAGGGAGCTCGGTTACCCTGGGGGCGGGAACCCCTCGGCAGATCGCGAGGCGGCGATGCTCCTCACTTTCTGCTCCAGCTCCCGCCGCCGCCGCCTGGATCGCCACCGCCATCCCCGCCTCCTCTTCTTCTTCCTCCTCCTCCTCCTCTGCCTCGAAGCGTCGTTTTCTGCAGCAGAGGAGAGAAGTGCTATGTCAGGAAAGTTCCGGGAGGGACTGGCTGGGGCCATGCTCCCCGGGCTCTCCCGCAGGCGCCCGCGCGCAGCCCTTTGTATGAGGTGAGACTTGGGGTCCCCGGCCCCAGGGACAGGTAGCCGCCCGCGGGGAGCGCTTTGATTCGTCGCGGTGGGAAGGGTGTGCGGTTGGGCGGAGTGTGTGGCGGGGGACGAGGCTGGTGAGACTGAAGTTGTGCCGGAGAAGCTCGGGGTTTTCGGGAAGGTTTTTGCAGCTGGACTAGAGGGATTTCGGCAGCCAGCGCCACACGGTGGGGCCCGGCCGGGACTCGGTGTCCCTGGGTCCCGCCTCGCCTCGCCTCCCGACGCCCCCTGCCCTGTCCACTGCCCGCCCGAGCGGTGAGGCCTTCGAGGAAACCGCTCCGCTGCTGCCGGCCCCCGGTGCCGGGTTTCTTTCTGCCGGGCTCTCCCCTCGAGATGCTAAGCGCTGGAAGTGAGAGGCAGGGGATGGAATCCTCCTGAACTTTTACACTGTGGGCTCCTCACTCTTCAGAGGTGAAATTCACCTCGTTTGCCCAAGTCCGAGGGCTCCTTCGAGCTCCACCAGTTCTGAGAGGTTGTCTTTTACTTGTGGGTGAGCTTTCCGTGCTGTGGCTCTTTCAGCCTTGGTCGGTTTACAGCGTTGCACTGATTTTCGTCCGCCCTCCTCCCCCACTTTTGGGAAACATTTTTTTTTTTTTTTTTTGAAAGAAAAAAATATCTTGGAGGATTCGGGTGCTAAAACAAACAAAACAACCACCAGTACAACAAAACCTAACAATGCATTTTTGTGAAATTTGCCCCCCGGGGCTGACCTAAGTATTCCAAGTGATCGTTTAGTCCCCATGAAATATTTAGTCTTGGTCTTAACACTTAATGAAAGGCAAAGATCCCTGTAGTAGGATGCAGGTTTTTTTGTTTTTTTTTTTTTTGTTTTTTTTCAGTGAGGTAAGATGAGGTTTCAGTCATGTTTTTAAAAGATTTTTCTCTTTGTTTATTGGTTTTCATTATAGCTTAGATTAAGAAGGCTCCCATTAATTTTAGGAGTAGTATTTCTAAGAATCATAAATAAAACCTGATGTTTCTTGCATAATCCGACATTGCTTCAGACAGTTTTACTCTTGGATGAGGTATGTAGTAGGTGTAATTCTTTGATGAAACCTAATATATAAATACATTTATTGCCCAAGTGGCTAAGTTTTCTTTTTTCATGTATCCTGTGGGTGAAGGAAGCCCATTTTCTCACACCCCCAGGTCTCTACCACAAATGTCTGTTCTTGTTTCTGTCTTCTTCACTCACATTGTATACATCTGATGACAGGGACAAATCAGAGGTGCTGATGGCAAGTCCCTATATTTTGTGAAGTGTTGCATAGCCAGAATTGTAGTGATGTAATTGATTATATCGTCCAGATTATTTTGAAAAATAAAAACAGAACGTGGGAGCTTGTTTAAAGAAAAGAGTGTCATTAAGTATTTAAATTCTCAAGTATATGCTTTACATATAATTTGTGTGTGGAAAGATATATTACCAAAATAGATGGGGAATACAGTAGGAGACAACTTATGTGCAGTGGGGAAGTTTTGAAAGAAAATCATTCCAGAATAAACATTAATATGATAATATTTTGTTTGGGATATAGGTTTTCATCTCTGAGCATGGTTTTGTCACTCTGTTGTCAAATATACCAGAATTGAAACTTTAAAAAAAGAACTCTCCATCTCAAGCATTTTCTGAAAATTTGTAGCAAAATGAGCATTTTTGGAAAAAAATTTGCTTAGAAAAAGTCGCATACTTAAAACCCTAACTGCAGTTACTATTTTAAGTTTGCTGGACTCTAGGCCAGAAAGTACCGCATTCAGTAAGAATTTGGGGTTCTAAGGTGGATGTGACTTATTTCCTAGAACTGTGTGGGTTAATATGAGTACCTTGAGATTTGGTATGTGACTTATTTGATTGAGATGATTGTTTTGTGAATAATCCTTTTTGAAACTAAAGATATATATTCATATGTATATCACATATACATATCACAAATATATATATCACAAAATCCATATCTATTTATAGATATGGGTATACATATATTTATGTATCTCTATATAAAAGGGAAAACTGTTCAGGGACTCAATAATACTCCTTCACTAAGAAGAGCACGTCTGAAAGATCAAAAGCTAAAAACATTTCTTGCTACGGCTTGTCATTTCTTCAGCAATTTCATCACTATCAGTTAAGTTAAAAAAACGCTGTATTTTCCACATGTTCTTGTTCTCACACAAGGCTTGGACCAGGGAGCCATATGCCAGTGATCCTAACCACATATTTTTAAAATGGACTGAATTATCACACCAATGGATGATTGAATCAGGCATTTCTTAAGCTTCAGTAATTTATCTCCAGTAGAAGAATCCCTGGTAAAATTTAGCTTGTCAATATAGTGTTTTCTTCTTTTAACACTTCAGTAATTACCTTCAGGGCATTCCCCATAGGTCTGGGTCTTAGAGAGTAGACATCAAAGGCATGGGAGGCAAACCTTGGGTAAGTTTTGGTACTCCAAATGTGAAATGATGTCTTGAGTATTTGATGTGAGAGAGATACTCATTTATACTTGGGAAAATAATACCTATGATACAGTGCTCCAATCTGTAGGCAAAGCTTTGGAATATTTCTTATCATGTTCCACAGCTGAAGCTGCTGCATTTTAGCATACATATGAAAGTTAGAAACGAAATGATTTTTTTAGACTTTTTGTCATTTGCTAGACGTTTACCAGAAATGTGTTTATATTTGCTACAAATGCCCTTTACTTTATTGCATATGGCAAGTTTTTCCTTTTCCTTTTTTTTTGCTACTATGATGTGTATATTTAGGGTGAGTTCTTAGTGTATATTTAGGGTGAGTTCTTAGTGTTTACTTGAAACAGACAGTACCATGTTTCACAGAGTTTATGTTGTGTCTCTTCAGCTTAAAAAAAATAACATTTGAAATGTTTGACTATGAGCATGAGATCACAGACTTTTAGAACTGATGGGATCTTGTTCAATTATAGTTTCAGTTTCCTGGGAATTTTCTGTTTAAGGTCAGATGTGGCCCTGATTTGAACTGGATGATCCACAAATAGGTACTTTTGCAACCACAAAACATGGAGAACATTCCAAATAATTTGCAGTGTGGGCATGCTTTAGTGTTTAGTTGGCTTGAGGCAGTGTGCCATGCTTGTAAAAAATGGTTTTTGAAGCTGACAGCAAGCTGTTTCACTCTTTGAGTTTGACACGTAGGATGAAGTGCCTTTTAGCCTCTGTGCCAGTAAATACGGACAGGATTGGAAAAAGTAATTTGTTCACATTTCTGTATGTCAGAAGATTCAGAAAACTCAAGCATGAAACTAGCTTAATATACTGGAAAGCTCATTCATATTCATTAAAAATGTAATGAAGAGTTGAGAATGTTGGATTTTAACACAGCTTTCAGGTCATGGGCAAAAGAGTGTATATTTGCAGTTAGTAGGGTAATCTAGTGGTCATCTCTTGAAATTAATAATAACACTATTATTAATAGTATTTCCTTTGAGTGATAATCCTCCCAGGCCCAACTTTGATTAAAAAACATCCCCAGGGCTTCCCTGGTGGCACAGTGGTTGAGAGTCCGCCTGCCGATGCAGGGGACACGGGTTCGTGCCCCGGTCCGGGAGGATCCCATATGCCGCGGAGCGGCTGGGCCCGTAAGCCATGGCCGCTGAGCCTGCGCGTCCGGAGCTTGTGCTCCGCAACGGGAGAGGCCCCAACAGTAAGAGGCCCGCGTACCGCAAAAAAAAAAAAAAAAAATCCCCAGCCAGACACTGTACCAATCACCTAGCAAATATGTTAATTGATTCTTAAATAATTTTAAGTTGAAACCCTTATGCGTCATTGTAGTCATAAGCTTTATGTACCTTTGGGGTTTTTGACCAAAGTTTCTTGGTTAACTTCTTTTCTATCAATTGATGAAGCCCAATCTATATCATTAAAGCATTTAAAAATATTTTAGGCACATTTTTTTATGCGAAAATTTCTAAGGATTTGCCTTGGGAAGGGAGTGCAGAAGGGACATGATTCTTTATTGTAGCTCTTACCTTCCAAAGGAAGGTGCCTTCATCTCTTCCTGTCTTTTTTTAAACAAAAACAAATGCATAGGTAATTTTAGAGAAAGAACATTTGCAGGCATTTAAAGATGCTTGAAGTTTCAATCAAAATAAGGGTTTCAGCTCAAAGTTACCTAAGCATCAGTGAACGTTTGTGCCAGGTGTTGGTTACAGTTTCCGGCTGAGGGTGTTGTCTGCTGCTGATCCAAGTTGGTCCTGGGAAGATACAGATTCAAAGGGAGTTGGAATGGAAAGGGGCTAATTCCAGGCATAGCAGCTATTGCCTTCCAGAGGGAAAAATGTTTGCCTAAGTGTGTACCTCTATAAAATCCACTTTTCATCATTGTAGCTTATTTTTTCCGTTTCCTTCATGCTATATATGAAGTGTATAGTGTCTTCCTGATCCATTTTTTTTATTGTTGTTGCTGTTTTTCTTTCTTTTTTTTTTTTTTTTGCGGTACGCGGGACTCTCACTGTTGGGGCCTCTCCCGTTGTGGAGCACAGGCTCCGGACGCGCAGGCTCAGCGGCCATGGCTCACGGGCCCACTCCGCGGCATGTGGGATCTTCCCGGACCGGGGCACGAACCCGTGTCACCTGCATCGGCAGGCAGACTCTCAACCACTGCGCCACCGGGGAAGCCCACTACATATTTTTAAAAGAATATTTGTTGCGAAGTACCTTGTACATATAAAGGTGCATAAAACATATTTGTAAGTTAAAAAAAATAGAATACCTTTGCACCTACCATCAAGGTTAAAAAGTATAATAGGGGCTTCCCTGGTGGCGCAGTGGTTGAGAGTCCGCTTGCTGATGCAGAGGACACGGGTTCGTGGCCCGGTTTGGGAAGATCCCATGTGCCGCGGAGCGGCTGGGCCCGTGAGCCATGGCTGCTGAGCCTGCGCGTCCAGAGCCTGTGCTCTGCAACGGGAGAGGCCACAACAGTGAGAGGCCCGTGTACCGCAAAAAAAAAAAAAAAAAAAAGTATGAAATACCTAGAATCCCTCAGTTTACCCATTCCCCACCTAAAGGCAACCCTTGCTTTATCTCTAAAGCAACTTATTCTTTAGTTTTGGTTATTTTTGGACTTTACATAAAGGGAATTATGATATATGTATTATATACTTTTATGTTTGCTTCATTTGTTCACTGTTACGTTTTTGAAATTCATCAATTTCATAGCTGTAATTTGTTTTTGTTTCTGTTTAGTGTTTTATTGTATGAATTCTATAATTTATTCATTTCACTCTTAAGGGGAATTTGTCATTGTAACTAGGTTTTCAAAAGCATAAAGTATAAGCATAAAGTTTTCCGTGATATCCTTTTATCTGTTTAATCACTGCCACATCTGTGATATGTCCCATTTCTTTTTTACTCCTGATGCTGCTGATTTCTGTCTGTCTGTCTCTGTCTGTTGCTCTTTCACTCTCTGTCTCTCCTTCAATCTTTTTTTTTTTTTTTTAATTGTTTGGCCACACCACCGGGCATGTGGGATCTTAGTTCCCTGACCAGGGATCAAACCCTTGGCCCCTGAAGTGGAAGCGTGGAGTCTTAACCACTGGGCCGCTAGGGAAGTCCCTCTCCTTCTTCAATCTTGAGATATATCTTTTCAAAGAAAAGATCTTTTCAAAGAACCAACTTTTGCCTTTGCCGATCATCACTATTACATGTTTTTTTTTTCCCTAAATCCTTCATTTTTTGCTATTTTATTTTCTTTCTCCCATGTTTTTAGGTTTATTCTGCCATTATTCTAATTTCTTAAGTTGGGTGCTTAGCTCATTAATTGTGAACTTGCCTCATCAGAGGACAAGGAGTTGTCCTTGAATCATCACATTAGCTGCTTATCAGAATTTTTATGTACTGCTTTTGTTATCATACAGTTCTAAATATTTGCTATGGTTTCTTTGATTCATAGATCCAAGATCCATCTTGAGAATGGTGTTTTCTAATTGCTAAACATAGTTTGTTGTTGCTGTTGCTGATTTCCAGCCTACCTGTAATATGGTCACAGTATGTGGTCTCTATCATACCAGTCTTCTGATGCTCTTTGAGGTTATCTTCATGGGCTAGGGCAAATGTTCTCTTTTTAATAAATGTCCCATGTGTAGCTTGAAAATCATGTATATTCTCCAGTTTCTGGGTGCAGTGTTCAATGTGTATCCATAGATGAAAATTTTAATTGTGATGTTTAAATCTTCTTATTCCTTATTAATTATTTTGTCTGCTTGATCATTCAGTTACTGAGAAATTGTAACAATGGCTTTATCAATTTCATCTCCATAATTCACCTTCTGCTTTGAATATTTTGAGATTTGTTATTAAGTGCCTTTACAATTAGATTTTAAAATATTCTTATGGTAAATTAAACCTTTTTTCATATGTAATGACCTTCTAAGTCTCTAGTTGTGCTGTTTGACTTAATTTTTTCATTGATATTAATAAAACAATTTAGGGTTCCCTATAGATTTTGATTGGCTTGATATATCTTTCTCTACTCTTTGACTTTCAAGTTGGATTTATGTTCTTATGTTTTTAGATGTGTCTTTTGTAAATAGCATATAGCTGGATCTTTGCTTTTGACTGGAGAGTTTAGTCTTTTTATGTTTAGAATGAAGACTGATATATTTGGGTTTATTATCACATTATGATGTATTTTCTGTTCTGCTTTATCTCTTTCTACTCTCCTTTGTTGCCTTGTTTTGAATAGGTTGATTCTCTACCATCCCCTTTTACTATTCTTTTTATTTTGAGGGTTCAGGCACTGGCTATAAGCTCCATATCTATTATTTTAGTGGATACCCACACAGTTTTACTATGCGTACTCATCTTAATCTAGTTTAATCAGTATCTTTGCCTTCTGCCATAGACCGAATTGTGTTCCTCCAGATTCATATGTTGAAGCCCTACGCCCCAATATGATTGTATTTGGAGATGAAGCTTATAAGGATGTAATTAAGGTTACATGAGGTCATATGAGTGAGGCCCTAATCTAATAAGACTGGTGTCCATATAAGAAGAGGAAGAGACACCAGAGATATCTTTCTTCCTTTTACCTATGCACAGAGGAAAGGCCAAGTGAGGACACAGTGAGAAGGTGGCTGCTCTTGATTGCTCATGTTGCCTTTATCATTTTAAGGTTTTGTTATTTTTGACTATGAGCTGCTCACTTTCCCTAGAACTTTATTGGTGGTAATTTTTTCAGGCCTAGGTTGAAGGTGAGTTCCTCCAGAGGGGAAATATATTTTGATTCTACTACTAGCTTGGACACTATTGGCTCAGGTACATTTAAATGAGATTTCTGCTTGAGGGTTTGTTTTGTTTGTTTTTTTAATCTCAGGACTAGTTTGTGGATATGAATTCCTTGGGGAAATTATTTTCCCTCATCTATCTAGCACTAGATTCAAGACTTGCAGTTTTCTTTGCTGTCTCTTTTGGCATGGAGGAGTTTATTTCTTGTTCACTTTTCACATAGTGAATTAGCCCTTTGAAGTCCTGGTTGCTGTTGGGGTCTTCTAAAAAAGCAGACAGTATGGGCTTCCCTGGTGGCGCAGTGGTTGAGAGTCCGCCTGCCGATGCAGGGGACACGGGTTCGTGCCCCGGTCCGGGACGATCCCACATGCCGTGGAGCAGCTGGGCCCGTGAGCCATGGCCGCTGAGCCTGTGCGTCCGGAGCCTGTGCTCCACAACGGGAGAGGCCACAGCAGTGAGAGGTCCGCGTACCACAAAAAAAAAAGCAGACAGTAATGTGTCAAGATAAGATTGAAAAATGCTTACTTTTCTTTTTTTCTTTTAACTCCAATCTTATAATTTATCATTTTCCTCTACTGATACATTTTGAATTTCTGTATAGTATATTGGTATCAGCACTTTCCTAAGGCCTAAACTTCATCTTGTTTACAGTCATTTAATATTTTGTTTTATATTTTGTTCTTTAGGAAGTTAGTGTAGGCATCTTATTTTAAATTATTTGGTTACATCTGGTTATATTTGCAAGCTTGAAAGACACTGCCAGTTACATTTATTTTTCTATTGCTTCAGATTTCTAGGTTTTGCCTTTAAATGGTAGTACGGAAAGTTAAAAAGCCACCTTTGGTCTGCATTGCCCTTATTTATAATCTCCAAAGCCAGTTAAAGATGGCAGACTGCAGGATTCTTCTGGGTAGTTCACTTTTGAAAAGGAGTAATTATTCCATGTTTATTTCAGATGGATACATCTTGGTAAACATTTAAGAAATGTTTAGTTTTTCTCTTTGTTATATTCAATATTTTTCCTTTAACCCTATGTAGTATAGATATGTGGATGCAGCCTTGGTTGTAATGATCAGTTAAAATGCAAAGAGTTTGAGAACCTCAGCATTTATATTTCTTAGTACTCAGTTACTATGGATTAGCTATAAAAACTTAGATACAGTGGTAAAATGAAGTCAAATACAAAAACAGACTGAAGTAATTAACTTGATTACCTTTGGGTAATTATTTCATTCATCAAGTCATAAAGCTAAGCTTTTAATATTTTCTGTGCTCTTTTTATGAAATAATTTTTTTTTGCATTCTGAGTTTTAAAATCTTTTTGTCCTACTAATTTTTCTCATCTTGCATAAGGAATCACCAGAATAGAAATGAACTCCGAGGCTCACATAATAGAATTTTATTCTGGTAAGGTCTTTGCTCATATCTAGATTCTAGGTTGGAATAACGTTCCAGGAAAAGATCCTTCAGGTAATTTTTTTTTTAGTGGATAGCCAGGGAAGGCTCCTATGAAAAGCCTCATTACATAACACAGCATCCATTTAGTTTGCGGCCCTTGTAGAAAGGGAATTTTCTATTTGTCTAATATAAACTTGAGACTTGGAGTGATCATTTATTTCACTGAATGCTGTCCCTCCCAGAATCTATGTTAAATGCTTATTCTATTCAATTCCAGCATAATAAATATTCTGCATATAAGAAGAATTTTCACATTTGTTTCACATTGTTTCACAGCCATTAGACAAACTCTATATTTGGGCCATTCCAGTGCAATGGTTCTTGCCATTATAGAATCTATATTGAGTCCACCCACATGTATGCACACTCATGCACCTCCTTCTGGTATCACTTTCATAGGCCGCATCTGCTAGGAGAAATCAAATGAGAACCAAGCATGAATGAAGTATAACAAAACTGGAAGAACTCCACATAAGTATAAACAGTGATGTGTATACAGCAGTATATAGTGTTCTTTCTGCCTTTTTTGTGTAAGAGGAAAGCTAAGAATTGAAATTACGACTATTATGTGTGCAGTTAACATTGGGTGAGTGAATTCCCTATAGTTCCTGGGTGTTACCACCCATATGTCAGTTGAATCAGCACTTCATGAACTTGCAAAGCTTTACTGACACTTTGATTTTTGAGCAGAGGACCAGAGACTAGCAGCAGACATCTTACTGAATGGCAGCATCATTGGGGCACTACCAGTGGGGAGCCCAGCAACAAACAAACATCACAGCCTCACCCCAAATTCCTTCTCCTTTGTGGTTTTGTGGTGCATAATGAAGAATTGTTCTTTGGTGTTCAGAATACAGCCATTTTATCAACTTTATTTTTTTTTCATTTCTAAAGGTTCAAAATAAATATTCCAGATTTTCTTTAAATATTTTCTTTGCTAAGGCATGATTTTTTTGGTGGGGAGGGAGCATGGTAGGTGTTGGGAGGTGATATGCAGTACTTTGAATTTAGAATGACAATTATGTAACCCTTTTTACTTAGAGCAGTCCTTCCTCATTGTTGCCTACACAGCAAACTTAATTGAATATTAAAATTTGGAAATAATAGAAATGGAAATAAGGTTGTGTTAAAGGAAATAATTATTTTTATTCATGAATTTCGTTTTATGGCAGGATTTAGTAGAGAGTCCTTCAGCTAGTGAGGTTTCAAGAAACAGTTTTTTGAATTTAAAATTATTTGTCGGGGCTTCCCTGGTGGCACGGTGGTTGAGAGTCCGCCTGCTGATGCAGGGGACGCGGGTTCGTGCCCTGGTCCGGGAGGATCCCACATGCCGCGGAGCGGCTGGGCCCGTGGGCCATGGCCGCTGGGCCTGTGCGTCCGGAGCCTGTGCTCCGCAACGGGAGAGGCCACAGCGGTGAGAGGCCCGCGTACCGCAAAAAATAAATAAATAAATAAAATTATTTGTCAACAATTTGGTTTTAGAAGACTTTTTTAGGACCACATGCATTTAGTAAAACTTTATTCTTGCAGTGAAAACTTCCTGCTTTTAGTCTTCATTTATTTATTTTATTTTACCTCTTATTCCCTATGACCTACTTTCTCTCACCCTTCTCCCATCAAAAAATAAATAAAACAGAATAGAAAATAAACTATAACTTCAAAATCAAAATATATAGGCATGCCTCAGAGATATTGCAGGTTTGGTTCTAGACCGCTGCAGTTAAGTGAATATTACAATAAGTTGAGTCACAGAATTTTTGGTTTCCCAGTGCATATAAAAGTTTACACTAGGGGCTTCCCTGGTGGTGCAGTGGTTGAGAGTCCGCCTGCCGATGCAGGGGACACGGGTTCGAGCCCTGGTCTGGGAGGATCCCATATGCCGCGGAGCGGCTGGGCCCGTGAGCCACAACTACTGAGCCTGCGCGTCTGGAGCCTGTGCTCCGCAACAAGAGAGGCCGTGACGATGAGAGGCCCGCGCACCGCGATGAAGAGTGGCCCCCGCTCGCCGCAACTAGAGAAAGCCCTCGCACAGAAACGAAGACCCAACACAACCAAAAATAAATAAATTAATTAAAAAAAAAAAAAAAGTAAAAAAAAAAAAAAAAAAAAGTTTACACTATACTGTAGTCTATTAAGTGTATAATAACAGTCTGAAAAAACAATGTACATAACTTAATTAAAAAATACTTTTTGCGGGCTTCCCTGGTGGCGCAGTGGTTGAGAGTCCGCCTGCCAATGCAGGGGACACGGGTTCGTGCCCCGGTCCGGGAAGATCCCACATGCCGCGCAGCTGCTGGGCCCGTGAGCCATGGCCGCTGAGCCTGCGCGTCCGGAGCCTGTGCTCCACAACGGGAGAGGCCACAACAGTGAGAGGCCCGTGTACTGCAAAAAAAAAACAAAAACAACTTTTTGCTAAAAAATGCTAACCATCATCTGAGCCTTCAGCAAGTCATAGTAGTAGCATCAAAGATCACTGATCATAGATCACCATAACAAATATAACATATATAATAAAATATATACTATAATTATATAAAATATAATAATAAAAAAGTTTGAAACATTGTGAAAATTACCAAAATGTGACACAGAGACATGAAGTGAGCAAATCTGTTGGAAAAATGGTGCCAATAGACTTGCTAGATGCAGAGTTGCCACAAATCTTCAATTTGTAAAAAGTGCAAGATCTGACAAGCACAATGAAGCAAAGCACAATAAAACAAGGTATGCCTATGCTAGTCTTTAGCCTAGTACTTTTGCATTTATCTTAGTGGATAATATACTATCATAGAGCATGACATTTAGAGAATGTTGTAAGAAAACATGGACAAATAAATGAGGAATTATATTTTCTCTGTTTTCTACTCTTGGGGCATCCTGAGTTTTTCTTCACAGTGCAAGCAACAAGGTGTAATACAGTGGTTACTTTGTGTTTCTATGTCTGTTTGATGTGAGTCAGGGTTCTCCAGAGAAATAGAACTGATAGGAGATATATATGATTTATTATAAGGAATTAGCTCATGTGATGATGGAGGCTGATGAGTCCCACAGTTGGCCTCCTGCAAGCTGGCAACCCAAGAAAGCTGATGGTGTTGGTGGGAACTGGAGGGCTGTTGGTATAAGTACCAGTTGAAGGTAGATGATTGAAGTCCCAGCTCAAACAGGCAGACTTTGAATTCCCGCTTCTTGACCTTTTTGATTTATTCAGGCTTTCAATGGATTGGGTGATATCCACTCACTTTGGGGATGGCAGTCTGCTTTCCTCAGTCTACTAATTCAAATGCTAATCTCATCCAGAAACAACACCACAGACACACCCAGAAATAATGTTTAATCCAGGCACCCTGTGTCCCAGTGAAGTTGACATGTAAAATTAACCATCACAGTGAGTATCCCCACTAGACTTGAGAGTTACCTAAGATCAGGAGATATACCTGTTTTTTCATTGTATGCCATGCTTAGTCAGAAGCTGGCATAGAGCAGGTGCTTAATAACTATTTGTTAAAGGAAGAGAATGAGTTTAAATAAGTGTATAAGTTAAGTTGAAAAGTATATATCAAAGATTTAGAACATGAATAGCATGGTGAAAGACTGAGTATCAGGTGAATATCAAGATATGCAAGTGAGGTAATTTTACTTGGCATATGATGATTCTGATGACATTTCCTTTGTCTTTATTTGGTGGCCACTTTGAATATTAAAACTAAAGTATTACTTCTTAGATTTTTGAACTCCAAGAATTTTAAGTATGACCTTTAGATTTTTCAGAATCTTCCCAAGTTAAACATATTACTTTGATCGTGGCAGTGAATCAAGGTCAAAACAGAATTGCCATTATTTCTGAGATGATTCAATGCTGCTCTTCAGCAATCCTGTTTTGAAATTGCACACCAAGAGCAGAATGATGTTTCATTCGAGGCTGTTTCCCTTGCACTATTTTTTAGCTTCCCACTTATGAAAATGTTTAGTAATTACATATTTTCCCTTATGTTGATTATTAGAATTTGCTATGGTAATGAATTATATTTACAGAGCCAAGGGACCAGGGATTTTAGCATCTTTTAAAAGATATATATATATAATTAAGATATATATATATATATACATACATAAAAATATATTTTTTTTTTTTTTTTTTTTTTTTTTTGCGGTAGGTGGGCCTCTCACTGTTGTGGCCTCTCCCCTTGCGGAGCACAGGCTCCGGACGCGCAGGCTCAGCAGCCATGGCTCACGGGCCCAGCCGCTCCGCGGCATGTGGGATCCTCCCAGACCGGGGCACGAACCCGCGTCCCCTGCATCGGCAGGCGGACTCTCAACCACTGCGCCACCAGGGAAGCCCAAAAATATATATTTTTTGACTATTGTATATTCAAATATATACTCAAGAGGTTATTTGAAGTATCTGATGATGTCATTAAGGTCTTCCAGTTCCACATTCTGTAACATTTCTATTCTACCATCAGAGAAGATGTGTCTGGTTGATGCGGGTGGGGCAGGGTAGTAAGGTGGTAGGGGTAGGGAATCTTACACACTGTCTTATACAAAGAGATGATGCTTGAATCGTCTCAGACAGTATCATTGCCCAGATATGTAGCAAGAGAGAGGAGACCATGGTGTAGCATATGTGTCCCCCATTTGTTTTGGATAGGATGTCCATGAATCTCCAACAACTAGCACACTACCTGGCACAGGGTCGATGCCCTAAACATTTTTGTTTAATTGACTTGGTTGCCGCTCTCAGGGGCAGTCACAGTCAGCAGCAACAAGCGTTGTTCTGAAAAATAAGGAAGCTGTACAACAGTTTTGCACCTGGAAGTAGAGGAATAAACTGGGCATGGTTGTAGTGGACTGTTTCTAGGTGTAGGAAGGAATATACAGACTTCCACCAGGTTTGAAACAATGACACAACAAAAGAAGCTGCATCTCTTTTGTTCTGAAAAGAGACTATTGAGGGTCACTTTTCTGAAATAAATGGGGTGGAAGCTGGAGTGGAGAAGGTCAGAGGAAGAGAAACAATGGTATCATGTCAAAATCACAGTGCAGAATCTTGAGGTGAAAAACAGGTTTAAATTCAGTTGGGTGAGATGTGGAAAATAGTCATTTCCAAGGGTGACGGGTAGAATGCTGGTTTTCTTTTTCGAGTAGAACTGCTAGCTCGTAAGTACTGGGCACTGACTGTGTGCCAATACCTTACATGTGCTGTCACATTTAACACGGCCCCACCGCAGCTTCAGGAACCAAGGTGCACCATGGTCATCTCCATTTTTCTGAGGAAGAACCTGAGGACACGAGAGATTAAGTAGCCTACCCAATGACACTTAGTAAGTAAATGGTAACCAGGTACTCTGACCCCTGCTGAGGTGGACACAGTGGGCATCTGGAGGAAGAGCATGGAAGTGCTCAATAAAAAGCTTATTTTCACTCTGATTGAGTTTTGATTCCTTCCAAAGGATATGCCAAAATCATTTGTTGTTAAGAGGCAGTGGAGGGGCTTCCCTGGTGGCACAGTAGTTAAGAATCCTCCTACCCATGCAGGGGACATGGGTTTGAGCCCTGGTCCAGGAAGATCCCACATGCTGTGGAGCAACTAAGCCCATGCGCCACAACTACTGAGCCTGCACTCTAGACCCCGTGAGCCACAACTACTGAAGCCTGTGCACCACAACTACTGAAGCCCACGTGCCTAGAGCCCGTGCTCTACAACAAGAGAAGCCGCCGCAATGAGAAGCCTGCACACACAATGAAGCGTAGTCCCCACTCCCCACAACTAGAGAAAGCCTGTGCACAGAAACAAAGACCCAATGCAGCCGAAAATAAAATAAATAAAATAAATAAAATTTTAACCCCCCCCAAAAAACAACAAAAAAGAGGCAGTGGAGAAGAGAGTAGCAGCATTTTTGGAAGAAATATGTATGATGGTGGAAACATTCATTTTTATTTTTATTTTTTTATTTTTTTATTTTTTGGCCACGCCACACAGCATGTGGGATCCTAGTTCCCTGACTAGGGATCGAACCCACACCCCCTGCACTGGAAGCTTGGAGTCTTAACCACTGGGCTGCCAGCAAAGTCCTGGAAACATTTAGTTTTGATAAGATAAACTTAAGGCCTTGGAAACTTTCACTTTGTGCTGTGTGACTATTAAAGAAAAATTAAATGTCTTACCTTCACATAGATAGGTGTATGGGGTCAGATGGGTTACAGAGTTGCTTAAGGAAACAGTTTTAAAAAGTAGAATGGTAAGCTGAGCTGTACCCAGAAATTCAGCTGCATTAAAAAAATAAAACTTTTGCAGAATAGGGCATGAAAGCAAACAAAAATTAGCACTTTTTTTTTCTTTTTAAAATTGCATTGATTCCCAAGAGATGTTTGTGGAAACCAGAAAGGTGATCTAGAGAATAATGTGAAAAGGTAGGTACTGTTTTTTTAAATTAGTAGGTAAATAATTGGAAGAAATATGGGGTAATTACAAGTAATGACTAGATAAATTACCATATATAAATTTTGTGCTCTGTGAGATAAAAAAATTCTACTCCTAAGTTTCTTAGGCCCTTTACTGATGAGAGTACATTTCTTGCATAGTAATAGTAAGACTTGCCTAAAGGATAAGGGACAGTTCTAAAAATTTATTTTATTGAAGTATAGTGGATTTAAAATGTTGTGTTAATTTCTGCTGTACAGCAAAGTGATTCAGCTATGCACATATATACATTCTTTTTCATATTCTTTTCCGTTATGGTTTATCACAGGATGTTGAATATAGTTTCCTGTGCTATACGGTAGGACCTTGTTGTTTATGCATCCTATATATAATAGTTTGCATCTGCTAATCCCAAACTCCCACTCCATCCCTCCCTCACCTCGCTCCCCCTTGGCAACCACAAGTCTGTTTTCTATGTCTGTGTGTCTGTTTCTGTTCCGTAGATAAGTTCATTTGAGTCATATTTTAGATTCCACATATAGTGATATCATATGTATTTGTCTTTCTCTGACTTACTTCACTCAGCATGATAATCTCTAGGTCCATGTTGCTGCAAATGGCATTATTTCATTCTTTTTAATGGCTGAGTAGTATTTCACTGTGTATATGTACTACATCTTCTTTATCCATTCATCTGTTGATGGGCATTTAGGTTGTCTCTATGTCTTGACTACTGTGACTAGTGCTGTGAACATAGGGATGCATGTACCTTTTTGAATTATAGTTTTGTCTGGATATTTGCCCAGGAGTGGGATTGCTGGATCATGTGGCAACTCTATTTTTAGTTTTTTGAGGAGCCTCCATACTGTTTTCTGTAGTGGCTGCACCAATTTACATTCCCACCAACCATGTAGAAGGGTTCCTAAAGGATAAGGGACATTTGAGTAACTCTTCTTGTCACCATTTTCCAAATTTTTAAACACTGTCTTCTGTTCTACCCATGGGCAATAGGCATGTTGAGATAGGCAGGAGAATGCTTATTTTGCTTCCTTACTGTCTCCTCCTAAGGAGTAGAGTTTTTTTTTAAGGAATGTGTCTTATTAAAAAGAAATGTTAATGTTTATATTTATAATATACGAAAATATTCTTCAAGAAGAAGTCTTTCTTAAATATAAGAAAACTCATTTTACAAGATTTGGAAAATACAGAAAAGTAAGAAAAAATATGTCACCGATAATCCTACTGGTCAGAAACATCTGTTAATATCTTGATGTGTTTCCTTCCAATTCTTTTTAAGAACTTGATAAAACGTATCAAGAGCATGCTTTATATACAGCTTTGTAGTCTGTTTTCTTCACTCAACATGCTCACATAATATTTTCTTGTGTCTTTATTTTTTTTAAAGGAATCACTATCTTTTATTTAAATCCGTACACCTAAAACAAATATCATATAATATCGCTTATATGTGGAATCTAGAAAAATGGTACAGATGAACTTATTTGCAAAGCAGAAACAGAGACACAACTGTAGAGAACAAACATATGGATACCAAGGGGGGAAGGGGGGTGAGATGAATTGGGAGATTGGGATTGACATATATACACTACTATATATAAAATAGATAACTAATGAGAACCTACTGCATAACACAGGGAACTCTACTCAGTGCTCTGTGGTGACCTAAATGGAAAGGAAATCTAAAAAAGAGAGGGTATATGTATTTGTATAACTGATTCACCTTGCGTTACAGCAGAAACTAACACAACATTGCAAACAAACCACACTCCAACAAAAAATAATTAAAAAAAGAAATCCATACACCTATTCTCAGTCTTCATCTGGGTTGAACTCTCAGCATCTTTTAAAATAAAACTATTTTTCAAAAAAAAATTAAGAAAACAAGTCTATTTACAAGAACATCAAAAAGAGTAAAATACTTAGGAATAAATAAAAGAAACTTGCACAATAAAAATCATAAAATGTTGTTGAAAGTAATTTTAAAAGTCCTTAAAAAAAGTACTAAATAAATGAAATGATATCCCGTGTTCATGAACTGGAAGACTTAGTACTGTTAAGATGACAATATTCCCCAAACCGCATCTGCCTTTTTTTTTTTTTTTGGCAGAAATTGACAAACTGATCCTAAAGCAATGGTAATTAAAACAGTGTGTTACTGGCATAAGGCTAGACATATAGATCCATGAAACAGAATCGAGAATCCAGAAATAAACTCTGACATTTATGGTTAATTGGTTTTCCAAAAGGGTGCCAAGATAATTCAATGGGGGAAAGAATAGTGTTTTCAACAAATGGTGTAGGGACAACTGGATATCCATGTGCAAAAGAGGCTGGGTCCCTATATCACACAGTGTAAAAAAATTAACTCAAAATGGATCAAAGAAGGAAAAAAAAGGATCAAAGACCTAAATATACACACTGAAACTATAAAACTCTTTGAAGAAAACATAGGAGTGGATCTTTGTGACTCTGGATTAGGCAATGGCTTCTTAGATATGCCACCAAAACCCCAAGCAACAAAAGAAAAAACAAACTGGAATTCATCAAAACTTAAAGCTTTTGTGCTTCAAAGGATGCCATCAAAAAGGGAACAGACAACCCAAGAAATGGAGGAAATATCTGTAAATCATGTATCTGTTAAGGGTTCAGTATTCAGAACAAATAGAGAACACTTATAACCCAACAATAAAAAGACAAATAGCCCACTTTAAAAATGGGCAAAGTATTTGAATAGACATTTCCCCAAAGAAGATACACAAATGAAAAGATGCTCAACATGATTAGCCATTAAGGAAATGCAAACCAAACCCACATTGATACACCACTTCACATCCATTTGATTTTTTGTTGGGTTTTCATTGCTGCGCGTGGGCTTTCTCTAGCTGCCTCGAGCAGGGGCTACTCTTTTTTTGTGTGTGTGTGGTATGCGGGCCTCTCACTGTTGTGGCCTCTCCCGTTGCGGAGCACAGGCTCCAGATGCGCAGGCCCAGCGGCCATGGCTCACCGGCCTAGCTGCTCCACGGCATGTGGGATCTTCCCAGACCGGGGCACGAACCCGTGTCTCCTGCATCGGCAGGCGGACTCTCAACCACTGTGCCACCAGGGAAGCCCAGGGGCTACTCTTCACTGTGGTGCAAGGGCTTCTCATTGCGGTGGCTTCTCTTGTTGTGGAGCACGGGCTGTTGGCGTGTGGGCTTCAATAGTTGTGGCACACGGGCTCAGTAGTTGTGGCTCATGGGCTCTAGAGTGCAGGCTCAGTAGTTGTGGCCCACGGGCTTGGTTGTTTCACGGCATGTGGGATCTTCCTGGACCAGGGCTCGAACCTGTGTCCCTTAGAGAAACAAGAATCTCATAATTGGTTCTCATTACTTGCTTGTAAAGCTCCTTCTGCCATGCCTCTAGATTCCGCCATTCTTGCTCGGAGAAATAGACGGCTACAGCCTCAAAAGTCAGAGGTAATGGAGCTGGCTCGGCCATGGGCCCTCGCGGTCCCACCCGGCCCCAGACCAGGTTATGGCCAAGCCAGGAGTCCTGGCTGCCCACGGCACCTCCCCTCCTGTGTCTTTATTAAATACTGTTCAAATACAACTTTAATGGCTGCATAGCATTCTATTATATAAATCACATAATTAACTCAATCTGTTTCCTTAATGTGAACCTTTAGTTCCATTTTCTTACTATGTACATGAATTTTTTATGAGCTTTATTAAGAGATGTATTTAATATATCATAAAATTCAGCCATTTCAAGCGTATAGTTTACTGGTATAATTTTACCAAGTGGTGCAGCTATCACCATATCAGTTTTAGAGCATTTTCTCCCCCGCCGCGTCCAGTAAGGTCACTTATGGCCATTTATAGTTAATTCTTCATCTCATCCCTAGTCCCAGGCAATCATTGATCTACTTTCTGTCTCTTTGATTGCCTTTTCTGAACATTTCATTCAAGTGGAATTACATAACACATGGTTTCTTATGACTGATTTCTTTTGTTTACCATAATAGTTTGAGGTTCATCCATGATGTAGCATGTATCAGTACATTATTACTTTTTATTGCTGAACAGTATTTCATTGTAAGGATATACAGGCATACCTTGTTTTATTGCACTTCACTCTATTGAGCTTCGCAAATATTTCTTTTTTACCGTTTTTTACAAATTGAAGTTTTGTGGCAACCCTGAATTGTCAGATAATGGTTAGTATTCTTTAGCAATAAAGCATTTTTTAGTTAATGTATATACATTGTTCTTTACACATAATGCTCTTGCTCACTTAAGAGACTACAGTATAATGCACTAGGAAACGAAAAAGTTTGTGTGACTCTCTTTACTGTGATACTCGCTAAAATTTATTGTGGTGGTCTGAAACCAAACCCATGATATCTCCGAGGTATGCCTGTAATAATTTTTTTCTATCCATTCACCAGTTGAGGGACATTTAGGTTGTTTCCAGCTTTGTCCTATAAAGAATAATGATGCTATGAACATTCATGTGCAAGTCTTTGTGTGGACATACATTTTTGTTTCTCTTGAGTCAGTACCTAAAAGTGGAATTGCCAAGCTCCGTAGGAGACTTATTTTTCACTATTTGAGAAACTGCCAAACTGTTTTCCAGGGTGGTTCTACCATTTTATATTCCCACCAGCAATATATGAGGGTTTCTATTTCTCTATATCCTCACCAACATTTGTTATTATCTGTCTTATTTATTATAGCCATTCTAGCGGGTGAGAAATATCTTATTGTGATTTTAATATGCATTTTCCTAATGGCAGTGATGTTGAACATCTTTTTGTGTGCTTATTAAGCATTTGTATATCTTCTTTGCAGTAATGTCTATTCATCTTCTGTCCATTTTTCGATTTGCTTTGAATGTTATTAAGTTATAAGTGTTCTGTGCAAATTCTGGGTACAGGTCTTATATTTGATATCTGTTTTGCAAGTACTTTGAGTCTGTTGCCTGGCTTTAAATTTTCTTAAATATGTCACCTGAAGTGCAAAAATCTGAATTTTGATAAAGTCCAGGTTGTTAATTTTTTCTTTTATGGACTGTGTCATGTGTATGAAGTCTTTGCCTAACCCAAGGTCTGGAAGATACATATTTTAAAGGACATTTAGAAATATTTCTAAAGGATGGATCCGAGAAGTAAAAGTTCTAGAAACTTGTAGTACAGTCAGCCTTTTGTATCCGCAGGTTCTGCATCCACGGAGTCAACCATCTGCAGATTGAAAATATTTGAAAAAAAATTACAGAAAGTTCCAAAAAGCAAAACTTGAATTTGCCATGCACTAGCAACTATTTATATATAGCATTTACATTGTGTTAGGTATTATAAGTAATCTAGAGGTGATTTAAAGCATATGGGAGGATATGTATCTCTTATATGCAAGTACTATGCCATTTTATATAAAGGACTTGAGCATTCTCAGATTTTGGTATCCATGTGGGTGGTATGGGAACCAATCCCCCACAGATACCGAAGGATGACTATATATTTTCAGTAAAGTTTTTTTTGAAGCATTACATACAACAGGAAGTTGTACAAATCCTAAGGGCGAAGCTCAGTTAAATTTGAAAAAGTGAATACGTGTGTTATAACTACCACACAGATCAAGAATGTTACCAGCATCCCAGGAACCCCCCAGAACCTCCAGAAGCCCCTTCCCAGTCTTTACTCCTACTCTTCCCCAAAGTTGATCAGTAATTACTAACACCGTAAATTAATTTTGCCTGTTTTTGAATTTTATATAAATGGAATAATATTGTATATACATTTTTATGTCTGTGTCTTTTGCTCAGTATTGTATTTATGAGATTCATCCATGTGGTGTGTTACAGTGGTTTGTTCCATTTCATGTCTGTGTAGTATTTCATTTTATGAATGTATCACATTTATTTATCAATTCTACTATTACAGATATTTTTACTGTTCTATTTTTGGCTATTTTTAATAGTGCTAGCAAAATACTTGTACTTGGTTTTTGGTGCACAAGTGTGAGCATTTCTATTCAGTGTATACTCAAGAGTGGGATTCCTGGGTTATAGAGCTACCATAACTACAAATTTACCGTAAATGGCAAACTGTTTTCCATAGCCAGTTACAATTTCCACTCCCAGCAGTAGTGTATGAAAGTGTCATTTGTTCCACATCCTGACCAACACTTGCTGATTTTCCCTTTTTAATTTTAGCCATTCTGTTGGATTTGTGTCTTACTGTGGTTTTTATTTGCATTTTCCTGGTGAGTAATGAGGGAGAGCACCTTTATTTTTATTAGAAATTTTTTTTTTTTTTCGGTGTGTGTGGCTATTTGGTTATCTTCCTTTGTGAGGTTTTTGTTCAATTCTTTTGCTCTTTTGCAAGTGTCTTCTATTGTTTGGCATGCCTTTTCTTATGATGATGCCTTTTGGTCAGCTTTTCAGTCTTTCCTTTATAGCTAGCGCTTTTGGTGTCTTATTTGTGTCTTAAAAGTAAACTTGGTTTGGAGACTTCATTACGATAAAGAAACTTAAACTTGAGCTAATTAGAAGCTGATGTTTGGTGTTACGAGGGCTCTCCAATTTCCTGTCGTGCCTGTTCCAGGGGGTTCTTCAGAAGTCATTTTTCCCACCTTCCATGGCCCTGAACACAGCTTCCAGCCCTTTGAGACTGATACAGACTCTGCTCTGCTCAGCTTCTCAGGCTCCCAGCTGCCTCTCTTACTCAACTTTAAGCTTCTCAGCTGTTTTTAAGCCTTTCAGCTGCCAGTTTTCAGGCTCTCAACTTCTCAACTGCTTTGAGAAAACCTCTGAGCTGGCATTTTAGAATTGGCCCATGCCTCCAGGGGAGAAGTATCTTTGAATGCTGAGCTACCTCACTTTTACATACTTCCTTCTCTCTGAGATCTTGGCCTCTCAGGTGCCTTCAAAGAGGTTTAAAAAAATTATTTAGGCTATTTTGGTTGTTTTTGGTTGGCACATTGGTCTGCCACAAGCTTGTCTTTCTTTGCCAGGAAAGGAAATCCCTAGGAATGTTTTTTAAGGCTGTTGATAAAGCTTGTTGAATTATTATAAGGTTGTATTTCCGTTGATAGAGTATTAGTTTGCCAGAATTATTTTCATCTTTTATAAACCTTTGAAAATTGACCAAGCAAAAAATAATCTTGTGTTTTTCTTTTTCTTTTTATTCTAATGAGACCGAACATTGTTTCAAACACTGGTTGATCTTTTGCATCTTCCATTTATGATTTACCTATTAATCTCCATGATTTTTCATTGATATTTAAGAACGGTGTAATATTGCTTGTATTAATAAGAACTTGTACATCTGAAGATAAAGGATTGTTACCTTATTGAACTTAAAAATAATTGGCATTTCCATTGAGCTTTATAATGTTTCAAGACTTTTGAAGGCAAGGGTCGTATCTCCTCTTTTGTGTTCTTTTTTGGTACCTGATAAGTGGTATAGTCCAGGTTACCATGAAGCAGACTGCATTAAAAAATAATGCAGAGAGGGCTTCCCTGGTGGCGCAGTGGTTGAGTCCGCCTGCTGATGCAGGGGACACGGGTTTGTGCCCCGGTCCGGGAAGATCCCACATGTCGTGGAGCGGCTGGGCCCGTGAGCCATGGCCGCTGAGCCTGCGTGTCCGGAGCCTGTGCTCCGCAACGGGAGAGGCCACAGCAGTGAGAGGCCGCATACCGCAAAAAAAAAAAAAATGCAGAGATAGGGGCCAGAAGCTCTTGAAGATTGTTTGTTCCCTTTGTTCACTGTGAAAAATTTCTTTAGTTATTGATACTTCATTTAGGAGCATGGCCTCAAGTCTAATCCCATTTTTGAGTCATTATCTTCTTTCTCATATCCATCTAAATCACTAATGTAGGATCAAACTCTCCTTTGTGCTGTCCCACATTTATTGGGGATAAGTATCTGCTTCATAAATCTCCACAAATGTAAAAGGGGAATTACATGTCTACCTTCCTCACATGAAGTTAAATTAATGTCATTCCTAGAAGTATCATATAAATGCTGAATGGCAACCTTGCCAGCTGCATTTTGAAGGGGTGTAAAGGTAACACAGTTTCAGACTGACTTCAGGGTTCTAAAGCATGCATATAAAAATTTTTTAAATCTAAAGCATTCTTCATTCACGCTCTAACCAAGTGTTTGGATTTCAAGAAATCATCTAGACAGTTTAATTTTTAGTCATATTATGAAAATAATGTCTGAGGATGAGGGATAGTAGAATTTTCCTTATCATGTTAGGCATACTTTGCCTCTCTAAATTGTGGAAATATAATTTTACTCCTTGAAATGTCCTTGTTTTAGTCACTGCCCAACCTTTTTTATTTTGGTTATTTCATCAACTCTGCATAAACCGTAGTATTTGCTCTCATGCTGCTGCTTCTGGCCCTTGGGGAATGATGTTCTGAAGAAAAATTGAAGTCTTTGGAGAAGGCTGGTGTAAAAATAAAATCCTCAAGGTGTCAGACCAAAGATGTGGGCCAGATCTAGCAATAGCTTTTTTTTTTTTTTTTTTTTTTTTTTTTTGCGGTACGCGGGCTTCTCACTGCTGTGGCCTCTCCCGTTGCGGAGCACAGGCTCCGGAGGCGCAGGCTCAGCGGCCATGGCTCACGGGACCAGCCGCTCCGTGGCATGTGGGATCTTCCCGGACCGGGGCACGAACCCGTGTCCCCTGCATCGGCAGGCGGACTCTCAACCACTGCTCCACCAGGGAAGCCCCGGGACAGCATTTTTGACATCGCAGATTGCTGTATTAAATGGAATAAAAGAGCCTTTCTCTTTTTTGGGTGATGAGGGAGGCAGCAAACCATTTTGGAAGGAGTAGGGACTTTGGATCCAGGCTGCCCTGGGTTCCAATTCCAGCTCTCCCACCAGCTGTGTGTTTAGAGACACGTCACGTTCTGAGCCTTGGTTTACTTGTATTCAAAATGGGGACAATAACTCCTATCTTTGGGGTGACTTGTCAGGAATAGCAATAATATATGTGAACGTCTGTTACAAGGTTGGTGTTTAAGAAATGGTAGCTATAACTGCACGTCTTGAATTTTCTCTCTTATTCTGGCATAAGACTTTTTCCCCTCCCTAATGTCATAGTGATTCAGGGACTAGAGCCAGGTTACCTAGGTGCTAATTTATTCACTGTGTGACCTTGGGCAAGTTACCTACTTTGTAGCTCAGGCTCCTCATCTATACAAGAGGATAGTTTTGATGCCCATCTCCTAAAGTTGTTACAGATATTAATATTTATAAAGTACCAGAATAGTGTCTGGCTAATATGTAAGCACTAGGTAAGTATTTGATATATAAAAGTAGACACTCAAAGCCAACATTAATTGGTTATTGTTATTAACAGGCGTAATAGGATTAAGGATGGGTCTGGGGCACCATTGCTGTGTGCTAAGCAATGGCCCGCAGGTAAGAGAAATAATAGACTCGAAGAAGTTTACTGAGATAAAAATTGGCAACTCAAAAGCTGTCACAGATTCAGATGGCTGCTGTTGATCAGTAGGCACATCAGAGTGGTGGAGGTGTTTACTTTTAACTCATTCTTATAAGAACCTGTAGAGAAAAGTCTTCACCAGAATGGTTTCTGCTGTGTTCTCCACTGTCAGGAAAGAGACCTAAAGGAAGAGGAACATGACTCAGGCAGAAAATACTTCCATGCAACACTCAGCTGACACTGGCACTCCATAATGTCAGACATTGTCTGCTTTGGTTGGTAAATATATATATTTTTATGTATATAAATAGTATGTCTCACATACGAAGTTGGAGGTTGAACAAATCTATGGATTATTTTTTGAGTACCATTGAATATCATGGTACATAAAATGTTTTATTTTTATTTTTTCAGTTGCTTTGAATTAGCATAAATAATACCAGCGTTGTCTTCTTTTTTGTTGAATTTTTATAATAATTTTCTTTTATATCCTGCATTTCAGGTAGTATGAATCTTCACCTAAGGCTTTGTTTTAATACAATTTGAGTATCTGGTAGACTCACGCAGATGTTTATATGTTGCCATCCTTCACAGCTCACCCTTATGTTAAAAAACCATAGGTACTGCTCAGAGAGAAGTCAAAGAATACAACATATTTTAAAGGTAAAACAAACCCGTAGGGGAGACCCAAGAATGTGTCCATGTCTATAAAATGAAAAATGAAATGCTTTTTATTGCAGAGTGATTTACTCTCCATCTCAAATATTACAGAGGTTTTTTTTTAAAGAAGAGAAAGAATAAAAACAGATGGGTTCAGTAATTTCTTAGCGTGAACATTGAGAATACTTCTATGACTGGGGATTTTTGGAAAGTTCACCACTTCTTATTTTCTGCAGACTTCCATTGCTCATAGTAGGTATTTTAAGAATAAAGATTCACAAAGCCGTCTAATTGCAGTAAATGGAAGAGGGAGAATGAATAGCTAAGCTGCACTCCACATGTGCACTGTTCTTCCTTTACCTGCAAAACTACCCTGTAGGACAGAGCAGCCCAGCATTTTACCCCTGAGTTGAAAACCAGAGACTTCTTTTCTCAAGAAATCAAAGGAACTGCCTGGGGGAGAATTGGAGCTGATGAGGGGAGTGCACATGTGCCAGTAAAGCCCTTATCTTCTTTCTGTTTGAAGGCCCACCCCCTGCTCACCCTGAAATAAAGCCTTTTGTTAAGTCCAACGTTTCCCCACACGGAGCTCCCTGACTGCTGCCTTATACAATACATAGGAGAGACTCCCAGAAAAGCAGAGGAAACCCACACTGGCCATAGGGAGAAAAGCTACCGGAAATATCCACCAGATAGATGACAAGAAACAAAAGAGTGATAAAACAAACAGAACAAGTGTCCCTGGAAGAAACAGACTAATTAAGGAATAGAAGAGAGTATAAGTGAAAACTTTAGGGGAGTTTCAAGAAGATGACATCTGGAAAACAACAGGATGCATTAAAATAGCAACATCAAAGAATAAGGAAGAACTCTTGAAAATTGGGCATTGTTTGCTGAAATTAAAATAATCAGTGGAAAATTTGGAAGGTGAATATTAGAAATTTCCTAGAACACAGTGCAGAAAGAGAGGCAGAAAACTTAAAGGCAGGGCCTCCCTGGTGGCGCAGTGGTTGAGAGTCCGCCTGCGGATGCAGGGGATACGGGTTCGTGCCCCGGTCTGGGAGGATCCCATATGCCGCGGAGCGGCTGGGCCCGTGAGCCATGGCCGCTGGGCCTGCGCGTCCGGAGCCTGTGCTCCGCAATGGGAGAGGCCACAACAGTGAGAGGCCCGCATACCGCAAAAAGAAAAAAAAAAAAAAAGAAAACTTAAAGGCAGAGACAGGCTCAGTCAAGTTGGTCTAATATCTAAATACTTGGAATTCCAGAAGATACAACAGAGTCAATGAAGAGGTGAAAATATCAAATAAATAATAGAACCTCCTCTTGTGCTCTGGGAAATAATCCAAATCTTCAGATTGACAAGTTTTGAGGGCCCAGCAAAATGGATGAAGGCAATTTTAAATTCAAACTGATTCTTGTGAAATTTAAAAACACTAAGTATAAAGAAAAGATCCTAAAAACTTCTAGAGAGAAAAGGGAGCTTGTCAAGTCTTTGAACACTTCTTTGCTTTCTGGTATGGTAAGGTACTTCAGCCTCTACCCATATGTTTCCTACCACAGGCCTGGAGTCAGCCCTTTTTCTAAGGAACTTTGGTTTCTTTTAATGGTGAATGTGTTTAGAAACAAAGATAGCCTAGGTGTTCCCTGTATCTGCAGTATTGTGGCTTCTAGACTTTTTCAGTGGATAGAGCCGGGTGGGGAGGGGATAAATGTATATATGCTTTATCCCATGATACATACAAAATGGTTTTACCAAATAGCAGTATCACTACTAATAGCAAATAAGCTAAGTAAAGTTGAGAGTTTTTTTGCCTTTTTTTTTTTTTTTTGTCTTTAGAATATATAGGGTGTTCTAAGGGCATACAATCAGAGTGCTATGTTCAGAGATAAATTCTTTCTTCAGTGTGATTATCAATTTGACAATAGGTTTAGGTTCATTTTTTTTTTTACTGATTAAATCTTGAGGGCTTACATTTTTATCCCTTTAATTTTTGAATATGTGAAATATTTAAGTGGTTCAAATGTCAAAACTATTAAAAATATACTCAGAGAAGCCTCACTAATACCTCTGTCTTTTCTATTTAAATACTCCCCCACGCCCTATTTTTGGTTTATCCTTTTTTCAAAAATAAACGAATATATGCATATATTTGTTTGCCCTTCTTTACTTCACAAAAATAGCACATTATATATACTCTTTTGTACTTTGCTTTATTTGGTTTACAATGTGCTTGGAAATCACTGTTAGTTTATGGAAATCTCCAATCTTTTTGACAACTTCATAGTATTCTGTTATGTGGATGAGTAAAATTTATTCACCCAATCTCCTAGATAAGCAGTTAGGTTGTTTTCAGTATTTTGCTTTTACAATCACTATTGCAGTGAGTAGTTCTGTGCATATGTTGTTTTGTATTTGTGGAGATACTTCTTTAGGGTAAATTCTTGGAATTGAGCTTGCTGGGGCAAAGGGTAAACGCACATATGGTTTTGTTTGCTAAATTCCCCTTCCAATAGGTTGTATCATTTTGCACTCCCATCAACAATATGTGGAGTTGGCTAACAGATTTACCAATATCGGGTATTTAAAATTTTTCGCGAGTCTCCTATGTGAGTAATAGTATCTCTGAGAGTGTATTATTTACTTTTCTTTTAGTGAGAGTGAAGTTGAGCATCTTTTCATGTGTTTGAAGGCCGTTTGTGTCCTTTCTTGTGAACTGTCAATGTCTTTTACCTGTTTTTTCTTCTTTTTTTTTCACTTATGTAGGTACTCCGTTTGTAAACTTTCTTATTGATGTGTAATGTGCTCATAGAATAAAGTACACAAATGTTAAGTGTCTACCTCAGTACATATTTAAGTTGTAACCACTAGCAGGTCAATAGAGAGAACATTACCAGTTCCCAGAAGCTCCCCCTAAACCTCCTCTCATCCTCAGCAAAGGTATCCACTTATCTGAGCTTTATTATCATGGGTTAGTTTTTCCTGCTTTGGAACTTCCTACAAAGTGGAACCAAACAGTATGTCTGGTTACTTCAACTGTTAAACATAGTATTTTGTGTTGTCGTATGTAGTAGTAATTTTTAAAAACTATTATTGGTGTCTATATTTTGTTGTATGAATATACCAAACTTAATTTAACATTCTACTGTTAATGGACATTTGGGGTCATTGCTGGTCTCTGGCTCAGGGAACATCCTTCTACGTATGTTTTGGTGTACCTTTGTACTCAGAGTTATGTGTATGTTCAGTGTTAGTAGTACAATCTAAGAGAAGTGGTTGTACCAAGCTACACCCCACCAGCACTCTGTGAGGGTTCTAGCTGCTCCAGATCCTCAGCAACACTTAGACTGTCATTTTCTCCTTAATGATAGCTATTTAAGTGGGTGCGTATTATTATTTTATTGTAATTTTAACTTGCTTTCCCTAATGAATAATATTGGTCACTTTTTCATATGCTTAACTGTACATTTGTATATCCCGTTTTATGAAAAGCCTACGAAGTATTTTGCTCATTTAAAAAAAGAAGGGCTTTCCTGGTGGCGCAGTGGTTGAGAGTCCGCCTGCCGATGCAGGAGACATGGGTTCATGCCCCGGTCTGGGAAGATCCCACATGCCGCGGAGCGGCTGGGCCCGTGAGCCATGGCCGCTGAGCCTGCGCGTCCTGAGCCTGTGCTCCGCAACGGGAGAGGCCACAACAGTGAAAGGCCCGCGTACTGCAAAAAAAAAAAAAAAAAAAGAAAGAAAAAAGAAACCTGGTGTGTCTGGTTTTTCTTTACTGATTCTAGAAGTTCTCTATGAATTCCAGATATAAGTTCTTTTTTTTTTTTTTTTTGCGGTATGCGGGCCTCTCACTGTTGTGGCCTCTCCCGTTGCGGAGCACAGGCTCCGGATGCGCAGGCCCAGCGGCCATGGCTCACGGGCCCAGCCGCTCCGCGGCATATGGGATCCTCCCAGACCGGGGCACGAACCCGTATCCCCTGCATCGGCAGGCGGACTCTCAACCACTGCGCCACCAGGGACAGATATAAGTTCTTTATAATTATCTTCTCCCTGTTTGTGGCTTGCCTTTTCACTCTGCATGATGATTTTTTTGATGACCAGAGGTTGTTAATTTTTTTTTTTTTTTTTTGTCTATGTATGTCCAATGGCTCCAGTTCTTGGGAGAAGGAATGAATTATAGCTGAGGGAAGAAGCTGTCAAGGTGACTCTTAGGTTTCTGGCTTGTATAACCAGATGGGTGGCAGCCCAGTCAGTGAACATGGGAACTCTGGTGTGGGGTCCCTTAGAAGGGGGAGAGACCACCCCCCTAAGTTTAATTTGGACATTTAAGGTTTGAGGTGCCTTTGAGATATTCAAGTGCAGATGTGAAGTGAACAGCTGGGTATGTGAGCCTGGAACTTAGAAGATTTGGGCCGTTGGAACATATTTGTCAGGTGTCTGCATTCAGGCAGTAATTGAAGGAGTGGGTAGGGAGGAGATTGCATATGTCATGAGAAGAAAAGAACCAAGCTTAAATCTGCTTTTTTTCTTTTTTATGTGTGTTTCTCAAAATCAGACTAAATTATATTGCTTTTTTTTTTTTTTTTTTTTTGCAGTACATGGGCCTCTCACTGTTGTGGCCTCTCCCGTTGCGGAGCACAGGCTCCGGACGCGCAGGCTCAGCAGCCATGGCTCACGGGCCCAGCCACTCCGCGGCATGTGGGATCTTCTCAGACCAGGGCACGAACCCTTGTCCCCTGCATCGGCAGGCGGACTCTCAACCACTGTGCCACCAGGGAAACCCTATATTGCTTTTAATTAGCATGTGGATTTAAATTTGAGTACCCATATACTCCCTTAGGTATAAAGAACAAAACAGAACAAAACTTGTTTTCACCCTTTGCTCTATGCAAGTAGTTTATAGGCAAAAAAAGGAGATATTCAAGTTTTAACACAGCAGTTATAGTTCTAGGCAGAGCTGTGATAAAAGATTCCAGGTTCATTACCTAATAAGACTTGGTATTTCCTTGAATTTATAATCGAACACCACTGTGAGAAACATCAATGGCAGGTTAAATAATGTGTCTGAATTATTCAAAAAGGCTGATGAAATTAAATTGGCCTGCATTTTCCCCAATAATAGTTTCAAGGCAGGTAAAGATTTCTCAGCAGAGCAAAGACCTAATGAATGTGAGCCAAGGACTAAGAATTAGAAATAGGAGGCAAAAGGAGATGAGCAAAACCCATCACCCGTGGGACTCATCATTTCTGTTGGTTTTGTATTCCTAGAAAGGTTCCAGAAGGTTAATCTTCTATTAGCCACTTAAAAAGTACGTTTTCCTAGTTTTTAATTATAATTTACTTTTCTATTAAATGCTGATCTTTCTTGCCACTTGAGTTTCAGTTTTAATTGTCATCAGAAGTCGGTTAGACTATTTTCCTCTGAAACAAAGACCTTGCTGATATTTAGTTTAATTTCTCCTTGGTGATTGTGGGGAAAAGTAACATGAATGCAAATAAATCCTCATGCTTAATAATCTAATTTTTAAAATGTCCATGGAAAACTAAATGTTCCTTTGAACATTACTGAGAAAAATTCTTCTTTTTTTGTGGTGAGTATTCTGGTTGGAATTAGAAATATATTAGGAATGGAACCGTGTTATAAATAGAACATTGCTATGGTTCATACTTAAAATGTGCGCATAACATTTTTTTCCCTTTAGCTTTATTACATATAGGTTTTAAGTTAGATATACCTTGAAAATAAGTGAAATTTTGATGCAATGATGATTTTCTCTTTATAAAAATGACTTCAAATAAGCCTTCCCCTACCCCATCCACTCTACTTGATTGTTAAATATTTTCCTCTGGTTTGTTTGTTCAAAGCTTCCTTTTACTCTATCTACAGATAAAACAAAAAATAATAATTCAACCCAAAAAAGTAGACATTGCTACAGTGATACAAATTTATCTGTAGACTGTTTTTCTAAATTTTAAAGCAGAATGCCCAATAAAGATGATTGCTTTTGTAAAAATGAAATCAAGTTGAAATTTGGGCTACTTCTGAGGTGAAATGCCTGGTTCTTTATTTCTGGCTCCCCGTAGAGAACTCAAGAGTAGACTGAGTATATTTGAGTCCATCCTGGTATGTTCTTTGTCTACTGTTCCCCTTTTCTAGTTAGAATCTCTAGACAAGTATTAAGGGCTTACTATAGGTAAAGAAGATGGATTTATGTGTGATGCATGGTCTCTTTCCTCTCTTAGTGTTAATTTTATTTCTTTCCTGAATGAGAGGAAAGATACGGGTGAAGGGAGGAATCCTTTGAGGCCAAGTGAAATTTTTGTCTGAGAGTGTGGTGAGTATCAGAGAAGGACAGTGGTGTGATGCCTTTCCTCCTCCAGCATTGCCTGTGGCCCAGAGTGGGAGAGAGATGCTCAGTAACCCAGGATACGAGTGCTTCTTCTCTTAGGCATTTTCCTTTTCTTTAGATTTTTACTTTGCTCAAGACAAAAGCAGACAGTCTGAGAAAGGCCAGTATTTCAAATTCTTACCTGTTTTTATTTTACTGTGCTAGTTATGAATTTGCTAGAACACTTCGGTTATCTTATTAGTCCTCTGCTGGTCTTTACTAGAGGCCAAATACATGTATACTTGACTCCTTAAGGGACAGAAGAGTTCTAGAACAGCAGCTGTTGTTTTAATTTCTCGACCTTCCCAGCAGCCTGGGCTCAGTGGACTCAAGGTCACCCTTTAGAGTGTGTACAGTGAGCTAGGACTCGGGGAGGTAGGAGGTGTCTGCTGGGAGCCCTGAGAAGTCTGAACCCAGGGCCTTCACTGGGCCCAGTTTGTCAAGAATATCCACAAACTAGATGGCTTGCTTCTCTTCTCCATGGTTAAAGGGTGCTCTAAATGGTTATTGCATTTTTAGCATCACTAGGGTACACAGCTTTGTGTTAGGGCTGATAGGTTATAAAGAAGATAGGCTGCATCCTGCGTCCTGTTTTATATAGGAAACAGTGAGGAAAGTTCCACAGAATTATAAAGGTCAGTATTAGTTTAATGTGAAAAAAACTTTTAAAAAGCCAGAAGTAGGGCTTCCCTGGTGGCGCAGTGGTTGAGATGCAGGGGACACGGGTTCGTGCCCCGGTCCGGGAGGATCCCACATGCCACGGAGCAGTTGGGCCCGTGAGCCATGGCTGCTGAGCCTGCGCGTCCGGAGCCTGTGCTCCGCAACGGAAGAAGCCACAACAGTGAGAGGCCCGCGTACAGCAAAAAAAAAAAAAAAAGCCAGAAGTAAAGAAGGAAAATAAATTTTGCACCCTGATTTTCACACTAGAGAGGAAATCCTTTTTGTTAGTTTGATGTATGTTCTTTTGTCTATTGGTCTGCTTAAACATATACATTTACATGTACATACACACATGTACATGCATCTACATACACACACAACTGGGAATATGTTGTATGTCATTCTGCAAGTTGATTTTTTCACTCAGTGTTTGTGAACATTCTCTGGTGTCACTATTATGGATTAGCTTATTGTTTGTGATAGATTGTGTGTATATAATTCATTTAACTACTATTTTATTGATGATCATTTAGAAAGGGTCTAGTTTTTCACTCTTAAATAATCCTGCAATAAATATCCTTATCTTCATGTTTCTGCTTTTATTTCTATAATGTGGAATTCCAGACAGTGTTTAAATTGTTTATTTTTGATATTGAAAAATACTTCCTGTTTACCCTCCAAAAAGCTGAACAAGTTTATACTCCCACAAAGGTATACAATAAAGATATGAATTGCATAAAATAGTTGAAGTGCTGTAGAAAGATCATGGTTATAATATGTTATATTTTGATGGCCCTTTGTATTTTATAATCCTCTTGCAACCTATCTTATTTAATTCTCACAACCACTGTGTGGTATGGTTTTATGTATGAATTTATAGGGATTGCATTGAATCCGTGGATAGCTTTGGGTATTATGGATATTTTAATAGCACTCTTCCATCCATGAACTCAGGAAATCTTTCCATTTATCTGTGTCTTCTTACAGTTTCTTTCATCAAAATCTTATGGTGTTTTTTTTTTGTTTTGTTTTGTTTTTGCGTTACGCGGGCCTCTCACTGTTGTGGCCTCTCCAGTTGCGGAGCACAGGCTCTGGACACGCAGGCTCAGCAGCCATGGCTCACGGGCCTAGCCGCTCCGCGGCATGAGGGATCTTCCCGGACCGGGGCACGAACCCGTGTCCCCTGCATCGGCAGGCGGACTCTCAACTACTGCACCACCAGGGAAGCCCTTATGGTGTTTATTGTACAAATCTTTCACCTCCTTGGTTAAACTTGTTGCTATTGTAAATGAGATTGCTTTCTTAATTTCTCTTGCAGGTAGTTTGTTGTTAGTGTATGGAAACACAACTGATTTTGTGTGTTGATTTTGTATCCTGAAACTTTACTGAGTTTATTTATTAGTTCTAATAGGATATTCTCTAAGATCATGTCATCTGCAAAAAGGAATTATTTTACTTCTTTCTTTCCAATTTGGATGCCTTTTATTTTTTTTTTCTTGTCTATTTGATGTGACTAGGACTTTCTAGTACTATGTTGAATAAAGTAGTAAGAGTGGGCATCCTTGTCTTGTTCCTGATCTTAGAAGGAAGGCTTTTCACTTTTGAGTATGATATTAGCTGTGGGTTTGTCATATATGCCCTTTATTATGTTGAGGTACATTCCTTATATACCTAATTTATTTTGAGTTTTTATCATGAAAATATCTTGAATTTTGTCAAATGCTTTTTCTGCATCTATTGAAATGATCATACGATTTTTATCCTTCATTCTGTTAATGTTTGCATATGTTGAATCATTTCTGCATCCTAGGAATCAATCCCACTTGATCATAGTGTATGATACTTTTAATGTGCTCTTGAATTCTGTTTGCTAGTATTTTGTTGAGGATTTTTGCATCTATGTTTATAAGGGATATTGGTTTATAAATTTTATTTTCTTGTAGTATCCTTGTCTGGCTTTGGTATCAGGGTAATGCTGGCCTTATAAAATGAGTTTGGAAGTATTCTTTCCTCTTCAGTATTTTGGAAGAGTTTGAGAAGGATTGATATTAATTCTTTAAATGTTTGGTAGAATTCAACAGTGAAGCCATCTGGTCCTGGCTTTTATTTGTTGGGAGATTTTAAATTACTGATTCAATCTCCCTGCTCATTATTGGTCTGTTCAGATTTTCTGTTACTTTATGATTTAGTCTTGGTAAGTTGTATGTTTCTAGGAATTTGTCCATTTCTTCTGAATTATCTAGTTTGTTGGTATTTAATTCCTCTTACTTAAAATGGGGATTATAATAGTAATAATCTCAGAGTTGCTATGAAATTTTTAAAAAGCTAGTTTATATATATTAAAAAAGCTTAAGACATTCTTTCACACTCTACTTTCTAGAAAAACTCAGGAGAAAAGAAGTTATCCTCTTTAAGAATACAAATTCCTGCTTTGAGTACAGACTAAATATCTTGATATGCTTCTGAGTACTTAAAAACAAAATTCTAAATGTTCTCTTTTTGAATTTCCACTGTTTTATTCCAAATATGTAACTGAAAAGGTAGAGATTTTTAGCTTTCTGATTATTTTTCTCTGTATACATATGGGATATTCTGTGAAAGAAAGGCAGTACAGATATTAAACATACTGATCTTATGATTGACAGTTTAATTTGATAAAATTATCCAGGATATGAGTGTATTCCAATGAGAACAAAGTGTTCCATGATGGAAGTAGTCCATGTAATCAACCTTCCACCAGATGGCTGGCGGGTGCCCCAGACAATGATGCCATATTCACTAAGTCAAGTTTTGGCCTCAGTGTTGTCAGATTAAGTACTAAGTGGCTGTAGCCAGATTCATTTTGGTGAATGGAAATCCCATGTTGCTGAGCCGTATACAACTTCCATCTGTACTTCCATGGCCACTTTGTTCATAATCCCTTTTGAGAAGAACAAGAGTAGAGAAAAAGGTTGGTTGACCTCTGAAGAATGCATCATCTTCTCTACGAGATTATTTACCTCCTTATCTGTGAAGTTGCTATTTAGTGAGCGTGTATATGGCCAGCCAAACCATTAGCTACTGTCCATGAATGAGTGTAGATCAGTACTTCTGACATGTCTCTTTCAAAATGAACAACCAGGTACAGTAGGCCCTCTGTATTTGCTGGTTCTGCATCTGCAGATTCAACCAATGGCCAGTTGAGAACACTTGAAAAAACATTCAGAATGTTTCAAAAAGCAAAACTTGAGTTTGCTTCACACCAACTATTTACATAGCTTTTACATTGTATTTACAACTATTTACATAGCATTTACATTGTATTAGGTGTTAAAAGTAATCTAGAGATGATTTAAAGTACACAGGAAAATATATGTGGGTTATATGCAAATACTATGCCATTTTATGTAAAGGACTTGAGCATCCTTGGATTTTGATATTCGTGTGGGTACTGGAACCAATCTCCTGGGATACTGAGTAATGACTATATACCATTCAACGCTTTGCCCTCTGGGAAGTTTTCCCTCTGCCGTGACCTTAAGGGCTCCTGAATGGGGCTGTTGTGTTACAACTCTTCACTCTTGGGTGGCACCAATATATTGTATAGAACCATTTCTAAATCACGCCTGAATTTTTCTTCTTTAGTTAACTGGTTGGTCATAAGGAACTTGTCTTAGTGAGGCCACAGGTGACGTTTGAAGAGAGGATCAGTGTAGCAAGAATAAGAGCTATGGGAATATGAGCCACTTTCTTATGTTAACCTAACTGTGCTCATAGGACTTGCCAGGCCTGATTTCATATACACCTCTTCTGTTTAAGGTTGAAGAGCTCTGTGCATACCCAATTTTATGGCTTTGGAAGGTCAGATAACCCCGTTCACGTGAAATGCTCATGCTCTGTAGCTTTGTTCAAACTCCTAAAGGTCTCTGTTCACCTACAAAAGGACTGCCAAATGCCATACTATGTAGCAGCCTCTATCTGCCACAGACACTTAAAACACCAGTGAAGCTGTTGGGTCATGTAGCCCAAGTGGCAAAGCAGCTCTCATGGCACTCTGGACCTGTTGCTGAGCCTTCTCTTATTAAATGTCCCACTCAAACCTGGCAGCTTTGCAAGCTACTTAATAAGTGGGTTAGAGTAACATACCCAAATAAGTATATGATGCCATCAAAATCCAAAAAGCCTACTAAGTACTATGCCTATTTTTTAGTGGTAGAAAGAGATATCTTGACCTACTACAAGATCCCTAGAAAGTTTACAAAGATGGTAGGCCAAATTTTTGTAGTAATCTTTCCCCACCTTTGGCACACCTGTGTTTTACCAAGTATAGAGTAGTTACTACTTACTTCTCAGTCAGCACATAATGGAAAGCATGACATTCTACAGAATGGAGAGGCAGTCAAGGTCCCTGTGGACTAGATTATGAAGGACTAGACTAGAGTATGGAGAGCTGATAGAACCCTAAGGTAGCGTAGTAGGGTGCCAGCTGGAGCCAAACTGCTCAGGCATTCTTTGCTAGCACATATAAAGAAAAAAATAATAATTTGCCCAATTAATAGCTATGTACCAGTTGCCAGGGAGTGTGTTTATTTATTCTAGCAAAGAAATCACATCTGGTACAGCACCTGCACTCTGCAGGATCCATCTGTTTTCTCTAATGCCAGATAGGCAAGTCGAATGTGGGTGTTTTAGGAATGATCACCTTCATCCTTTAAGTCCTTGATGATGACCCTAATCTCTGAAGTCTCTACAGGAACAAAGTGGTCTCTGGTTTTCATAGGTAGAGGTAGTGCTAGGAGTTTCACCTGGCCTTTCTTACATTATAACCCTAACTCCACACGTCTGGGAACCAGTGAGGGAGTCTGCCAGCTGCTGAGTGTGTCGGTACCAACTCCACATTTCAGAACTGGGAAAATAATGATGGCATGAGTTCTGGGGTGAGTGGTAGCTGGAAGTGAGCAGAGACTCCATTAATCATGTGACTTCTATAAGCCCCTACTCTGAATGGTGGAACACAGTACCATTTTGGGTCTCCAGGAATGAGAGTCATTTCAGAGCCATATCCAACAATCCCACAAAGTTCTGATTATTTCCCCATTCCTCAGTGTATACCCTGGTAACTTGTTGCAGGTTTTTTGGGGAAGACTGGAAGATTTATAGTATAAATTTATAGCTGTGTAGCAAGGTCCTTCCTCAAAGGGGCCTGGCTTTCTTGAATACAAGAGGTTCTAGGTCTGTGTCCTGGCTCAAGTTTGGGAATTGATTGAGGAGTTGCATTTTTCTATTTTATAGCTTTGCTGCTTATACAGATCAAGTAGCACTTGGTAGCTTTCTAACTATTTCTCTCTTAGAAACACCATGATCAAACACCAGTGATCTCTGCAGGTCAGACTATTCTGATTTCAGCTTTTGCTCCCTGCCCATTTTGATAATCAGGCTCACCTCATCTTTTGTTACGTACTGTCACAGAGCCCCTGCCACTCTGAGATACTACCATCCCCATTCAATTTAGGAACCCATTTCTTGGATGACAACATTGCCCATTGTCATTCCTGGTCTTCAGAGAGTAGCTACTATAGAGACCTTCAAGGATGCTGCTGGTCCTTTCAACCAGTGTATCTCTCAAAGCCTTGGTGAAGGCAGTGCCCTCTGGATCCTACCAAGTGACGTAGTTATAAGTGGGTGAGCAGGTCTTACATGATAAATCCAGTTCAGCCTTCCTATCTGCTGAAGTCTTTGGATAGTTCCCTCTCTACCAAGCAGTTATGGCATCTCAGTTTCATGTAGTGTAGGTTACCTTTGGGACCAGGCTTCCGCCAACCAACTGAACATGCTATTAGAGGCATTTTCAGCCATTTGAGCTAGCACAGAGAATCCAGAATCTTGGTTTAGTGTGCCCATATCAATAAATTTGATCTGATCTAACATTATATTCCTTCTAAGCTGACTCAATACCCTCAGCATCCATTTCCATACATACTCCCTGGTTTCTGTCTATGTAAATTGGAATTATCTTTCATATCTTTTGATATAAATGGTACTTCTTTCTAGGTCACAATTTATACCTCACACTGGATTCTGCTGGGACTTGATTCTGGTCGTAGGTCTAGAAGCAAGAGAGGTAGATGGAACAGGGTCCTTAGGAAGGGCAAAATTCCCTTGCAAGATGCTATCTTAGGTGAGGCCCTTACTGATTTTTCAGGCAAAGAGAGAGCTAACCTCATTAGGCAAGGGAGGAAAGGCTATTACTATTGGTAAAGAAGACTGCAGCACAAGGTCCTAAGCCTCAGCTTCATCAAAATCCCCATATATCCTCATCCCAATTTTCAGGCCCCTACTCCTTCCCAGTCAGGCCCTAACTTTAACAGAAGAGACTCTGTAAGGTTGGGAATTCAATTTGCATTGTAACATTGCCACCCATAGGATTAGACTTTGATTTAGTTTTCAGAAATTCCATTTCTGGGGCAATAGGAGATAAAAGTTTTCTAGCACTGTTGTTGAAGAAGCTTTCTGGATCTTCATCTAATCCTTGAGCTTGGAATTTAAAGTTCTCAATTTAATTTTTTCTGTCCTCCAGAAATTCAAATTCCAGGCCCCACCCCAGACCACAGACTTAAGAGACTCAGTGGGTGGGGCTCAGGAGTCTGTATTTTCAGGTGCTCCAGGTGATTCTTATATACCCTCAACTTTGAGAACCACTGATGTAGAACAACACCTTCAAAATTCTCAGAGAATTATTTTCAGCTGAGAATTCTAAACTGAGACAATTAGTATGAACAAATAAAGACTTATTCAAACATACAGGACTCAAAATTTACCTCCCTTGTGTTCTTCCTTCAAAAGTAATTGGTTCCTGGAAAAGAAGGAAGTGAATAAAAAGGAAGCAGTGAAGTGGGAGACAAAGGACCTAGGAAATATGGAAGCCAAGAGCCCAAGGCAGAAAGGAGGATTTCCAAGATGGTAGTAAAGAGATGTTTCTGGCTGGCATCTTTGTAACAGAGAGAAGTGTATCACTTCAGGGAGGGACATGAGGCCAAAAGAATGACTCCAAGATAAAAATGTAGTTGATAAATCTGACCTTCCAAAGGATAATACTTCTAGGTATAAAATCTTTCAGGTGTGGCTTCCCGGGTGGCGCAGTGGTTGAGAGTCCGCCTGCTGATGCAGGGGGCACGGGTTCATGCCCCGGTCCGGGAAGATCCCACATGCCGCGGAGCGGCTGGTCCTATGAGCCACGGCCGCTGGGCCTGCGCGTCCGGAGCCTGTGCTCCGCAACGGGAGAGGCCACAGCAGTGAGAGGCCCGTGTACCGCAAAAAAAAAAAAAAAAAATCTCTCAGGTGGAGCAGGTAAAAAAATATTGATAGTTATTTTTAAAAATTGAAAATAAGAAGTAAATTATTTATTCTAGGAAATCCAAAATTTACACAAGAAAGAAAACATTCTTTTAGCTTATCAGTAAATATACTATTAGCCTAAATACATTAATAGAAACACTAACTTCTGTAATTCAAAATTTTCAAATAAAGATTTTGGTAGTATGAAGGGATGAGAAGTAAGTTAGGAGGTGCTATGGCAGCTAACCCCTTATCCAAATAGGAAATCAGGATGTAATATACAATATTGATAAATCAAAAAGCAATTTCTTCATATTATTTAGATATATAAAGAATAAGTACTTTTGAGAAAAACCTTTAAAATAATTAAAAATGACTACCTCTAAAAACAGAAGTGGAATGGTGAAGGGTAGTACAGGATTTGACTGTCATTGAAAAACTCAATAATTTTTTAAGCAAAATTATGTGCATATAATGTATAAATAAATATTAAAATGAGTAAAGAAGAAATTCTCTGATCTGACAAAGCATAAAGCAAATAAATATAATTTACCATATATGCACTGGCTGTGAGCAAAGCATAGTAGTCATAGGGGACAGTGAGATTTATAAAATCATCAGTCTCTGCCTTTTAGGAGCATATACTTTTTTTTTTTTTTTTTTTTGCGGTACGCGGGCCTCTCACTGTTGTGGCCTCTCCAGTTGCGGAGCACAGGCTCCGGAAGCGCAGGCTCAGCGGCCATGGCTCACGGGCCCAGCCGTTCCATGGCATGTGGGATCTTCCCGGACCGGGGCACGAGCCCGTGTCCCCTGCATCGGCAGGCGGACTCTCAACCACTGCACCACCAGGGAAGCCCAGGAGCATATACTTTTTTCAGAGAATTGAAACAAATATCTACAGCACTGGAATTGCAGATAAGACTAAAGGACGAAGACCGGGGGAATTCTACAACCTCCACTGCCCATTCCAACCGGTGAAGCCCCAGTGATTGTGAAATTCTGGCGTACCCCAAACATAAAACACTTACTTGTGTCATTAATCTGATTGCCCCAGTGTTGTTTCTGTAGATGTTATAAGAGAAAGAATCATAAATTCAATCACTTCTGCCATACGTGAGTTTTACGTGTGTACATACATGTGAGGTGTGTGTATATATGTATGTGTGTGTATGAATATATACACATATATATAAACCTTCACATACAATTTTAATTTTTTCTTAGAATATGTAATGAGAGTTTCTGACAAATGGCAAATAAAGACTAGCGTAGATTAAACATTAGGACTGTTAAGCAAGTATTACTGACCTGAGCTAATTTTCTGCTGTTCTTATGTTGCTACCGTCCCATTTCCTGTGGAAGTACAAATTTTAAGTGTAAAACTTTTATTTAGTCTTCTGTGAAATTCAAAGAAACTGCAGGTCACAGTGGTATTTGATGAGAATACCTAAGAGGAAAGAATCTTTCAACATAGTTACAATGAGTATTCAAAAGCTCTGCTTTGGTTATTACACTTTGCAGTGAGAAAAGAAAGGCCAGAGAATATTTCTATTCTGGTAGCCAGGAGTACAATGAATGAAGAGCATGTACAGATACCAGGGCAAAGGCATTATTAAGTTCATGTATGTTACGTTCCCTGTTATTAGAAATTCCAGTTCTTTTCGTTAATGTTTAACTATTAACATTGCTTTTGTTTAATCCTTTTATAGATTCTTTATATATTTGGGAAATTTACCATTTCTATTTAATGAGCACTGAAAAACTGATTGGAAGCTCTGTGTGTGTGGGTTGGCCTTGATAGTGGGTGTGCTTCAGTATCCAGGATAACTGGGCACCAAGCTGGCATTTTTCTTGGGACACCATCAAATGTTAGTATCTAGAATTTTTTCCTCTAGGGCTTTTTAAGTTACTGGAAAAGACGAGTCCTTCAGTTCTGCATGGTAGCATACGCCTGGCTGCTGGCCATCTGGGAACAGGGTGGAGATGGGGGCTAGGTTCTCATGCTGAATGTGCAGACATTCATCCAGTCCTGCTGTGTTCAGCCCTGCACCAATATGCTAAAGTTTAGTGCTTATCAGGTTCAGTTGTGCCAGCGACTTGGGCTACTGGCACAGGAGTACGTGCTTTCATGTGGTTGCTGGAAGAGAAGACCCCTGAGCCTGGATTGGGGTTCCGATGGCTCTGTGTATATATTTTTCAATTTCCCAGTTTTCAGCCACACCTACACTTACTGTGGTAACTGGTACCTCCTAATCCAGAGCTTCTCTGGGGACCTACAGGGTGTGTCAGCTTCTTCTAAGCATATTTCTGTGTAAGTATTGAAGATAAAAAGTTCTCTGTTCTACTCTGTTCAGTTACCACACCACCATCTGCCTTTTGCTTTGAAACATTAAAAAAAATCTCTTATCTATTGATGTATCTTTCATTCATACTTCTTGTCCTTTTGAGTTGTACATTTTATTTATTTATTTATTTATTTATTTTTTTTTTTTGCGGTACGCGGGCCTCTCACTGTTGTGGCCTCTCCCGTTGCGGAGCACAGGCTCCGGAGGCACAGGCTCAGCGGCCATGGCTCACGGGCCCAGCTGCTCCGCGGCATGTGGGATTTTCCCAGACCGGGGCACGAACCCGTGTCCCCTGCATCGGCAGGCGGACTCTCAACCACTGCGCCACCAGGGAAGCCCCGTACATTTTATTTTTAAAAATCCCTTTACTGTCATTTCAGTGTAATTTTGAGGTGGTGGTTTGGTCCTGTTTAACCAGAAATCCAGGAACCATTTGTTCATCACTGTCTCTCCAGTGCCTGGCTCATAGTAGGCTCTGAAATAAATATTTGATGGATGAATAATTGAGTGACTTGAGTTAGAAGTTTTTACAATGGCAGTAAAATGTTGTGACTATATATACACATGTAACAACCTTAAAAAGCATCTTTTAAATTATGGTTTTGTTTTGGCTCCGTTCCATTTTTTGTTTTAGTTCCTCAACATGGTCGAGAAAACTAAGTGTTTACAAAGTGTGTGCTACCTTCAGCATGGATATATTTGTTTACTTGGTCAAACACAGTTATCACTGTTACCTTAGGCTTAATATACACATTTGCCTAAGGTACACATTTATAATTTTTCTCTAGAGATAGAATCGTATTGAGGCTGGTTTATGTAGTAAGCACAGTCTTTATTCTTATTTGTATGTATATTTAGGTAGTTATAAAGAGACTTGTGGTGATTATGGTGTAAAGCTACCACTGCCCCTTTTTCCATTGGCCCTTTGTGGTTAATAAAGTTTGGGAGTCACTGGATTAGTGGGGCATCTTATCCAGGTATGTTTTGCATTTCAAAATGAACACGTGAGGATGGATAACATATAGTAGAGACAAAGAAATTAAGCTATAACAGTGAAAGTGTATAGTACAGTTAATATTTTGAACAAACAGATGAATATTCTCCTTCTTCATAAGGTTAGCCCTGGACCACAAATTGGGGATTGTAGAGAGATACGAGTATAGTAGAGAGCCCATGATTTGGCTACAGTGCTGGATCTTGGGTCTCGTAAATGGGATGCTTCTACCCTCAATACTATAGGAAATGAATAAATGAACTTTTAGCATTTACCCTTAAGATCAATGAGTAATTGTAAATTCAAATAATGAGAAAATTACAGCATTGTCTTAAAGCACTGTGCACCACGCCCCTCAATCTTAGGGATTTATTAAAGGAATCTACCCAGAAATCCAAAGAGAGTTCTTTCTAATTAAAGAGATTAAAGCTACCTCTCCAGTAAAGAAGTAAGAACCTACATAACAGAAGTGGGTTAGGAAGATAGTAGATTAAGGAAGTCCTTTACAGAAAACTCCAGGGTCACAGAAATTAAGAAGTTGGGGGTTAGGATAAGAGAAAGGTGATAAACTTTTTGGAGCAAGAAAATGAAATGTTTTCTAGAATTCATTATTCACGCCTGAATATTTTCCTAGTCATCTTCTTTAGAATCCCCATCTTTATTTCTTGGTTGACATCTATCAAATTGCTGACATACAAGGCTTAGGGAGAAGAAATTGAGAAGATAGAAGTATTTGTATCAGAAAATAAAAGGTGGAAATGGATGCATGGGAAAGAAGAGAGAATAGGAGAAGCAAAGAGAGCTTTAGAAAAGAAAGGAAGTCTTAAAAATATGACCAAGACGTTTTACAGATAATTTTTCTTCTCTTCTTGAATAACTTCTCCAGTAGTTACGTGGTGGGATTTCTGGGAAGAAACACTTACAAATAAAATAGAAAGCCAGGAAACTGTTTCAGACCCTTCATTGGAAATAACCTAGTGCCTACTTGTGAAAGTGTTAAAGCAAAAGTGTCTGATTATCATGTGTTAAATAGGATACTGATTTCAAGGTTCTTTGCCAACTAGTTTTGTGCTAATGTAAAAATGGAATGAACCTGTACCAAAGAGCTATGAAGAATACTCTCAGGAGAACCATTATTAATAAAATCTGTATTAATAGTGACTGTGGAAAGGCTATGCTGCTCCTGGAAATTTAAAAGAAAAATTAACTGTGAAGTTATAATTTTTGCCTTTAAGGCAGTAATACATTTTCATTCTTTTCACTTTCACTTTATACATGAATGTCATGAAATTTCCATTGTAGTTGACTAAAAATGAAACAACAGAACAACAGTACTTTAGTGATGACTAGGCTAGAGACTTAAATATTTTTAAAGGGTTAGAAAAGGCGGAAAACTGGTCCTTCGTGATGAAAAGTAAGAAGTCAAATGTTATTTACAAAACTCATTCCCATTCAGTTTTTTGTGTTTTGGGCTTGTTTTCAGGCAAAAGGACTCCTATGGAAGATGGAAGTCTTTGTGCATTTTCCAGAGTGTGTTTCCAAGCCCATCAGTGAAACATGATACTGCTGCTCTGTGTTGAAATACTTGAAGAACACCTACATCTCTGCCGGCGCCTTCCATCCTGCTGAAACCATGGTCTTCTCTGCAGTGTTGACTGCATCCCATACTGGGGCATCCAACACAACATTTGTAGTTTATGAAAACACCAACATGAATATTACGGTCCCTCCACCATTCCAGCATCCCGACATTGGTCCGCTGCTTAGATACAGTTTTGAAACCATGGCTCCCACTGGGCTGAGTTCCTTGACACTGAATAGTACAGCTGTGCCCCCAACACCAGCAGTTTTAAAGAGCCTAAACTTGCCTCTCCAGATCATCCTTTCTGCTATAATGATATTTATTCTGTTTGTGTCTTTTCTTGGGAACTTGGTTGTTTGCCTCATGGTTTACCAAAAAGCTGCCATGCGCTCCGCCATTAACATCCTCCTGGCCAGCCTGGCTTTTGCAGACATGTTGCTTGCAGTTCTGAACATGCCCTTTGCCTTGGTCACCATTCTTACCACCAGATGGATTTTTGGGAAGTTCTTCTGTAGGGTATCTGCTATGTTTTTCTGGTTGTTTGTGATAGAGGGAGTAGCCATCCTGCTCATCATTAGCATCGATAGGTTTCTTATTATAGTCCAGAGGCAGGATAAGCTAAATCCATATAGGGCTAAGGTTCTCATTGCAGTTTCTTGGGCAACTTCTTTTTGTGTAGCTTTTCCTTTGGCAGTAGGAAACCCTGACCTGCAGATACCTTCCCGAGCCCCGCAGTGTGTGTTTGGGTACACAACCAATCCAGGTTACCAGGCTTATGTGATTTTGATTTCTCTCATTTCTTTCTTCCTACCCTTCCTGGTGATACTGTATTCGTTTATGGGCATACTCAATACCCTTCGGCACAATGCCTTGAGGATCCATAGCTACCCTGAAGGTATATGCCTCAGCCAGGCCAGCAAACTGGGTCTCATGAGTCTACAGAGACCCTTCCAGATGAGCATTGACATGGGCTTTAAAACACGTGCCTTCACAACCATTTTGATTCTCTTTGCTGTCTTCATTTTCTGCTGGGCCCCATTCACCACTTACAGCCTTGTGGCAACATTCAGCAAGCACTTTTACTATCAACACAACTTTTTTGAGATTAGCACCTGGCTACTCTGGCTCTGCTACCTCAAGTCTGCATTGAACCCACTGATTTACTACTGGAGGATTAAGAAATTCCATGACGCTTGCCTGGACATGATGCCTAAGTCCCTCAAGTTTTTGCCGCGGCTCCCTGGCCACACAAGGCGACGGATACGCCCCAGTGCTGTCTACGTGTGTGGGGAACATCGGACTGTGGTGTGAATATTGGAACTGCCTGACGTTTTGGGTGATGGTTGTTCTTTATCTGACTTTGAATTTTTTTCTCGTGGCTTCTCCACTTAAACTATATTGTTTTTCATAGGGTGTGTGTGTGTGCAGTGTGACGAAAGAATGGTGATTAGTTATAAGTCTGTTACCAAGGATACACAATAGGGAAGTGATCACACGTGTTACCTCCAGGGTTCAAGAGAAATCCTTGATTTAGGGTGGGGAGATGGTTTTCTGTTCCTTTGATTGATTTTGTTTCTCTAGTAGGAATCAGGATTGTGCTTTATTGAGCCTGCAGTTATTCTGTATGCTGCTAAGATATGCTTTGTCAAGTTTATCAATTATTTTTTTCTGGAAGACACTGCTGCTTTTTGCCATCACATTGGAGGCAAAAACCACATACATCTCTGTAGATAAATATTTAGTTTTATTTAAAAAAATAACCCAAGGGGGTTAGTGACATTTTAAAGGTCATGAATATTTACTTTGGTGCACTTTAAGAAACAATGTACAAACGAATTCAGTCATGTTTTTCAGAATTGTTTTTATACATGACATGTTGTGCTTTAGGAAACATTGCATTATTTCTAGGAAGACAGTTTTTAAAAAATGTTTTGTATGTACAGTTTTAAAGGAGGGAACATAAAAATGAAGAACTTTTTCTAAGCACAATAGTGATTCTTTAGAGCAGTAGGGCAGAGTTGAGATGGAGCACCCTTGCAAATTTAAATGGGGTGCAGTGAGGCTGTGGCTGGTGTGGGCTGTGGCGATTCCTTTTACCCAAGGATTCTCTGAGTCCAGTGGGGAGAAGGACACCATTTACTAGACGTCTGCCATGTGCCAGGCCCTGTACGTCATTTTATCCTCACAGCATCCTGTGAGGGAAGTATTATTTCTTCCTTTTTGCAGATGAAGAAGGCAAGTCTCAGAGAGACTAAAACCCTGCCCAAGGTTAGTGGTAGAGCTGGGATCCAAAAATCTCCGAGTCCTGAGACTGCATTTCTACTGTACCACACGGACACCTCGTTCAGGTTCAGGTTTGGACGTTTCAGAGTCAAGAGGGAATTGTGTGTATCCTTTCATTTTCTTTTAGACTAAAACCTTCTCTTTAAAAATAGCTTCATTTTTTGTATTACCAAAAGAAATGTGAAACCATTACAGAAAGTCTGGAAAATAGAAAAGAAAAAATCATCTATAACTACCTTTTTAGAGCGGAACTAAAAATCTTAGGTAAGTAAGGGTGTAAGGAAATAAGGCAATTTTTTGGTTTGCAAAACAAGTGACAATTACTGAGAAGTTAAATACAGCTGTATATAGGTCTTTGCCCTGTGGGTTTATATGTTTCCAGTTGTCCAGCTGTATTTCTCAATGTTCTGGGCAGAACAGCATTGTTGCCCCAGTGCTTGCCCAGAGCAGAGCTGGCTATTGAAGAATGTGAATGTGCTCAGAGGTGTGTCTCCTGTAAAGAGGTGAAGATAAGCCCTGGTCTGAGCCTAGAGCAACTTTTCATTAAGGCAGGTCTGGGGTTTCAAATTATTTTTCTCTTGATGATGTTCTGCCTCTCCCCCACCCCAGGTGCAACCAGGGCCTTTGGTGCCCTTCTCTCTCTAATCACGGGAACACATTATAAAACATCCCCCAGGGATGGGGCTTCAGACAATGGCCATAAGTGCTGAAAGTGTAGCCTCTTGGCTACATAATAGGCTTTATAAATAGGCAAGTTAACCTTGAACACTTTTTGGATTTATAGCATGTTTTCAGAATTATAGTGCTTTGTGACCAGTGGGAAATGAGCTACTTTTCTTCAGTTGTACAACCAGAGAGTTGGACTAGATGAATCTTCAAGGTCTTGTCCAACTCTAATGTGAGAGTAGAGATTTTTAAAGAGCCCAGCTGATGTCAACTTCACTCTTTGGTCTCCAGTATCATTTTTTTACATTTTACTTTATTAGATGTTTCTTAAAATTGAATATCTGAAGAGCATATGGCACCATATCAGGAGTCAGGACTTTGGAAGGTGGATGTCATCATGAAAGACCTGGGAATCCCTGCTCTTGAGGCAGTTGTCATGGTATTGGAACTCATTTTCCAGTTAACTTCTCTTTGGGGATTCAAGCCTGTTATTCAACATGTTGTTTTGAGATCATCTTCTGATGATACTTGCCTACCTCTTTGGTTTCTAATTTATATTATTCACAGGCAAAATTGCTTTTATCCATAGGGATCTTATAGAACATAAACACTGTAGTAGATATTAGTAGCACATTGAAGTGTATCATGCTTTCTACTTTCAATATAAACTAGATTTCAGGCAGATATTAATAAGTATATTTGAAATTAGACTTTCTTTGAGGAAAGTCAGCATGATCTGTATTCATCTTACATATTGGCAGTAGGTCTTGAGACTCCTTTTGTGGTTGGAGCTGAAACTGAGCTTTTGTTTTCTTTGTCTTTTTATGAGCAATCCTTAGGTACTTTAGTTCTGCCTGGTGGGCAGTGCATCGTTTGGTGTGAGCTCTGGGGTGCCTGCTAAGAGTCTCAGTGTTTGTGAAAGACAACCCTGAGGGGCCTTTCTGAGAATTCAGCAACCACACTGAATAGCAGTTCTCTTTACACTGTATCGTCTTGATCAGATGACAGTTTACAAACCATTTTGAACGTTTTTATTATGTATACATTTTGAAAGCTTTTTTTAAAAAGTACTGTGGTGTACCTTTGAAAAATTTAGGTGCAGTATCATATGTTGCCTACTCTACTATATTTGTTTGAGGGAAAAAATAATACCACTACTAGTTATCACCACTGGCTGACAAAATCAGAAATGCTTTTGGTTTTGTTTTTCCTTCTGGCGAATAAGTAAGAAGCAGGAAAGAGATAATGAAATATTTGTGGTCAAAGAAAGAGCCAAAAGAAATCCCCAATAGTCTGCAAGAGTGATATTCAAACTTTCATATGAATTTGTATCTAAGTATTCCCGGGGGGCTTGTTAACAGTACAGATCCCCAGGGCCCCCAGAGGGTCTGAGATTGGGCCCACAAATGCACACTTTTATTTTGTTGAGTATTTGGCCTGATGCTGATTCAAGTGGTCTCTGGGGCATACTTCAAAGAAACACTCCTGTGGAAAATATATCCACTTAAATATTGTGTTTTATCCAAAAAATGTTTGTTTTGTGTTGGAAGCCATTATCGCCTAGTGCATGGATAATCCACATTGAGAGGAAAATCTGTGTAGCATTGTGCCTGATTTTCTGCCACTTGTGTTAGTGCTGGATCACGCCAGTGTCAGCTTTACCGTCTTTCAACTGGCAAAATTCTGATAAACCATGTAGTTTCACAGAAGAGCAAAAAAGGTGACTTAATATTTGAAAGTCATGATTTTCAGGAGTCTGATTCCTCTAATATTTTCTTTTCTCATAGAGAGGTATCTTTATGGTATGTATCCTCCTAAAGCCTGTGAGGGGAATGCAAAGATTCATCCAGTTCCTATTGCTGTGCTTATGCCAGCTGTGTTCAGTGGAAGCATGAAGAAAATAAAATAACCATTTTAATCTATGTATTTCAGTTGCTGACAAGGATATTTAACTTAATCTTGATCTTTGCTTTTGTTTACATAACAATATGTATATATCACAGGAAAAATGTTCACTTGCTTGACATTTTATTCTTCCATGATTTTTAGTTTACGTTTAAAGGACTGTTTAATTCAAATTTTTTTTCACAACCATAGTTTTCATTGAAAACTCAATTTTTATAATAAATGAAAATGTCAAAGCACATGTTTGTTATTACAAGTAAATGGTAATACAGTTCTTAGATATATATTGGTACTAGTCCTTTGTAATTTAAATTAATTTATTTTACAATAGTACCTAACCTATATGAGAAAACCACTTTGAATTTTGGGTTGCAATATTCAAAATCAAAATGTATGATTATTTGTGCATATTCTTATTACAACCAGGAAAAGAGCTCCCAATAAGAAAATGAATAAATGTTTAACATTTCTAAAAGTGAAGTTTTTTTAAAAGGGCTGCTTCATTTATCTTAGAAAAATTGTCATGAATAATACTTTCTGTTAAATTAAAATCTGAGTTTAGTTTCAAATCCTGCTCCCTTTGGGGTTTTATTTTCAAATTAGCTTTTAAAGCCTGTATGTGTATTCTAGTTTTAGAAATTCTTAGAGTAATTAAGGATGAAATGAAACTTGGCAAAAGACTATCAGTATTAAGAGACAGTTTTAAGACATTCTGTCTAGGAGAGTTATAAAAATTTTCCTGCTAAGTCATTTGAAATTTGATTGTCACTGGCAAAGCAGTGACAATGTTTGCTTCTATTTTGATGAAATGATTTCTTATTGCACTTCCTTTTCTAAAATCTAAGGCCTTTCTAAAACCTACTTTTAAATCTTTAGGAAATATCATTTATTTTTATATGAGTTTTAACTTTTTTGCCAATTAGACATGAGGGTTTTATTTTCTCTTCTTTTTCACTTATATGCAATAGCTAAATATATTTATTTTTAAATTATTAAAGGTTGATTTACAAAGGAAGTTTGTTATTGAATCTATTATACATCTGATAGTTCTTTCTGAAGTGGAAAGGTAAGAAAAATATAGCAAAATAGAGGAACCTGTTTAATTAAAAGCATTTTCACATCAATCATGAAAATAATTAGCCCCACTCAACTCATTCATAATAAAGAGGACCTTTAGGAGAAGTTTCTACCTTCTATGTCAAGGTGCAGTCAATTAGATTTAATGCAAAAAGAAACAAAAATTTCATGGCTATCTCAGCATTTAACCCAGGGAAGCAGAACTAGTAGAAGATATTTATTAAGAGATTTACTGCAAGAATTGGCTTACATGATTGTGGGGCTGGCTGGGCAGATCTGAAGGCCAGAGGGCAGGCTGTCATGCAGGACAGGCTGGGAATCACAGACACAAACTGAAGCTTGCTGTCCACAGGTGGAATTTCTTTTTCCTCAGAAAAGCCTCAGTTCTGCTTTTGACCTTTCAACTGGTTGAATCAGACCCACTCAGATTATGTAGGATAATCTCTTAGTTAATGTGGACTGACTGTAGACTTTAATCACATTTATGAAATACCTTCACAGGAACACCTAGATTAGTGTTTGATGGAATAACTGGGGACTGTAGCCTGGTCAAAGGGACACATCAAAAGACCAACCCAGTGATGACATCCAAATGTAAAATATAAGAAAATTGGGACTTCCCTGGCAGTCCAGTGGTTAAGACTCTGAGCTTCCACTGTTGGAGGGTGCAGGTTCGATCCCTGTTTGGGGAACTAAGATCCTACATGTTGCATGATGTGGCAAAAATTTTTTTTAAAATAATAAATAAAATATAAATTTAAAAATGAAATATAATAAAATCCTTCTGTGATGCTGTAGTGGTAGTATAAAAAACTAAGTCGCATAAATCTCAGTGTTGAGATTAATATAATGACCAAGATAAGTTTATTGAAGAGGATGGGAAACATATTCTGACTGCATTATATTCAAATTCACATAATCACAGGGCACAATATTTATCTCTGGATTTCACTGTAGCGATTGTGAAAGTTCTCAGGAGGAAGTAATAATCAATTGATTAGATGATTATGTAAATCACTTTCTTCCTACGTAAATTTTATTTGTGATACTTGCCAAGGATGATGCCTTTCTTCTAAGTAATTTGAAAGCATAATTAAAACTATTAACTCTCAGCATAAAAATATGCTAATAGTAATAATAATAATGATGATGATGGGTGCCATTTTTTGTCCACTTATTGTAGTCAAAATACCCTTTATCTATTTTAATCCACAGTATTTTCTCCTTTTTCCAACTGAGGAAACTATGTTCCCAAGAGATTAAGTAACTTTTTCAGGTAATAGCTTAGATTCACATCTAGGCCTAATGCCACACTTCATAGTTTTCTAGACCACCTTCCCCTGTTATTCCCCGATAACAGAACTGAGTTTCTTTTTTTTTTTTTTTAAATCTTTATTGGAGTATAATTGCTTTACAATGGTGTGTTAGTTTCTGCTTTATAACAAAGTGAATCAGTTATAAATATACGTATGTTCCCATATCTCTTCCCTCTTCAGAACTGAGTTTCTAGTGAGACAAACTTACTAAGCATCATACTAGATGATGATTCCTCTCCATGCATTAGGTAAATAATCATAACAGAAAAACCTATACATAAAGTTGTGGATATTAACACAAAACCTAGGTTAGTTTGTTCTTGATTTTAAGTCATTAAGTAGATTTGGCTAAATCAGAACTGAGACTGTCAAGCTGTCTGGGCCCCAGGGAGCCTTGGGTACACCAAAGCCCACTTGGGTTCTAATGTCACAGAACCTTCAAAAACTTGCTGACTGTGGCAGAAATTATGGGAATGCTTAGATACCCAGACAGTTTCCTAGATTGCATAGATCTCACAACCCCTGTTGGAAAGTTTCACCCTGATGCACATTTGGGGTTCGATTATGTACCGATTTGTCTGAAGTACTACGGGTTTTATCTATAGTAGCCAAGACTTTGGAAGAGAAGGTGGAGGTGATAAAGTCAGGAACCCTGGGGTCCTCCTGCCAGCTTTGACACTCCTGCTGTGCTGCCAACCAGGACTCCTTCAGCCTGACATAAAATGGCAGGGTTTTAACATGCCTATTAACTCATGATAGGTATAGTAATTAGAATTCCTTAGTTGATTGCATCATTTGTACAAAAAAAAACCCAAAAAACTTTGTTACCGTAGTTTGTCATATATTTTTGCAAATGATGAAAAAAATTTAATTGTGTAATTTATCTTATTGACCATCTGTTCAGGTACACTTACATTTGAAATTTTGTAATAGTAAATACTGTGAAACTACAGGATCTGTGGTTGGTTGGATTCTTGCCAGAAGAGCTGAGGAGGAGCCGGAGGGCCGACTATAAGTTACAAGGATTTCCCACCTCCTCGAGGGTGGAGATTCCCTAACATCTTGTTCAAGGGTCAGCTGTATTCCCTAATAAGCAGATGAAGAAACAGGTTTAAATAATTAAATGACTTTCCCAAATTCTTGCAGCAGTTAGGAGGCAGAACCAGGATTCAAACCCAGCTGACATCTCTCAGCTTTAGAGCTCTTAACCACTTTGAGTCAGTGGGATTTTACCGTCAGAGACAGGGGCTGGAAAGTGAGCTTGTGAGCTTTGGAAAAAACCAGTAACCAAGTAAACAAAGGTCAGATAAATGATCCTGGAAAGTCTCTTAATCAAATAGATACATTTTTATTAGTAGAAAGAAGAAAAATAGAATATTTACATTTTTAAGAAAACAGTTTTTTTTAGTTCATCACCCAAGATTTACCGCTGAGAACAGCTGAGCTTGTGGACAAAGGCACACAGCCAGGTCAATATGCGGAGGCCAGGAGCAACTGCTTCCCAGTGCGTGGGCAAGCAGTTTATTCTCACTTCAGACATAATCTCTGAGGGGGCCTAAGCTGGGTCTACACACCCCAAACTTCTCAGGTAACTATTGCTATCACTATCACTTTTGCTTTTCTGGATTTAACACTGGAAGAACTTTTTCTTCAGGGGTGCTGGGGACTCCTTGGGAAACTGTTAGTACCTAGGGAATTTCACTGTGCTCTCACCCCCTCTTCCAGGATTTATCTAATGAGCAAAGTAACTGCAAATGGCACGGAAGACATTTCCCTCTGACAGGAAGAAAGATGGAGTCTTCTTGGATGACTTACCCAAAGGTATTTGTAGTCTCAAATGCCGTGATTAACTTGGATTGCAAGACATCACAGTATTTTATGTAACTGTGTAACAGGTTCTGTTAGATCTCTCTCCAGGGCAAAAGGATTCTCATGAAAACATTTACAGTAAAACAAGATGCACATTGAAGGAACAATAGAGAAATAGAGAAATGTAATCTGACAGAGATGCGATGACAACCAAAAAAAAAAAATCATCTCAGTCTTGATTTCTAGCCCTACCTTTCCCCCTGGAGTTCTCACCTTTCTTTCCCACTAAGCACTAAACTCCCTGAGGGCAGGGCCCTGTGCTTGTATATTATTTCTCCAGCACCTAGCATGGTGGCTCACAGAGAAGGGCGATTCTCAAAAGTCTGGAAACGGACCTTTTGATAATAGAATGTTTATGGTTAAAATCATAATGGGGCTTCCCTGGTGGCACAGTGGTTGAGAGGTCCCCCTGCTGATGCACGGGACACGGGTTCATGCCCCGGTCCGGGAAGATCCCACATGTCGTGGAGCGGCTAGGTCCGTGAGCCATGGCGGCTGAGCCTGCGCGTCCGGAGCCTGTGCTCTGCAACGGGAGAGGCCACAACAGTGAGAGGCCCGCGTACCGCAAAAAAAAAAAAAAAAAAAAAAATCATAAGGGACTTACCCAAGCCAAGTAGCAAGTGCTAAGATCAGCACACAGGGCTTCAGTCTCCAAGTCCAGTAACCTGCCCACTATATAAACCTGCTTCCTTGACTTAGAGGAGAAAGTAATCAGAAGGTTTTATGACACTGAGTTTAGGCCAGTTTAGGAGACAAGTGTGTGGAGTGGACAGAGCTGCTAAGTTTTTTTTTTCCAACATCTTTATTGGAGTATAATTGCTTTACAATGTTGTGTTAGTTTCTGCTGTATAACAAAGTGAGTCAGCTATATGTATACATATATCCCCATATCCCCTCCCTGTTGCGTCTCCCTCCCACCCTCCCTATCCCACCCCTCTAGGGGGTCACAAAGCACCGAGCTGATCTCCCTGTGCTACGCGGCTGCTTCCCACTAGCTATCTGTTTTACATTTGGTAATGTATATATGTCCATGCCACTCTCTCACTTCATCCCAGCTTACCCTTGCCCCTCCCTGTGTCCTCAAGTCCATTCTCTATGTCTATGTCTTTATTCCTGCCCTGCCACTAGGTTCATCAGTAACTTTTTTTTTTTTTTTAGATTCCACATATGTGTGTTAGCATACGGTATTTGTTTTCCTCTATATGTGTTAGCATACGGTATTTGTTTTTCTGACTTACTTCACTCTGTATGACAGACTCTAGGGCCATCCACCTCACTACAAATAACTCAGTTTCGTGTCTTTTTATGGCTGAGTAATATTCCATTGTATATATGTGCCACATCTTTATCCATTCATCTGTAGATGGACACTTAGGTTGCTTCCATGTCCTGGCTATTGTAAATAGTGCTGCAGTGAACATTGGGGTGCATGTCTATTTTTGAACTATGGTTTTCTCAGGATATATGCCAGTAGTGGGATGAGCTGCTAAATTTTTATTAAACCTGGCAACCCTGAGAGTAATGCACATATGTATACAGTTTTTTGACCCTATAATGTGCAAGTCATGGCAGGGAGGAGGTCCTCTGTTCCTCTTGTTTATGAGGCTGGTCTATGACTACATCTTGTGGTCTTGACTAAATATGCTGGGGTAGAGGAGGACGTGACCCCTGGTGCAGCTGAGGAGCAGATACAGATGGACGGATAACAGAAGTAAAAGGTGTGTTTTGTAACTGTTTTGTGTAATCTCAGTTTGTTGGTAAATGACTGGTGATGGTGATATGGACAAGATGTATTCAGTAACCACCTCCATCAGGGAAATTTTGGTCGGGAAAAGTTTTCAATTGCTAGAATTAGACATCCATGTGTTGAATGCCATTTCAACACTTGCAACAGAAATTCGGAGTTTAAGTCACTTTCACCATAGTTTTGGCAGGACTGGGAACACATTTTTTTTTCAGCTGTTCTTCCTGATGGGTGCTATAAATAGCTTTGGGGAAGTATATAATTATCTCAAAGTAGAAGCTAAAGATAAAAAGCTGCTTGAGATTTTAAAGGAACATTTAATAGTTATTATTATGTAACATTTATTAAGTATGCTCACTGTGCTCATTGTCTTTGCCAGGAAGAAACTTGGAATAAAAAGTCAATCCAAGATGTGACATGTATAAATAGACCAAAAGGTATATTAACATGGTGCTAGAACAAAGGGTCGATTCAATAAAAAAGAAAATTTGGGAAACAAAAAAGGCAGCCAGATCAGTACAGTGTTGTGTAGAAGTGAAGAAAACTTATATTTAGTAACATATCTTTAAAATACTGGCAGTTTAAAACAAAGATGCATAGCCACATAAAAACAGGTAACATTGTGGTATGTGCATGGGTAGTACTGTGTTTTTGGCAGTTGGCTCAGCCTTTTATATATAAAAGGAGTTTACTTACTCTGTTCAATGAATAAATACTAAAAGATTTAAGTATTAAATAAAGATTCATTGTTGGCCGAAGCTAGGTCAGTGTTATAAAGAATGATTTCAGTCATTGGCTCCTGGCTAAGACTGTGATTGCTGTTTAAAGCCTATAGAAAGTCCACAACCTAGTAATCATATTAGAGACGTCCGTCGTTTATTTGATGCCTGCTGAATGATGCAAGTACTATATCTACATAAATACATAATCTCTAATTCTTATAATAATTCTAACAGGTAGATATTATCATTCTGTTTTACAAATCCTTCAAAGTTTTAAGTAGTTAGATGAATTTTAATAGGCGACAGGACTTACAAAGTGGAGATACAAGAATTCAACCCCACGTCTGTGTGAACACCAAAACTTAGGGGTTTTTTTCATGTTGTAGTACTATCTATCCAACCTTTTGCCTATGCATTCTTGTTTTCTTCACCTTATTTCTCCTTCACTTATGAAGACTTTTCCTTTAGAACCTGATTGTCCCACTCAACCTAGCTTGGACTTCATGATTTATCCTGTTGCCTCTTGTCCCGCCCTCAGCTTTTCCTCAACTCTTCTATGATCTCCTAGCCCTAAGCTTTGGTGATCTGTCTACATTCCTCACATCCTCATTTTTGTATATACTAGGTTCAGCATTGCTAAGGCTAAGAACTCCTGTGTGCTGATAATTTGCTTAGATGCCACCCCACAAGATGAATATCCTTATTATGGCCTGAAGTCATGTGCTTCTTATTTGCAGACAAGAAGCACAGAAAACCAAAGATCCTTATGAAGCATTATTGACCCTTATATCCTCAGAGAATTTCCTAAGAGAACTTCTTAATATAGGGCAGAAATCCAATCAGGCCAGGCAGGCACACAACTCCTGGAGGCCAGCACCAGCAGAACTCTTTTGAGATCTAAATAATCCAAACAGTAAACAAAGAATGATTCTTTGTGTTGCGGTTCTTCCTGGGAAGAGGTTTAGACATGGTGGCCACTAGGAAGGCAGGCAAGATTTTGGTAACAAAGTTCCCAAAGTAGGGAACTTTGGTGAAGTTCCTACTCAGACTTTTAACCCAGATCTGAATACCTCCTTCCTCGGGAATGTTAGGTTGGCCAAGAGATCATGGAATGCCTAGAGGCATGTGGCTCTTGTCATGAGGTCCTGATTGGCTCAGAAGCAGGGTTTCATGAATGTTTACCCTCTTCTGCAGCCTGGGTGCTCATCTGGGTGCTTTCAACTTAATCCCAGGCTGACACAAAGTAGTATTTATGTGATTAAAGGGTTAGGAATAACATGAGAGTGAAAACAGCAGTTCCTTTCTCATCCAGAAAAGGGTCAGTTACCCCCAGTAATATACTCAGCAATTAATTACTAGCTTATGAGAAAACTGAAATCTAAGGCATGGATACGGTGAGGAAGTAGAACATGAGAACACTGTCAATGTGTGGCAGGTGCAGACCAAAGTTAAATAAAAGAATTTGGGAAATGATTGAACCTTGAGAAATGGGGTTTGCAGGAATTAGGCCAGTGAGTAGAGGCTTTAGGAAGCTAATGGATAAAGAGCTGGCTATTAAAGATGAGGGCTGAAGTTGTCTGGATTTGCACAGAAAATGGACCTTTGCTGCCCTCATATCTCTGCCCAAATCCTGTACCATGTGCTCTATTTGTCTTCATGCCCAGCAACCCAACTGGCTCACAGCCCTCCTGACTCAATCTCCATTACTTACTGTGTTGTGAATGGCTTCCTTCCTTGACGCTGACTTTTGGGAATGCTTTCCTAGCATCTGGTTTGGCTTCCTTCTTATACTACAATTGAAATTCTCTATCTATGCTTCCTCAGGCCACCCTGGACAGTCATCTCCCCTGGTCCAACCGTAACTCTGGGTGTTATTATCCTGGCCCGACAAATGTGACATGAACATCAGTGGGTATATTCAATAAAGTAGCGCTAGCTTTTTTGACAGCAAACTCCTCAAATCAGTATCTGAACAACAATAGTTTATTTCTTTTTCATATAACAATTCAATTTACATGTTCCTGGTTTGGCTCCAAGTAATCATTCAGGGATCCAGGATGATAGAAACGAATCCAGGATGATAGAAACTCTACATCTTCAGCAGGTGGATTCCAATGTGCCAATATCCAGTCAGTAGACTGGATAAAGGTATCATGCCTGGACACCTGGGAGATTTTTATGGGCCAAGCCTGGAGGTGGCATTCATGACTTCTCCCCCATATTTCACTGGATAAAATTTGGCCACATTGGATACACCTTCTTGCAATGGAGACTGAGAAATGTGGTCTAGTTGTGCAACCCCTGATGAAGAAGAAATGAGTTTTGGTGAAAACGGTGTTTTCTGCCACAGTAGACCTTTTTGTTTCTGACCAGAGTATCCCAAAGAGAAGAAACCACCTGAGACCGTGGGCTTCCCTCACTGTTTGGTAGTGACACAGGGCAATTACCCCATATTCAGGCCCAGCTTCCCTTTGATACTCTCAGCAGAAAAACTTCCCCTGACATAGTCTAGCACCTAGATTTCCTTATGCTGTTGATGAACTCTGTATCTGAGGCTGTGAAATTTATGGGTGAGCCAGAGTGAGTAAAACTCTTGATATCCTGGCCGAGAAGAGAGACAAATAGACGAACAATCCCACACTCATGACCAGACAGACTCCTTCTGAAGCACCATGCAGGATTTCTGGAAGTGTTTCAGGCCACATCAGGTCATCCAACCTGACAGCAAGTGTCTCCATCATCTGTCATCTGTACGGGGACATCAGACAATGTGTTGCTGTGTATAGGAAGGAGTTCTGGTTGTTGGTACACATTTTATTTAACAACGAGGAGAACCTGAATGTCTCAGGAATGCTTTCTGGACACTTACATGATACTTACATGTTTTATTAGTCTAGGCCATAAAGTCAGTTGTCTATGCATAGAAAGTCAGCTGGTAAGCCAGCCATACAGTCTCACTGGCTGAGGACTGGAGATAACCCATGTGAGTGGAGGAAGCATGTTGTTGCCATATGAAAGTGCAGTCAATGAGTATGTCTACAGTTGTACCCTAGAGAAACCAGCTACTTCTGTAAATATTACCCTCCCTCTATTCAAGGTGCCCTTTACTCAGTGATGGGAAATGTGCAGCCTGCTCTAGTAAGTGCAACTGCTAGTTTTTCTCTTCTCTTCCTCTAGCTTGTTCTCCTCTTCTCTCTTAAGCAGTGGATTCTGGGTGCTCATGGGACTGAGGTGAACTGGGCACAAACCCATAGAATGGTAGCTGTAGAAAATCCTGTTTTCTGGATCCTGGTGCTTAGGCTCAGCTGCAGAGTTGCCCCAAATTTGTGCAAGTCTGAGTATACACCACTGATTCCCACTGGGGGATGGACACTGGGGAGGGTGCATGACCCATGAATGTCTGGGTGGTAAATCACATAGAACCCCTGGTGCTGGAGGTCAACCATATGACTACACAGGCATAACATGTAAAAGTGGATCTTAAACAACCTCATGTGTCTATGACCCTAGCATTTGTGCAAACTCATGAATTAGATTCTCCTACCTTCTGACCATATTTCTTAATTCTTCTATTTATGAATTCACTGTACTTTTAGAATCTGATGCTTGGCCATAAATTCCTGTTGTAGCTCCTTGATTATGATTCATATTATGCTCCTGGAATTGTGGCTGCAAGCTTCCTTGGGAAAATATTTAGCTGGTCCAAGATTTCCCCAAGATTCCTGTTGATCACCTAAGCCTTAATCTGCAGCTCTCCTGCTGGGGCTTCCTGGGCCTCAGGAGCTGAAGATGGGCATATGTGACCATTTGAACAGATAGGACAAATCCTCAATGAAGGTCAGTGCCCTAACTTGCCTGTATCTCTATTCTTTTGCCTCTAAATTACTATATTCCAAATATTTGTGTGTATGTGGGAAAAGCCCATTTAGCTTACTAAAAGTACAGAGCCCCAACCAAGACCTACTTACTGGGTCAGAATGTTTAGTAAACAGTTTGGTCCCTATTCTGTTTTCTAGGAGGTACTCTCTCATCCACTGCTTTCCATGGCTATATCTTAGTGGGTACTGGGGAGAATGAGCTATATATTAATATCATCATGGGACATTCTACTTTGAGCTAGTAGAGTTTCAGGGTCCTGGGAGTTGATTTAGAGTTCAAGCAAAGCAACTTCATTAACAACTTAGGAGACTTCCCACCCACCATCTCCCTTTCATTCCCTGGATTTCATGGGCTAGCAACCCAAAGTCAGACATCATATCAAGGCATAGCTTTTGAAATATGAAACTGGGCGTGGGAATTTCAGTCTCTCAGTAGCTGGTGTTGCGTTAGTCTCAGACATTGGCTTATGCACTTGACTCTCAACTAAATGGCTTTCATTTTGGTCTCTGCCTAGGGAGAACATTAAACAATAGCTGTGGTATGAGTCACCAGTAATTTGCCTCTTGATCCTAGGCTCCATCCCAGCTTCTTCTTTGCAATTAAGTTAGTTGTTCCCATTGTCAGTCATTCCTAGAGTGCATGACAGCAGATAGTTGAGTGGGAACACATCCCAATTTTGTCTCCTGGAATAACTCTTCCCTGCCTTTTCTGGCAAGAACCTTAACTGACAGCAAAGCATTTCATCTTTTCCAGCCCCTGGTTTCATTTCACTGGATTTTTAGCCAACTCAGATTGCAGGCCACAGGCAGAAATCATTTCCATCAGCATATTCATAATTTTCATTCCTTTTTGACTTGAGATGGGCCAAATTCAGCTGAGCCTAAGTGAATCTTTTCATTGTAGGACCTTACAGAAAGGCACAATAAATAACACTCTTATCTCTTATCTTATCAAATCTTTTATTGGGAAACTTCAAGAGGCACATGGTCTCAATCCCAAGATACAAGAGTAAATATTTTTCTACTCCTCATCAGGGATTACCAACTTTCCTGCCCAAGATGGAAAGTCTACTTTCTACCCTACCTTTGCCTATTCCATTTTTTCCCCCATTACTTGCACTATCCTACTTCCAGTTCCTATTTTTTTTTTCTAAATTCTATGAGGACTCTTTTCACTTGTAAGTGACAGAAAACCACACAGTCTGGTTTGGGTCTAAGGAACATGCTGTACTCTGGAGCCCAGAAGTGCATGGGCTAAAAGTGAGGGGAGGAATGAGTGGTTCTCTGAGAAATTGGGGTACAATGATTAAAAGGATGGTCTATCAATATTGAGTGGTTAAAAATGAACACATTTTCATTACATTTGGTTTCTCAGCTGAGCTGCTGAATGCTGCTGGAGACTATTACACAACCCTAAAGATCAGTGACATTTCAAGTTCATGTTCTTCAACTTTATTTTGACTTCAGTCCTATTCAATGAACTTTTCACATTGCCCTGGTCATGTCTTTTACAGGTTCCAGAAGTAATTATTCCTAACCTCACTATTCTTCCTTAGGCCCAGCTCCCCATTCAGCAGATTGCCTTGTCTTTTACTTCCTACAGGAAATTGTAGGATAAAAGGTGAGACCTCCCTCAACTTCCTGTTTCTACATATACAAATTTGTCTATATTGAGACCAGTTTTACCTCCTTTCCTGCTCCTGTGTCCTCTACTTCAGCCTTCTCTCCTATAAAGGAAACCTCCAGTTATCATTGCACCCTCTCTCCTATATTTGCAAAGTCTTCCTCTCTATGTGCATTTCTCTCACAGTCAGAGCTGGATCTACCTACCAGAAAGCCAATGAAGCTTAAATAATCTTCAGGGCTTCTAATTTGCCTGAGCCCCTTTCAAGGCTCTGGGTGGAACTTAGTGGTGTAGTCACATGATCATATGTATTTGCACAATGTGCAAAAATAAGATATATTAACGGTAATATTTCTGTATATACTTTCTCATTCACTCTAGGACCACCGTGTCCACTTTGACTCACCTTCTGTCACATTTCCCTTGTGTTTTGGAGGGAAGTAGGCATTTTGGGATCCAAATTGAATGGAGGACACATTTTCTTTTAGATTTAGTGGGATGAGTATACAGTTAAGTTATTGCTAGCAAGACTAGGGTAGGAATGGCTTCCAGGAATACTCCCATTCCTCACTGTGCTGGCTCACAACTGCAGTGTGATATGAAGGTGCTGTGCGAATGCATCTTTTGGTGCCTGGCACCGGAAGTATGAGGATAGTGGAGGAGAAACAATATTTGAAGTATTTGGAGCCAGAAATTAATCTGTGGAAATTTCTTTCAATCTTCACATATGTAAAATTATAAGTAGAGAATTCAGTTCTCACTGAAGCCTAGTAAAAGCAGAAGTTCTCTTTCTGTTGGCAACATATTAAATAATACGATAAAAAATTCAGCTTACATATACGTTTCTTTTGGGATGGGAATAATGTGAAGGAGAATTTATCAGAATTCCTGTGTTTGCAAAACAGAAACATTTAGCAGTATTACAAATGACAAGTGTCTATGTTGAAATCTCATGTTTTATACATTCCAAACATTAAAAGATAAATTTTGAGCAATGACATCAGAATGACTGAATCATCTTCTTGTTATCTCTATTAAGATGTGTCCCCAATTCAGTTTGGGACCCCTCTATTTTTATTTTCCTAGATGAAAAGTGGAATATTTATTTCAAAATGTATTTCTTTGATATTGGACCAAATAATATATCGTATCTTCATTTGCCTTTTCTATTTATTTACATATGATCTATGTTGCCCATTTTTCTCTCTGGGTGATTGCCTTGGCAATTTGTAAGAGTTTTTCTAATGTACAGAAGACATAGCCTTGGCATCATTTTCTCTTGCCTCTGGCCATCTGCTTTCGGATATTTAAACCATTTGCTGACCTTCCTGTCTTCCCATGTTCTGTCTTCTCCCTGCTTTCTTCAGGTCATGAGCATTCCTCAGGGTAGTCTTCTGTAAACTTCTCCAACCCCATTTGTCAATGACAGATCCTTTGCTATCTGTTCCCAAAACATAACTCTGTATACTTCTTTTTTCTAATGCTGTTCACAGTCATAATTGCTTGTTTATTGTTTGCCTTCTACAACAATGTAAAATCCATTAGGGTGAGGACTGTGTCACTTGTTTGACCATAGTCATCATTTCTCTGCTCTCTTTGCTAATGGAATGCTATTCTGGTGTCTATTCTGTCCCCTCCCCAACTCAGCCCATGTTCCTCTGTAGACTATGCTCACACCTCACTCTAAGTAGCCCTGATTGACCTAATATCCATCTCCTTTGCCAATAAATTTTTCAAAAGTGGGAATGTGTTGCTATTTGGGCCAGCAAGTCACCAGGAGAGATTTGATGGGATTATCTACTTTGTCTTCTGGGGAAATTTTCAAAATGCAATTCTGTCTTCTTCTGGACATATGATACATGGAAATCTGATTCTTCCTATAAGACTGAAGATGAAGTCAATGCACAGAAGAAGGGAAAACCAAGAGAATATCACTGATATAGAGCTGGAGTCCATAGATTATGTCACTCCTGAAACCCACATCACTGCTGGACTTCTGGTTGTGTGTGCCAATAAATGTCTTCAGTTAAGCCAATTTGAGTTGAGTTTTCTACTACTTGTGGCCAGATGCACTATACCGAAGCTATATGACCAGTCCTTAGTTCTCAACAAATACTTACTGAATCAAATAGAAAATTCTCTCCCATATATAATACATGTGTCTTCCTTGGTATATACTTTTTTTTTATCTCCTTACTTTTTAATTTTATTTAATTATAAGATAATATTCATTTTTGATAGTCAAAGCAATATAGACATATGGAAAAAACCTTTAATCTTTACTTTCTTCTTTCTATTTATACCTTCCTGATGTAACCAATATTAACCATTAGTTATATGTACTTATATATTTTCCTTTATGCTTATAGAAACCAATGTATGTCTATCATGTTTAGTTTTGTTTGTTCATTCATTTTACAAAATCTGTTGTCATACTGTATACATTATTGTGGAGTATCTTTGTTTTTTAATTAATAGATCATAGCTGTTTTTACAGGTCAGTCTCCATAGATATAACCTATTCTTAATAACTGCATACCACAACTATATCTCATTGCATCTTTGCTCTGCTTAAATGTTTCTCATAGAGCTTTATTCACATTATTTTCTTTAACTGTAGAGCCTTTAACTGTTTTCTCTTTTATTGTTCTACTTTATGCCTGTGAATTTGGAGCATTAGAAGAAAACAGTGGTTGATGGAGTCACTTAGGTATTGGGAGGAGTATGTAAACTTCACAAGTGTTAAGGCATCTAGTTTACCATTTGGGAATTTTATTTATTTATTTGTTTTTTAAAAAGATGATCCTTTCTTCTGCTTATCATAATTGGAATTTTTTTTTCTTCTGTGCTCTTTGTAACAAACCACACCTGAGGAACAGCCCCAGGGAGACTTTTCAGCTACCACTAATAAAGTAATGGTTTCACAAGGGATCCAGAAATTAGATAAAACCCAGAAAGATCTAATATTTTAACCCTAACCTAGCAAATAAGGACTGTGTTCTTCCTTTGAACTGAAGATTTAACTCTTAGGTATATTACTTTATTTATCATCATTGGGGTACATACCTTTTATTTTTTAATATTAATTCTTTCTGATTGGGGATAGTTTAATTCCTTGCTAGTAGATATGCTATAGCTATAGTTGAATTTACAATAGCCAGGATGTGGAAGCAACCTAAGTGTCCACTGACAGATGAATGGATAAAGAAGATGCGGCACATATATACAATGGAATATTACTCAGCCATAAAAAGAAATGAAATTGAGTTATTTGTGGTGAGGTAGATGGACCTAGAGTTGGTCATACAGAGTGAAGTAAGTCAGAAAGAGAAAGACAAATACCATATGCTAACACATATATATGGAATCTTAAAAAAAAAAAGTTCTGATGAACCTAGGCGCAGGACAGGAATAAAGTTGCAGATGTAGAGAATGGACTTGAGGACATGGTGGGGTGGTAGGGGAAGCTGGGATGAAATGAGAAAGTAGCACTGACATATACACACTACCAAATGTAAGATAGCTAGCTAGCGGGAAGCAGCCATATAGCACAGGGAAATCAGCTTGGTGCTTTGTGACCACCGAGAGTGGTGGGTTAGGGAGGGTGGGAGGGAGACTCAAGAGGGAAGGGATATGGGGATATATGTATACATATAACTGATTCACTTTGTTATACAGCAGCAACCGACACAACACTGTAAAGCAATTATACTCCAGTAAAGATGTAAAATATATATATATATATATATATATATATATATATGCTATAGTTGAAAGTGTGAGTAAGTAAGTGACTTTATGATGTCAGTTATATGTCAGTTCTTCCCACCTCCCTTGGAAGGTGGAAGAAGATATGGAGGAAGAGAAAACAGCAATTTCAAACTGAGAGAAAACTAAAATTACCTGGCACACTTGTACTCAAGGTGGCATACAATCAGGATTTTTCCTGGTTTCCCTAAGGAGCAATTCATTCTTGACAACAGCTAAACCAAATTTCAGAGACACAAAAAAAGAGAGGGCGAGAGAGCCGGGAGAGAGAGGAAGGATGATATGAACTAATTTGGACAATATAATAAGGGCAAGACACAGGGAGTCACAATATTTCCAAGCGGTTTTTATCAGCTAACCACCAAGGAGAACCAAACAGAACACTCTGTGGTAAATTAACCTATGAGCCAGATAGATAAAGGCAGCTGTGGTTTCTGTGTAAGTTCAAAGCACAGATGAAAATTAGCTCCTCTGGGTATAGTTATTTTAGACTCTAGGAACATGGGTAATTTTCTGAGGTTAGAAATATTGCAAAGACTAAAGCATGATTTTTCCTGAGATAACTGTACTCAGCTTGTCTAAGTATAAAATGAGCCAAGGCTTAGGGAGAGTAAATCCTGAGTCCTTCATCAAGTCATTGAAAATGAAAACAGAAACAAAACAAATGAACAAATGGATGAACAAAGCAAGACCAAAAATCTTTTTACTTTTATTCTTAGGATAGCAATATAAATATATTTGGGTTTTCTTAGTTTTGGGTTTTTATCACAATGAACTGAGGTTTTATTTTGTGAAATACACTTTTTCCTGGGTAGAATATGCTGATAGCCTTCTGTGGGTGGAGTGATACAGAGAGAAGCTTGAGAACAGAGGGAAATTCTCTCAATTGTACAATAGCCTGGAATTTGTAATTCGCTAAAGGTTAATGGAAGCAAATTACTAAGTAAGCACTCTAGGGTACATTTGGATCCTTTTTGACATAATTAGAGTTTTCTATTCTGTAGCCAGTAATATTTTAAAATGATGTTTCAGGTAATTTTAGTTTGCTCTTTGCATGATTTTATTGTAGTACATAGGGGCCTATTTCTAGGAAGACTGAATTTTGAGTGCCGATTTCTACTTTAATTTAAAGGCTCCATGTGTGTTGGCCTCAAAGCAGTTATCAGCAGAAAACTTATCTTTAATAATTTAAGCTTGAGTTAACCAGGTAGCAATTAACATGCCTGACAATCTGCATAATCTGAAGAGAATTCTGGTGCGCCTTGACTCTTCTCTTACCAGAGATACAAATTACCACAATTTCTAGTCAAGTTTTATAGATCAGCACAAGGTGAGAAGAATTTAGTGAAATTTTGGTACAGATGGAGTAATCTTTCTTTACTTACTCATTTAATTTGAGTCATAATTTAGATTCAGTAGAGTTCCAATCATGGTGTTTTTGCAATGTTTAAAAGAATGGAAATGGAGGTTAAAATATTTAGATATATATTTATACCCTGTCTACTTTAAAATTCATTTAGATGACAATATGATCCCCACAATTCAATAAGATAAATTAATTTAAGGAAGTACAAGGACAAGAAGGGTAAGGTTGTAAGATAGAGTTGGGAGTAAAGTGAGCACATAAAGTACATGTCTATGGCACAAACTCTAATCTGAGCTTTCTTACAGCCAATTCAAAGGGGGAAATATGGTCATTTAAGAGAATCTCAGAGTCCACAAGGTAAGCAAAATTCAGTCTCAGTAGGAATAAAACTATTCCTGACACTGAAACCAGAAATCACTTTCAGTTTTCTTTCAAAGAGAAGACACTGGGGATAATGTTGAATAGCATCCTTAATATCACCTTAACAGAAGACATAGTTTTCTAGAAATTTCTAAAGCTTTCTTACTATAGGTTGAAAGCATCACTTAGGATCAAATTTCAGTAAGAACAGTTGTCCAGGAGGGAGAACTATCAATATAAACCAGGACATGTACTCTCCTCTCTGTCAGTCTGCTGTATACTGGAGCTAGATCTTACGGAGGGGAATTGATAGTGTACTGACCCTTCAGGAAGTCCTCCATAAAGACTGCTCCTCTCCAAAGAGCTTCTGAACATTGTGAAGTTGAGGTAATGTTCCCTGACAAGAAGCTTGACTGTGGCAATTTGTGTTTCATTAAATGCATCGCTAGGAGCCATGGCTGTCTCTGTTGCCAGGTGTAGTGACAACATCTGGTGAAACTGCCCAGATGCTTGCACACTAGCCTGACAGTTTATGATTATCTCTAAAACAAATGAGACTCAGCTTAAGATTCCCATTAAATGGAGAGATAGCAACTGTACCTGTATGCAGCTCTATTTTATTTTTTTAACTTACCTCGTTATAACTCATTGCTGTTCTATCTCTGCTACTAGATGTAAGCTAGTGTGAGTTCCTTGAGGACAAGGACTGTAGAGCTTGGAGGTGAAGCACTCGGGTTCTAGACTCAAGCTGTGGGGACTTGATCCTCGATGAAAGAGTTAAAGTTCCCTGGGAAAACTTATTTACCTTTATGAAATCTCAAATTCTCATTAGTAAGTAGAGATGATAATGACGATGATGATAATGATAATAATAATATTAACTTCATAGAGTTGTGAGGATAAAAATATAGTTAATGTAGGGCTTCCCTGATGGCGCAGTGGTTGGGAGTCCGCCTGCCTATGCAGGGGACACGGGTTCATGCCCCAGTCCGGGAAGACCCCACATGTTGCGGAGCAGCTGGGCCCATGAGCCATGGCCGCTGAGCCTGCGCATCCAGAGCCTGTGCTCCACAACAGGAGAGGCCACAACAGTGAGAGGCCCGCATACTGCAAAAAAAAAAAAAAATATATATATATATATATATATATAGTTAATGTAAAGTGTTAGATATTATTGCTTTCCTTATTTTTATCTTTGTGGCAAAAGAGCAGTGTGGTACAATGGATATTATACCATCTTCAAATTCAGGTCTATGGTTGAGTTTGTGTATTCTTGAACAATTTATTTAATATTCCTATAACTCCAGTGTCCTCTTCTCTAAAAGTGAGGGTAATTGTGCTACCATCTAGGGTTGTGTGAAATTTGAAAAGGACAGTATGATCATATGTTACACATAGGTGTAACTTTCCTAATATGTAAAGAGTTCCTAAAATTGTAAAGACCATCAACCCCATAGAAAAATTGTTAGAAGGCAGGAGCAGATAGATTACAGAAAAAGAATAGGAATGTCCATAAGCATACGAAAAAATGTTCAACCCCACTCATGAGAAATAAAATGAAATACATGAGATACCAGTTCTCACATACCAGATTGGCAGAAATCTAAAATTTGAGAACACACTATCAGTAAGTCATACACTGCTGGTGGCAAATGTAGCAAAACGCTACAACACCTGTGGAAGATTATCTAGCAATAACTACCAAAATTATAGATGCATTTTACTCTTTGCCCAGAAATTAGATTAGTGAATTATAGATTCACTTCTAGGAATCTATCCTACAGTTATATGTACACAAATACAAAATGGCACATGTATAAACCTAGTCATTATGGCTTGGTTTCCAATAACAAAAGATAGGAAACATCACAAGTGCCCAGCAACAGGGACCTGGTTTACCACACAATAGGGCACTATGCAGTTGTGAAAAGAATGAGGATATTCATAATGTGCTGATGTGAGAAGATCTTCAGGATACATCACTGTTAACTGAAAAAGCAAGGAGTGGCGTTGTACATATACCAAGCTACCTTTTATCTAACAAAGATGAAAAAAGAGGAATATGTGTTCATATTTGTTTGTATTTCAATGAAGATATTTTGGAATGATAATTAAGAAAGTAATTAAAATGGCTACTTGTAATGGGTGAGGGGACAAGGTGAATAGGAATGGGGATGGAATTAAGATTTCTCAATAAATTTAAAAACTTTTAATACTTTATTTTTTAGTAAAGTTTCAGATTCACAGCAAAATGCAGTGGAAAGAGTAGTTTCCCATATACCAAACATCCCCACACGTGCATAGTCTCACTCATTATCAACATTCCCCAACAGAATGGTACATTACAGTTGATGAATCTGTACTGACACATCATTATCGCCCAGAGTCCATAGCTTACATTATGGTTTACTCTTCATATTGTACATTCTATGGGTTTGGACAAGTCTATAATGACCTATATTCACCATTTGAGGACAGAATATTTTCACTGCCCTAAAAATCCTCTGCTCTACCTATTCATTCTTTCATTCACCCTAACTCCTAGCAATCACTGATATTTTTAAGTATCTCCATAATTTCATTTTTTTCAAAAATATCATATGGTTGGAATCATAGAGTAAGTAGCCCTTTCAGATTGACTTCCTTCACTTAGTAATCTGCATTTAAGGTAACTCAATGTATTTTCATGGCTTGATAGCTCATTTATTTTTAGCACTGAATAATATTCCATTGTCTGGATGTACCACAGTTTATTAAACACTCATCTACTGAAGGACATCTTGATTACTTCCAAGTTTTGGCAATTATGAATAAAGCTGATATAAACGTCTGTGTGAAGGTTTTTGAGTGGACATAAGTTTTCAGCTTTTTGTAGTAAATACCAGGGAGTAAGATTTCTGAATTGTGTGGTAAGAATATGTTTAGTTTTGTAAGAAGTCACCAAACTGTTTTCCAAAGTGGCTACACTATTTTGCATTCCCCCCAGCAATGAATGAGAGTTCTTATTGCTCCACATCCTTGATGGTATTTGATGTCAGTATTATGGATTTTGGCCATTCTAGTGGGTGTGTAATTGTTTCTCACTGTTGTTTCAATTTGCCTTTCCCTGATGATATATAATGTGAAGCATCTTTTCATATGTTTATTTGCCATCTGGGTATATTCTTTGGTGAGGTGTCTGTTAAGATCTTTGGCCCATTTTTAAGTTAGGTGGTTTGTTTTCTTATTGTTGAGTTTTAAGAGTTCTTTGTACATTTTGGATAGGAGTTCATTATCAGATATGTCTCATGAAAATATTTCCTCCTAGTCTGTGGTTTGTCTTTTTATTCTCTTGGTAGTGTCTTTCACAGAGCAGAAGTTTTTAATTTTAATGAAGTCCAGCCTATCAATTATTTCTTTCATGGATTATGCCTTTGGTGTTGTACCTAAAAAGTCATTGCCAGACACAAGGTCATCTAGATTTTCTTCTAGTTATATTCTTGGAGTTTTATAGTTTTGTGTTTTATATTTAGTTCTCTGATACATTCTGAGTGAATTTTTGTTTGGGGTGTAAGATCTGTGTCCAGATTCTTCTTCTTCTTCTTCTTCTTTTGTTGCATGTGGATGTTCAGTTGTTCCAGCATCATTTGTGGAAAAGATTGTCTTTTCTCCACTGTACTTACCTTTGCTCCTTTGGCAAAGATGAGTTGACTACATTTATGTGGGTCTATTTCTGGGATTTCTATTCTGTTCCATTGATTTGTTTATTCTTTCACAAGTACCGTACTATCTTAATTACTGTAGCTTTGTAGTAAGTCTTAAAGTCAGGTAGTGTCAGTCTTCCAGTTTTGTTCTTCTCCTTCCATATTGTGTTGGCTATTCTGGGTCTTTTGCCTCTCCATATAAACTTTAGAATCAGTTTGTTGATATCCACAAAATACCTTGCAGGCATTTTGATTGGGATTGCATTGATTCTATAGATCAAGTTGAGAAGAACTGACATCCTGACAATATTTAGTCTTCCTATCCATAAACATGGAATATCTCTATTTATTTAGTTTTTCTGCAACCTTACTATACCTGGTTATTAGTTTCAGGAATTTTTGGTTAATTCTTTTGTATTTCTACATAGATGGTCATATCTTCTGTGAATAAAGACAATTTTATGTCTTTCTTCTTACTACATATACCTTTAATTTCCTTTTCTTGTGTTATTGCATAAGCTAGGACTTCCAGTGTAATATTGAAAAGTGGTGGTCAGAGGGAACACCCTATTCTTTTTCCTCATCTTAGTGGGAAAGTTTGTAGCTTCTCACCATTAAGTGTGATGTTAGCTTTAGCTTTTTTGAAGGTATTTTCATCAAGTTGAGGAAATTCCCTTCTATTCCCTGTTTACTGAAAGTTTTTATCATTAATAGGTATTGGGTTTTGTTACTTTAAAAAATATTGTTCTGATTTTTGAACTTTATAAAAATATTGTCTATTTATACTATATTATGTATAAGTATTAGCTGTAAAGTAGTAAGCCCTCTGCCATATAAGTTCATGTCTTTTTCTCCAAGCCCTGAGAAAATTTGGCTTAAAATAGATATTCTGTAAAAACATGAAGTCCCACATATCTTCTTCTCCCTAAATTTTACTTTATTTTTAATCAGCCTGAGTTTGGAACAGTTAAATTAAGATTTATATAAATTAAACTTAGAAAATGTAAACACTTAAAAAAAATAAAAGTAATATTTTCATCCCTCTCCTTGTATGTGGTCCCAAGTTGCTTGCCTGTTCCCTGGCATTTGAAGTTTTCAGGGACTAAATATTTACTTAATTACAAACTAAATCTTCTAACTATAAGTTCCATTTTTTTCCAAACCAGGAGACTACCTGATATTGGGCAAAAAGCATAATAGACCTGGGCATTAAGAGACTGAGTTTTTAATATGGAATATGCTGCTGAGGAGCTGATTCTCTTACTGGGTTGTCTGTGGGTGGAGTAATTCAACCTTCACCCAACAATGTTTATTGGGTGCCTATATGTTTCAAGCCCTGTTATATAGCAAGAACAAAACTGATAAAAACCATTGCCCTCAATTTTTTTTTTTTTTTTGGCGGTACGCGGGCCTCTCACCGTTGTGGCCTCTCCCGTTGCGGAGCACAGGCTCCGGACGCGCAGGCCCAGCGGCCATGGCTCACGGGCCCAGCCGCTCCGTGGCACGTGGGATCCTCCCGGACCGGGGCACGAACCTGCGTCCCCTGCATCGGCAGGCGGACTCTCAACCACTGCGCCACCAGGGAGGCCCCTGCCCTCAATTTTTAATGTTTTTATTGGGAAGTACTCCTTGCTGCCTGACGGTCCACAATGAAGAGGCCATGATGTTGAAGCCTCATGTGAAGGACCTCATGTGTAAATAGTTTCTTACTGTAAATCATAGGTCAGTGTGCCCAAGCTGTTCCAAGTTGTTCGGAGAGTGAGTCTGTAGGGGCAGATGGGGCATTGTGCTCTTAGGTTATCCACTTTGCTCCCTGGTCCTTTAAAAGGGATGAGACTCACTACCTTGGCCTTCCCAGAGGGGCCAGAGAACTGCTCCCTCCTCTTTAACTCATCATCTTCTCTCTCTTATTCCTTATCATCTCATTCCCTGTGTTCTCAGTTCCCCATTTTCCTATATATTTATGTTTCTCTATAGATATGATAAAATCCCAGGTCTTTCTAATGTGATAGAAATTCAAACATATTCTGAATATCAATAAAATTTTTTTTCCTTCTCTAGGGTCTTGCAACTTTAAAGAGAGGAGGATTAAGTTAAAATCTAGTGGAGGGGAGAGTGGAAATAGAGTATGTGTGTGGCAGGGTTGGGGTAGTGGAGTTGGATTCCTCTCCTCAGGTAGTTGGGATCCTCCTAAAATATTTGGAATTAAATATTTTTCCTAACTCTCAGGTTTAATGTTTTTCTTAGGAGAGCATTTGGGTTTCTTGGAAGATTCATGTAGCTCCAACTGTTAACAAAAATTAGACATTATTTCTTATAATACCTTTGGTATTCTTGGGACTTTCCTTGTCTTGGGTAACACTGCAATTGGTATTAATTGACTTAAAGGATATCCTGTCTAGATTTTTTTTTACTAATTCCTAAGTTTTTTCCCTAGGTAGAGAGTATACGGTAGAGGGATGCTATGATGGGGATTTGTGTGTGGGTATGGAAAGGCTCAGTTTTGGTCTGCCACAATATTAAAGCTGGAGAGTTTGGTTAAAAATTAAATTTACCACTTACTTTCCCAGCTCCCTAAATTCTATAAGACAGTTTTTAGTATTTTACATTAAAACAAACAGGATAAAAAAATTGACCATAGGGGTTTCCCTGGTGGCGCAGTGGTTGAGAGTCCGCCTGCCGATGCAGGGGATGTGGGTTCGTGTCCCGGTCCGGGAGGATCCCACATGCTGCAGGGCAGCTGGGCCTGTGAGCCATGGCCGCTGAGCCTGTGCTTCCGGAGCCTGTGCTCCTCAATGGGAGAGGCCAAAACAGTGAGAGGCCCGCTTACAGCAAAAAAAAAAAAAAAAAAAAAATTGACCGTAAACAATAACAAAGAATAAATTTCATATTGGGAGTTGCTGGTTTCTTATACAGGAATTAGATAAGTGTAACCTTCCTCTACTGTGTCTAGGGAGTTTTCCTTGCAGTTACAGGTTTAACATGTTCTTGAAATATCTTTTTCAGGATTAGTAGCACTCAGTAAAGATTAGAAGTGATAATGGGAGAAGATGAGGAGAAAGTTAGCTTAATTTAGTAACAGAGAAGGAAATTAAGACTTTAGGGTCTACCCATGAAAACTCCTCTTTCTCTTTTAAGAGAGGCTATGGGTTCTGAAAGATACTGTTTTGTAATTAAGAAGGCAGAAGTCTGAAGTTAATACAGTCACATTTACCCTTCTAGAAGCACTCTGTAAATCCAATGCAACATCCCTTGACAATAAGCATTTTAAAGCTCTCATTCTCTCTAAAGATTTTTTAACCTGAGAATAATGTGGCCATCACCACTTCAAAGACCCTTGAATAAGTAGAAATCAATACTAATTACCCAGAACACTTGTTCACGAGTTTGTTTAATATTATTTATCACAAAAGATCAGTAACTTGGTTCACACATTTGTGATCTTATTGTGGCCAAATGGCATTTAGTTGCTGTCAAAATAGTGCTCATCAGGAGTGCTCTTCTTAATTACCAAAGTATAACAGAAAGGGTTAGCTTTCCTAATAGAAGGTATTTTTGAAAGAACAAATGCCATGATGACTTTTGTTTTTAAGTGAAACCTTCTGCTGACTTAAAATATCTCATAATGGAGATGAATATCTTATTGTATATGTAGAATAATTATTTTTTTCAGTCAGTATAATTTAAATTGTCTTAAGTTTAAAAGTGAAAAAATGAACAAACTAAACATAGTTGTGTTTCTGCATGTTTCTAAAAACATACTTGTAAAAATGTAAATTTTGTATTCCCAGGAGCTTTTAAATAATAGCCATGGCCCTGGCCAAAAGAAGGACTTCATTGCCAGCTTTTCAAGGTCAATATAGGTAGAGAAAAGCACTACCATCGGTGCTATCTTACCTCAGAAATAGAAAGTATACTGCCTTTTTATTCTAGAATTCATTTGTTTGGGAGGGAAAAAGCACATTCTTGAGGAGGTCAAAAAGAATGTGTGAACACTTATGTGGATGATTTGGTTATTGATTTACCTAGAGGTAGAGAGTAGGCCACAAAAATAAGCATTTTTAATGATAGTGCATTATTAAATGAATGTATTATGTATATTTATATTCTGGTGATCTGGTGTAGTATGAGAAAGTCAAAGGAAACTCTCCCTTTTACAGTGTGGGCTTTTCACCTCACATAAAATTTTGTGTGCAGTGGTGTGTGCATGAGGGAATCTATAAGCCTATGGGTCTAGGGTAGGTTGGAAATAGGCCAAAGGATTAGTTGGGCAAGCTGAACAAGAAGTTGCTAAAGAAAGCATGCTGACCACCCTGTTCTCTGCAGGCTTAATAGAAGTTCATGTACAAGCACATTTTTCCCCCCATGGCTTATGAGAAGAGGAGCTGTGATAGAGCAAATGATCATATTTTTTCTTGAGGTATTTTCCTTCTATTCCTAGTTTGTTGATATTTCTTATCATAAAGGATGTAGAATTTTGTCAAATTCCTTTTCTCTTTCAGTTGAGGTGGTAGTGGTTTTCTTTCCCCCCTTCATTCTGTTAATGTGATATATTACATTGATTTTCATGTGTTGAACCGTCCTTGCATTTCAGAAATAAATCCCACTTGGTCATAGTGTATAATCCTTTTCGTATGCTGCTGAATTCAGTTTGCTAGTATTTAGTTGAGGATTTTTCCATCAGTGTTCATAAGGAATATTGGTCAGTCATTTTCTTGTGGTGTCTTTGGGGCTTTGGTATGAGGGTAATGCTGACCTTCATAGAATGAGTTAAGAAGTATTCTCTCCTCTTCACTTTTTGGGAAAAGTTTAAGAAGGATTGCTATTAGTTCTTTATATGTTTGCTAGAATTCATGAGTGAAGCATCAGTTTTTTTTGTTTTTGTTTTTTTTTTGCGGTACGCGGGCTTCTCACTGTTGTGGCCTCTCCCGTTGCGGAGCACAGGCTCCGGACGCGCAGGCTCAGTGGCCATGACTCATGGGCCCAGCCGCTCCATGGCATATGGGATCTTCCCGGACCGGGGCACAAACCTATGTCCCCTGCATCAGCAGGCAGACTCTCACCCACTGCGCCACCAGGGAAGCCCGCATCAGTATTTTTTTTTTTACTAATTAGATCTTGTAACTAGTTACAGGTTTATTCAGATTTTCTCTTTCTTCATGATTTAGTCTTGGTAGGTTTTGTGTTTCTAGGAGTTTGTCCATTTCATCTAGGTTATTCAGTTTTTTGGCGTACAATTGTTCATAGTACTCTCATAGAATCATTTTTATTTCTGTAGAATTGATAGTAATGTCCTCATTTTCATTTCTCATTTTAGTAATTTGACCCTCTCTTTTGTTCTTTGTCCATTTCACTGAAGGTTTGTCAATTTTGTTGATCTTTGAAAAAACCTAGCTTTTGGCTTCATTAATTTTTTCTACTGTTTTTCTAGTTTCTATTTCACTGATCTTTTCTCTAATGTTTATTATTTCCTTCCTTCTTCTAGTTTAGTGTTTAGTTTATTCTTCTTTTTTTGGGCTCCTTGCATTGTAAACTAGGTTGTTGTTTTGAGCTCTTTCTTGTTTTTAAGGTAAGCTATAAATTTCAACCATAGCATTGTTATAGCTGTTATATATGTATATATATAATATTTATAATATTTATTATTATATAATAAAATATGATATATATTATATATATACACAAATTTTTCTTTAGCACTGCATTTGTTGCATCCTATAAATTTTAGTACATTGTGTCTTTGTTTTCATTGACTTCTAAGTATTTTGTAATTTCCCTCTTTGCTCCATTGGTTGTTTAAGTGTGTACTGTTTAATTTCCAAAAGTTTGTGAGTTTTCTAATTTTACTTCTTTTATTTATTTCTAATTTCATCCTGTTGTAGTTGGAGAAGATATTCTGTATGATATCTATCTTTTAAACTCTGTTGATACTTAAATTGTGGCCTAATGTGTTGTCTATACTGGAAAATGCCCCAGGTGCACTTGAGAAGAATGCATTGGCAATTGTTGGATAGTGTTCTGTATATGTCTCTTAGATCTAGTTGTTTTATTGTGTTAAGTCCTCTGTTGACTACCTGTCTTCTGTTTTTTCTATTATTGAGAGTGAGGCATTGAAGTCTCCAACTATTGCTGTAGAACTGTCTATTTCTCCCTTCAGCTTTGGGCTTCATATATATTTGAAGGTCTGTTGTTAAGTATGTGAATGTTTATAATTGTTGTAGTTCTTGCTGTATTGGACATTTTGTTAATATAAATATCCTTCTTTGTCTCTTGTAACTTTTTAATTTAACGTCTATTTTGTCTGATATTAGTATAGCCACGCCTTCTCTCTTTTCATTACTATTTGCATGGAATGTCTTTTTCCATCCTTCCACTTTCACCATATTTGTATCTCTGGGTATAAAGTGAGTCGCTTGAACATATAGTTTGATTATGTGTTTTTAATCCATTTTTTCAATCTCTCATTTGATTAGAGAGTTAAATTCAAATTTTATTGGAGAGAATGAAGTAATTACAGATAATGAATGACTTTCTTCTGTCATTCTGCTATTTGTTTCCTATATACCTTGTACCTTTTTCATCCTTCGTTTTCTTTTTTTTCTTTTTTTAACATCATTATTGGAGTATAATTGCTTTACAATGATGTGTTAGTTTCTGCTGTATAACAAACTGAATCAGCTATACATAAACATATATCCCCATACTTCCTCCCTCTTGTGTCTCCCTCCCACCCTCCTTATCCCACACCTCTAGGTGGACACAAAGCACCAAGCTGAACTCCCTGTGCTATGTGACTGCTTCCCACTAACTGTCTATTTTACATTTGGTAGTGTATATATGTCCATGCCACTCTCTCACTTCATCCAGGTTACACTTCCCCCTCCCCCCATCCTCAAGTCCATTCTCTACATCTGCATCTTTATTCCTGTCCTGCCCCTAGGTTCTTCAAAACCATTTTTTCTTCTCTTTTTAGATTCCATATATATGTGTTAGCATACAGTATTTGTTTATCTCTTTCTGACTTACTTCACTCTGTATGACAGTCTCTATGTCCATCCACCTCATTACAAATAACTCAAATTCGTTGCTTTTTATGGCTGAGTGATATTCCATTGTATATATGTGCCACATCTTCTTTATCCATTCATCTGTCGATGGACACGTAGGTTGCTTTCATGTCCTGACTATTGTAAATAGAGCTGCATTGAACATTGTGGTACATGACTCTTTTTGAATTATGGTTTTCTCAGGGTATATGCTCAGTAGTGGGATTGCTGGGTCGTATGGTAGATCTATTTTTAGTTTTGTAAGGAACCTCCATACTGTTCTCCATAGTGACTGTATCAATTTACATTCCCACCAACAGTGCAAGAACGTTCCCTTTTCTCCACACCCTCTCTAGCATTTATTGTTTGTAGATTTTTTGATGATGGACGTTCTGACTAGTGTGAGGTGATACCTCATTGTAGTTTTGATTTACATTTCTCTAATGATTAGTGATGTTGAGCATCCTTTCATGTGTTTGTTGGCAATCTTTATATCTTGTTTGGAGAAATGTCTGTTTAGCTCTTCTGCCCATTTTTGGATTGGGTTGTTTGGGTTTTTTTGATATTGAGCTGCATGAGCTGCTTCTATATTTTGGAGATTAATCCTTTGTCAGTTGCTTCATTTGCAAATATTTTCTCCCATTCTGAGGGTTGTCTTTTCGTCTTGTTTATGGTTTCCTTTGCTGTGCAAAAGCTTTTAAGTTTCATTAGGTCCCATATTTTTATTTTTGTTTTTATTTCCATTTCTCTAGGAGGTGGGTCAAAAAGGATCTTGCTGTTATGTATGTCATAGAGTGTTCTACCTATGTTTACCTCTAAGAGTTTTATAGTGTCTGGCCTTACATTTAGGTCTTTAATCCATTTTGAGTTTATTTTTGTGTATGGTGTTAGGGAGTGTTCTAATTTCATTCTTCTACATGTAGCTGTCCAGTTTTCCCAGCACCACTTATTGAAGAGGCTGTCTTTTCTCCATTGTATATTCTTGCCTCCTTTATTAAAGATAAGGTGACCATATTTCTGTGGGTTTATCTCTGGGTTTTTCATCCGTTTCCATTGATCTATATTTGTTTTTGTGCCAGTACCATACTGTCTTGATTACTGTAGCTTTGTAGTATAGTCTGAAGTCAGGGAGCCTGATTCCTCCACCTCTGTTTTTCTTTCCCAAGATTGCTTGGGCTATGCGGGGTCTTTTGTGTCTCCTTACAAATTTTAAGATTGTTTGTTCTAGTTCTGTGAAAAATGCCATTGGTAGTTTGATAGGCATTGCATTGAGTCTGTAGATTGCTTTGAGTAGTATAGTCATTTTCACAATGTTGATTCTTCCAATCCAAGAACATGGTATATCTCTCCATCTGTTTGTATGATCTTTAATTTCTTTCACCAGTGCCATGGCATATCTCTCCATCTGTTTGTATGATCTTTAATTTCTTTCATCAGTGTCATGGCTTTCTGCATACAGGCCTTTTTTCTCCTTAGGTAGGTGTATTCCTAGGTATTTTATTCTTTCTGTTACAGTGGTAAATGGGACTGTTTCCTTAATTTCTCTTTCAGATTTTTCATCATTATTGTATAGGAATGCCAGAGATTTCTGTGCATTAATTTTATATCCTGCTACTTTACCAGATTCATTGATTAGCTCTAGTAGTTTTCTGGTGGCATCTTTAGGATTCTCTATGTATAGTATCATGTCATCTGCAAACAGTGACAGTTTTACTTCTTCTCTTCTGATTTGAATTCCTTTTATTTCTTTTTCTTCTCTGATTGTTGTGGCTAAAACTTCCAAAACTATGTTGAACAATAGTAATGAGAGTGGGCAACCTTGTCTTGTTCCTGATCTTAGTGGAAATGGTTTCAGTTTTTCACCATTGAGAATGATGTTGACTGTGTGTTTGTCATATATGGCCTTTATTATGTTGATCTAAGTTCCCTCTATGCCTCCTTTCTGGACAGTTTTTGTCATAAATAGGTGTTGAAAGCTTTTTCTGCATCTATTGAGATTATTATGTGGTTTTTATTCTTCAATTTGTTAATATGGTGTATCACATTGATTGATTTGCATATATTGAAGAATCCTTGCATTCCTGGGCTAATCCCCACTTGATCATGGTGTATGATCCTTTTAATGTGCTGTTGGATTCTGTTTGCTAGTATTTTGTAGAGGATTTTTGCATCTATGTTCATCAGTGATGTTGGTCTGTAGTTTTCTTTTTTTGTGACATCTTTGTCTGGTTTTGGTATCAGGGTGATAGTAGCCTCGTAGAATGAGTTTGGGAGTGTTCCTCCCACTGCTATATTTTGGAAGAGTTTGAGAAGGATAAGTGTTAGCTCTTCTTTAAATGTTCGTTAGAATTCTCCTGTGAATCCATCTGGTCCTGGGCGTTTGGTTGTTGGAAGATTTTTAATCACAGATTCTATTTCAGTGCTTGTGATTGGTGTATTTATATTTTCTATTTCCTCCTGGTTCAGTCTCAGGAGGTTGTGCTTTTCTAAGAATTTGTCCATTTCTTCCAGGTTGTCCATTTTATTGGCATAGAGTTGCTTAATCTCTCATGATCCTTTGTATTTCTGCAGTGTCAGTTGTTACTTCTTTTACATTTCTAATTCTATTGATATGAGTCTTCTCCCTTTTTCTCTTGATGAGTCTGGCTAGTGGTTTATCAATTTTGTTTATCTTCTCAAAGAACCAGCTTTTAATTTTATTGATCTTAGCTATCGTTTCCTTCATTTCTTTTTCATTTATTTCTGACCTGATCTTTATGATTTCTTTCCTTCTGCTAACATTGGTTTTTTTTGTTGTTGTTGTTCTTTCTCTAATTGTTTTAGGTGTAAGGTTAGGTTGTTTATTCGAGATGTTTCTTGAGGCAGGATTATATTGCTATACACTTCCCTCTTAGAGCTGCTCTTGCTGCATCCCATAGGTTTTGGGTCATTGAGTTTTCATTGTCATTTGTTTCTAGGTATTTTTTGATTTTCTCAGTAATCTCTTGGTTATTTAGCAGTGTATTGTTAAGCCTCCATGTGTTTGTATTTTTTACAGATGTTTTCCTGTAATTGACATATAGTCTCATATCATTGTGGTTGGAAAAATACTTAATACAATTTCAATTTTCTTAAATTTACCGAGGCTTGATTTGTGACCAAAGATATAATCTATCCTGGAGAATGTTCCCTGAGCACTTGAGAAGAAAGTGTATTGTGTTGTTTTTGGATGGAATGTCCTATAAATATGAATTAAGTCCATCTTGTTTAATGTATCATTTAAAGCTTGTGTTTCTTTATTTATTTTCATTTTGTATGATCTGTCCATTGGTGAAAGTGGGGTGTTAAAGTCCCCTACTATGATTGTGTTACTGTCGATTTTCCCTTTTATGGCTCTTAGCATTTGCCTTAAGTACTGAGGTGCTCCTATGTTGGGTGCATGAATATGTACAATTGTTATATCTTCTTTTTGGATTGATCCCTTGATCATTATGTATTGCCCTTCTTTGTCTCTTGTAATAGTCTTTATTTTAAACTCTATTTTGTCTGATATGAGAATTGCTACTCCAGCTTTCTTTTTTTTTTTTTGCAGTACGCGGGCCTCTCACTCTTGTGGCCTCTCCTGTTGCGGAGCACAGGCTCCGGACCTGCAGGCTCAGCGGCCATGGCTCACAGGCCCAGCCGCTCCGTGGCATGCGGGATCTTCCTGGACCCGGGCATGAACTCATGTCCCCTGCATTGGCACATGGACTCTCAACCACTGTGCCACCAAGGAAGCCCCTCCAGCTTTCTTTTGATTTCCATTTGCATGGAATATTTTTTCCATCCCCTCACTTTCAGTGTGTATGTGTGCCTAGGTCTGAAGTGGTTCTCTTGTAGAGAGCGTATATATGGGTCTTGTTTTGGTATCCATTCAACCAGTCTATATCATTTGGTGGGAGCATTTAATCCATTTACATTTAAGGTCATTATAGATATGTATGTTCCTATTATGATATTCTTAATTGTTTTGGGTTTGTTTTTGTAAGTCTTTCCCTTCTCTTGTGTTTCCTGCCTAGAGAAGTTCCTTTAGCATTTGTTGTAAAGCTGGTTTGGTGGTGCTGAATTCTCTTAGCTTTTGTTTGTCTGTAAAGCTTTTGATTTCTCCATCGAATCTGAATGAGATCCTTGCTGGGTAGAGTAATATTGGTTGTAGCTTCTTCCCTTTCATCACTTTAAGTATATCATGCCACTCCCTTCTGGCTTGTAGAGTTTCTGCTGAGAAATTAGATTTTAACCTTATGGGAGTTCCCTTGTATGTTATTTGTCATTTTTCCCTTGCTGCTTTCAATAATTTTTTTTGTGTCTTTAATTTTTGCCAATTTGATTATTATGTGTCTTGGCGTGTTTCTCCTTGGGTTTATCCTGTATGGGACTCTGTGCTTCCTGGACTTCGGTGGCTATTTCCTTTCCCATGTTAGGGAAGTTTTTCACTATAATCTCTTCAAATATTTTCTTGGGTCCTTTCTCTCTCTCTTCTCCTTCTGGGACCCCTGTACTGTGAATGTTGTTGCATTTAATGTTGTCCCAGAGGTCTCTTAGGTTGTCTTCATTTCTTTTCATTCTTTTTTCTTTATTCTTTTCTGCAGCAGTGAATTCCACCATTCTGTCTTTCAGGTCACTTATCCGTTCTTCTGCCTCAGTTATTCTGCTATTGATTCCTTCTAGCTTATTTTTCATTTCAGTTATTGTATTGTTCATCTCTGTTTGTGTGTTCTGTAATTCTTCTAGATCTTTGTTAAACATTTCTTGCATCTTCTCAATCTTTGCCTCCATTCATTTCCCGAGGTCCTGGATCATCTTCACTATCAATATTCTGAATTCTTTCTCTGGAAGGTTGCCTATCTCCACTTCATTTAGTTGCTTTTCTGGGGTTTTATCTTGTTCCTTCATCTGGTGAATAGCCCTCTGCCTTTTCATCTTGTCTATCTTTCTGTGAATGTGGTTTTCATTCCACAGGCTGCAGGATGGTAGTTCTTCTTGCTTCTGCTGTCTGCCCTCTGGTGGATGAGGCTATCTAAGAGGCTTGTGCAAGTTTCCTGATTGGAGGGACTGGTGGTGGGTGGAGCTGACTGTTGCTCTGGTGGGCAGAGCTCAGGAAAACTTTATTCCACTTGTCTGCTGATGGGTGGGGCTGGGTTCCCTCCCTGTTGGTTGTTTCGCCTGAGGCGACCCAACACTGGAGCCTACCCGGGTTCTTTGTCAGGGCCAATGACAGACTCTGGGAGGGCTCACGCCAAGGAGTATTCTCAGAAATTCTGCTGCCAGTGTCCTTGTTCTCACGGTGAGACATAGCCACCTGCCGCCTCTGCAGGAGACCCTCCAACACTAGCAGGTAAGTCTGGTTCCAACTCTATGGGGTCACTGCTCCTTCCCTGGGTCCCGATCCCACACTACTTTGTGTGTGCCCTCCAAGAGTGGAGTCTCTGTTTCTCCCAGTCCTGTCAAAGTCCTGCAATCAAATCCCTTTAGTCTTCAAAGTCTGATTGTCTGGGAATTCCTCCTCCCGTTGCCCTACCCCCAGGTTCGGAAACCTGACGTGGGGCTCAGAACCTTCACTCCAGTAGGTGGACTTCTGTGGTATGAGTGTTCTCCAGTCTGTGAGTCACCCACCCAGCAGTTATGGGATTTGATTTTATTGTGATTGCACCCCTCCTACCATCTCATTGTGGCTCCTCCTTTGTCTTTGGATGTGGGATATCTTTTTTGGTGAGTTCCAGTGTCTTCCTGTCGATGATTGTTCACCAGTTAGTTGTGATTCTGGTGTTCTCGCAAGAGGGAGTGAGCACACGTCCTTCTACTCCTCCATCTTGAACCAACCTCTCGTCAATTGTTAAAGCTTGTGTTCCCATCTGCTGATGATGGAAAGATGTTAGAGCCTGCATGTAACTGTATTATAGAGTGACTTTGGGAAGTGTCAATCACTGTAGGTAATATAATTATTTCTTTCTATACTGGCTATTCAGTTAGACTGTGAGCTCCTTGAAGGGAAGGACTGGCCATTTTTTATTTTGTTATCCCCAGAACCTTGGAGGACCAGTGGTAACAGGATAAACACCTGGGTGGAGGACCCAGGTATTATAAGCAAATAATTAAAATTGGTTGAATAAAGGATGAAAGAATATGGAAAAATCATAATCAGTAACTGGTCTTCTCTTTGTGCTAAGTAATGCTTTGAACTTTTCCTGAAGGCTTAGCAGTCATATCTGAAGTTCAGAAAACACGTAAAGGAACACGTTGACATTGCTAAGGAAGTGAGATAACATAAAGAAAAGCATGTTCTGGATAGTGAAAGTTTTCCCCTTTGAAGCATAAAAATTTGGGTGGAATTCTTTCTAAGATCTAGCCCACACTTCCTTATTTTAGTAAAAATAATTCTGGTGAATTAAAAGCTTTTTAATCTGAAGGTCATCATTTAAAATCCATTATTGTATTGTACCTTTAGGTTGTTATACTTACAGGTAATAATTCCTATTCTTCTTTTGAGTTTCAGTTTAGACTTTTCTACATCTGGAAACCTTCCTTATCACCCCAAATGTGGATCTCAGGCAATATCCATAACATCCTTTACTTCTCATTTCATAACTTATCCATCTTGATTATAATCAGCTGTTTCCTTATTTGATTCTCCTAATACATTGTAATTTCCATGATGATGGAAATTGCATGGTCTTGTTTACATGGAACAGTGACTGATATATAATAAGCAATAAGTAAATGTGGCAGTTTTGAATACTCCACATTTAGTGTAAGAATGTCACGTTTCACTATTTTTAAAAAGTATGGTAACACTGCTTTGAGTTACTTTCTTCCCATTTGTGGCTCACAAGAAATTTAATCAGTCATGAACAAAAAGTTTCCTCCTTTTATCTACAGTCATGCAATGATAGTAAGAATCTTAACTTATGCCAAACATTTAGGAAAGAGCACAATGGTCTCTAGTCTTCACTGGAGATGTGCACATTTTCCAAGCTCACAAAATTCTTCAAAGGCCTGAGAGTTCACTGCTTCTTTGCCAAGCTTGGGCGTGAGGTTCTTTGTGAAATCTCATGTCCAGCCTCCCTAGATGTGCTATGCACCCCTTCCCTCCAGTTTCTTCACCTTCTTGTGAAAAGTAAAATGCTAAATAAGTCTCTTGCTAGTTTCCCAATTTAAGAATGTTCCCTCCAGGACCTGAAAGCCATCTTTGTGGAATGTGTTATCAAGGAAGAGACTGCCTGCTGCCCGATCTTCCAGTCTTTTGGGAAATTATGAGCCTAACTTCAGCTGTCACCTGACTCCAAATTGTAAACTCTACCTCCAGTCATAAAGATAAGAGAAAATTAGCAATTTTATATTGAAAACATGAATGTCCTGGGTTGTATCCACTTAGCTATATAAAAGTATGAAAGACTAAGTTTTGTTTTCTGTCATGGCATTCTCTTTTGCCTGTGATGAACATTGCATCCTCGTTAAAGCTTATTCAATAATAAAGTTGTTTTCTTTCTCTTTAGTCTTTGTGGAGAGGTTTTCTAGGCTGGGAAGAGGTTTTGTTTTTAATTATATTTCTCCAACACATGGAACACTCTACAGACTTGGGTTCCAAATACATGTGGGACACACCAACAACAAATCCTTTGCCCAGTCTGTGAGTATATGACTACATTATCCTTCTTCCTATTGGCAACTGCCAGCTCCTGAGTTTTGCCATGCAGCATAAAAGCCCCAATGCAAATGAACATTGCAAATATTTGAATGGAAAGGGATGAAGACATGTGACTTGGAGAACAAAATTGAGATCAGTATGATAGTAAGAAGACACTGGAAAAAATTGGAGTTTATGTTGAGAATTATTCTTCTAGGGACAAATAAAAATTAAAAATAAAGTGCTTAATATTATTGGAAATAAGGGAAGAAACTTCTCCCTCCTTGTTTTTCTTAGAGCATTTACTTTAGAAAATTCGAAGTACTTTTTCCTCTCTTTGAAAAGTATGTATATCCTTTTGGAGACTAGATAGGCTTTTTGTCAGCATTATGACCCATCTCTTTGAAATATAAGTATCAGCAGCTTCTCCCCAGTTTCTGAGGGAGGGTAGGGCACCAACTGCAGTGGGCATCTTGATCCAAGTTGCAAAACTACCTCTTGTTATAAAAATATGAGAAATTTGTTCCTTCTCTGGACAAAGTATTATCTTTCTCTACTACCTTTGTGAAGAGAATTTCTGGGCTGGGAGATTTGACTTTTTAATTATATTTCCCCAACACTCTCAAATATAGCCTAGTAACCCACGTAGGGTGTGGACCCTGAGTAAATATTTTGGTTTTTATTTTTGTAATTGCCAACTATAGTCTACCTTAGAAACATCCTCACTGGTAATTCCTACACTTCTTAAACATCTGGCTCACCTGCTTTCTGGTAAACTCTTTGTCTTATTCTGTAATATAATTAAGCCACAGTTAATAAACAACCCAAGATCAGATGGTGTATAGAAAATTCTTATTTTATATTATTGATGCCATCTGTTTTTCTTCTAATCAATGGTTTTATTTACTCCAAAGATGTTGTAGATGTGTGAATTCAAATGGAATTTTTAGAAGTAGGACGGTGGCAATAGTGGGAATTTAAATGGCTCTTTACTCTTAGAAATTGTATCAGTTGCAGGGTAAGAAATGGATTTTAGCTTATTTACATCCAATGAAGACTTACAGTACCCCAGCCCAGTGATTTCTTTGGAAATACAATTCAAATATTATTTTATAAGTAGATCATTAAAAATACAATCAGAGTTAATTTGCATAATTAACCACATAATTTAGCTCCCCTCTCCTCTACCCAAGATAAATTTTCGAGAACCTGGGTTTGTTACAGGAGGCAGAAGTTGTGTGATGATGCTAGGTTAATAATGAATAGTGAATAATCTTCCCTAGTAAGCTGCCATGGTCAGAACCAGCAGCAACTATTCTCCAGGAGCTCTTCTATTTGTTTTTAGGAGGCAAACTTTGACTAAGCATAGTTCATATGTCTTCTTTGCTTTTCCCAAGGTTTTAGAGATATAGAAAAGCTTCTGCTGCTGAAACCTGGGAAAATGTCAAAGGAAAGAGGTGGAATACCTGAGTAAATCAGAGCTTGATATATATAGAGAACCACTATCACCTTTTGTGCTTGAGAGTCAATGGTTTTAACATGGCCTCAGTAGCTTTCAAAGACCAACAGGAAGACAAAGTCTTATTCATTCACAGGCCAGAATGAGAGCATGCTAAAGGCTGGTAGCCTCTTTCTCTTTGTGTGTTATTTGGATTCCTAATCATGTTTAGCTTATTACTGGACTCTCCTCTTTTGGATGACAGAAAGATGATCACACCCTCCTGCCACAGAGCCCTAACTGACTGTTCTGATTTGAGAACCTGTGTGAACTAGGGCAGTTTATGTATAAGTGGGCGCTAAGCCACCTTTATTATTATTATTTTTTTTTATTTTTTATTTTTTTGTTTGTTTGTTTTTGCAGTACGCGGGCCTCTCACCGTTGTGGCCTCTTCCGTTGCGGAGCACAGGCTCCGGATGCGCAGGCTCAGCGGCTATGGCTCACAGACCCAGCCGCTCCGCGGCATGTGGGATCTTCCCAGACCGGGGCACGAACCCGCGTCCCCCGCATCGGCAGGCGGACTCCCAACCACTGCGCCACCAGGGAAGCCCGCCACCTTTATTATTATTGCGACCAAACACGCTAAGCTTCCAAGTGAATAATAGTCACTGAAACAGCAAGTAACCACTAAGGGAACGTGAGAGTCTGATCTTGAAATGAACTGTGTTCCTGCTGTAAGGCTCAGAATGTAATAAGGTGATGGCCAACAGAATTCCAATTATCTATGAATATTTCATCCATATTTCTTACTCAGAGAAAGGCATCACTGCACTTTTTAGACAAATAGGGAGGGGTTGGGGAGGAATAGAAGGCAAAAATAAAAATGAAATCTGGTCTGATAGATGAGGCTTAAAGGGGGAATGTATTTGTGATTTATATTTTTCCCCCAGAGCCTTAAATAATAGACCCTCTGTCATTTTAAACTAATTCTGATTACTGCAGATAATAGTTTTGCAAGTCTAATTTACAGCCCCTTCCTATTGTTTTCATTAATATTGGAACAAAATGTGGACTTCATCAGGGCCTTCTGACATGAATCAACATAGTATTGGAACAGATTCTGTTATAAGAGGGGCACACTATAATTGTCTTCAGCTAAGTGTTACAGGAACGGCTCTTTATCACTTTATTCACAGAATCTACAGTGGAGCTCATTTCTTGGTGTGCTGATACCATTTCTTGGCCTGCTGATCTCATGCACAATTGTAAATGGGCCGCATGAAATGTAACCAACCAGGCAACCAGGACCACAGATTCTTAGAAACCTACTTAGCCTTCTTCACCCTCTTTCTTTACGGGTGCTTTTGTTTCTGAACACGACTTTGTTTACACAGTAAAGAAAGAAGTCGAGGAAAATTTGAAATCTCTACTAGCCTTATTTAAATCATAATCTACCAATTAATACCTATGACTATCATTTAAAATTGGAGACACCTAGCATTTATACAGCTGAATAAAAGCAAATGACTCAGACTCTAATGCCAAATGACTAAAATGTTTTGTAACTGTATAAAAGGAGAAATGTGATTAAGTAGTAATAATAATAATAGTTGTTGGAAATAGGATTTTTCCAGGCAGGTCATCAGAATTTTGCTATCATATCTCTCAATGAGGAGACAGGCATTTCTTCTTGACCAAGTTTTCTTATTATGTTAAACTTGGTTTCTAGAACCTGCTGATTATCCTACTCTCCTAAAGTATCTTTGTTGCATCTTTATTAATCACCTTTATTTGCCTTCCCCCATCTCTCCATGTTTGTTTCTTAGATGTAAATAACACCTCTTCTAGAAATTCAATTCCCTTTTCTCATCACTAACAAAAAGAAGTGAAATAAATGAACCAAACACAAGCAAAAACTTTCGTTGCAATTACTGCTTTGTCTCTCGTTCACTTAAGTTTAACTCCTGTAAGGAAAGGTCTGCCATGAAAGCTAACTGATGCAAGGAGCAGGAAGAATTCATAACACTTCGATTCTCAGTCGTCTGGGGAACACCGGTGGTCTGAAGAAGTCTTCACAGAGGTATATTTTATTTGTCTTATCTATCAGTGGCCATAATATGCATTTTTTTTCACTCAACATAAATTAAGTGATTTCTTACCACAGTCTCATTTAGAGCTACACCATTTTCCCTAATCTCGAGGATTTTTGCTTGGCTGGTTTATTGTTTTTGATGGAGATGAGGTATTGATAGAAGAATGGAGTAGGTATTAGATGAGGTTTCAAATGAAAAGAAATGGGACCACCCTGGTGGTCTGGCTGCTATTACAGAGCTCCTCTCATGAATATTTATTTGGTGAATTTATCAGAAAGTGGCCTTCAGCCTTAAAGGATTAGAAACCTGACTTGTCAATATCCCCTAGAATAGGTTAGTTTTTCAAGGGTGAGTGTGTAGTAACCAAGCTCTGAAGAATAATATATAACCAATAATTCCAATTGATTGAGTTGTATAATGAATGATAAGAGCCACATAAGTGCCACATACCATAGAATATTCCTGTTGTCATGGCTTGTACATTCTCTCATACACTCGAGGCAACTGGTGGGCAGGTACTACGTGTCTAGCAGAAATATGGTCAGCAGGAAAGAGGTGCTCTGTTTATGTTTCTATATTCACCATGGTCTATCTCTAGCTCTCAGGAAAGGTCAGAGAAGAGCCCTTCTCTAGGGGGAATGGGTGCCTGAGCTAATCTCTGCAGCAGGACCTGGTGCGCGGTGGAAGAGCTTTATCAGTACGTGCTCATGCCAAGTCTGAATAAAAAACTGGGTCAGATTCATCTGTACATTCTGTCTCAGGTTACAAAGATGTAACAGTGGTTATCTTGGTGATTTCAGCTCTTGTTTGTCTCTTAAGTCACACTATGACAACTGGTCACAGCTGAAATCCTAGGTCTTCCTTTTCTATCCTCCTTGTGTTTTCCTTCACTGTTCTGTATTTCTGTTCTCCTGTTTCCTGCAACCCATATCTTCTTCTCTCTTGCCTTTTTTTCTCATTGTGGTAAAGTACATCCTTAAGGGATTTCTTTTTTTTTTAACATTTTAATTTAATTTAATTTAATTTTTTATACAACAGGTTCTTATTAGTCATCAATTTTATACACATCAGTGTATACGTGTCATTCCCAATTGCCCAATTCATCACACCTCCATCCCCACCCCCCCGCGGCTTTCCCCTCTTGATGTCCATATATTTGTTCTCTACATCTGTGTCTCAACTTCTGCCCTGCAAACCGGTTCATCCGTACCATTTTTCTAGATTCCACATACATGCGTTAATATACGATATTTGTTTTTCTCTTTCTGACTTACTTCACTCTGTATGACAGTCTCTAGATCCATCCATGTCTCAACAAACGACCCAATTTCATTACTTTTTATGGCTGAGTAATATTCCATTGTATATATGTACCACAACTTCTTTACCCATTCGTCTGTTGATGGGCTTTTAGGTTGTTTCCATGACCTGGCTATTGTAAATAGTGCTGCAATGAACATTGGGGTGCATGTGTCTTTTTGATTTATGGTTTTCTCAGGGTATATGCCTAGTAGTGGGATTGCTAGATCATATGGTAATTCTATTTTTAGCTTTTTAAGGAACCTGCATACTGTTCTCCATAGTGGCTGTATCAATTTACATGCCCACCAACAGTGCAAGTGTTCCCTTTTCTCCACACCCTCACCAGCATTTGTTGTTTGTAGATTTTCTGATGATGCCCATTCTAACTGGTGTGAGGTGATACCTCATTGTAGTTTTGATTTACATTTCTCTAATGATTAGTGATGTTGAGCAGCTTTTCATGTGCTTCTTGGCCATCTGTATGTCTTCTTTGGAGAAATGTCTATTTAGGTCTTCTGCACATTTTTGGATTGGGTTATTTGTTTCTTTAATATTGAGCTGCCTGAGCTGTTTATATAATTTGGACATTAATCCTTTGACCATTGATTCATTTGCAAATATTTTCTCCCATTCTGAGGGTTGTCTTTTCGTCTTGTTTATGGTTTCCTTGGCTGTGCAAAAGCTTTTAAGTTTCATTAGGTCCCATTTGTTTATTTTTGTTTTTATTTCCATTACTCTAGGAGGTGGATCAAAAAAGATCTTGCTGTGATTTATGTCAAAGAGTGTTCTTCCTATGTTTTCCTCTAAGAGTTTTATAGTGTCCGGTCTTACATTTAGGTCTTTAATCCATTTTGAGTTTATTTTTGTGTATGGTTTTAGGGATTGTTTGAATTTCATTCTTTTACATGTAGCTGTCCAGGTTTCCCAGCACCACTTATTGAAAAGACTGTCTTTTCTCCATTGTATATCCTTCCCTCCTTTGTCATAGATTAGTTGAACATAGGTGCATGGGTTTATCTGTGGGCTTTCTATCTTTTTCCATTGATCTATGTCTGTTTCTGTGCCTGTACCATATTGTCTTGATTACTGTAGATTTGTAGTGTAGTCTGAAGTCAGGGAGTCTGATTCCTCCAGCTCCGTTTTTTTCCCTCAAGACTGCTTTGGCTATTTGGGGTCCTTTGTGTCTCCATACAAATTTTAAGATTTTTTGTTCTTGTTCTGTAAAAAATGCCACTGGCAATTTTTTTTTTTTTTTTTTTTTGCGGTATGCAGGCCTCTCACTGTTGTGGGCTCTCCCGTTTTGGAGCACAGGCTCTGGACACGCAGGCTTAGTGGCCATGGCTCACAGGCCCAGCCGCTCTGCAGCATGTGGGATCTTCCCGGACCAGGGCACGAACCCGTGTCTCCTGCATCGGCAGGCAGACTCTCAACCACTGCGCCACCGGGGAAGCCCGCCACTGGTAATTTGATAGGGATTGCATTGAATCTGTAGATTGCTCTCGGTAGTATAGTCATTTTCACAGTATTGATTCTTCCAATCCAAGAACATGGTATGTCTTTCCATCTGTTGGTATTATCTTTAATTTCTTTCATCAGTGTCTTATAGTTTTCTGCATACAGGTCTTTTGTCTCCCTAGGTAGGTTGATTCCTAGGTATTTTATTCTTTTTGTTGCAATGGTAAATGAGAGTGTTTCCTTAATTTCTCTTTCAGATTTTTCATCATTAGTGTATAGGAATGCAAGAGATTTCTGTGCATTAATTTTGTATCCTGCAACTTTACCAAATTCATTGATTAGCTCTAGTAGTTTTCTGGTGGCATTTTTATGATTCTCTATGTATAGTAACATGTCATCTGCAAAGAGTGACAGTTTTACTTCTTCTTTTCCACTTTGTATTCCTTTTATTTCTTTTTCTTCTCTGGTAGCCATGGCTAAGACTTCCAAAACTATGTTAAATAATAGTGGTGAGAGTGGACATCCTTGTCTTGTTCCTGATTTGAGAGGAAATGCTTTTAGTTCTTCACCATTGAAAATGATGTATGCTCTGGGTTTGTCATATATGGCGTTTATTATGTTGAGGTAGGTTCCCTCTATGCCTACACTCTGGGGAGTTTTTATCATAAATGGGTGTTGAATTTTGTCAAAATCTTTTTCTGCGTCTATTGAGATGATCATATGTTTTTTATTCTTCAGTTTGTTAATATGGTGTATCACATTGATTGATTTGCATATATTGAAGAATCCTTGCATCCCTGGGGTAAATCCCACTTGATCATTGTGTATGATCCTTTTAATGTGTTGTTGGATTCTGTTTGCTAGTATTTGGTTGAGGATTTTTGCATCTACATTCATCAGTGATATTGGTCTGTAATTTTCTTTTTTTATAGTATCTTTGTCTGGTTTTGGTATCAGGGTGATGGTGGCCTCATAGAATGAGTTTGGGAGTGTTCCTTCCTCTGCAATTTTTTGGAAGAGTTTGAGAAGGATAAGTGTTAGCTCATCCCTAAATGTTTGATAGACTTCACCTGTGAAGCCTTCTGGTTCTGGACTATTGTTTGTTGGAAGATTTTTAATCACAGTTTCAATTTCATTACTTGTGATTGGTCCGTTCATATTTTCTCCTTCCCAGTTCAGTCTTGGAAGGTTATACCATTCTAAGAATTTGTCCATTTCTTCCAGGTTGTCTATTTTATTGGCATAGAGTTGCTTGCAGTAGTCTCTTAGGATGCCTTGTATTTCTGCAGTGTCTGTTGTAACTTCTCCTTTTTCATTTCTAATTTTGTTGATTTGAGTCCTCTCCCTCTTTTTCTTGATGAGTCTGGCTAATGGTTTATCAATTTTGTTTATCTTCTCAAAGAACCAGCTTTTAGTTTTATTGATATTTGCTATTGTTTTCTTTGTTTCTATTTCATTTATTTCTGCTCTGATCTTTATGATTTCTTTCCTTCTGCTAACTTTGGGTTTTGTTTGTTCTTCTTTCTCTAGTGTCTTTAGGTGTAAGGTTAGATTGTTTATTTGAGATTTTACTTGTTTTTGAGGTAGGCTTGTATAGCTATAAGCTTCCCTCTTAGAACTGCTTTTGCTGCATCCCATAGGTTTTGGATCATCATGTTTTCATTGTCATTTGTCTCTAGGTATTTTTTGATTTCCTCTTTGATTTCTTCAGTGATCTCTTGGTTATTTAGTACTGTATTGTTTAGCCTCCACGTGTTTGTGTTTTTTACGTTTTTTTTCCCTGTAATTCATTTCTAATCTCATAGCGCTGTGGTCAGAAAAGGTGCTTGATATGATTTCAATTTTGTTAAATTTACTGAGGCTTGATTTGTGACCCAAGATGTGATCTATCCTGGAGAATGTTCTGTGCACACTTGAGATGAAAGTGTAATCTGCTGTTTTTGGATGGAATATCCTATAAATATAAATTAAATCTATCTGGTCTATTGTATCATTTAAAGTTTGTGTTTCTTTATTTATTTTCTGTTTGGATGATCTGTCCATTGGTGTAAGTGAGGTGTTAAAGTCCCCCACTATTGTGTTACTGTCGATTTCCTCTTTTATAGCTGTTAGCAGTTGCCTTATGTATTAAGGTGCTCCTATGTTGGGTGCATATATATTTATAATTGTTATGTCTTCTTCTTGGAATGATCCCTTGATCATACGTAGTGTCCTTCCTTGTCTCTTGTAAAATTCTTTATTTTAAAGTCTATTTTTTTTGGTATGAGTGTTGCTATTCCACCTTTCTTTTGATTTCCATTTGCATGGAATATATTTTTCCATCCCCTCGCTTTTAATCTGTATGTGTCCCGAAGTCTGAAGTGGGTCTCTTGCAGACAGCATATATATGGGTCTTGTTTTTGTATCCATTCAGCAAGCCTGTGTCTTTTTGTTGGAGCATTTAATCCATTCACGTTTAAGGTAATTATTGATATGTATGTTCCTGTGTCCATTTTCTTAATTGTTTTGGGGTTTTTTTTTGTAGGTTCTTTTCTTCTCTTGTGTTTCCCACTTAGAGAAGTTCCTTTAGCATTTCTTGTAGAGCTGGTTTGGTGGTGCTGAATTCTCTTAGCTTTTGCTTGTCTGTAAAGCTTTCGATTTCTCCATCTAATGTGAATGAGATCCTTGCCGGCTAGAGTAATCTTTGTTGTAGGTTCTTCCCTTTCATCACTTTAAATATATCATGCCACTCCCTTCTGGCTTGTAGAACTTCTGCTGAGAAATTAGCTGTTAACCTTATGGGAGTTCCCTTGTATGTTATTTGTCATTTTTCCCTAGCTGCTTTCAATAATTTTTCTTTGTCTTTAAGTTTTTCCAATTTGATTACTATGTATCTCAGCGTGTTTCTCGAGTTTATCTTGTATGGAACTCGTTGCGCTTCCTGAACTTGGGTGGCTATTTCCTTTCCCATGTTAAGGAAGTTTTCAACTATAATCTCTTCAAATATTTTCTCGGGTCTTTTCTCTCTCTCTTCTCCTTCTGGGACCCCTGTAATACGAATGTTGTTGCATTTAATGTTCTCCCAGAGGTCTCTTGAGCTGTCTTCATTTCTTTTCATTCTTTTTTTTTTATTCTGTTCTGCAGCAGTGAATTCCACCATTCTGTCTTCCAGGTCACTTATCCGTTCTTCTGCCTCAGTTATTCTGCTATTGATTCCTTCTAGTGTAGTTTTCATTTCAGTTATTGTATTGTTCATCTCTGTTTGTTTGTTCTGTAATTTTTCTAGGTCTTTGCTAAACACTTCTTGCATCTCCTTGTTCTTTGCCTCTATTCTTTTCCTGACGTACTGGATCATCTTCAGTATCATTATTCTGAATTCTTTTTCTGGAAGGTTGCCTATCTCCACTTCATTCAGTTGCTTTTCTGGGGTTTTCTCTTGTTCCTTCATCTGGTACATAGCCCTCTGTCTTTTCACCTTGTCTATCTTTCTGTGAATGTGGGTTTTTTTCCACAGGTTGCAGGATGGTAGTTCTTGTTGCTTCTGCTGTCTGGCCTCTTGTGGATGAGGCTGTCTAAGAGGCTTGTGTAAGTTTCCTGATGGGAGGGACTGGTGGTGGGTGGAGCTGACTGTTGCTCTGGTGGGCAGAGTTCAGGAAAACTTTAATCTGCTTGACTGCTGATGGGTGGGGCTGGGTTCCCTCCCTGTTGGTTGTTTGGCCTGAGGCAACCCAGCACTGGAGCCTGCCTGGGGTCTTTGGTGGGGCTCATGACAGACTCTGGGAAGACTCATGCCAAGGAGTACTTCCCCGAACTTCTGCTGCCAGTGTCCTTGTTCCCACAGTGAGCCACAACCACCCCCCGCCTCTGCAGGAGACCCTCCATACTAGCAGGTAGGTCTGGTTCAGTCTCCCCGGGGGTCACTGCTCCTTCCCCCGGGTCTCACTGTGCACACGACTTTGTGTGTGCCCTCCAATAGTGGAGTCTCTGTTTCCCCCAGTCCTGTCAAAATCCTGCAATCAAAACCCTCTAGCCTTCAAAGTCTGAATCTCTAGGAATTCCTCCTCTCATTGCCGGACCCCCAAGTTGGGAAGGCTGAAGTGGAGCTCAGAACCTTCACTCCAGTCAGTGGACTTCGGTTGTATAAGTGTTCTCCAGTCTGTGAGTCACCCACCCAGCAGTTATGGGATTTGATTTTACTGTGATTCCGCCCCTCTTACCGTCTCATTGTGGCTTCTCCTTTTTCTTTGGATGTGGGGCATCCTTTTTGGTGAGTTACAGTGTCTTCCTGTTGATGATTGTCCAGCAGCTAGTTGTGATTCTGGTGTTCTCACAAGAGGGAGTGAGAGCACGTCCTTCTACTCCGCCATCTTGGTTCCTAGTCTCCTTAAGGGACTTAAGAATGGGTCATGGGTGACAAATACTTTGATACCAAGCATGTATTAAAAACATTTTTATTCTACCCTCATACTTTATTGGTAGCTTTGATTTGGCATAGCTTTCTAGGTTGGAAGCTATTTGCCTTCACAATTTTGAAGAGGTTGATCTATTGCTACTGGTGTTTCTGCTTAGAACTTCAAAGGCACTTGATTTCTCATCTTTTGTATATGATCCTTTTTTTCCTTCCTTCCTCCATGAAAAGTTATAGAATCTTCTCTTTGTCTTCATTTTTTTCTTTCTAGTTTTTTTCTATCTAGTTTTCTATTTTATACATAGTAATTTGTATCTCAATCCCATATCCCTGTCTTGCCCCATGCCTGCACTCTTCCCACTGATAACCGCTGTATCATTTTCTATATCTGTGAGTCCCTTTCTGTTTTACTATATACATTCATTTGTTTTATTGTTTAGATTCCACATATAAATGATATCACATGGTATTTGTCTTTCTCTGACTTATTTCTCTAAACATAATATTCTCTAGGCCCATCCACACTGCTGCAAATGACAAAATTACATTCTTTTTTGTGGCTGAGTAATATTCCAGTGTGTGTGTGTATCTTTAACTTCTTGATCCATTTGTCTGTTGATGGACAGAAGGGTTGCTTTGTATTATAAATAGTGCTTCATGTGAACATTGGTACGCATGTATATTTTTGAATTAGTGTTTTGTTTTTTTCCAGATATATACTCAGGAGTGGAATTGGTGGGTCATATAGTAGTTCTATTTTTAGTTTTTTTGAGAAAACTCCATACTATTTTCCATAGTGGCTGCACCAATTTACATTCCCACCAACAGTGTACAAGGGTTCTCTTTTCTCACATCCTCACCAACATTTGTAATTTGTAGACTTTTTGGTGATAGCCATTCTGACAGGTGTGAGGAGGTATCTCACTGTTGTTTTGATTTGCATTTCTTTAATAATTAGTGATGCTGAGAATCTTTCATGTGCCTGTTAGCCATCTATATGTCTTCTTTGGAAAAATGTCTATTTAGATCTTACACCCATTTTTTGTTTGGGTTGTTTGTTTTTTTGATATTGAGATGTATGAACTACATACATGTTTTCGATATTAACACCTTGTCAGTCACACCATTTGCAAATATTTTCTCCCATTCCAAGGTTGTCTTTTTGTTTTGTTGATGGTTTCCTTTGCTGTGCAAAAGCTTATAAGTTTAATTAGGTCTCATTTGTTTATTTTTGCTTTTCTTTCTTTTGCCTTAGGAGAGAGATCCAAAAACATATTGCTATAATTTATGACAGATTGTTTTGCTTATGTTGTCTTCTAGGACATTTATGGTCTAACATCTAGATCTTTAGTTCATTTTGAGTTTATTTTTGTATATGGTATGAGAAAGTGTTAGAATCTCATTCTTTTAAATGTATCTGTCCAGTTTTCCCAACACCACTTATCAAAGAGACTGTCGTTTCCCCATTGTATATTCTTGACACCTTTGTTGTAGATTAATTGACCATAGGTGTATGGGTTTATTTCTGGGCTCCCTAATCTATTCAATTGATCCATGTGTCTGTTTTTGTGCCAGTCCCATGCTGTTTTAATTACTATAGCTTTGTACTATAGTCTGAAGTCTGGGAGAGTAATACCAACAACTTTTTTCTTTTTTTTCAAGATTGCTTTAGCAATTTAGAGTCTTTTGTGGTTCTCTATAAACTTTAGTATTATTTGTTCTACTACTGTGAAAATCTCATGGGTATTTTGATAGGATTTGCATTAAATCTGTAGATTGCTTTGGGTAGTATGGCCATTTTAAAAATATTAATTCTTCCAATTCAAGAGCAGGAATATCTTTCCATTTCTTTGTATTATCTTCAATTTCCTTCATGATGTTTTATAGTTTTCAGAGTATAGGTCTTTCATCTCCTTGGTTAAGTTTATTGCTAGATATTTTATTTTTTCATGTAATTTTATTTATTTTTTAAACATATTTATGGGAGAATAATTGTTTTACAAGGGAGTGTTAGTTTCTGCTTTATAACAAAGAGAAGCAGCTATACATATACATATATCCCCATATCTCCTCCCTCTTCTGTCTCCCTCCCACCCTCCCTATACCACCCTGCTAGGTGGTCACAAAGCACCGAGCTGATCTCCCTGTACTATGCAGCTGCTTCCCACTAGCTATCTATTTTACATTTGGTAGTATATATTAGTCCATGCCACTCTCTCAATTCGTCCCAGCTTACATTTCCCCCTCCCCATCTCCTCAAGTCCATTCTCTACATCTGTGTCATTGTTCCTCTCCTGCCCCTAAGTTCTTCAAAAACATTTTTTTTTTACATTCCATATAAGCGTGTTAGCATACAGTATTTGTTTTTCTCTTTCTGACTTACTTCACTCTGTATGACAGACTTTAGGTCCATCCACCTCACTACAAATAACTCAATTGCATTTCTTTTTATGGCTGGGTAATATTCCATTGTATATAAGTGCCACATCTCCTTTATCCAGTCATTTGTCGATGGTCACTTAGGTTGCTTCCATGTCCTGGCTATTGTAAATAGTGCAGCAATGAACATTGTGGTACATGACTCTTTTGGAATTATGGTTTTCTCAGGGTATATGCCCAGGAGAGGGATTGCTGGGTCAGATGGTAGTTCTATTTTTAGTTTTTTAAGGAACCTCCATAATGTTCTCCATGGTGGCTGTATCAATTTACATTCCCACCAACAGTGCAAGAGGGTTCCCTTTTCTCCACACCCTCTCCAGCATTTATTGTTTGTAGATTTTTTGGTGATGGCCATTCTGACTGGTGTGAGGTAATACCTCATTGTAGTTTTGATTTGCATTACTCTAATGATTAGTGACATTGAGCATTCTTTCATGTGTTTGTTGGCTGTCTGTATATCGTCTTTGGAGAAATATCTGTTTAAGTCTTCTGCCCATTTTTGGATTGGGTTCTTTGTTTTTCTGATATTGCGCTACATGAGTTGCTTGTAAATTTTGGAGATTAGTCCTTTGTCAGTTGCTTCATTTCCAAATATTTTCTCCCATTCTGAGGGTTGTCTTTTCATCTTGTTTATGGCTTCATTTGCTGGGCAAAAGCTTTTAAGTTTCATTTGGTCCCATTTGTTTATTTTTGTTTTTATTTCCATTTCTCTAGGAGGTGGGTCAAAAAGAATCTTGCTGTGATGCATGTAATGGAGTGTTCTGCGTATGTTTTCCTTTAAGAGTTTGATAGTGTCTGGCCTTGTATTTAGGTCTTTAATCCATTTTGAGTTTATTTCTGTGTATGGTATTAGGGAGTGTTCTAATTTCATGCTTTTACATGTAGCTGTACAGTTTTCCCAGCATCAGTTATCGAAGAGGCTGTCTTTTCTCCATTGTATATTCTTGCCTCCTTTATCAAAGAGAAGGTGACCATATGTTTGTGGGTTTATCTCTGGGCTTTCTATCCTGTTCCATTGATCTATCTTTCTGTTTTTGTGCCAGTACCATACTGTCTTGATTACTGTAGCTTTGTAATAAAGTCTGAAGTCAGGAAACCTGATTCCTCTAGTTCCATTTTTCGTTCTCAAGATTGCTTTGTCTATTTGGGGTCTTTTGTGTTTCCATACAAATTGTGAAATTTTTTGTTCTAGTTCTGTGAACAATGCCATTGGTAGTTCCATAGGGATTGCATTTAATATGTAGATTACTTTGGGTAGTACAGTCAATTTTTCACAATGTTGATTCTTCCAATCCAAGCACATGGTATATCTCTCCATCTGCTTGTGTCATCCTTAATTTCTTTCATCAGTGTCTTATAGTTTTCTGCATACAGGTCTTTTGTCTCCTTAGGTAGGTTTATTCCTAGGTATTTTATTCTTTTTGTTGCAATGGTAAATGGGACTGTTTCCTTAATTTCTCCTTCAGATTTTTCATCATTGGTGTATAGGAATGCAGGAGATTTCTGTGCATTAATTTTGTATCCTGCTACTTTACCAAATTCATTGATTAGCTCTAGTAGTTTTCTGGTCGTGTCTTTAGGATTATCTATGTATAGTAACATGCCATCTATAAACAGTGACAGCTTTACTTCTTCTTTTCTGATTTGGATCCCTTTTATTTCTTTTTCTTCTCTGATTGCTGTGCCTAAAACTTCCAAAAGTATGTTGAATAATAGTGATGTGTATGGGCAACCTTGTCTTTTCCCTGTTCTTAGTGGAAATGGTTTCAATTTTTCACCATTGAGAACGATGTTGGGTGTGGGTTTGTCATATATGGGCTTCATTAAGTTGAGTTAAGTTCCCTCTGTGCCTACTTTCTTGAGGGTTTTTATCATAATTGGGTGTTGAATTTTGTTGAAAGCTCTTTCTGCATCTATTGAGATGATCATATGGTTTTTACCTTTCAATTTGTTAATATGGTGTATCACATTGATTTGCATACATTGAAGAATCCTTGCATTCCTGGCATAAACCCCACTTGATCATGGTGTATGATCCTTTTAATGTGCTGTTGGATTCTGTTTGCTAGTATTTTGTTGATTTTTGCATCCATGCTCATCAGTGATATTGGCCTGTAGCTTTCTTTCATTGTGACATCTTTGTCTGGTTTTGGTATCAGGGTGATGGTGGCCTCATAGAATGAGTTTGGGAGTATTCCTTCCTCTGCTATATTTCAGAAGAGTTTGAGAAGGATAGGTGTTAGGATTTCTCTAAATGTTTAATCGGATTCACCTGTGAAGCCATCTGGTCCTGGGCTTTTGTGTGTTGGAAGATTTTTAATTACAGTCTCAGTCTCAGTGCTTGTGATTGGTCTTTTTTTTGTGTGTGTGTGGTATGCGGGCCTTTTACTGCCGTGGCCTCTCCCATTGCAGAACACAGGCTCCGGACGCACAGGCCCAGCGGCCATGGCTCACGGGCCCAGCTGCTCCACAGCATATGGGATCATCCCGGACCAGGGCACAAACCCATGTCCCCTGCATGGGCAGGCAGACTCTCAACTACTGTGCCACCAGGGAAGCCCATGATTGGTCTTGTTATATTTTCTATTTTTTCCTGATTCATTCTCGGAAGGTTGTGCTTTTCTAAGAATTTGTCCGTTTCTTCCAGGTTGTCCATTTATTTTATTGGCATAGAGTTGCTTGTAGTAATCTCTCATGATCCTTTGTATTTCTGCAGTGTCAGTTGTTACTTCTCCTTTTTTATTTCTAATTCTATTGATGTGAATCTTCTCCCTTTTTCTCTTGATGAGTCTGGCTAATGGTTTATCAATTTTGTTTATCTTCTCAAAGAACCAGCTTTTAGTTTTATTGATCTTTGCTATCATTTCCTTCATTTCTTTTTCATTTATTTCTGATCTGATCTTTATGATTTCTTTCCTTCTGCTAACTTTGAGGGTTTTTTTGTTCTTCTTTCTCTGATTGTTTTAGGTGTAAGGTTAGGTTGTTTATTTGAGATGTTTCTTGGTTCTTGAGGTAAGATTGTATTACTATAAACTTCCCTCTTAGAACAGCTTTTGCTGCATCCCATAGGTTTTGGGTCATCGTGTTTTCATTGTCATTTGTTTCTAGGTATTTTTTGATTTTCTCTTTGTTTTCTTCAGTGATGTCTTGGTTATTAAGTAGTGTACTGTTAGCCTCTATGTATTCTTATTTTTTATAGATTTTTTTCCTATAATTGACATCTAGTCTCATATCATTGTGGTTGGAACACACAGTTGATACGATTTCAGTTTTCTCAAATGTACCAAGACTTGATTTCTGACCCAAGATATGATCTATCCTGGAGACTGTTCCATGAGCACTGGAGAAGAAAGTGTATTCTGTTGTTTTTGGATGGAATGTCCTATACATATCAATTAAGTGCGTCTTGTTTAATGTATCATTTTAAACCTGTGTTTCCTTATTTATTTTCATTTTGGATGATCAGTTCATTGGTGAAAGTGGGGTGTTAAAGTCCCCTTCTATGATTGTGTTACTGTCGATTTCCCCTTTTATGGCTGTTAGCATTTGCCGTTTGTATTGAGGTGCTCCTATGTTGGGTGCATAAATATTTACAATTTTTATATCTTCTTCTTGGATTGATCCCTTGATCATTATGTAGTGTCCTTCTTTGTCTCTTGTAATAGTCTTTTTTTAAAGTCTATTTTGTCTGATATGAGAATTGCTACTCCAGCTTTCTTTTGATTTCCATTTGCATGGAATACCTTTTTCCATCCCCTCACTTTCAGTCTGTATGTGTGCCTAGGTCTCAGATGGATCTCTTGTAGACAGCATATATATGGGTCTTGTTTTTGTATCCATTCAGCCAGTCTATGTCTCTTTGTTGGAGCATTTAATCCATTTACATTTAAGGTAATTATAGATATGTATGTTCCTATTACCATTTTCTTAATTGTTTTGGGTTTGTTATTGTAGTTCTTTTCCTTCTCTTGTGTTTCCTGCCTAGAGAAGTTCCTTTAGCATTTGTTGTAAAGCTGGTTTGGCGGTGCTGAATTCTCTTAGCTTTTGCTTGTCTGTAAAGGTTTTAATTTCTCCATTGAATCTGAATGAGATCCTTGCTGGGTATGGTAACCTTGGTTGTAGGTTCTTCCCTTTCATCACTTTAAATATGTCCTGGCACTCCCTTCTGGCTTGCAGAGTTTCTGCTGGACGTTCAGCTGTTAACGTTATGGGGATTCCCTTGTATGTTATTTGTTGTTTTTCCCTTGCTGATTTTAATATTTTTTCTTTGTATTTAATTTTTGATAGTTTGATTAATATGTGTCTTGACATGTTTCTCCTTTGATTTACGCTGTTGGGACTCTGTGTGCTTCCTGGACTTGATTAACTATTTCCTTTCTCATATTAGGGAAGTTTTCAACTATAATCTCCTCTAGTATTTTCTGAGTCCCTTTCTTTTTCTCTTCTTCTTCTGGGACCCCTGTAATTCAAATGTTGATATGTTTAATGTTGTACCAGGGGTCTGTGAGACTGTCCTCAATTCTTTTCTTTTTTTTTTGTTTATTCTGGTCTGCAGTAGTTATTTCCACTATTTTATCCTCTGGGTCACTTATCTATTCTTCTGCCTCAGTTATTCTGCTATTGATTCCTTCTAAAGAATGTTTAATTTAATTTATTGTGTTGTTCATCATGGTTTGTTTGCTCTTTAGTTCTTCTAGGTCCTTGTTAAACATTTATTGTATTTTCTCCATTCTATTTCCAAGATTTTGGATCATCTTTACTCTCATTACTCTGAATTCTTTTTCTAGTGGACTGCCTATTTCCTCTTCATTTTTTTTGTTCTGGTGGGTTTTTACCTTGCTCCTTCATCTGCTGTGTGCTTCTCTGTCTTCTCATTTTGCTTAACTTACTGTGTGTAGGTTCTCCTTTTCACAGGCTGCAGGTTAGTATTTCTCATTGTTTTTGGTGTCTGCCCCCAGTGGGTAAGGTTGGTTCAGTGGGCTGTGTAGGCTTCCTGGTGGAGGGGACTGGTGCCTATGTTCTGGAGAATGAAGCTCGATCTTGTCTTTCTGTTGGGAAGATCACATCCGGTGGTGTGTTTTGGGGTGTCTGTGACCTTATTTTGATTTTAGGCAGCCTCTCTGCTAATGGGTGGTATTGTGTTCCTATCTTGCTAGTTGTTTGGCATGGGGTATCCAGAACTGTAACTTGCTGATTGTTCAGTGGAGCTGGGTCTTAGCGTTGAGATGGAGATCTCTTGGGGAGCTTTCATCGTTTGATATTATGTGGAGCCTGGAGGTCTCTGGTGGAGCAATATCCTAAAGTTGGCTCTCCCACCCCAGAGGCGCAGCACTGACACCCAGCCAGAACACCAAGACCCTATCAGCCACATAGCTCAGAGGAAAAGGGAGAAAAAAATAAAGAAAGAAAAAATAAAATAAAATAATTAAAATAAAAAATAATTATTAAAAAAACAAAAAGAAAACAAACGGAGTGACAGATCCCTAGGACAAATGGTAAAAGCAAAGCTATATAGAAAAATCACACAAAAAAGCATACACATACACACTCACAAAAAGAGAAAAAGAAAAACTATATATATTGTTGCTCCCAAAGTCCACCTCCTCAATTTTGGGATGATTCGTTGTCTATTCAGGTATTCCACAGATGCAGGGTACATCAAATTGATTGTGGAGATTTAATCTGCTGCTCCTGATGCTGCTGGGAGAAATTTCCCTTTCTCTTCTTTGTTTGCACAGCTCCTGGGGTTCAGCTTTGGATTTTGCCCTGTCTCTGCATGTAGCTCACCTGAGGGTGTCTGTTCTTCTCTCAGACAGGACCCAGTTAAAGTAGCAGCTGATTAGGGAGCTCTGGCTCACTCAGGACAGGGGGAAGGAGGGGTATGGAATGCGGGGTGAGCTTGTGGTGGCAGAGCCTTGCATCACGTTGCAACAGCCTGTAGTGTGCCGTGTGTTCTCCCAGGGAAGTTGTCCCTGAGTCACGGGACCCTGGCAGTGGCAGGCTGCACAGGCTCCTGGGAGGTGAGGTGTGGATTGTGACCTGTGCTTGCACACAGACTTCTTGGTGGCTACAGCAGCAGCCTTAGCATTTCACGCCTGTCTCTGGTGTCCATGCCGATAGCTGCGGCTTGTGCCAGTCTCTGGAGCTCATTTAGGTGGTGCTGTGAATCCCCTCTCCTCCGCACCCTGAAACAATAGTCTCTTACGTCTTAGGCAGCTCTAGACTTTTTTCCGGACTCCCTCCTGGCTAGCTGTGGTGCACTAGCCCCCTTCAGGCTGTATTCACACAGCGAACCCCAGTCCTCTCCCTGGGATCTGACCTCCACTGAAGCCTGCGCCTCAGCTCCCAGTCCCAACCTGACCCGGCGGGTGAGCAGATGAGCCTCTCAGGCTGGTGAGTGCTGGTCGGCACTGATCTTCTGTGCAGGAATCTCTCTGCTTTGCCCTCTGCATCCCTGTTGTTGCACTTTCTTCCATGGCTCTGAAGCTTCCCCCCCGACACCCCCATCTCTGCCAGTGAAGGGGCTTCCTAGTGTGTGGATACTTTTCCTCCTTCACAGCTCCCTCCCAGTGGTGCAGTTCCTGTCCCTATTCTTTTGCCTTACCCAGGTATGGGGGGGTTTTCTTGCCTTTTGGGAAGTCTGAGTTCTTCTGCCAGCATTCAGTAGGTGTTCTGTATGAGTTGTTCCACATGTAGATGTATTTCTGATGTGTTTGTGGGGAGGAAGCCGATCTCCATGTCTCACTCCTCCACCATCTTGAAGGTTTCCCCTCTTTTTGATGAAATTTTAAATGAGATTGTTTCTTGCTTTCTCTTTCTGATGGTTCATTATTATTGTATAGACTAGCAACAGATTTCTGTGTATTGAACTCGTATCCTGTAACTTTACTGAGTTCATTTGGTAGTTCTAATATTTTAGTGGCAACTTTAGAGTTTTCTATATATAGTATCATATCATCTGGAAATAGTGACAGTTTCATTTCTTCCCTTCTAATTTGGATGCCTTTTATTTCTTTTTCTTTTCTGATTGCTCTATGTTATAGAGATGTGGCAAGAGTGAATTTAGAGGAAACACTTTCAGCTTCTTACTGTTCAGTATGATTTTAGCTGTGAGTGTGTCATAAATTACTTTTATTGTGTTGAGAAAAGGTCATGCTATACCAACTTTGATGAGATTTTTTATCATGAGTGGATGGTGAATTTTGTCAAATGCTTTTTCTGTGACTATTAAGATGATCATGTGATTTTTATCCTTCCTTTTGTTAATGTGTTGTATCTCATTGAATGATTTGAGAATATTGAACCATCCTTGCATCCCTGGAATAAAGCCCACTTGGTCAAAGCTAGTGCTTCCATTTTCTTATCTTTTTTTTTTCTTATTTTATCTTTTTGCTCTACTTAATGGGGTATTTGCTCAAAATATCTTATAAACTTTCAAGAGTGGTTAAAAAATTCTGCTATAATATTTTTAAATTTGAAGATTTTTCTCTTTTCTTTTAAAATGTCCTCCTGTTCTTGTTTCATGAATGCAACATCTTCTTTTATCTCTCTGAGGATATCAATGATGGTTGCCTAGATTGTATTTCCTCCTAGTTGTTTTTTTTTCAGGTTGTTTGCTTTGATCTCTTCTGTTCTTGTTCGAGATTTTGCTTAGATATTTAGTAGTCCTTGATTGTCTAGTGATGATTTACAGTGAAGGAATAAAAAGGTGATTCGTGATTTTGAATGATGGATGCCATTTTCATATCTGACCCTCAAATTTGACCCTGAGTGAGTCTGTTGTTGGGGAACTGTCCTAGGTATTTCCTTTGAGAAAGTTTCTCTGCTTGGACAGTGAATGCCCAGCTGCTGGAGTCTTGGGGAGCTCAATGGGATCAGGGGAAATGTGGGATCTGCAGTCAACTTTCAGTGGGTTCAGTTACTTAACCTGCCTATACTTCATGCTGTTCACCCCACCTCATGTCTTCAGCCTCTTTTTCTTTGAACATTTAGTTACTGTAGTTTTAATGGAGTTTGGAGACGGAGTGAATAAGTTGTAAATGTTCAATCTGCTGTCCTAACCTGGAATGTATGGGAAGGTTTTCAGGCCATCTCTTTCACAGGAAGACCTATTTTAAAACTACATTTAAAGAGAATAGTGGTTATTTGGTATAACATCCTAATTTTACAGATAAGGTAACTGAGGTGCAGAAACTTTATCATTTGCTGGGTTGAGAGTAACCCAGGCTCAGAAAGAGAATTGTAGCATATTTGTTTTATCTTATTGAATGACAAATAAGGATATGACAGAGAGGAAATATGAAATACAGAAATAAAATGAGGTATAAGGGACATAAATTTCAGCTATGTATGTTTGTTTAAGGTTTTCTTCATGACCTTTATCTTTTATAATCAGGAAAATTTCTGCTCATGTGAAGACTGTAAACCCCTATTGATATAAATAATTGTATTGAAATACTATATCTAAGAGTAGATTTAAATATAATATAGCAGTGGAAAAAATACCTTGTGCAGTTTTTTTTCATACACATTTACTCTGGTTTTAAAGTGATTTTACTTTGTAGGTCTAGGCTATTGAGTTGTTTTTTTTTTTTTTTTTTTTTTTTTTTTTGCGGTATGCGGGCCTCTCACTGTTGTGGCCTCTCCCGTTGCGGAGCACAGGCTCCGGATGCGCAGGCCCAGCGCCCATGGCTCACGGGCCCAGCCGCTCCGCGGCATATGGGATCCTCCCAGACCGGGGCACGAACCCGTATCCCCTGCATCGGCAGGCGGACTCTCAACCACTGCGCCACCAGGGAGGCCCTATTGAGTTGTTTTTGTGTGAAGTTTTCCAGGTTTATAAGCAGAAAAAAAAAGTGTGGCAATAAAAAGGGGTGTAGGGAAAACTGGCAGCCTACAGCCTTTGTGGGTGGTCATATTTTCAAACAGATGGAAAACTAAATATTTAAAGTCATGTTTTCCCATGACATAAACATTTGAGTAAGACAATTACATTTTGAAAATTATGATAAAAACATTCTTTCTAAGGATTTGAATTGCTCGTAAGATGAATTTGGTTTCCGAAAACCTTATGAAATTGTTCTACAATACAGGAAGTTTTGTCATTTTGATATTTCAGGCATAGCCTCCCTGAGAAACAGAGTTCTCTGTGCTTTTCTAAATATATAAACATCCTGCTGACATGCACAATCAGGTTCAGGGCTCTGGACATGATCAACACTGAATAAATACTGCCCTACTGACAGAAAATGGGAGATGTGATGTAGAGATGTTTGAAAGCAATTTTTTAAAATAGCAAGCTCTTGAGAAAATTAACATATAGAGTTCTTAAGTAAAAGTAGAAATTATGACTTAGTTATATAAAGATTTTTTTGTTGTTGTTTTTCTGTTTTGCATGTTAATTGTATCACGTCTATGGGAACACTTACACTAAACATATTTAGGGATTTTTTCCTTTCAATGCTAAGATTGCTCTGAGTCTGCTGTCACAGCTAAATAAATATAGTAAGAAGGCATTTATTCATAATATGTCTGTAAATTACTGCCAGCAGTCTCAGTGACCAAGAGTGCATGTGTTAAGAATTGTCTCAAACAAAGAAATGATTTCTCTCTGTGTAATTGTTAGCTGTAGCCAAGTTCACTTAAAACCTTTTACTATTACTAGTTTGCAGGCAAAAAGTGCTATTTTCTGTTTCATCTAGCATTCATTTGAAAAATATCTGCCTTGGATGTCATAACAGTGATAACAATGATAGCCCTATTAAAACTCTCTGGAACAATGATAGCCCTATTAAAACTCTCTGGATAAGATGTGGCACATATATACAATGAAATATTACTCAGCCATAAAAAGAAAAGAAATTGAGCTATTTGTAGTAAGGTGGATGGACCTAGAGTCTGTCATACAGAGTGAAGTAAGTAAGAAAGAGAAAAACAAATACCGTATGCTAACACATATATATGGAATCTAAAAAAAAAAAGGTTCTGAAGAACCTAGGGGCAGGACAGGAATAAAGACACAGATGTAGAGAATGGACTTGAGGACATGGGGAGGGGGAAGTGTAAGCTGGGACGAAGTGATAGAGTGGCATGGACTTATATATACTCCAAATGTAAAATAGATAGCTAGTGGGAAGCAGCCGCATAGCACAGGGAGATCAGCTCGGTGCTTTGTGACCACCTAGGGGGACAGGAAAGGGAAGGTGGGAGGGAGAAGCAAGAGGGAGGAGATATGGGGATATATGTATATGTATAGCTGATTCACTTTGTTATAAAGCAGAGACTAACACACCATTGTAAAGCAATTATACTCCAATAAAGATGTTAAAAAACCCCAAAACTCTCTGGATATACGTTAAAGAATTTCAGGAGAGCTGGCACAGAGCTGAGTCAGGGGGCCTGAATCCTCGTGCTTATACCAGTGGGAGGACATTCAAAACAATTATTGCCTTTCAGCTGGATTCAGACTTTCATTCTCTATGTTCTAATCATCCCTTGGTCTTTCCAACACCTAACTTGGATTTCCCAGTGTGTGATTTCTTTGAAAAGGGATTTCTAACTGTAACAATTGTTCCTCTACTTTGTTCCAAACTGTGCTCCATAGATAGCACATGTGTCCAGAAAGATGTTAATAGGTATTCTGGAGAGTAAAGAGTTTTAGCTAAGATCAGTTAGGGCTGCCACTGGCTGAGTCCCAGCTTGGAGGGTCAAGGTATCAGGGCCTCTTTGCCCCTCCAGCCTTTGCTTTACCTGGCATCACCCTGACAGGGCATCCAGGCTCTCTCCTGACACTCTCACATGCAATCTAGAAAGACCAGAGGGTTAACCCCTTACAGGGCCACACTTGGCCAATAGAAACCAGGACACAGAGGATAAGACTCCGTTCTTCCACCCCTCAGCACTGCTGAGACACATTCTATGCAGCTCTTCAGAGGCTTCCAGGGAGATCTAGCCCAGTTTCCCACCGCAGTGACTGGCCCCATAACACACCCTTGTAGTGATTTCTTCCTTCCCTGTGTTACTGTTCTCATCCTCCTTTCTGGGTCTCTGGGATCACTCCCCAGAATAAAAGCCCTTGTCTCACAGATTCTGCTTTTGACGGGGAGAGGCAGGCTAAAGCAGTCACAATGCACGTTAGCTTACTGAAGTCTTCTGGGAGCTCCTGCATTTAAAAAAATAAATAAGCAAGCACACAAACAAAAAAACAAAACCAAAGATTTGTTCAGCACTGTTTCCCAATTTATAACTGTGGAATTAAAAGAACACTTTTTCTTTTTACAAGCCTTGTTACTGAACACAGGATATCTTCAAAATCTGGGCCAGGGTTGGCTTAATGGGTGTGTGTCCTGTGCAGCAACATCAGACCCTGCTGTTAGAAGGGCCCTGAGCTTGGTTTAAATCTCTGCTGCCAACTTTTCGAAGTTCTTTTTTATTTATTTATTATTTTTTTAAAATTAATTTTTATTGGAGTATAGTTGCTTTACAATGTTGTGTTAGTTTCTGCTATAGTAATTTATGAAAAAGGGACTTCACATTTTTTATTTTGTACTAGGCCTTGCAAGTTATATAGCTGGTCCTGGCCTGAGCTAAGTTGAAAGAAATTCAGACCATAGACTATGTTCCTCAGGACACCTTTTGCAATCCTATAGTCCTTGTATTTGAAAGAACCCTGCACTTAAAACAAGGGTCTCTAATCCTTTCTTTGATGGTTTTTACTTTACATGGGTGGGTTAGTGATTGAGTCTATCAGTGCTTCAGTTTGGCTTCTAATGACTGGTGGATCAGACCAGTGGCTCTCAACCCTGGCTGCACATTAAAATGATCTGAAGAGTTTTGAGAAATATCAAGTCTGGATGGGACTGTGTCAGCAGTATTTTAAAGCTCACTTTGGTGGTTGGGATACTCAGCCAGGGTTAAGAAACCAGGATAGAATGATACCCACCTTTCCCAGCTCTGATTTCTCTGTGTTTAATGTTAGTTACAGGCTCGAGCTACATAAGCTTCCACAGTTCTCATTTTATAACACAGAATAAATTATCAAGAGAACATTGAAAGCTATTTGAGGCATAGTAGAGTATAGGGAGAAAAGTTTAAATTTTCATAGGATCTTATTGTTGGACAGTAACTTGGAAGGTTATAGCTCATTCGTACACCTAATATAAACAGTATTTATAATACCTCAGCTATACACACAGAGGTATAATAAAAAGGATTGTAGGAAACAGAAGAAAAGTTCAGAAGAAATGGGAAATCCAGTTGGCTTTAGTGCGAAGAACTACTCCAATATATTATAACAACAAACAAACAAGCAAGTAAGCATGTAAACAAATCAAACCAATTGTTGGATCACTCTGTTTCAAGGATAAAAACATAGCTCCAGATAGAAGCATCCCAGGACCATCTGGAGGTCTGCAAATCTTTGGGGGAATAGAATGCTCTTAATTAGGGAGAGAATAACTCTGAATCAAAGAGAAAAGACTGAAAAAAAAAATGAAAACAATCATGTAAAAAAATGAATTAATTAGCTGTCTCCATCTAGAATGTAGCAAAACTCTAATTAGCATGCAAAATAGACATGAATAGTATTTGATGGATAGAAAATATGCATCTGAATCCTTTCCCAGATTTTTCTCTGACAATATAGAAGGAAATCATTAATAATTTGCTGTCTGATGGAAGTCAGAGTCATTTTAGAACCTAGCTTTTACATTATTAATATGTGTTTCATTGTGTTTTCCCCACATACCAATTATTTTTCTGGGAAGGAGGAAGTTAGTTGTCTGCCATTTTTCTGACAATATATTTTGCTGTTTTTCTCCCCTGGGACCTCTGGACACTTGATGAGAAGAAAACCACTTTTATTTATTATCACCCATGAATGTTTATCTACTAAAGTTCAGAGTGCATCAATGAGAGGTCCATAAAAATAAATCTCTATTTTATTTTCTTTTAAAAAATAATTATGTAAAACCAAACTCCAGGCCTTCACTTGCTTGTTTCTGCATCACATGTGGTTCTGCAGATGCGTGTGTCACTGGGCAGAAGACAGTTAGAGCAAGGCATGCCCTCGGCCACTGAGCTGCTTATTATGTTTTCTCAGTCTTCTTCAACCTCAGAAATTTGAGTCCTCCTCTTGAAGCATAATCAGGTCAGTGAATTAGATGATATCAGCTGCAAATCTTGTATACTTTTTCTGTCTGCCATATTTGGTAACAAGTTCTTCTTCTGTGCTCTGGCCTGTCTCTTGAGAATGTGTCAAACTTTGGATGAGTCCATCCACCCTCAGATATACTTTCTGTTCAAAACCTAATTTTTATTTGTTGCTGTGAAGGCTCATGTGGGCTTTATTCAATTTTGGTGAAAGAAGTGAGATTGACACTCCTAGCTGTCCTGTGGATCAGGAGGATGGGCTTTTATTCAGTAATTAAATAAATGAAAAAAGAATGGATCACAGCTTCAATTTTTATTTCTATAAAATCTGACCCAGGGACTTCATTGATATTCTGTATATTCAGAGCATATGTCAATGGAATAACATGCTGAAGTGATTACATTGTGTGGAGAGAAAAGCATTCTGAAGGAATCTACGAATATTTTGCTGATTCTTCACTCTATGACTTAGCTATATTTCAGTTCTATACTTTTGTAAAATCAACAGTAAAAGAGTAGCATATTTGGTACTGATGAACCTAGTTGCAGGGCAGGAATAAAGATGTACGCATAGAGGGCTTCCCTGGTGGCGCAGTGGTTGAGAGTCCGCCTGCCGATGCAGGGGACATGGGTTCGTGCCCTGGTCTGGGAAGATCCCACATGCCGCTGAGCGGCTGGGCCCGTGAGCCATGGCCGCTGAGCCTGCGTGTCCGGAGCCTGTGCTCCGCAATGGGAGAGGCCACAACAGTGAGAGGCCCGCGTACCGCAAAAAAAAGAAAAAAAAAAAAGATGTACACATAGAGAATGGGCTTGAGGACACGGGGTGGGAGGGGGAAGCTGGAGCAAAGTGAGAGTAGCATCGACATATATATACTACCGAACGTAAAATAGTTAGCTAGTGGGAAGCAGCAACATAGCACAGGGAGGTCAGCTCAGTGCTTTGCGATGACCTAGAGGGGTGGGATAGGGAGGATGGGAGGGAGGCTCAAGAGGGAGGGGACATGGGGATACATGTATGCATACGGCTGATTCACTTTGTTGTACAACAGAAGCTAACACAGTATTGTGAAGCAATTATACTCCAATAAAGATCTATTTAAACAACAAAAAAAGAGTAGCATATTACCACTTAAGATTAATATTCTTTATCTTGCTCTAGCATATGTGTTATGCCTATCATTTAAAAAAATATTTATAGTATTCATATGTATTTTATAGAAGGAGAAATTGGGATTCAGAAAGCTTAAATATCTGACTATAGTCACTTCATCTAGAACTCATAGTCTTCTTATTTAAGTATTTGCCAGGTTGATCCCTCCACCTTTCAGGTAGTTTTATAGTCGGAGCCACTTTATTTTATATATATATATACATATACATATACATATATATTTACATATACATATATATATATATATATTTTGGCTGCATTGGGTCTCTGTTGCTGCACGCGGGCTTTCTCTAGTTGCGGCGAGTGGGGGCTACTCTTCCTTGCGGTGCGTGGGCTTCTCATTGCAGTGGCTTTTCTTGTTGCAGAGCATGGGCTCTAGGCGTGCAGGCTTCAGTAGTTGTGGTGCATGGGCTCAGTAGTTGTGGCTCGTGAGCTCTAGAATGCAGGCTCAGTAGTTGTGGCGCACTGACTTAGTTGCTCCGTGGCATGTGGGATCTTCCCGGACCACGGCTCGAACCCATGCCCCCTGCATTGACAGGCAGATTCTTAACCACTGCGCCACCAGGGAAGACCTATATTTTTTTAAAAATTATATGTGTATATATATTTTATTATGCATTTATATTTATTATATCTGTAAAATTCCATAGAAATACTTAACTAAAACAGTATAATTATTAGTGAATATTTCAGTGAACAATAAAAGTAACTTAAGTATAAAATTTAATTCTTTGAGTATCTGTTGAAGTGAGCTTTATATACACATGGTATATAATCTACTTTCTCATTAGTTCCCTTTGGAATTGATACTGTGTTTTTACAGCATAGGCCTTTGTTTGAACCCCCAAATTGACATCTTTCCCTTACTTAAAGCTTAGCAATTCTTGAGACAGCAAAAGTGTTGTTATGTTTATCAAGCTCAGTAGAACAATAAGAATTTCTTCCAGCCTTGGAATTTTATAGTAGGAACTAAGATGACTGTCTTTTGAAATCACAATAACTTTGGTGTGTTTTAAATGGAGAATTATGTAACATGTACAGAAAATAATGATTGACAATGAATTTTACACATATAAAAAAGGATATACTTTAGGAGAGTGGCCATATACCAGTTTGGTTATTTAGGGATAAACATGAAATTAATAATGAGTGACATTTACATAGGGATAATAAAAAGAAATATCCAGTCTTTATATACATATGTGTGTGTGTGTGTGTGTGTGTGTGTATAAAGATCTATTCTGGTTTACTCATATTTTTGGCACAGTAACAGACTAAGAAAACAATATTTTCCTATGAAAACATTTCCTTGGGAAATGTTCTTTTTCCCTTAGACCTGGGGTCTCTGAGAGCTTGGTTCTCCTTCTGTGTCTATCACTGTTTTTTTCAGTCTGCACTCTTTCCTCTTTCTCTCCTGGTCCTGCTTTGCCGCTGCTCCTCAGCTGAGCCCTCAGCCCTTTATTATGTCTTTTTCTTACTCCTTCAGCTCTCATTCATGCACTCGTAGTCAGCTTTCTCTTCTGCCTCTATAAATAAAGCTTTTGAAATGGCTTCCAATGGATTTTCCCTGCTCAAATATTTCTTTTTTATTCCCTGTGGTCCAATCTCATTAAGGCTAAGTCAGAGACCAATAATTATTGCTCTAAGGAAGGAAGAGATACTGTCTACAACCCCGAAGTCATGGTTCACCTTTTAATTTTAAATCTGACATTTTAAAAGCCATGAAGAGTCAATAGTTTTAAAAGCTAAGGGGAGGTTTTTAAATACTCAGATAAATTTGGAAGATTCGGGGCTTCCAAAGGTATAGCCTGAGGGAGCCTCCCTGACTCTTTCTCAGAGAAATCCATATTGAATGTTACCATGCCCACCAGGATGTGGGAATGGTTGAGTAAAAAAGACGAAGGCAGGTAGCCTACGCAGTCGGGCCGGATAAAAACTTCACTGGATCGAGCACAGGTTGGAATGACACAGAGAAAGCACCTGAGAATTCCAAGGTCCTTAAGAGGCAAGGGACATAGATGTGCTGAGAGGAACTCAAGAGACCTTTGATAAGGAAGAGTTATGTGGTGGTTAAAGTGAGGATGAGGTGATTGCACTGTCCTGCAGCTGGAGGCCATGGCACCTGCAACAGTGCCAGAGTGATACTCAGATGTCCACATAGGATGGTCTCAATTCAGCAGAGACCAGTTCAGGACACCCAGGGACCTGATGGGCCAAGGCACAGTTCAGCAGACATATGAAGACTCAGAAGATGGCATAAGGACTGAGCATTCCTCCCTATCAAAGCCACATGGAATCCAGATGCAAAATTGGAAAGAGGAGGAGGGGAGATCAGTTAAGAGAGAGAGAAATCTTTACAACTAGATACTTACCCCAGTGAGGCTATTTTAAAGTCAGTGTCTACAATACATTTGATTAGCATGATCAGACATTTTCCCCATTAACAGCCATGTCTACCACTGCTAGGTGCAGTTGGCTGTGTTTGGATTTGTGGTAATGAGAAAAAGACTATATTCCTACTTTAATGGGTTCACAGTTAGTTGGGAGTATTTATTTCCAAGTCATCTTTCTCTTTTTAGTAGTGAGGTCTTATCTGACTAATGAATATGACCTCAGCATGCTAAACTCAATGTGTGCAACACTTAACTAATTGTTTTCCTTAGCACTTACTATTCTGCCTAAATTCTTTATTCTCTCAATTATACTTTTAAAAAATTGAAGTGTAGTTGATTTACAATATTATTTACAATATTATGTGAGTTTCAAGTGTACACCAACGTGATTCAGTTTTATATATATATATATATATATATATATATATATATATATATACTTTCAGATTATTTTCCATTACAGGTTATTACAACATATTGAATATAGTTCCCTGTGCTATACAGTAAATCCTTGTTACTTCACTTGTTCTTCTTATACTCATAGTGTAGGTATCCTCTTTGAATTTTCCTTCCTTTTTCTGAGTTCCTCAGAGACAGTCTCCAAGCATCTCCCTGTGTTCCTTTCTCATTGCTACCATAATATTTCAGAAAGATGTGAATAAGTGTAACATCATGATTTATCTTCAAAATGGGAGTTTATTTACATCCCTATCTTAGAAACATTCAATACATGCAGGGGATATTCCTGATAATTTAGTTCGGCCCTCAAGTTTCCGGATACTTTATTCATAAGGTAACAAATTACCATAAACAGAGTGACTTAAGACAACACACATTTAATCTCTTCTAATTCTGGAGGTCAAAAGTTTAAAATCAAGGGGTTGGCAGAGCTGCATTACTTCAAGAGAGAATCTGTTCCCTAGTCTTTTCAGGTTGTAGAGGCCACCTGGGCCATCTGCATTCCTCAGCTTCTGGACCCTTTCTTTTTTTTTTTTTTTTTAATACCTTTTTTGGAGTATAATTGCTTTACAATATTGTGTTAGTTTCTGTTGTATAACAAAGTGAATCAGCTATAAGTATACATATATCCCCATATCCCCTCCCTCTTAAGCCTCCCTCACATCCTCCCTATCCCAGCCCTCTAGATGGTCACAGAGCATTGAGCTGATCTCCTAGTGCTATGCAGCTCCTTCCCACTAGCCATCCATTTTACATTTGGTACTGTATATATATCAATGCTACTCTCTCACTTCATTCCAGCTTCCCCTTCCCACCTCGTGTCCTCAAGTCCGTTCTCTACGTCTGCGTCTTTATTCCTGCCCTGCCACTAGGTTCATCAGTACCGTTTTTTTAGATTCCATATATGTGTGTTAGCATACGGTATTTGTTTTTCTCTTTCTGACTTACTTCACTCTGTATGACAGACTCTAGGTCCATCCACCTCATTACAAATAACTCAACTTTGTTCCTTTTTATGGCTAGTAATATTCCATTGTATATATGTGCCACATCTTCTTTATCCATTCATTTGTCAATGGACATTTAGGTTGCTTCCATGTCCTGGCAATTGTAAACAGTGCTGCAATGAACATAGTGGTACATGACTCTTTTTGAGTTATGGTTTTCTCAGGGTATACGCCCAGTAGTGGCATATGCTGGGTCATATGGCAGTTCTATTTTTAGATTTTTAAGGAACCTCCATACTGTTCTCCATAGTGGCTGTATCAACTTACATTCCCACCAACAGTTCAGGAGGGTTCCCTTTTCTCCACACCCTCTCCAGAATTTATTGTTTGTAGATTTTTTGATGATATGGCCATTCTGACCGGTGTGAGGTGATACCTCATTGTAGTTTTGATTTGCATTTCTCTAATGATTAGTGATGTTGAGCATCCTTTCATGTGTTTGTTGGCAATCTGTATATATTCTTTGGAGAAATGTCTATTTAGGTCTTCTGCCCATTTTTTGATTGGGTTGTTTGTTATTTTGATATTGAGCTTCATGAGATGCTTGTATATTTTAGAGATTAATCCTTTGTCAGTTGCTTCGTTTGCAAATATTTTCTCCCATTCTGAGGTTGTCTTTTCCTCTTGTTTATGGTTTCCTTTGCTGTGCAAAAGCTTTTAAGTTTTATTAGGTCCCATTTGTTTATTTTTGATTTTATTTCCATTTCTCTAGGAGGTGGGTCAAAAAAGATCTTGCTGTGATTTATGTCAGAGAGTGTTCTGCTTATGTTTTCTTCTAAGAGTTTTATAGTGTCTGGCCTTACATTTAGCTCTTTAATCCATTTTGAGTTTATTTTTGTGTATGGTGTTAGGAAGTGTTCTAATTTCATTCCTTTACATGTTACTGTCCAATTTTCCCAGCTCCACTTATTGAAGAGGCTGCCTTTTCTCCATGGTATATTCTTGCCTCCTTTGTCAAAATAAGGTGACCATATATGTGCATGGGTTTATCTCTGGGCTTTCTATCCTGTTCCATTGATCTATATTTCTATTTTTGTGCCAATACCATATTGTCTTGATTACTGTAGCTTTGTAGTATAGTCTGAAGTCAGGAAGCCTGATTCCTCCAGCTTTGTTTTTCTTTCTCAAGATTGCTTTGGCTATTTGGGGTCTTTTGTGTTTCCATACAAACTATAAAATTTTTTGTTCTAGTTCTGTGAAAAATATTGTGGACCCTTTCTTATCATCCAACCTCTTGCTTTCATCACAGCATTTCTTCCTACTAACTCTGATCTCCTTACATCCCTTTATAAGGACCCTTGTGTTTACACTGTGCCCATTTAGATAATCCAAGATAATCTTCTCTCAAAATCCTTAATATAATCATGCTGCAAAGTCCCTTTGCCATGTAAGGCAATATTCACAGGTTTCAGGGATTGGGCCTGGATGTCTTTGGGGAGGCCCTTATTTTGTCTAGCACACCCACTGCCCATTCTAGGCTGTCTTCCACTGTATCAACCTCTGTTGTAGCCGGAGCCTTCCTGTTGCTGTCCCATGGATGGACCCTGTGCATTCTCATCTCAACCCCTTTGTTCTTGACTTTTCCCATATTTGGAATGAATGCTTTTACTTAATGATAGCAACAACTGAAACACTACTCACCCTTTAGTTCTCAGCTTCCTTTCATCACTACCCCACCCCACCATGCTTTTCTTCTTCCTGACCTCTTCTAATTGCTATTTTATATACCATGTGAGGAAGAAGGTATTTACTATATTGTATCTTGCATTGTTATTATAATTATCATGAAACAATTTCATCATGGTCTACTATAGGTAAAACATTAATTTTAGATGTTAAGGGAAATATAGACATATGTAAAGTTGATTCTTGACTAACAGAATTTATAATCTGATAATAAATTAAAAAATACATTACTAGGGTCAATGTGATGTGTTGGAAAGAACATAGATTTTTCATCATAATGTCTTGAGTTGAATCATAGCTCTAACTTGGGGCAACTTATTTATCTCCACTGAAATTCAAGTCTTCTCATCAATGAAATAGAGATTTTTCATTATAAGATTCAAAGTGCAAACTATTATAGTTTGTGAAATATCTGGTTCATAATATAAACTCAGTAAATTTTCCTACATGAGTTTTTAACATTAAAAAAAAGTCTATGGGCATATAGAGGACAGAGAAAACAGTCAGAGAAGGCTTTGTGGAGAAAGTGGGATTTGAGTTAGGCCTTGAAATCTGGATATAATTTACTTCTTAGAGATAGAAAACAGGATCTTGGACATGGGAATTTGGTTCCAAATTATGTATGCAGACAACCAGTTGGAGGGAAGCACAGTATACTCCTACAAGGAAGGCTTAAAATATAGGCTGAAGAATTTGAAGGACAGGCTAAAGGTTCATCCTGTTGTCAAAAGAGAGTGATTCATTCACAAGCCTTTGTTTAGGGCTCCATCATTTCTTACCTGTGCTATTAAAAGCTCTATAATGATAGGAACTATATCTGTCTTGTGCATTTCTGTATCCCTAGCATCAGAACAGGGCTTGGCACATCATATGAAGCACTCAGGAAATGTCTGTTGGATAAACAAATAGAGAAGCACAGGAAGATAAACATTACCACATAATAATTATTATTGTTTCCTCTGATGCAGAACAAAGTGATCTGAGGACAGAGACATCTTGTACACCTTTTCCAAGCTTTCATTATTCCTAAAAACCAGTAATGAGGACTATAAATGTGAGGAGATAAATTATCTGCTGTGTTGGAAGCTGGAAATACCTGCAAACATTTGAGTGCTTTTAAAAGTACAATAAACAAAAGTATCTTGCATTATAAATCTCAAAGTCATTTCTGTGAAAAACTATTAGTTATTCTTCTTGTTCCTATGATTCTGAAACTGATTGCTTTGGTAATTTATGGTGATAGTTTTGTATGTAGATTCAGGAGGATGGGTTTCATAAATAATTGAAAAGAATAAACAGATTCAATTTGCTTATGCTTTATGGTTTTTAAACAAATTTATATTTTTGCATAATTCATACTTTCACTAAGTTTCTCTCTTTCCAGGAAGTCATAATGACTGTATGATACATAAAATGCTTATCCCTTTGAAGACTGATTGCTGGAGCTGATGAGGGGGGAAAAAAAAAAAACCAAAACCCACACCATGGACACAAAAGAAAACTCTGTTGAATATCAGAGCCTGAATTGGTTTCTGATATCCAAACTTTTGTTTGAGAACTTTGGGTCTTACAGTCTGCTAGTAAACTGAAACCTCTTTTCTACTTTTAAAGTATACTTTCTATGAGCATAAGGAAACAAGTTTAATCATTAATAGGTAGATAACCATGGCAACACCATAGTTACGCTGCTATAATCAGCATCATTTTCTATCTGAGCTAAGAATAGCGTAACATGTTGAGAGTTTTACTTTAGATATGATTTCTAAGACTGGAGGTTGGTAGATGAAAAGGTTTAAATGCCACATTATAATTGTTCAGCCAAAATTTTACGTTTTCTTAGAGATAATGGGAACAAGTTATTGAGATGTCAATGATATCTACATCAAATGTTAGTTGGTATACTTCCACCACATCCAGCTACATCTTAAAAGAACATGTAAGATTTTTAATTAATAATTCTTCTACTCAAAATTAGGGAAGTAGCCAGCCTGGAAGTGGAAAAAAATGAAAGAAGGTCATTCAAAAAAATGAAAGAACTGGGGAAATATAGAAACCTATTTTTTGAAGTATGTGGCGGAGCCTGCATCTAGGTCATTACCATGAGACTGGTTCTTGCCAGTGGAACATGAGAAGTTCTAAATGTCACCATCCAGGCTGAGATGATCAGACCAGGTGTCCCCTTCTTTCTCTGATCACTTGTCAACTGTCCAGGTGGAGAGGATCTAACTAGGGAAAGATGGTGGAGTCACTAGAGAGAAGTATCTGTGGTCCCAGAATCATTGCATAAAGCAGAGCCCACCACCCACCCTCACTGCACTGTTACATAAGCAAGAAAGTTTGTGTTAAGCTGCTGAAATTTAGATGTTGTTTGTTTCAGGGATTATCCTAAAACAAGGGATGGAAGACTTTGAAAGTCAAGGAAATCCCAACTTCTTCTGATGGTTCAGGCGTGGGAAGTGATGTTGGCATGGGCATCAAAATATGTTCACAGGAATTCATCACTTTTTCCCTTGTCCAGTGAGCCAGGGCAGGGGCTGTGGATATCCTGCCCCTCCTTGTCTCTTCACCTGTGCTTATGAGGTGCCTGTCTCCAACCAACAAAGGCCACACCATGTGCCCTGCCTTGAATGCATGACATAGAGCCGACTTGTTTGAAGTGACTTATCAAAACCATTACCAGTGGACAAATTAAGTTTAGCTAAGCTGCTACTTAAAACCCATTAGAATTTTTTTTTTTGGCCAGTGAATATAAATCCAGTAAAATAGCTTCATTTATTTTCTTATTTATGACTGTTTGAGTCCTGGTATTTAATTTTCTTTTTATATGGTGCAGAGATATTGATAAAATCCTTTACAAAACATGGATTATTTTTTAATATAACTTCCTTTAATAGTATATCTAATATTCAAGAAGGAAAGCAATTGACAACTTTTAATTTAGAGTACAAATTTTTTAATATTTGTTAGTTCTGAGTAAACCTGAGGAATATTTATTCCCACATATGAACTTTTTAATTAGCCAAAAGATCTTCATTTTACCTTTAAAATAGTTTATCAAGAAATATAAAATGGGGCTTCCCTGGTGGCGCAGTGGTTGAGAGTCTGCCTGCTGATGCTAGGGGGCATGAGTTCGTGTCCCGGTCTGGGAAGGTCCCACATGCCGCGGAGCAGCTGGGCCCGTGAGCTATGGCCGCTGAGCCTGTGCGTCCGGAGCACAGGGAGAGGCCACAGCAGTGAAAGGCCCGCGTACCACAAAAAAAAAAAAAGAAAAAAAAAAAAAGAAATATAAAATGGTAAAGGAAAGACATATAATCATCTGGGTCTTGGATCACTTATTTTTTTTTAATTATTTTATTCAAGTATAGTTGATTTACAATGTTGTGTCAATTTCTGCTGTATGGCAAATGATTCAGTTATATATATATATATATACTCAGTTACATATATGTATATATACATACATACTTTTTCATATTCTTGGGGACCACTTATTTTGAGCTTAAATTTAAAAAGAAAATATACTTTCAGCTTTCTCTTAAAAAGTCATCTAGAAGGTGTTGCTGAGAATATTTGTAAGAAAGTGATCCACAGGAAGATGACATATAGGATGATTTAAAAGTAGCCTTTCTACAAAAAAGCCATTTCCACCCTTTTGGATTTGTGGCTTCCATCTGCTTGGTTCATAGTAAGAAGTCTCTGCAGCTCCAAATCCAGGCATCAGACCTGGGTGCATCCTGTCTCTTGCAGAACTGGGAGTGACAGACGATCTTTGATCAAGGCTACTGAGAGGCGGAGAAGAGCAGGGAAAAGACAGACAGAGAGATGTTAGAGTGTGTGTGTGCTGCCTCCCATCTTTTAGTGGTTTAAATTATATAATCTTTTAATGTAAACTTTGGGTGCCATAGCAAGCCCCAAACATGTCCAGTTTGAAGCAAATGTATTCCTTAAGAATTAGTTATATATTTCCCTAAGGAATGATTGTTCTTAAGACCCCTGAGTAGTTTCTTATAATAACAGTAACAACTGCAAAAACGTTATAGAGAAAACTCAGCAAAAACAGTATTTTGCTTTCTTTTCTCTTCAGAAGGAAAGAGGCAGATAATGAATATGTGCATGCCTGAGTATGTGCAGCTTGGGTATGGGGGGCACATAAATAAATCGTATTTTACTGCCCCAGAGTATTGGGAATCATTCCAGTTATCTCTTTCTGTGTAATGGAGTACCTTCCCCCTCCAACTTAGTGGGATAAAACAACAACCATTTTATTAATCTTATACTTTCTAAGGGTCAGGGATTCACTCAAGGCATGTCTTTGCTCCCCAAAGTTTGGGGCCTCAACTGGGATGAGAACCACATATCTGGTGCCTTGCCTGGGCTGGTTCAAAGGCTGTGTCTGTTGACCTGCGCCCCTACATGTAGCCTCTTTTTTTTTTTTTTTTTTGCAGTATGCGGGCCTCTCACTGTTGTGGCCTCTCCCGTTGCGGAGCACAGGCTCCGGACGCGCAGGCTCAGCGGCCATGGCTCACGGGCCCAGCCGCTCCGCGGCATGTGGGATCTTCCCAGACCGGGGCACGAACCCATGTCCCCTGCATCGGCAGGCGGACTCTCAACCACTGCGCCACCAGGGAAGCCCTACATGTAGCCTCTTAATCGTGTCCTCAGCGTAGCTGAACTTCTTACCTGGTAGGTTAGGGCTCCCAAGGAAGGTTTCCAGCAAATCAGGCAGAAGTGCCGTGGCTTTTTATGACTTATCCTCAGAAGTCACACTGTGTCTCTTCCTATATACTCTATTTGTCAAAGAAGCCACAGCCTACCAGATTCAAGTGGAGGGGATATAGACCCACCTTGATGGGAGAAGAATGGAAGAACTTGTGGCCTTGTTTTAACATGACTACAGGAGGCATAGATGCAGACAAAACTTACAATCGAACAAGTTATTTATCTAGGTCTCTCAATATTCTGAAGACCAGGTGTTTGGATATTAACTTTTCTTCTTTGGACCACCCTAACCTTTCATACCCCTATATTTTACATTCCTGAGAATGTTGATTTTTTCCTGTGATTTCCTTTCTATTTCTGAGCTTTAGCAAATATATACAAAGTAATATTAAACATTGTTTCCTCAGTGTTTAACTGGTGACAGGTATCCTTACCAAGACTAAAGAAAGTCTTGCCTAAGGAGTTGGGCACTGATACAGTATTATAAATCCCCTGGAAGAAAGGGAACCATTATTGACCTAACTGGGGGATATCTCAGTGTGCGACTTGCTCCCCTCTATCAGCTTACCCACAGGGCTGACTGTTTGCTTCTTCGGGTTTTCTTTCATAGGGATTGGCTTCCCCTGTACGGAAAGAGTAATGCAGACTGACTGAATGGTGCCATTCAGGTGCCTCATCCTTCAAGGCATTGGCTTGATGTGGTTTTCCATTTAACCCCGCCTTTGTCTTCTTCTGATTATATACCTCTTGGTTTGTGTCTAGTCTTCTAGAAATATTCTCTAAGCCTGATCATTGGATACATCCTTCAAAGACTTCAGATCTGTTCACTTTATCTGACTGTGCTTGTACTTACAACCCTCCTTGTGTATGTGACAAGTCAGCCAACTCCCGAATCCTGGTGTTTCTCTGTTCTCTTGTCATAAACCATAACTTGTCCCTGCCTGACTCCAACAGAGGCTCACCCTCCCCACAGTCCAGCGTGGCAGTAAAGAACAGAATGCTAACCTATGGAGAAAATCTTCCCACATGAATCCTGGCCAGATGGTAGGAAAAAGTAAGAGCGGGGGTGGGGTGGGGTTACCCTCAGTGTTAGTGCTTTTACATTTTAGTTTGATTGTATTATGATAGGACCACGTGGTCTGATGAGACAAGCACTACCTTTCTAAAGAAAAATGTCCAGTCCTACTCTTTATTTGCTTGTGAAATAATCAGGGGCTTTGTTTGTTGATTTAAATCAATTGTACTTGTTGTAATTGTTTAATTATATAATATGGAAGTGAATGAAATATGAATTGCAAAAAGAGAGCCAGGGCTTCTTGGGAAAATAAATGCATTAATTGCTTTATTAAGTGCTTTATTGAGCAATATCTTTGTAAAATTAGGTGAAGGAGAGATAAGTATAAAAGGTAGTAAAATAGTTGTAATAATGTAGAAGGATCTTGTACTAAGTTTGCTACCTCATCTGAGATTTATCTTATCCTCAACAAATGATAGCTATTATGTATTATATTTAAGGATAAATAACCAGGTGGACAAAGTTAGTACATATTAGGTTCTTTTGTCTTTGGACTGACACTTGAAACAGAACTTGGGTGGGAGGGGGAGACTGTGTTTCACTTTCAAGGCACAAAAAAAATGTGTCTTGCCCAAACATCTAATTACCTTCTCAGGAGGCTGTGTTGATTCTTCCAACCTTTGATGGGCACAAACTGTCAGATGGTGATAAATTATGTATCTGCTCAAATGATGTATCATGGACCCAAGTTTTTGTATCAAGGAATTTTTGTAACAGTGAGGACTTGCCCAATCCCCCTACTTAAAATTGTAACCCTTACCCCATCCCTTTTCCATGGTTCTCCCTATCCTCTTTCCTGCTCTTGTTTCTCCCCCATAACAATTATCACCTTCTTATATATCATAAAATATCCTTACTTATTTTATTGCCTCTCTTCCCCCACAGCCTAGATTATAAATTCATAGGAGCAGAGATTTTTCATGTTTAACTCATAGCTATACCATAGCATTAAGAATAGTGCCTGACCACATATGGTAAATACATGCTCATGCACGCACACACAAACACACACACACAAATTTATGAATAAATGAATTTATGAATGAATAAGAAATGTGGAATTCTTATATTAGTAATTAACAAAACTTTCCAACCACATAATAAAGCTTGCCTTGAAGTCACCCCAGAATTAGATTATTTTAGATTAAGTTAGAATACAGACACAGACACAGACACATACACACACAAAATCAGGAGGTGACCAGTGATAAATACTTATGTCCATAAGGATAACTTTGAAGATAATGTTGGATTCAAGAAACAGAACTCCATCTCAAAATGGCTTAAACAATAAGAATACTTACTAATTTATATAATAAGAGGTTCCAGAAGCAATATAGCTCCATACTGTCTAATACAGGAGTCCAACAATGACATCATGGACCCAGCTTCTCTGAATCTTTCTGTGCTTCCACTCTTAAAAGAATCAGATTTGTTCTCAGGCTTCAAAGTGGCTGCAACAATCCAGGCATTACAACCAAATGCAAAGATGTTCAGAAGAATAGATTATTTGCTTCTATGTGTTTTCCTTTTAAAAATTAGGAAACATTTCCTGGAAGCCCTCCAGCAAAGTTACCCTCATGTCTCATTGGTCAGAATTGTATCACATGCCTACAGTACTAACCAATCATTGGCGGGGAGAATGGGTTTCCCCATGGTTGACAAATTAAGACTCACCCTCTGTCCTGTCCTAAAGCATATGGCTATGAGAAGAAGGAAGGAAACTGGAGTAAATACATTTTGGGGGGAGGGGAAGAACAGAGGGGGCAGAAATAGATGCTTGATAATGTCTGCTACAACACTAAATGCATTTGTATGTGGAGTTAAGGCTAAATATTTGTAGGCTTGTTTGAAGTAGGTGGTTTAAAACATAATAAAACGAACCTCTTTAATGGTTTTATATTTTCCTTATACTTAACCAACTAATTCTCTTTGTCAGAAGAGACATTGGTCTGATTTCATAAATTCTTCAATTTTATTTCAGCTTTAAAAATTATCTTGTTTAAATTCAAATAAAACTGTATTTCTTGGGGCTTCCCTGGTGGTGCAGTGGTTGAGAGTCCGCCTGCCGATGCAGGGTACACGGGTTCGTGCCCCAGTCCGGGAAGATCCCACATGCCGTGGAGTGGCTGGGCCCGTGAGCCATGGCCGCTAAGCCTGTGCATCCGGAGCCTGTGCTCCACAACGGGAGAGACCACAACAGTGAGAGGCCCACATACAGCAAAAAAAAAAAAAAAAAAAAACTATTTCTTACTTAAAATATTACATATATTAAAAATTTATTTTATGTATATATCCATCCATCTCTCTATTATTTTCTATATATTTATGCATAAATAAATATCTGGAATGAAGCTCATTTAATGTTAATGAGAATTTTTAGTTTTTTACATTTTGTATATATTTTTTGCTATCTTTTTTTGTACTCTTCTGGAGAGCTTGAATATTATGGAATGAGAATGTTTCATATTTATAAAAATAATAACATTATTCTAAAAAGTAAAAAAAAAGACAAGTAGATATATAATATTGTAAAAGTATCTCCATATTGTTAAATCCAATAAGCAAATTGTAAAAAAAAATATATATATATAGTATAATCCCATTTTGTAAATAAATAAATAAATAAAAAGAGAGGGAAGACTGTGTTATTAGAGAAATAGAAAAATCTGAGACATTTATATATAAAACAGATAATAGTGCTTATCTTGGGATGATGCTGGTTTATAGGCACTTGCACTCTTCACAGTTTCTATATTGTTTGAATGATTCTTCAATGATTGTATAATTTTTTTTTACAGTACATGTTATTCTTTTTTTTATTATTATTGAAGTACAGTTGATTTACAATGTTGTGTCAATTTCTGCTGTACAGCAAAGTGATTCAGTTATACATATATATTCCTTTTTACATTCTTTTCCATTATGGTTTATTATAGAATATTGAATATAGTTTCCTGTGTTATACAGTTATAATCTTTTTATAAGTATTAAATGTAGTAAATATAAATATATATAAATAATAAGCAATCCCATCCCCCAGTAGTTAATCCCTTTTGTTGGGTTACTCTCCCAAAGCTGCAAATCCCTACTTCCTGCTGCCTCTGCAAAGGCCATGGTCAGCCTGTCATTTTCTGCTGCTTGATACAGCCCCTGACTGTTGAATGGCTCTCCTGGAGGTTACAGAGGTGAGTCACAGGTGCCTTCCCACTTGTAGTAAATGCTGACACTTTATTGCTGCTGAAGCCTGTTCAAAGGGAGGTCAATGGTGTGACTCTGGCCTTTGCACTTAGACTCCTCACTCTACCCTCCTTGAACTTTAACAGTAGTTGTCTTTGCAAAAGCCTGCTGTGAGTGCACACCAAATGGTGATCTTAAACCACTACTGTAAAATTAATGATAAAATGATTCCTTCCCTTCTAGTGTCTTAAGGGCATCATAAGTAAGGCCAGCACTGTGCAGGCAGTTGGAATTTCTTTTCAGCTGAGCATATTTGATTTTAAGACTCAGAGAGGTTGGTTTTTAGGTATTTGTTTCCTATTGGATTTTAAGTCCAGTCCTCCCTGGCACTGTCAACTTTACTTCTCCTTTGTTGGTTTGGGAGATTAACTTTTCAACAGAAAATCTCTTCCTGAATGCTTAAACATACTAGATTTGAGAGTTATAGATGGTCAGCTTTAGGAGTACCTGACACACATTTTTAACTTCCCACTGAAATATCAATGAATATGTGCAAAAAGACAAAATAAAGCATACGACTAAGACAGTTTCAGACAAGTTATTGCCATATTTTGGTGACAATTCATTAAGAAAAAAAGATGAGGGAACTGCATTGAGAATTACTAACCTTCATGAAACACAGAATTAAAAACTTTGCTGTGAAGATAGGGGTTGATCCTACCTGAATAAACATAATGGGTTGCCATAACAAAATACCACAGGCTGGGTGGCTTAGAACAACATAAATTAATTTTTTCGTAATTCCAGAGGATAGAAGTCTGAAATCATGGTGTTGTCAAGGCCGTGCTCCCTCTGAAGTTTCTGGGGAAGAATTCCACTTTGCCTCTTTCTAGCTCCTGTTAGCTTCCAGCAATCCTTGGTGTTCCTTGGTTTGCAGATGCAACACTCCAATCTCTGCACATGGCTTTCACATGGCCTTCCTCTGTCTTCACATGGTCTTTTTCCCTTCATGTATCTCTGTGTGTCCTTCTCTTCTTCTCATAGTAGTCATTGGATTTAGGACCAGCACTTCTCCAGTATGACATCATCTTAACTTCTGCAAAGACCCTATTTCTGAATATGGTCACATTCACAAGCATTGGGGGTTAAGACTTAAACTTGTCTTTTAAGGGGACACAATTCAACCAACTACATTACCTGAAACCAAGAGAAGTACACCAAATGAACACATACTAGATCCTATGTTAGTCAGCTTTTGGTAAGTAAAGCAGTGGTGACAAACCAACCCTGAAATCTTAGTGATATACAGTAATAAAGATTTATTTGTGGCTTGTATTGAATGTCAAGTATGGATCTGCAAGGCTTTCCTTCACATGTCTTCTTCATTCTTGGATTCAGGATGAAAAAGCAGTTGTGGTTTGGGGCATTGTTATGTGTTGAATTGTGTTCCCCCATTTTCATATGTTGAAATCTTAACCCCCAGAGCTTCAGAACGTGACCTTATTTGGAAATAGGGTCATTACAGATGTATTTAGGTAAGATGAGGTCATTAGAGTGGGCCCTAATCCAGTATGACTGAGTCTTTATAAAAAAGACAAATTTGGACACAGATACAGACATGCACAGAGAGTAGATGATATGAAAATGCAGGGAGAAGACGACTGTCTACAAATCAACAAGAGATACCTGGAACAGATCCTTCCCTCACACCCTCAGAAGGAACCAGCCCTGCCAACACCTTGACTTTGGACTTCTAGATTCCAGAACTGTCTGACAATAAATTCTGTTAACCGCCCCCCTTGTGGCACCTTGTTACAACACCCCTAGGAAACTAATATAGTCATGCCAGTCTCATGGCAGATGAAAATATATGTATGAGGAAGCATGCAGTGACTATTGAAGCTTCTGCTCAGAGCTAGCCTACATAAATTCTTACATTCCTTTGGTTAAAACTGACAATGGGGGCTTCCCTGGTGGCGCAGTGGTTGAGAATCTGCCTGCCAATGCAGGGGACACGGGTTCGAGCCCTGGTCTGGGAAGATCCCACATGCCGCGGAGCAACTAGGCCCGTGGACCACAACTACTGAGCTTGCGCGTCTGGAGCCTGTGCTCTGCAACAAGAGAGGCCGCGATGGTGAGAGGCCCGCGCACTGCGATGAAGAGTGACCCCCGCTTGCCACAACTAGAGAAAGCCCTCACGCAGAAACAAAGACCCAACACAGCCAAAAAAAAAAAAAAAAAAAAACCGACAATGGGGTGACTTGAGTTGGAATCTGGAGGAACTGTGAATGCATGGGTCTGCCGAGTACTGGGGCGACAGGCACGATGGGGTCTGGACTGAAAAGGGAAGTGAAATTTCCCACAGTATGCTGGGGCTTTGGTAGACAAAGCCGTGCTGGAGGAGTGGGCCTGTCATAAACACAGGCTCGGCCTCAAACATTTGACACTAAGGTGAACTGAGTTGTATCTAAAACTCTGTCCATCTGGAGTCAACTCAGTTCTTGGTTAGAAGAACTGTTAAGTGTTAGAAATCTGGGAATGAACAAAACAGAGCCGAGTTATGTCCCAGTGGAGTTTACTTATTTATTTATTATTAATTTTTATTGGTGTATAGTTGATTTACACTGTTGTGTTAGTTTCAGGTGTACAGCAAAGTGAGTCAGTTATACATATACATATATCCACTCTTTTTTAGATTCTTTTCCTATATAAGTCATTACAGAGTATTGAGTAGAGTTCCCTGTGCTATACAGAAAGTTATTAGTTATCTATTTTATATATAGTAGTGTGTATATGTCAATCCCAATCTCCCAATTTATCCCCCAGCCCCTTTTCCTCCCTGGTAACCATAAGTTTGTTTTTTACATCTGTGACTCTATTTCTGTTGTGTAAATAAGTTCATTTGTACCATTTTTTTAGAGTCTACATATAAGCGATATCATATGATGTTTGTCTTTGACTTACTTCACTCAGTATGACAATCTCTAGGTCCATCTATGTTGCTGCAAATGGCATTATTTTATTTTTTTAATGGCTTAGTAATATTCCATTGTACATATATACCACATCTTCTTTATCCATTCCTCTGTCGATGGACATTCAGGTTGCTTCCATATCCTGGCTATTGTAAATAGTGTTGCAATGAACATTGGGGCGCATGTATCTTTTTGAATTATGGTTTTCTCCAGATATATGCCCAGGAGTGGGATTGCTGGATCATGTAGCAGTTCTATTTTTAGTTTTTAAAGGAACCTCCATACTGTTTTCCATAATGGTTGTACCAATTTATATTCCCACCAACAGTGTAGGAGGGTTGCCTTTTCTCCACACCCTCTCCAGCCCAATGGATTTTAGAGTAGGACAGTCAGAAATGTTGACTAAATAATGAAATCAAAGGCCAAAGGCTGTTAGGGTAAAAAAAAAATACAGGGCTCTGGTCCCCAGAATGGCATTGGGACCCCAGTGCTATAACGAGGGTGGGGTCTTTCTCTTGTGAGTGGATATTTCAATCCTTTGCCTCAGGGGCTATGACCTCTGCCTCTTCTTATGAAATTGTTTTCACTTAGGAAAACTGATTCCTAGGAAAGATTTCTCCCTCAAATTCATAGTTGTTTCAGCTGGAGAATCCCCTCAGAAGATTTCTGCATAGAAACTTCCATCAAGAGGCCACGTGAGTATCCGTGCCTATGTTTATTCTCCTCAGCTTTTGGACATCAGGGGCCTTGACTTTCAGAGGCCTTGACTAGTAGTTTTGCCCTCTATTGTTTTCAGCAGAATTGGGATATGTTTCTATTAATGTATCTTCCTTCTCTTTTCCGCCCCTACTCTTTTAAGAAGCCTCTGTGGTGTCTAACAGTTTATTCTTCTTGTTATGTTAGTATCTTTACTCCTTGCAACAATAATGATGGTAATGACAATAGATAACAGTAAGATAGTTACCATATGCAGACACTGCTCTAAAGACTTTCATTATACAAACTCATTTTATCCTCACACCCCCTGGGTATAATGCTTCTTTGTTATTATTTTATTATAATAAAATATTGTTTATTATTATATTCTCCTCATTATTATCTATTCTGACCTTTAAGATCTCATGTTTCCTTTAATATCGCATCTGTTTCCTCAGATCTTAAGCTTTCTCCTGAGGAAATTTCTTTCTTCCTCCAGTTTAAACAGTCTGTCTTCCCTGATTTGTTTTCATTCTTCCACAACCCTTCTTCTGAATGTAACACTAAATCGACTTTTTTTTTCTTTTTTAAATGACTCTCAATTTCTCCTTGATTCCTGAGCAAACTTGATTTCTAGAGGCAGAATGTTCTAAGCACAGGGTTTTTAAATCACCATCTGTGTTTCTGCAATATTTTTTTGAGCTCAAGACGGTAGCATTTGTCTCTGTATTAAAGGCCCTGTTCTTTTTTATTTGTTAATGAAATATACCACTCTTCGATGAATTTAGCTACAATTTGAGACTTGCATAATTTTTAAGCCATTTAAGAACTTGGTAATTAACAATCCAGAGCAAGCTTGAGTCCATACTGGGAGAGACTTTTAAGGCCCTGTGGACAAGCTGCATGTATCCAAGCTCAGCTCCTCCACCATTTCCAGTTTTTCATGAGTGAAGTTCAGAATAACATAAAACATTACAGAATTTGGAGAAATCTATCCCATTGCTGACCTAGGCCTCATATGAACAATTTAAAGCTAAAAATTTGCACCCTATGGGACTTGCTTGTCGGTCCAGTGGTTAAGACTTTGCCTTCCAATGCAGGCTGTGCGGGTTTGATCCCTGGTCAGGGAGCTGGGATCCCACATGCCTCGGGGCAAAAAATCCAAGACATAAAACAGAGGCAATAATGTAACAAATACAACAAAGACTTTAAGAAAATGGTCCACACCAAAAAGAAAAAAAATCTTAAAAATAAAAATCTTTAAAAATTTGCACCCTATTTTTCTGTAGTTCCTATAGAACGTAGTTATAATTTAAGATTTGATCTAGCTGGCAAAACAAAACAAAAAGCAAACAATAAAAATACCTAAGCAAAAACATCAAATAATTTACATGGCCCCCAAATATCTAAAAAGCCTGACATGCAACGACTTTTTCTCTGTAATCAAATCCTCTCACTATAGTCCCTGAGGACCACCTGCACTTGCTGAGGTCCCAGCTGCATTTATTGTCTAGCCTGGCACCTGTGTGGTTTCTGGTTCAGCTACAGCAGCGTTGAGCCTGAGGCATGCACCTTTGCTGATTCTGAGACAGCCTGGGAATCAGACGTATGCTGAGACCAAGGCACCCTGTGCTTTTGCTGAGCTAGGCTTGAATTTTCCTAATGCCAGTGAAGATGTACAAAATAGCCATTTGACTATGAACAAAGTTTCCAGAAGCTTCTGTGGCATGTCAAGGAAAAACTGCATTTGTGCAGCTTTGATCGCTCTCTTTCCTACCCATCTCCTCCATGCATCAACTCTTTTATTATTACTTGTCCCCTCAATTCAGCTTCGTCCCCTTTTCTGAAGTTTCAGATTTTGGCGTTTCCCGAATCCCAATGAACGACTCCCTTGCTTTCTCTACCCAAGATTTGAACCAGTTGAGAGAGATAAAGAAGTAGCCGATAGCAAAATATTACCTCCATTACTAGTAAAGTGTTTTAGGTGGCCTGTGTGAGTGGCAAGAGTGGGCTTCCTAACTTTGAACCCTAGGATTAGGCAGACCTACACACTGGGTCCCAGGCAGTGCTGGGAAGCCCCTGGCCTCTCAAGTTGAGCTGCGGCTTTAAAACTTATAGCAAAGAGGAGCAGATATGACAAGTGCTTCCCACAGTTTCTGGTGTGGAGGGACAGGGAGGTTGGAGGAAGAGTGAAGCTGTGCTTGCCCAGTTCCTTATTCTAAACTCACAGATCAACCATTCCTCATCCCTAGGGGCAGAGGGAGAGTGAGTGTGGAGGGGAGTTGTTTTGGGGAGAGTGGTTGAGGGACCAGGGGTGTTAGGCAGTGGGGCTCAATCGACATAGAAAATGCTCTGCTCTAAATGTTTGCATCCCCCAAAATTCTTATGTTGGAATCCTAAGGCCCAAGATGATGGTATTGAGAGGTAGGCTTTTGGGAGCTGATTAGGTCTTGATGGTGGAAACCTCATGAATGGGATTAGTGCTCTTATAAAAGAGACCTCAAAGAGCTCTCCAGCCCCTTCCACCATGTAAGGATACAAGGAGAAGTCTGTAACCAGAAGAGGGCCTTCACCCAACCATGCTATTCTGGCACCCTGATCTTGAATTTCCAGCCCCTGAACTATGGGCAATAAATTTCTGTGGTTCATAAGCCACCTGGTCTGTAGTATTTTGTTACAGCAGCCCAAATGGACTAAAACAGACGGAAACAACAGGAGTGGGAAGGTACATTCCTCTACTTATATTTCAATAAGCAAAACACTAACAATAGTGTTAAGTAGGCAAAAGACAATAGAAAAAGAAAATTTTCTATAGGAAATTAGGCAAGAAACATAGACAATTAATGGAATAAATCCAAAGTATAAATAATTAGCTTAAAAACTGTCCAATTTGATTTCTTGTCAAATAATCGAAATTTAAAGTAATGATGAGGGATAGATTGGGAGTTTGGGCTTGAAATATACACACTGCTATATTTAAAATAGATGACCAACAAGGACCTACTGTATAGCACAGGCAACTCTGTTCAATATTTTGTAATAACCTAAATGGGAAAAGAACTTGAAAAAGAATAGATACATGTATATGTATAACTGAATCACTTTGCTGTACACCTGAAACTAACACAACATTGTTAATCAACTATACTCCAGTATAAAATAAAATAAAAATTAAAAAAAAATAATGATGAGTTACTGTTTTTCCACCAGAGGAGGTAAAAAAGAAAAATACAGAATTTCTAGAAAGTATTTAGTTTCTGAAATATAGGCCAAGTAAATGAGGGTAATGTAGACAAATTAAGCACAAAGATGTTTCTTATAGTATAATTTATACTAGCCAAAAATGGGATAATAATCTCAATATTCAACTGTGGGAAATTGGTGAATTAACTAGGGACTAGGGCATGATGGAATATTATGTACCCATTAACATTAATTTTCAATAAAATTTAACAAATTGGAGAAATGCTCATGATTAAAGTTTAAGTAAAAAATCAAGAAGCAAATCTACATACAAAATGATGAAAATTTTGTTGAACATGTATATGCCAAGAAAAATATTCTTGGAAGAAATATATAAAAATAAACCCTAGTTTGCTTAATTTTAATTTTTCTCTCTACACTTTCATGTAGTTTCTAATTTTTTGCAACAAGTATATATTTTACTTTTTACAAGTAGAAAAATATAAGCATTTAATAATGTCATGAATTTTATTGCAGATTAGCCCACAGTCATTAATCCCACTCTGTAAAGAAGAAACCATGGGAAGTGAGAGTTCAGAGAGCGGAACTGAAGTGAACTGAGGACAGTTCAGCACCAAATGGAACCATTTGGCCATCAGCTTATATGTTTATAACCATAGTGAGTATTCATTTCATTCTTGGTACAGCCCACACACTGTCCTCAGAGTTTTAGTTGAATTAACTCATTAAATCCTCACAACAGCTCTATGAGGGAGGTACTATGATATTATTATTCTTATCTCATAGTTGATAAAAAGACTGAAGCAGAGAGAGATTAGTTAACCTGTCTGACTTCTTACAGCCCTTAAGTGCAAAGGGTAGGATCTGATTAAGGACCATCAGATCCTAGAGTCCATATTTTTAATCTTAATGTTTCACTGCCTCTATGCTGGCATTTGTTCACCCAAGTTATAGAAGGGAATTTTAAAACAGTAGGTTCTCTTGTAGGTACTTTCACTATGACAGTTCCTTTATTGCCATATTAATTGTGTGGCTCCAGAAGTCTGGCAGGGGTCAACTCCAGAATCTTTGAATCCAGATTTCATGTTCTTCCTACCTTACCATGCACAATGCCAGGAAAGCTTGTTCTTGTTATTGTAAGAATGAATTTTCTTATAAGAAGGCTAATTCCACTAAGAGGCTAGCTTTTGCTCTGTCTTGGGTAGCATCTTGGTACACACACTGCTGATTATTAAAGGCAATATTTTGATTCATTGTGAACCATTCATATTTTATTTTCTAGGTGAGTTAAGGGATAATGCTGTAACCTAATTAGAAGACCAAATTGCATTACTTTAAATGTTAGTATTTAGCTAGATTGTGAATACTGTTTAAAGAGAGTAGGACATAAGAAAATCAACTTCCAATGTCGAATAAACACATATACCCACATAGCTTACAACTAAGAGTAAATTATTCTTCAAATTCTGGAAGTAATATCTATGAATTAAGGTAGCACAATAAAGGACTTCCCTGGTGGTCCAGTGGTTAAGACTTTGCCTTCCAACACAGGGGATGCAGGTTCAATTCCTGGTCGGGGATCTAAGATCCCACATGCCTCATGGCCCAAAAACCAAAACATAAAACGGAAGCAATATTGTAACAAATTCAATAAGGACTTTAAAAATGGTCCACATCTGGGCCTCCCTGGTGGCGCAGTGGTTGAGAGTCCGCCTGCCGATGCAGGGGATACGGGTTCGTGCCCCGGTCTGGGAGGATCCCATATGCCGTGGAGCGGCTGGGCCCGTGAGCCATGGCCGTTGGGCCTGCGCGTCCGGAGCCTGTGCTCCGCAGCGGGAGAGGCCACAACAGTGAGAGGCCCGCATACCGCAAAAAAAGAAAAAAAAAAAAAAAAAATGGTCCACATCAAAAAAATCTTTAAAAAAAAGTTAGCAAAATGAAAAAAAAATTATGAACTCTTTCAGTAACCTGAGCTTTCACATACCCCTTACTAAAGGTACCTAAATATGCCAATCAACTGTGGTCTGAAAATAAATGATCTTTCCTTTAATTGTGTTATAGTAGGAATTAGCTTTAAGAACCCCTAAAAACACTGTCAATACAGAGTGATTTGAGAATAATTTAAGAAGCAAAACAAACGACAGTCCATTACTCTCCCTAATTAAAACAAATTAATTACAGAAACTTGCTATCAAAGAATATACAAGGCAGGTGAAAATAATCTATTTAAATAGCTCATTGATTGCCAAAGAAATTTACATCACATGAGATTACATTAAGGAACACTAGGTACTTAAAATCTTTGCTACAAGTGACAGTTTCATACTGTGTTCTCCTAGCACTTCACATCTTTTTTCAAAATATTTTGCTTTAGTGAAAATTATAGGGTTTACAGTGTTATAAGTTTAATTCATGGACCAATTCTTGTGCTCTATGACTCCTTCTCCCCACATCTTTATTCATGGTATCAATTCTCAGCCATTCAAAGAAAGAAAATGATTTTCATAATGCACTAGATAGTTTTCTTTTTTCCCAATCTAGAAAAGTAGCCTGTTATTGAATAAAGTTTCTTGAGAAAACTTTAATTTTGAAGATACTGTCTTGAACAACTTGAAAATGGAAATTGGAAAGGATTACAGCAGTGAAATGGATGGATTTGATTAAAGATCAGCCTTGAATAAATCCTTTTCACCAGACCTCAATGTGGAAAGATGATTATATCAAGGACTGACTGATCCCACACAATGCCTCCCTCTCACTCTGCACCCCATCAGAACATGGACACAAACTCTAGGGAAATTGACTGAGATGAAATTTCTGCTACTTGGAGGACTAGAAGCTAAAAGTAATAACGTTTCAGAAAATATGAAATTTACATTTTTTCATATGTAAGTTTGCAAACCAGTGAGAGAGAATAAAAGACAGTGAATGGATTTTATATATACACATACACACACACGCACGTGCACACACACACATACACACAAATGTATAATGCTACAGAATTTCAGGAGATACCTCCTAAATTACACAAGCAAGAAAGGCCTGTCAAAAAAGGTGATCATTAAAAGCTGAAACTTGGAGGATGCATCAAAATAGATCATAAAAATACATGGAATCTGAAAAAGCTGAACTTATAGAAACAGAGAGTAGAATGGTGGTTTCTAGGGTCTGAGGGGTGAGGGAAATGGGGAATTCTTGGTCAGACGGAACAAACTCCAAGCTATAAGATGAATAAGTTCTTGGGATTTAACTACAGCATGGTAGCTATAGTTAACAATGCTGTACTGTATACTGGAAAGTTGCTCTCAGAGTAGATCTTTTTTTTTTTTTTTTTGGCTGTGCTGTGTCTTTGTTGCAACATGTGGGCTCTTCAGTTGTCCCATGGGCTTCTCTAGTTGTGGTGCACAGGCTCCAGAGAGCATGGTGCGTGTGCTTAATTGCCCCGTGGCATGTGGGATCTTAGTCCTCTGACCAGGGATCTAACCCATGTACCCTGCATTGGAATGCAGATACTTAACCACTGGGCCACCAGGGAAGTTCCGAGAATAGATCTTAAATGTTCTCACCATACACACACAGATACATACATGCACACACACACACACACACACACAAATGGTAATTACGTGAGGGCATGGAGGTGTTAACAAACCCTATTATGGTTATCATTTCACAATATATGCGTGTATCAAATCATCATGTTGTACAGCTTATGTAAGTTTCAATGTCAATTATATCTCAGTAAAGCTGGAAAACAAACAATTTAAAAATTGTAAAGAAAGAGCATTCTAGGAAGAGGCTACAGCATGGTGAAAACCCTGAGTCAGGAGGGAACTTATACTTGGAGAAAGCTGCAAGATGCCTCTGTGTGTGTGTGTGTGTGTGTGTGTGTGTTTGTGTACCATAGTGAAAGAGGATGTGAGTTATACAAGGTCAGGTAGAACAGGTAGACAGGAAACACATTCCCCTCTCAAAATACCCCACCCACCCACAGTGCTGGGATAGGTCAAACTGATTTAACTATACCCCTGACCTAACTTCAGTCAATCATTCTTTTTTTTTGGGGGGGGTGTGGAATTTTATTTTATTTTATTTTATTTATTTACTTTTAAATTTTTAAATTTTATATTGGAGCATAGTTGATTAACAATGTTGTGTTACTTTCAGGTGTACAGCAGAGTGATTCAGTTATACATATACATGTATCTACTCTTTTACAAATTATTTTCCTATTTAGGTTATTACAGAATATTGAGCAGAGTTCCCTGTTCTAAACAGTAGGTCCTTGTTGGTTATCTATTTTAAATATAGCAGTGTGTACATGTCAATCCCAAACTCCCAATCTATCCCTCCCCCCGACCCTTGTTCATTGCAGTGTTGTTTACAATAGACATGAAAGCAACCTAAATGTCCATTGACAGATGAATGGATAAAGAAGATGTGGTACATGTATTCAATGGAATATTACTCAGCCATTAAAAAGAATGAAATAATGCCATTTGCAGCAACATGGATGGACCTGGAGATTATCATTCTAAGCGAAGTATGTCAGACAGAGAAAGACAAATAGCATATGATATTGCTTATATGGGCAATCTAAAAATTATTCAAGTGAACTTATTTACAAAACAGAAACAGACTCACAGACTTACAGAATGAACTTATGGTTACCAGTCAATCATTCTTTCCTTTGGAAAGTTAGAATTGGGAACAGGGGCTGAGAGAGTTGAGGGCAGTGAGGAGCTGAGCTGCACGGTCATATTTCTGAGAGATAGTGTCAGCACGGGGATGTTGGTGTCAGAGCCACATGGAAGCTAAGGTCATGGGGAGCCAGAAACAGGAGTTTTCAGGAAAAGGCTTTTTTTTTTTTTTTTGTAGAGAAAACAAAGGAACAGATGCTCAAAGAGAAGCAAACATGAGAGCACGTGTGGATCTAGGGACTGACGATCAGAGAAATTGGCTGCCTGACAATTTTTCAGTTTCGATGTGGTCCTGCTCTTCATTCCTGTGAGGTCCTACTCTTCAAATCCCATGTGAGTCTGTGGTGGACACTCACCATTTTTGTATTCTCAGCACTCATTTATTTCTTTCCCAACTATGGACTTTGTTGAGACTGTCAATTATGGTGCCCCACTGGTTCTGTGGTCCAGGGATGAGTATGTGGCCCACTGGAAGTTCTCCCAGATATTTGGTATATGGGCAATAGGACAAAAATATCTCTTTTCCCTTTGAACCGTGAATTATAAAGGGTGTGGTTTCCCAAGGGTGCTATTTCCTACCATGTGTTGAGAAGTTGTTGATGGTAGAAGAATGAGGCCAAAACACAGAAGCAGAGACAAGCAAAGCTGTGACACAGAGCCCTCACTAACAAAATCTCACCCTTCTACTTGAGCTATTTTGAGAGAATCTCTGTTCTTTGCAAATAAATTGTTGTAAGATACTCTGTGATCAGTTAATTCAATTTTCTCCTTTCACAGATGGGAAAGTTAGGCTCAGAGTGGCTAAGTGACTTCCCTCTGACACTCCAGCACTATGAATTGTGGCCTTGCAACCACAAAAATCAGGGCCTTTCTATGTACCCCTGGATCAGCAGAGTGCCTTACAAAAAGCTCCTAGTTAGTGGCAATTTTTCACAAATAACATGCTATTTAAAACCAGATTATATATCATGAGGAAGATATTAGAACTTCACCTGATAAAAATGCCCCACATCAATAGATAATTCAATTTTAAAAATATAGGTAGAAAATTCATAGATAAAGATCAATCTCATTAATATCAAATAAATGCAAATCAAAATGTCTTACTTATTAAATTAGTTTCCTCCCCAAAGTTAAATATATCTAAAAATAGAAGCAGTATATTCAAAGTTTATTGCTCCAGGAGATATTGGTTAAATTTCTTTTCTAAATTTGAAGCCTTCTAATACTCACAGTAGGAGAGCACTGGAATCGCAACTAACTGCTGAACAATCATCAACAGGAAGGCACTGGAACTCACCCAAAAAATACCCCACATCCAAAGACAAAGGAGAAGCTGCAATGAGACAGTAAAAAGGGCGTAATCACAATAAAATCAAATCCTATAACCACGGGGTGGGTGACTCACAAACTGAAGAACAACTATACCACAGAATTCCACCCACTGGAGTGAAGGTTCTGAGCCACACATTAAGCTTCCCAACCTGGGGGTCTGGCAATGGGAGGAGGAATTCCCAGAGAATCAGACTTGGAAGGCTTGCAGGACTTCGACAGGACTGGGGGAAACAAAGGCTCCACTCTTGGAGGGCACACACAAAGTAGTGCACACATCAGGACCCAGGGGGAAGGAGCAGTGACCCCATAGGAGATTGAACTAGACCTACCTGCTAGTGTTGGAGGGTCTCTTGCAGAGGCAGGGGGTGTCTGTGGCTCACCGCAGGGACAAGGACACTGGCAGCAGAAGTTCTGGGAAGTACTCCTTAGCATGAGCCCTCCTGGAGCCTGCCATTAGCCCTACCAAAGAGCCAGGTAGCCTCCAGTGCTGGGTTCCCTCAGGCCAAACAACCAACAGGGAGGGAACTCAGCCCCACCCATCAGCAGACAAGCGGATTAAAGTTTTACTGAGCTCTGCCCACCAGAGCAACACCCAGCTCTACCCACCACCAGTCTCTCCCATCAGGAAGCTTGTACAAACCTCTTAGATAGCCTCATCCACCAGAGGGCAGACAGCAGAAGCAAGAAGAACTACCATCCTGCAGCCTGTGGAATGAAAACCACATTCACAGAAAGATAGACAAGATGAAAAGGCAGAGGGCTATTCACCAGATGAAGGAACAAGATAAAACCCCAGAAAAACAACTAAAGGTAGTGGAGATAGGCAACCTTCCAGAGAAAGAATTCAGAATAATGATAGTGAAGATGATCCAGGACCTCGGGAAAAGAATGGAGGCAAAGATCGAGAAGATGCAAGAAATGTTTAACAAAGACCTTGAAGAATTAGAGAACAAACACCTGGAAGAATTAAAGAACAAACAGAGATGAACAATACAATAACTGAAATGAAAAATACACTAGAAGGAATCAATAGAAGGAGACTGCTATCAATAGCAGAATATCCATTCTTCTGAATGGATAAGTGACCTGGAAGACAGAATGGAGGAATTCACTGCCACAGAATAGAAAAAAAAAAAAAAAGAATGAAAAGAACTGAAGACAGCCTAAGAGACCTCTGGGACAACATTAAACGCACGAACATTCACATTATAGGGGCCCCAGAAGGAGAAAAGAGAGAGAAAGGACCCAAGAACATATTTGAAGAGATTATAGTTGAAAACTTCCCTAACATGGGAAAGGAAATAGCTACCCAAGTCTAGGAAGCACAGAGAGTCCCAGGCAGGATAAACCCAAGGAGAAAGAGACACACTCAGACACACTGAGACACATAGTAATCAAATTGACAGAAATTAAAGACAAAGAAAAATTATTGAAAGCAACAAGGGAAAAATGACAAATAATATACAAGGGAACTCCCATAAGGTTAACAGCTGATTTCTCAGGAGAAACTCTACAGGCCAGAAGGCAGTTGCATGATATACTTAAAGTGATGAAAGGGAAGAACCTACAACCAAGATTACCCTAACCGGCAAGGATCTCATTCATTTTCGAGGGAGAAATCAAAAGCTTTACAGACAAGCAAAAGCCAAGAGAATTCAGCACCACCAAACCAGCTCTACAAGAAATGCTAAAGGAACTTCTCTAAGTGGGAAACACAAGAGAAGAAAAGGACCTACAAAAACAAACCCATAGCAATTAAGAAAATGGTAAAAGGAACATACATATCGATAATTACCTTAAACGTGAATGGATTAAATGCTCCGACCAAAAGACACAGGCTTGCTGAATGGATAGAAAAACAAGACATATGCTGTCTACAAGAGACTGACTTCAGACCTAGGGACACATACACATTGAAAGTGAGGGGATGGAAAAAGATATTCCATGCAAATGGTAATCAAAAGAAAGCAGGAGTGGCAATACTCATATCGGATAAAATGACTTTCAAATAAAGAATGTTACAAGAGACAAGGAAGCATACTACATAACGCTCAAGGGATCAATCCAAGAAGAAGATATAACAAATATAAATGTATATGCACCCAACATAGGAGCACCTCAATACATAAGGCAAATGCTAACAGCTATAAAAGAAGAGATCAACAGTAACACAGTAATAGTGGGGGATTTTAATACCTCACTTACATGAATGGACAGGTCATCCAGACAAAAAATTAATAAGGAAACACAAATTTAAAATGACACAATAGACCAGATACATTTAATTGATATTTATAGGACATTCCATCTGGAAACAGAAGATTACACTTTCTTCTCAAGTGCACACAGAACATTCTCCAGGGTAGATCAAATCTTGGGTCACAAATCAAGCCTTGGTAAATTTAAGAAAAACTGAAATCATATCAACCACCTTTTCCGACCATAACGCTATGAGATTAGAAATCAATTTCAGGGAAAAAAACGTAAAAAACATAAACACATGGAGGCTAAATAATACATTACTAAATAACCAAGAGATCACTGAAGAAATCCAAGAGGAAATAAAAAAATACCTAGAGACAAATGACAACGAAAACATGATTTTCCAAAACCTATGGGAGGCAGCAAAAGCAGTTCTAAGATGGAAGTTTATAGCAATACAAACCTACCTCAAGAAACAAGAAAAATCTCAAACAATCTAACCTTACACCTAAAGGAACTAGAGAAAGAAGAACAAACAAAACACAAAGTTAGTAAAAGGAAAGAAACCATAAAGATCAGAGCAGAAATAAATGAAATAGAAACAAAGACAACAATAGGAGAGATCAGTGAAACGAAAAACTGGTTCTTTGAGAAGATAAACAAAATTGATAAACCTTCCTTTAGCCAGACTCTTCAAGAAAAAGAGGGAGAGGACTCAGATCAATAACATTAGAAATGAAAAAGGAGAAGTTACAACATACACTGCAGAAATACATAGCATCCTAAGAGACTACTACAAACAACTCTCTGCCAATAAAATGGACAACCTGGAAGAAATGGACAAATTCTTAGAAAGGTATAACCTTCCAAGACCGAACCAGGAAGAAATAGAAAATATGAACAGATGAATCATAAGTAATAAAATTAAAACTGTGATTAAAAATCTCCCAATAAAAAAGAGCCCAGGACCAGATGGCTTCACAGGTGAATTCTATCAAAGATTTTAGAGAAGAGCTAACACCCATCCTTCTCAAACTCTTCCAAAAAAGTTCAGAGGAAGGAACACTTCCGAACTCATTCTACAAGGCCACCATAACCCTGTTACCTAAACCAGACAAAGATACTACAAAAAAAGAAAATTACAGACCAATATCACTGATGAATATAGATGCAAAAATCCTCAACAAAATAGTAGCAAACAGAATCCAGCAATACATTAAAACAATCATACACCATGGTCAAGTGGGATTTATCCCAGGGATGCAAGGATTCTTCAGTATATGCAAATCAACCAGTGTGATACACCATATTAACAAACTGAAGAATAAAAACCATATGATTATCTCAATAGATGCAGAAAAAGCTTTTGACAAAATTCAACACCCATTTATGATAAAAACTCTCCAGAAAGTGGGCATAGAGGGAACCTACCTCAACATAATAAAGGCCATATGTGACAAACCCACAGCAAACATCATTCTCAATGGTGAGAAATTGAAAGCATTTCCTCTAAGATCAGAAATGAGACAAGGATGTCCACTCTCGCCACTTTTATGCAACATAGATTTGGAAGCCCCAGCCATGGCCATCAGAGAAGAAAAAGAAATAAAAAGAATACAAATTGGAAAAGAAGTAAAACTGTCACTGTTTGCAGATGACATGATACTATACATAGAAAATCCTAAAGATGCTACCAGAAAACTACTAGAGCTAATCAATGAATTTGGTAAAGTTGCAGGATACAGAATAATGCACAGAAATCTCTTGAATTCCTATACACTAACAACAAAGGTCAGAAAGAAAAATTAAGGAAACAATCCCACTCACCATTGCAACAAAAAGAATAAAATACCTAGGAATTAAACCTACCTAAGGAGGTAAAATACCTGTACTCAGAAAAGTATAAGACACGGATGAAAGAAATCAAGGATGATGCAGACGGAGAGATATACCGTGTTCCTGGATTGCAAGAATCAACAATATGAAAATGATGATACTGCCCAAAGCAATTTATAGATTCAATGCAATCCCTATCAAATTACCAATGGCATCTTTTACAGAACTAGAACAAACAATCTTAAAGTTTGTATGGAGACACAAAAGACCCTGAATAGCCAAAGCAATCTTGAGGGAAAAAATGGAGCAGGAGGAATCAGACTCCCTGACTTCAGACTACACTACAAAGCTACAGTAATCAAGACAATATGGTACTGGTACAAAAACAGAAATATAGATCTATGGAACAGGATAGAAAGCCCAGAGATAAATCCACGCACCTATGGTCAACTAATCTATGACAAAGGAAGCAAGGATATACAATTGAGAAAAGACAGCCTCTTCAACAAGTGGAGCTGGGAAAACTGTACAGCTACATGTAAAAGCATGAAATTAGAGCACTCCCTAACACCATACAAAAAAATAAACTCAAAATGGATTAAAGACCTAAATGTA